>NC_136929.1:68780206-69382275 GCF_949752795.1 Hyperoodon ampullatus
TTATTTCAGCTGTTGTGAAATATTGCACTTTTAAAAAAAATTTCCCTCCCCACCGAAGTCCAAGTGGTCGTCAGCTGTGGAAATAGCATTATGAAATTCCCAAGAGGAATGCAAGAAGATCCGTCATTACTTTTTTTCTCAGTAGAGAGTGTGAAACCAGACCAAAAGGGAATAACATTAGAATAGAAATCAGACTGCTCCAAGGAGCAAGGGAAGGGGGTGTTTCTTACCAGAGCCATTTTGTGGGGTCCAGTAGTCTTTTCATGAGCGTGAGGTACCTCTCTGGCCACATTTTTTGCCAAAACCCGTTGTTCCTTGGCCCTAACTTAATTGAAGGCCAGAGTATCAAGTTGAAAGTATAGGAAAATGGGAAAGCAGGAGATCGGAGATAGTGCTTTGAGGTGAAAGTATGAGTATTAATATACTGAGCGCTCTTTTGTGGGGGGCGGGGCACTTTGCTGGGCATTGTGGATACAGCTGAAAAACAAGAGTCGCCTAAAACTTGGCGTCTAAGGATAGATTGACTTTATCTATACAACAAACAGCACATTTAATTGTTCAATTACAATTGTGGAAAGTGCTGTGTAGAAAGAAGGGCACTATAGGAGTGTAGCAAGGGGGCTGACAGCATCTGGAGGGTTGGAGAATGCTTCCTTGAGGAACAGCATTTGAGCTAAGTTCTAGAGTATAGTATAAATTTCTTAGCAGAAAGGTTTTTAAAAGCATTTAAGGCAGTGGGAACAGCATATGTGAAGGCTCAGAATCAGGAAAGCACTTGGGTCAGAACAGGGACTGGAGGGCAACTGGTGTGGTTGGAGACACAGTAGGGGACAAACTGGTGGGCATTGTTAACACAGCATTACACATTCCTGGGAGAGCCTCTTTACATTTTATTCTGTATATGTACCACGGTGGCTCTGCTTGGTGCTACTCATTTTCTGGCTGAAAGAAAAAATATTGGGACTTCAGATTTATTCTTTTATTCTGTTACAGTTCTTACCTGTCTCTGTCTCCACCTCTGTTTCTAAAAAAAAAAAAAAAAGCATTTGTTTTTTGTGTCTCATAAGAAAATCATACTACTGCTTGTTCATAATGGCATGGCAAACTTCATTTAATATCTACGGTGGCCTTGTAGATCTTTTGGAAACTGGAATATCAGTTCAAATTAGTAGAAATGTGAACTATCTAACATTATCATGGCATGTACTGATTTAGGTTTTAAATATGGCAGTCTTTTATTTCTAACTTCTGGAAGACCTGGTTTAGAAAGAGGAAAATAAATCAACTCGTGTGTACCAAAATAACGTTTCTGCAGTGTTCACGTCACATCTGTATGTGCAGCAGCTGTTAGGTCGTTCCTGAAACTCCAGCATTTGTCCATATTTTAAGGTGCTCTACATTTGTATGAGCAGGTCTAAGTGTTCAAGTTTTATTTGACGAAAACATGCCTTTCCAAGTTGCAAAATATAATTTCTGGTTCATTTATTAGGAAATGAGAATATGAGATACATTTTCTAATGCACTTCTGGTGGTTTAACTTCTCAGCCAACTATGCAGAGAACAGCATAAACCACAGATGCTGGGCTCTTTCCACCTGTCGGACAAGATTTTATTGATTGCATTGTTTTGAAGACTCCTGTTACTAAGACTTGTGGCTGTTTATTTGTACATTGTGTACATTATGAAGAAATATAAGCCATTCTTGTTGATTGTCATCATCAGATTTGAGAAGTTACATAAGTGAGGATATTAGATACACTGATGAGTAGTGATATGAAGTTGGTAAATGAAGTCGATTTCTAAATGAGATAGAATATTTGTTAGGCAGTTGCTCACGTGCTAATTGCAACACTGTGATTAATGAGTGGTGAATTGATGGGATCTGCTGACCACCTACTTTATTGAGAACATTCTTTTGCTCATAGGTCACAGTAGAATAAAAAAGAGAGAGAGAGAACAGTCTCTTCTTCGTAAATAAATAAAAATGTAACCTGATGCATGAAACACCTTTGATGATACTTTAAAAATCACAAAAATTTTTTTAAAATCACAAAAATTACCAAAAATTACCAATCAATGTTCTACCAACTGAGTTTATAAATACTGAAAGAAGAAGGAAGAAAGCAAATTCCGATCAGCAGAGATCATTTGTAGAAAGGCCTCTGAAAAGAGATTAATTTGGCTTGGCTGGAGAGGGAGGTAAGTGCTTGTGGTGAGGTCCAGGAAGGAGGGGAGCCCTGATTCTGTGTCTGCTGCTACCATCTCCCAGTTGTGTGGCTCGAGGCAAGATACTTCACCACTCAAACTCAGTTTTCTCATCTATAAAATAGGGCTGATCATCATTTTGTTGTGTGGTATTAAATAAGGTAACGTATGTAAGAGAATGGTGATGGTGCAGGGTAAGTGCTTAAAGTGTCGGCTTTTATTATTCGTTAGCATTATTCATGAATAGAGATCATAGAAATCAGGGTTGTTACGTGCACAGATTGCTGTATACAAAAGCACAGAGGATGGACCAAGCCTGCCTAGAAATAATTCAGTCAGTTTTGAACAATGAAATGTTATTTCCAGCAGATTAAATACATTAAATATTATTTTAAAAACACAATATTTAATGATCCCCACAAAGCTGAATGTGTAACTTTTAAATTTATTTATTTATTTACTTATTTATTTTTGGCTGTGTTTGGTCTTCGTTGCTGTGCGTAGGCTTTCTCTAGTCACGGCGAGTGGTGGCTACTCTTCGTTGTGGTGCGCAGGCTTCTCATTGTCGTGGTTTCTCTTGTTGCGGAGCACGGGCTCTAGGCACGCAGGCTTCAGTAGTTGGGGCACGTGGGCTCAGTAGTTGTGGCTTGCGGGCTCTAGAGTTCAGGCTTAGTAGTTGTGGTGCACCGGCTTAGTTGCTCCGCAGCATGTGGGATCTTCCCGGGCCAGGGCTCGAACCCGTGTCCCTTGCATTGGCAGGCAGATTCTTAACCACTGTGCCACCAGGGAAGCCCTGACTGTGTAACTTTTAAATGTCCTTAAAAATCTAGATTATTCCATACACCCAGAATTAGAAATACAACTAGTCCGTGACTGACCTTTAACAATGTGTTTCTAACGGAAGAATGTATGTGTGCTCACTCACCTAAATGATGGAGGGTGTGACATCTTTGACTGAAAGTTTGCTAGTCCAGTTTTCCATTTAGAATAGTATACATAGAAAGTCAATCTTTTGATCTTAAAAAAAAAACTGTGGGTAGAAATGTGATCTGGAGAAACATACATAGAATATGTAGTATGAGTATACTTTGGGAATTTCCAGGTTCTGAAAAAGTCATCTGAGGAGAGCTGGGAGGAGGACCTGACACATTAGGGTCATGTTCAGAAGAATGCCATTTTCTTGTGCTAGTTCGCTAATAGCTACACACACCGCTCCAAGAAACCTGTACTGCCCTGATCCCAGCACAGGCAAGACCCTGGAATCCTAGTGGGTGGCTTCTGTGAGGGGAAAAAAAGAGCCCTAGAGTAAGAGATCCTGGCCCAAGTCACTCAGCAGAGCCAACTCTATTTTCTCGTGTAAAATAAGTACCTCTAGAACATTTGGGGAAAAAAATCACTAACTACATGGCTTGCTACAGTCTAGATATTCAACAATTGCTCTTAGAAGTAGCCAAAAGCTGTCATCACCTTGTTTTGTTTTAAACATCTATTAGTAGGCTCCTTGATTACTGATCTCTAAAATATAAGCTCATTTAACATTTATAGTAGTAGACACTACAGTTACCCAATTTTACAGAGGAGGAAACTGAGGTGGAGTGAGGTGAAATAACTTGTCTAAGGTCAGGCAGTTAGCAAGCCGCCAGGCAGGGCTTTCAGCTTGGACACTTGGTTTCTCCAGAAGTGTGCTCTCACCCCTCAGGCTGTAGGGCCTCATCTATCCTGGAAGTATAATAGGGAGCATACAAGTATGTATCTTATCTCTGTTGTATTTTTGTACAAATTCTAAGTTTTTGTGTAGACTTACCAACAGTGAGCTGTGGCACTGAAGGAGACTTTAGAGATCATCTATGAGTCCAGCTCCTTATTTTACAAGTTCTCACTAAAGACCAGGGAAGTTAAGTGATTGACTCACCATCGGAGTGATCTTGGTAGCAGAAATGTGGTAGGTACCCAAGTCCCCTGATTCAATGCCCTTTCCATTGTGCTGACTTTCTGTCTTCACAGGAGATAATTTAATTATTGTTAAAATCACATTCTTTGAAAGAATTTTAATTGAGATATAATTCACATAAGTCACCCTTATAAAGTATATACTTCAGTGGTTTTTAATGTATTCACAAAGTTGTACAACCATCATCACTATCTAATTCTGGAACATTTTCATCACCCCAAAATGCCTATTTGTAGTCACACCTGTTTCTCCCTTCTCCCAGCCCTTGGCAACAGTGAAGCTACTTTCTCTCTCTATGAATTTGACTATTCTGGATATTTCATATAAATGGAATCAAATAATAGTTGTCTTTGTGTCTGGCTTCTTTTACTTAACATAATGTTTTCAAGGTTCATCCACGCTATAGCAGGTATTAGTGCTTTATTCCTTTTCATGATTGCATAATATTGTATGGATATACCACATTTTGTTTATCTTTTCATCAGTTGATGGACCTGTGGGTTGTCTCCACTTTGGGGCTATTATGCATAATGCTTCTGTGAGCATTCATGTATATATTTTTGTGTGAACATATGTTTTCAATTTTCTTGGATATATATTTATGAGCAGAAAAGAGGAAGGCAAGGAATTAGCCCTGAGGCACTATAGCCTCAGAGGTCGGCAGGGTAAGAACCCTATGATAAACTGAGGTGACACTAAACCAGGAGAGCATGATATCTCAGAAGCTGAGTGAAGAAAGAATTTCAGGAAGGAGGGTGTGACTAAAAGTTTCAAAAACTTCTGAGATGTCGGTGAAGATAAGGACCGAGAAATTATCATTGAACTGGCAAGATGCAGGTCATTGAGAAATGAGGTTGTGCTGGGGTGGTGGGAACCAAAACCTGAAGGAGTGGGTTGCTGGAGATAGAGAGGAAGGTAAAGAAGTGAAGGCAATACATAAGTCCCACGTAGGTGCTGTAGTATGTCCAATAACATTATTGATGCATATAATTTGATATCCAATTCAGAGGCATCACAATATATCGGAAAGAGCACAAGCTTTGGAGTCAGACACACTTGAGTTTAGCTCCCAGCAATATCACCTGCTTGCTGTGTGACCTTATGCAAGTGACTACTTAAGTCTCTGGACTTTATTTTCCCTCATCTATAAACTTGAGATTATAATACCAATCATACAACAGTGCCGTGAAGACTAGAGGTAATGAAAAACCCATCCTGGGACAGCTTCTGGCACACAATGGTCACACTATAAAGTGTCAATTTTATATTACTAATTTTATTATTTTTTAATTTACCAACCAAAACCAAGACTGCTGGTATTCTATGTTGCTTATTATTAAAATCCAATGCTTTGTAACCAGGTGACTGGGAAAACTTTACAAAAGAGTAGTCATTTCTGTGTTTTGATGGATGATTGGAAGCTCTTTGGCAGAGAAGGTCTAAAGGCATATTTCTGATGGGAGAACCACAGATAAGAGATAGCACGTGTGTCTGGAGGATGCCTGAAGTAAGAGACAGGTTGGAGAGAAGGGCTGAAGGCAGAGTGTGAAGAACCTTATAAACCATGTAAAAATAAATGTAATCTTTATGTAATCTTTAAAAGATAAATTATACATCATGGTAATTATTTCCATTTTATTACCAAAGCTCAGTGCCTCCATGAACCTGAATTTTAAAGGGCTATACTTACTAACGTCAAGAACCACATGGTAAATAAGATTCAAAACACCACAAAAGCCCATGGCATTTAAAAGGTAGATTTACTACCATCTGGGTGCATCAACCATAGCTCCCCAAATACTGGTGCCTGAATGACAGCCTGATGAAACTTTCATGATTTCATGGGGAAAACGTTATTTGAGGCTTTTGACTGATCGTTTTTTTCCTTTACTATGAGGTTATGGCTTTTCTTCTTTTTGGTGTTTAAAAATGGCATTTTTGAAATGAAATGATAGTGGTGTTGTTGAATGCCTTGACCTAGCAAAATTAAAAGGTAGATAACTTCAATTTAGCTCCTAAAGTTTCTTTTGAAATTATTCCCAGTCTATTAAATCACAAAGTCCGGGATTATTTGTCTTAAAGTACACTATCAGTGAAATCTGCAGACATTGTTTCACTTAAGTATGAAGGGATCACAAAGAGTCCCTAAATGCCATTGCTGTCAGTAGATAATCCTGCCACAGGCAGCCATTCGAAAGTCCCTGAAGGAAGTATCTGTATACATACAAAATGTGAAGTCTGGTATATACATATAAATACACAGTTGTGACTCTCAACCTCTATTGAATGAGGTTGATCAGATGCTTAGATCATACAGAATATTTTTGCAAGGACTCAGTTCAATGGAAAGATTTGATGAATTGGATGAAGTGGAGAAGTGAAGTTTTACCAGGAGATTTCATGGGCTAAATCAAGTTTCTGTAGTTTTTCTTCACATTTGCATTACTAAGACAGGCATCAAAGGGGAACTGTGTTCTAGTTTGATAAAATATTTTAGAAAGTGTTTTATGTTGTTTCTTCCCAAGGATGTTATAGATTACACACATCATTCAGATTTTTTACAAACCTTTGTAATGTCAGTGTAAGGGTGAGCTCTCCTAAACTTAAAAAAAGGAAAAAAAAAGTGTTTCGCTCTGTCTCCTTCTAGAAGCTAAATATTCCTAGTAATCGCATACATTCTCAACAGAGTATACCACCAAACACTGTGATTATAAAAAGGCAACGTCTAGTCTTAACTTGATTACTAGGTATTAGACAGATGACGATAAAGCACCAATGCAGGCTGGTATTAGAGAAGGACACCAGCTTTGGTGCTCTGACAGAACTGGGTTTGCATCCAGCTTCCTGACAGATGAAAATTTGCTTGGTGTTCTGTGGAGTATCACAGAGAGCCAACAAACTAGGTGAAGTAGATGAAGGTGCGAGTTTGGATGAGTGGGTTGTGAAGTGCTCTTCAGAATAGGTGACTCTTGAGATGAATTTTTAAGAATAAAATAGAAATTCACCAAGGGCTTGGGAGGAGGGAAGGGTACTATGGCAAGGACCAACAGCACACACATAGACAGTTAGGCATGAAGACTTACAAGGCGGGGGCAAAGGGTCGAGGACTACCGACCCCAAATCAAAGTGTCTGAAGAGCATACAAATGGAAATATTCAGTGGGGTTGGTTGCGTCTGCTTGTTGGATTCATGTGAACTTTAATTGATAAAGTAAGCATTTATTCGTATTACATAGTAATGAAATTTCCCACTGGGGTAGCAGATTCTTCATACTAAATTCCTTACCTAAAAAAAAAAAAAAAACACCACCAACACCCCCCCCAAAAAAAACCCAGCTATCTAGAACAATGAACTTATGATAAATTAAAAAAAAAATCTTTCTAACAATATTTTAAAATTATACTTACTTTTTACTTTATACTTACTTTTTACTAGGTGCTTATACAATTCTTACTTATTCATATTCCCAGGAAATCTACAGTGTTTTGAAAATACTCAACAGCAAAGATAGCTGTTTTACTAGGCGATTAAAAGGAAATTATGGGTTTGAGTTCAAAACGTCAGTTCTACTAACTGGGATCTAAATATTTTGGAACTCACTACAATTGGCTAAGGGAGAACTGAGAATGTCATTACCTAAGAAAAGACTTCTAGTAGAATTCTAATAAACCTGGCTCAACAAAGGGATCACTCTTCATGGAATTTTCGTTGTTTATTATAACAAATTTTGTTATCACTTTGATCTGAATAAGATGTTCCAAAATAAAATCCAAAAAGCACAGTGTGAACAATGTCTCTTACCTATTAAGTCTCTGAATCCAGTAACAGGTATTCACATACTTATCCAGCAGAGTTTTTGTTTTGATTTGTAGAAGAAAGCTATGTTGCCACATGTCTACTCAAATAAATTGACGTTACCATCTAAACTGACTCATTTGGAAGGGGCATTTCTACATAGCAAAAAAGTAGGACATGTTTGCATGCCAAAAACACTGAAATGAACAGAGTTCTCATTTTCTTCTTGTTTAGTGATGCCATCTCTTGACCTTTACCCTGCACCCTGAGTCACGCACAGATGCTGAAGTATAGAATCATAGAAAATGAGAGGATAGGGTGGGGTGAAGGGAAGGGGCCAAAAATAAGGGAGGGAGTAGGAAAGGCATGATGCAATTTCTCAAGATAGGAATTTAGGTAAAAAAATGCCCCTGACAAGGCAACTCCACCTTGAAAGACTATCTTCCCCAGCTAGGTGGCATCTAGAACCTATGACTGCCATTCAGAGAAAAAGAAAAAGGAAAAAAGGAATACAACATTTTCCCCTTAAGGCAAAATGAGTTGTTTCTCTTTAATAAATGCATGGACTTAAATTATGGAGCCTCAGATTTTATAGTCAAAGCAAAGGAAACCATAAGATAAACAGTTAAAATGTTTTACTGATTAAATGTTATTGTAGCTTTTATGTGTATTTGGTAAAGCAAAACATGGATATTTCATGCAATGCTTCAAACACAATTTTCTAAAGAAAACCAATAATCACTTGTTCTAATAGGAACTGCATATTCAATAGTGGACAAATCCCATAACATTATTCTTTTTTCTCACAGTAATGGTAAAGTGTTTTTCAGTGATTGTAAAAAATCACACCATCTTCTATCCTTTTACATAGAACTTCATAAGATAATCCACATGCAAGAAAAGCATAGTATAAACAATGTCTCTTACCTACAAAGTTACTTTCCACCACTATGTTGAGGCCATGACTTGGTGCCAACTTTGGCCTCATTTCTTATCACAGCCCCCTACTATCTCTGAGCCCACAGTATTCTCTTGAACCTCTGACCCCTTATTATTTCATATTTGTATCCCCAGAGCCTAAAAGGAGTCCACTATTTTTTTTTTTACTAGATGAATAAAGAAATAAATAACTTTAGGCTAGAAGTGATGAAACATGTAAATAATATTACAATTAATATTTACAGTTAACAAAGCACCTTCTTTATCTGATTTAATACTCAAAATCATGCTATGAGGTAGATACTTCATATCTCTATTTTACAAATAAGGAAACAAAAGCTCAGAGAGGCTAAGTAGGCTTCCCAAGAGCCCAGCTAATGAAGTCACTTAAGCTGAGATTTAAACCCCGATCTTTACTAAATTCCATACACTTTCTACTACATCCTGCTTCCTCTAGAAATATTATACGCAATGAGTAGAAGCTGAAAGATTATATCTAATAATTGAATTTTATTCAGGATGAAATAAGAAAGCATTCTATTTTTGAAAAATTCAGAATATTAATAACATTTTATGAATGCTCACATTCGTTTGGTTTATTATTCTTTATAGATATGAAAGAAGAACCAGCAATGCAAGTTTAATATCACAAGAGAGTTGGTAGTTATTAACCTGCCCTCCTAAGTTGCCTGCAGTGATGTAATTACTGCTATTTATCAGTCTGTGCACATGTACTGAATTACAGCCTAAAGATGTATAACTTTCACTTACAGAGAAGAAGGTTGGAGGGTGCAAAACATTCTATTGTAATCCTAGGAAGATATTTTTAAAAATTATATTTCCCTTTTGCAATCCCATAATGATTTCTTTTCATGTAATCTTCTCTTTAACTGATCGATAGCTGGAAGATCCACCAGCATCCAGCAGCATGCTCCCCCAAGAACTAGGTGAGTGACAGTTGCCTGCTGCCACCTAGACTTGGCAGTTGAAAGGAGCAGAGATGGCTCCACTATGTGTGTTGCTATATTCCTGACTTTCCAAAGACTGGGAAGTCGAAGGCCTTTACAAATGTATATTACTTCTCCATGTACATCCCTGTACTTCCCAGCAGTACAGCTTAATGTCAGTGGACCCTACATGAAGGTTCTAAAAAATGAATCTGAGTAGATAATTTTTAATACTTGTCAATTAGAAATGTGATGCTGCATAGAAGAAAAATACAAAAATTAGGAATAGGTTGGTCAGGGCTTAAGAACATGTGTTGTCCCCATCCTCAACCCCCCCTTTTGGAGGGGCACCTTTTACTCAAAAGAGATTCTTCCTGTCTCATCCATTCCCAGTTTAGAATATTGATACATCCTTATGGCTGTCTTTTCTGCTATTATTGCACACTATGAAAAATTGCAAATTTAAAAGAAACTCTGACAAGTGTTTTGAGTAGGAATAGGAAATCCTAAACCCAGGATGATTATTTCAGATGATCACAGCTGCCTGCCAGTGCTTTTTTAGGATCATTGTTCAGTGTTTTTGAATGAAAAACAGTTGAACGTGACTATTCTCTCTGGATCTCCTCCCCTCTGTGCCCACTGTCTGCCTCGCTTTGTCAATGTAGACATGCATTAGCTTCTCCAGCCTTCCTTTTGTTTGGTCAGGTGTCTCCTTGCAGACAGCTGACCCGCAGCTCCAGTTCTCACTATTGCCTCTATTGTGAAGACTCTGACTTCCCTTCCTGTAGCCCTGCAGCTTCTTCTAGGTCCCTGATCCATCACCTGAACCCACAACTCTCTAATCTCACTTCAAACTCAGGAAGAGTTCAGAGAAGGATGAATGAGTGTATCATTCCAAGTGTCATGGAGGAGGCCGGGCCTGAACTCACTGTAATGTAGGCTCTTCTACATCAGAACGGCACAGATGGAACTTTTATATTAAGAAAATTTTTTGAATTCTTGGAATTCAACAATATGTCTAATGTACAATCAGTGGCTCCCATTAAATCTAAGCTGCTGTCTGAGATCAGTATTAAGTCTGCAGAAAGCTGTGCTTGTTAAAGAATCACAGAATTAAGTACTTGTTGAAAGAGCCTAGCAAAGTGACCAACATCAGATCCTTGGTGGTCTTGCTGACCTCAGAGTACAGAGGAGGCTCACAACACACTGACTGTGGGCAACCATCAGGCACCATGTGGGAGGAAGTTGGTAATCCTACAAGACAAATCATATTTTGCCAAGACATTTGATTAAAAATTTGATCATTGATCGGGTCCAAGTTTAATTCCTTTAAGAAATGCAGATATGCATTTTTTTAAGCATCTTTATTGGAGGATAATTACTTTACAGTGGTGTGTCAGTTTCTGCTGTATAAAAAAGTGAATCAGCTATACATATACATACATCCCCATATCTCCTCCCTCTTGTGACTCCCTCCCACCCTCCCTATCCCATCCCTCTAGGTGGACACAAAGCACCGAGCTGATTTCCCTGTGCCATGTGGCTGCTTCCAACTAGCTATCTATTTTACACTTGGTAGTGTATATATGTCCATGCCACTCTCTCATTTCGTCCCAGCTTACCCTTCCCCCTCCCCGTGTCCTCAAGTCCATTCTCTACATCTGCGTCTTTATTCCTGTCCTGCCCCTAGGTTCTTCAGAACCTTTTTTTTTAGATTCCATATATATGTGTTAGCATACGGTATTTTTCTTTCTCTTTCTGACTTACTTCACTCTGTATGACAGTCTCTAAATCTATCCACCTCACTACAAATAACTCAATTTCATTTCCTTTTATGGCTGAGTAATATTGCATTGTATATATGTGCTACATATTCTTTTTTTTGGTCAACTCTCTTCTTTTACTTTATTAGGATCTACACTATCTTTTCTACCATCCCTCTTTTTTTTATTATTAGTTTCTGCTTTATAACAAAGTGCATCAGTCATACATATACATCTGTTCCCACATCCCCTCCCTCTTGCGTCTCCCTCCCTCCCACCCTCCCTATCCCACCCCTCCAGGCGGTCACAAAGCACTGAGCTGATCTCCCTGTGCTATGCGGCTGCTTCCCACTATCTATCTACCTTACGTTTGGTACTGTATATATGTCCATGCCTCTCTCTCACTTTGTCACAGCTTACCCTTCCCCCGCCCCATATCCTCAAGTCCATTCTCAAGTAGGTCTGTGTCTTTATTCCTGTTTTACCACTAGGTTCTTCATGACATTAGATATGCATATTGACAGATGCTTTTCCAACATTTTTTTTTTAATGTACTATAAGCTCTATTCTTGCATCCATCCCAGGCATGTCCACTCCTGCTCTATGCACTGTGTTTCACTTATATGTTCAGGAACATTTTAGTTAGAATAATCAAAGGAAGAAATAAACAACAGTTAATTGGGAAATGGACTAATTCTAGAGCCACAGTGACAGTCATCATAGGAGGAGATGGCTGTGATATAATTGTTCTTCCTCCAGTGACTATCAATAGAGTGGGTTTTGCCAGATCTCCTGAAGCAATTGCTACTATAAAGCTCCATGTAGAGCAGGACTATTGTCCCTCCAAATATAGACCCTTTGTGTTTGAGGGCCAAGAAATCCAATGTCAGAATGAAACAATGGAAGTCTGCCCAGAAACTTCTGTAAAAAACGATCCCTTTGATAAAACTGACTAATAAAGAAACACCACAATTGCTCTTTTACCAGTAATTGTTTTAAACATTTGATTATAAATGAAAATTTTGTGGTAGCTTATGACCAAGAAGATTCACATTTTTATGTGTGCTTCCCAAAGGGAGAGATGATAGATATAGTATAAGCACAGAAAGAGTAACACAAAATGTGAAGCCCTAATGCCTAGCTCAGGCTTTAGTAGATGCAGGGCCTACTGCTAAGATACAGTTAGGGAGAATATATGCCAACCTTTAAACTGGATCTGAAGCCCTCCCCAAATTGCTCATGGGTGACGAGGCCTGCCTGTGTATTTCCATAGAATCTTGTGCTTTAATATATTGTAATACTAGAGAGTACCTTAACTGTTGTTATTTGTTGTCTTCCCCATGTAGGGGAGGTCTACATCTTATTTCTTTATGCTCAGTACTTAGCATAGTGCATGGCACATAGTAGGTGCTCACTAAAAATAAATAAAAAATAGTTGTTAAATTAACAAATATTCCTGTTGGTAAAAAAATTATAATCCACATGGATATGTTTTAACTATAAGGACATATACAGCTGATTTGCTGTCTACTCCCTAAGGTGAATTTTATGTTCTTGATAAATAAGTTGTACATTTGCTTTGTTTTTCGATTTAATTTATTTACTTTTTGGCTGCACAGCACATAGTTCCCTGACCAGGGATCGAACCTGTGCCCCTGCATTGGAGGCACAGAGTCTTAACCACTGGACTGCCAGGGAAGTCCCAAGAAGTGGTATGTTTACTCTGTGTAAGGTGTTCTGCTAATCACTGTGGAGGATACAGAGAATAAAAGATGTAAGACTCCACCTACCCCTAATTTTATCCCCAGGCTTGTGTGGAATGCTCCTCTTTAACTCACCCTGAATCATCATCTGTCAGTTCTTTGAGGGCTTAGTGACTGTGGTACAGGAATAGGTGCTCATTAAATGTCTGCTGAAGGAATGGATAAATGAATCTACCCGGTGCTTGTGGGCAAGTTGACATCAAAAGCTTGGGGCTAACAGCTATCAGTGTAATGATGAAATACTTGAAGCTCTCATGGGCTTTTTTTGTCAGCTGATTGTGGTCAACATTCTTAACATGTAACTGCAGTAGAAGCTCCTTGAAGGCAGGATATTAACTATTTTGATCTTGTTCATCATTGTATTCTCAGTCTCAGACACACTGTAGACTATCAGTAAATATTTGCTGAGTTAATGAAGTTTTGAATGTTTCGAGTCTTTGCAGAGAAAATTTGAAAAGTTAACAAGTAACAGTGATAGAAAACACAGAGTCAAAGAGAAATAAAATGTTTTTGGGGGGCTCACTGTAGTCAAGATCATGTCTTGTGGGGATGTGATATTTTTATAAATAAAATTTATAAACTTTAATAATATTTTGGATAGATCTTGAAGAGACAGGTAGAGTTTCAACAGGCGTAGATGTCCAAGAGAGGACTGACTTCTCCTTTTTTTTAAACTCTTATTTCAAAGTTACAGAATTCCTTGATTCAGAGACATGGAGTTTAAAAATTATACAGAATTCTTATCTTTATGTCTGCAGAGAAAATCAGTTATTTTTAAGGTGATTTTTTTTAAATCACATGGAATGTTGATAAACATTTTTTTTGAGATTTAAAAGAGAGGAGTTTCAGAATTTAATCATGAAATTAATGTTAAGTACTAAAACACATTCCTGTAACGCTTTAAGCTATTTTAGTACCAATAAAAGACTTTAGCCCTTTTTTTTTTAGAACTAAAGCCCGTTAAAATCAATAAGATCTTTAAGAAAAATAATTTTACTTTTAGTGATAAATCATAGTAAAAAATATGATGCCTAAAATATTCACCTAACCATGTAAGACATCTGTGTCTCTGCAACAAGATCAAAACCCTCAAAATTAAGGGCCTTTGGACCCTGCCTGTGTCTATAGTTAACAGATTTCACAACCTGGGAAAGTCCACAAACTCATCTTCCTTGTTGATGAAAAGAGGGGCTTATATGAGAACTGTGCCTCTCAAGCTTTAATGTGCCACTGACCACCTGCAAATCTTGTTAAAATGCAGATTCTGATTTCGTATGTCTGGGGCAGGGCCCAAGATTCTGCATTTCCAGCAAGTTCCCAGGTGATGCCCACGTTGCTGGGTTTTGACCCCACTGTGAGTATCAAAGGATTAGAAATCTTTTGCTTTCTGCTGCCCCAGGATCCTAGGTAAGGTTTCCAGCATGAAAAGTTTGTTATCAAACATAACCTGGAATTATGGTTCAACTACAAAAGGCTTCTGGAAGTGCTTCTCACTGAATGTGCCCAGTGCTTGGCATTACTTTACCACTTCGACTCATAGGAATAATTTTTCCTGGCACATAGTAGATGTCTTTGGCACATAGTAGATTCTTCTTCCTTCATTTCTTCCTGACAAGTGCCAGATCATAGTGGTAGTTAAATACCAATACTTAATAGAATATGCTTTGTGTGACTTCAGGCTCCTTTAGGAATCTGGCCAACAGTTATTGTATCATCCGTCAATCATAAATTCTAATAATGATTTCTTGAGCCCTACTGTGTATAATGGACATAGTATAGACTGTATAATGCAAGGTATATATTATTATGCTTTATTTGTAGATGAGGATACTGAAGCTAAGAGAGATATAAGTGAAGTCTAGGGCCACCTAACTAGTAATAGTGGGCAAGATTTGAACCTAAGTCTTGCTGGGTCCCAAGCTTTGGTCTTTCTACTACACCACACTGCCTCTCTGAGGGAGGCACAAGACTGGAAAGAGGAAAGTTCAAAGATGTGCATGGCATATTATGGGCTTCTAGAATTTTTTAATATAAGATCACTAAGAGATAATACAAAGCATCTCCAAATGAAGTACTCAGTGATTATTTCAGAAATAAGTTTTGTGGTAATGCAGAGGTGAAAGGAAGCTGTGTGTGCAAGAATGGCTTGGAAAGGCTTCCCAAAGAAGGGGGTCTTTGAGTCAGGCCTTGAAAAATGATTCAGAATTGAAGGAGTAAAGAAGGAAGCATCACAGACAGTGGGGACCGAGGTAGAATCACTTTCCTTCCAAACATGAAAAATTTTAAGGCTTTTTCAGGCAATAAGAAGAGCGTCCACCATGATAGACCATTAATGCCAGACGGAAGAATTTGGATTTCATCCTTTTATCAGTGGGGGACCTCTTGATGTTTATAAATAATATGTCAGAACTATACTGTAGAAATAATAATATATCAGAACTATACTTTAGAAGGTAACTCTGGCAACTAGGTATGTGAAAAACTAGAGCTAGAAGAGTCAGGAGGCAGCAAGATAGATGGTTAGTTTTTTCATCTGTAAAATTAGGAAAAAATACTACCTCATAGGGTTGTTTTGAGAATTAGATGAGATACAGTATGTAAAGCACTTAAAATGGTGCCTGGCCCATAGTGTTAAAAAATGTGAGCTATCACGTCAGCTAGGTGTGAAGGCGAATTAGCCTAAATTCTGAGTTTATTTACGCTCAACTTTAGAGTTAGTTCTTCCCTTAAAGAGCCTCTTAGTACAGCGTCAGGCATATTGAATGTCATCACTGCTAGGCAGTGTGGCAGGTGTCATCATTATTTTCCTCTTTCACTCTTCCTCCAGGCAGGTGTGCATCTGTGTCATCTTTTCTCTAACTTTACTGTCACAGGGCAGCACAATGACTCTCCTTTGGCTTAATGTTGCTTTATGGCTTGTGTCAATCTTTCCTCCACTAATTCTACCCCAGTTACTACATGAGAAGGCTTCCTGAGCATGTGCTCTGCTTGGAATGAAAGAAGGGCTGTGATTCTGAGAACAATTTTAACATAAATGGGTGAGTCCAGGTTTTCTAAGAAAAAGAAACTCAAGGTGGAAATTCCCTGCAGAAGAATTTGACTGGGAGTGACATTTGACATATATCAGCAGCTTTGGGTTTTCATAGGTTAGTCCTGATTTTAAACCAAGACTTAACATACTAAAGTAAAAGGTATACTAGACATCTTTAGTTAGAACAGAGTCCAGTCCAGAAGAAGAGAGAGAGAAAAGATACGGTGTGGGGGAGGAGGGATAAAGTAACAGTCAAGTCACCAGGTCCCCATGCTTTATCCTCACTGAGTAGTCAGATCCCCTTCTGAAGATCACTTCATTTTCTCACATACAGAGTGAAAATACCATTTGTGTATGTGCCTTTCATCCAGCATTCCATTCCACCAAAATTTATTATCTACTCCTGTGGGCCAGGCACTAGGCTAAGTACTGTGATACAATAATGAGCAGAAATACACATAGTTCCTGCCTTCAAAGAATGTACAGACTGGGGCATAGACAGATATTAAACAAATAATCTCCCCCCCCCCAAATATTATAATGCAGCTATGTCAGAAGCTACAAGGGAGAAGTACATGTGCTACATAGGGCGACAGGAAAAGTGTCCTTGAGGGAAGGAGTGTTGAGCAGTGGTTGCTTATGCCACGCTGGGGGTAACTGGTGTTATAGCCCAAGAAGAGGGAACTGCGTGTTCCATTGCCTTGGAAAGAAGGCCAATGTCCCAGGAACACAGAGCAAGAAGGAGGATGTGACTATTGAGGCTGCAAGAGCAACTGGGGGAAAAACCAAGCCAGGCCTGGCAGGTCTTTTCAAAGGACTGTCTTAAAGGGCTGTTGCCATCATCAAGTGAAACAAAGAGCCTAAATCTTTAAAAATTATAAAATTCTGAACAAATGGAAGACAATTTAATTATAATCATGAGTATTGTGTCTCTGAGTTATACTAAGAGAATTGTACCAAATATCATATAGCTTACAATAAGCATTTATTCTACTCATGGAATCAAAGAACAAAATTTGGCTGTATAATGGGTCATAAAATCCTCTCCAAAGAAAAGTCTAGGCCTCCACCCGTTTGGTACATATAATGTTGGTGATTTCATAGAATCATAAACTCTTAGTATGGACCTTCCTCGCTAACCTATGACATTTCCAATGTGGCTGATCACACTGAAACTGAGATCCTCTAAGGATGAGGACCTCCTAGCTATCAAAGGCAACCTATTCTATCTTTGTACTTTGAACTTGCTTCAAATTTCTCACTCATATTTTGGGTCAAAACCTGTAAAATAAGAGCAAGGGGGTGGGGGGATGCTAATCTCACAGTGAGCCAAGCGTTTCATATCCATAATCTAACTTAACCCTTACAAGAGCCTTATGAGGCGTAACCTCAGTTTTATAGATGAGAAAACTTAGAAGCAGAAAATTGAGCTAATTTTTATTTGTACAAGCCCATGTAGTAAATAAGTAGCAGAGCCTGACTATGAATACAAGCTGACTTGACTCCAAAGCCACAGTTCTAACTGTTCTAGAACTATATTTTAGAGCCACTTAAAAAATATTTTGATAGTTACATCATCTTTCGAAAATCTGATGAAATCCAAAGACCTATGCTCTAAAAAGGTGAAAATATGCACAACATTTTGCAAACAGCGTCAGTTTTGGAGACTCACAGATCATAAGGAAATATACCCATGCTATTGTATTTGTTGGTTACCACATTAGCTCCATTAGGACAGAGATCACTGTCTGTCTTAATCATTGATGCATTCCCAGCACTAAGAACGTTGCCTGGCACAGAGCAGGAGTTCAAAAAATAGTTCATGAATAAAATTGATTCCAAATGCTTGGGCCCATTCACCTAATTACTTAGAGCAGGAGGATAAAAGTACAGTATGGAGGGGCTGGCTTGGTGCAAAATTCAAGAGAACCACAGAATGACTTCCAAACCCTGATTGTGGACCCCAAGGGACCTTCTGAGTCCAGATTTGAGAAATTATAGGCCAAGTTTGTTTTGTTTTGTTTTGCTTTATAACTTTAAAATCACTTTCTCTTCCTCTACTCTCAGAAAAGGATATTGTATTTAATAGTTTCTTTTTAAACTAGAATTTTAAGTACACTAGTAAAGATAGCCCTTCTGAGTAAGTTTTCGGGAAGTATTTGGATAAAGGTGCATAGACCACTTTATCCGAATGCTTCCTAGTGTCATCACTATATTATTTAAATGGATTTTTCTTGTTGATGGAGAAGTGAGAACTTTAATATGCTTATGTATATCTCTAAAGCTGAAGTAAATATCACCTCTTGGTAAATAACTGTAAGGATATTTTATGTTATTTCTCTCAGGTTTTAAAATAGCTGAAAAGATAGTTTCCTATACCTAAAGATTCGGTCTGTGCAGTTGGTAGTTCATAGCACTCCTACTGAATCTTGCCCAAAAGGCAGCATTCAAGAAGTATGATACAAAATCCTTTTTCAACTAGTTTTTCTTGGTTCAGATGAACTGATAATCATATATACTTGCTTCCCTTATGTGTATACAAGATAAGTAATATATATATACGTATAAACCCATGTACATGAGGAAAGGGAAACTTTAAGAGACTAAAACAGTCAGTAAGTGGTAGAGCTGGGATGCTATTTGGTGCTTTGCAACAGGAGAGAAATATGATGAAAGTGGTATCCTGAGAAGCTAAACGTTCTGTGGTGTTCAGGATAGATGGTATTCAGGAGGCAGAGTTAGACAGGGACACAAGTTGGACTGTCAGAATCATCTAGGCAAGAGGGCTGGTCCCTAAGTTGGACTGTCAGAATCATCTGGGCAAGAGGGCTGGTCCCTACGTGGTGGAGGCAATAACACAAGAAGGAATGGATGTGAGAGACATTTTGAAAAGGAAATCATAGATTTTTTTGTTTGTTTTCTCTCTTTTTCTCTTTCTCTTTTGAACACTGAGGTTTTGCCTAATACTGTGGGAGGCACTGAGGAAGTTCAAGCCATGTTAGACAGTATGCAGATTTTTCTTGTCTATGTCTGCCATCTGTGAGACACAGAGGCAGCTGGAAGTAAGGTTAAGTCTGAGGCTTCTTCTCCACACCTCCTGATGTGAATCGTTGGTTAGGCTTGATCCCCTTATTATAAAAGCAATATAATTAGTCATGTGATAGAATATTTGGAAAATGGAAATTTAAAAGAAATCATCCATAATTCCACCATCCTAAAAATGGTCATAATTATCTTTTTGGTGTGTTTTCTTCTAATCTTTTCTTACTATGCATTAAAAAAAATTTTTTAATTGTAATCGTAGTATATACCTCACCATTTTGTGCCCTACATTTTTGATTTGCAACAGTACACTGATTGATTAACAGAATGCTGTGGGACTAGATTTTCTAAGGTAAAACGTACTGAGAAACAAGCCAAGGCCAAGGACAGCCCTTGAGACCCCCAAAGTCAGGGAATGAAAGAGGGTATTTTAAGTTCATCAAAGATTGAGAGTAGCTTTTGAGAGTAGCTTTTGATATGTTCTAGCCTTCTGTGCAGCAAACAAATTTTTGGTGTTTACTATTTTCCTGTGATTGATTAGTGTTGAGTCACCTTGGTGGAGCAGCATAAGGAGAAGGTAGCCACGCCCAGCTATCTCTGTTGTACTCGGTCTGTTCAAACAGGTTTGTGTCAGAAGACACAGTGTTATTATGATGTGCTCTCAGAGGTTGGCCAGAGGCCACTGTGTGCTTTGTTAAACATCAAGCTCTGGAGAAATAATAACATGAGAAATCTCAGGACAGCCTCTATATATTTGTACACACACATATATTCTCTAACAGAAAAGAACACCCCCTCCTACCCCCAGAAAGGCCATACAAAACAGGCATAAAAGCCAAGCAATGCCCTTTTCTTCCCTAATTCAAAGGAGCACCAGTATAAGGAAACTTCAAGGGAAGCTACTATTGATATAGGTTTAGAAACCTGCCTTGCTTTTAAAAGTAGAATTGTACCGGGACTTCCCTGGCGCAGTGGTTAAGAATCCACCTACCGATGCAGGGGACACTGGTTCGAGCCCTGGTCCGGGAAGATCCCACATGCCGTGAAGCAACTAAGCCCGTGCGCCAAAACTACTGAGCCTGAGCTCTAGAGCCCACAAGCCACAACTACTGAGCCCGCATGCCAGAACTGTTGAAGCTCGGGCACCCAGACCCCATGCTCTGCAACAAGAGAAGCCACTTCAATGAGAAGCCCGTGCACCATAAGGAAGAGTAGCCCCCGCTCGCCACAACTAGAGAAAGGCCGTGCTCAGCAACGAAGACCCAATGCAGCCAAAAATAAATAAATAAATATTTTTTAAAAAGTAGAATTGTACCAATTTTGAAAGATGATTAGACAAAGGGTAGCTTGTTTCCCAAAGCCAGAGTAGCATCTGATGGGTAGATTCAGGACTTCATACTGTTGCTGCCTTCCCCGGCAGATCCCTCTTCCTTCTGCTCAAACCTGTAACTCCTGAATTCAGTTTGCCTCTTAGTTCTTTACCATTATCCATCATAGTCCTTCTTCTAAAAGGACTATTACCTCCAGGAAATAGCCACAGCAGAGAGGTATCCCCTGACTTTAGAGCTTTGGTGGAGACAAGGGGACAAGAGTCAAGAGGAATATTGATGGAAAGTTGTGTCCTTCCAACTTGAGTCTTAGAATCTGAGAGTCTCTATGATGCAGCAATTTGGGATACTAATTTCTCAATAACTGGAGAAGGGTGTCTAGCATAGGAAATTATTTATGCATTTTTTTCTCTTCATGGGCATTTCCCCCCCAATATTGTCTTTCCCTCCTTCTCTCCCAGCTCTGCATCTCACCCAGCTCTGCATCTCGCCAGCCTCAGCACTACTTTTTCTGCTGTGTGTGTGTCTACTCTTGTTCTGATTTAGCTGACCCTACTCTGCTCCCACAGGCACCCTCTGAGCACCTCTGTTGTAGCACCTGTAATGCAGCCCTGTAATTGTAACTACCCTCAACTTTTCCTATTATAAATCATACTGTTGAGAAGAGGGGCAGTGTCTTATTCATCTTTGTACATTGGGTGCCTGGCACGAAATATACCTTAGAAATATTTCACTAAGAAAGGGTGAAAGAAGCTGTAACATGAGTTAATTAGTGGCTTTGTTTCTATTTATGACAAACAAGATACCAGCAAAAAAATCATATTTTAATTATACCAGAAGCACCTTTGGTTAAATCATTCTTCTCAACCTAAAAGAGGTCCCTCCTCTTGTTGCCCAGCCATAAGCACTGAAATTTGTCTTCCCAATCACCTCCAAGTTCCATTGATACCAATATCTAGGGCTCTAGAGAGCTATGTTGCTACCTTCTCAAATTCTTAGTGCTTCTCTCTGTATGGGATGTGTTCTAATGTCATTCCTCCTCCTGGCACCACTTTCTGTTCTTTAAAATATAGATTAATGGTCTTATGTTAGGAATAAAGAGGGAAAATAGTCTATCATATTCTTAGTGTACTGAGCTGAATTTATCCAAGAAGGCATACGTGGTTTAACTATATAAACAGTGCAATTGCATTATTAATCCTGCAGTCTTATTCCTCTTCAGTTTGTGGGCCATGGTTATTTCCAAACTTTACTTAGTACATAACTGTTGCGTGACACCAGGTGGGAAGCAATTATATATAAAAATGGACACTGGATCCAGGGCAGCAGGTCATTGTACAATATTTTTTTCTTTTCTTTTTTCTTTGTTTTTGTTTTTGTGGTGAAAGTACAGCATTTATTGCAGGACGCCAATCAAGGAGAATGGGTGGGTCATGCTCAAAAGACCTGACCTCCTTTGTGTTCAGGTTTCAGGGAAGGGTTTTTAAAGGCAGCATTAGAAGTGAGGGTTGCAGGGTGCCTGATCAGCTCATGGACATTCTTCTGATTGACTGGTGATGAGGTAACAGGATGATATTTTAGGAATCTCAGTTATCAACCTTCTGGTTCCAGCATACCATCTTAATAATGGTGTGCCTTTCAATGGGCAGCCTCAAACATTTACAAAACAGATACTTTGGAGCATCAATAAAGAATTTCCCAAAGGATTCATCATAGGATTTCTTTAATGAGCAAGTTTCCCTTTCATATTCAAATTATAATTTGAGTCAACATAAAGAAAATATATTCACTGTTGTTCAAGACAGAGAAGGAGATTATAGAATCAGATCTGATGCAGATGAGGATAAGCCTCTAATAAGTCTCTAAGAACAGACAAATTCCACCTAAGGGACTGAAAGATCCTGTCTAATAATTTAAGCAATTCTTTAAAAAAAAAGAAAAGAAACACCCCAAATTAGCAATTACATTTATTTTTGATCAGGGCAAAAATATATAGGTTCTAGAAATACCAGACAATAAATTAATTTAAATCTCCAGGAAAATTTTTTAAAGAATTATTAAAAGATGTTTATGAACATGAAGAAATAGAGGTGGTTGATAACCCAGATGCAGAATAGGTCCATGAAGAACACTTGGCCCAATGGTGTTCAACTTTTTAATTGAAGGCACAACAGGCATGCTTAAAAATTTGAGGCTGATTCAAAGCTAAGGAAGATAGATTAATTTTTTTATGCCCTTCAGCCTCTCTCTGTGGAGAAAGGGTTGCTCATTTCCTCCAGGCTCCCTATTTTCACAAGGGACTTGTGAAAATTAAACTGTCCTCCGTTTGATGCTCAAAGCATATACTTTTGCCCCTAAGCAACAAAGCAAAATATGTGCATTTCAGACTCCTTTTGGAGGAAAAAACCTTGAATCATCTGCTGTCCAATCCTTATCCAATCCAAGTTGTTGTAGCAACAGCATATTGCCTAACACAAATGCATTCACTCCTCTAGACATTCTAAATTTTATCCTTGGAAAAATTCAGATCATCGTTTATTCAATTTTTTACTCAATCATTTATTCACTCAACCGCTATTGATTTCCTCCTATGTGCCAGGCCTTGTGGTGGGCACATAGAATGTGCATGAAATAAACCTGGTCCAGACACGGCAGTCTACTGGGAAGGTAAGGCAACGTATAGGTTAACGAGCAAATAAATAGGTAATTACAAATTTAGAAAGTGCTGTAGAGCCAACACATGGGGTGCTGCTTCCACTTAGGTAAAGTGAACAGGATGGCCCATCTGAGACTGCATGACTTAAGATGATGCTTGAAAGCTGAGAAGGAGCCAGCTATGGGAAGGGCTCCGTGAAGAGTATTCCGGGCTGAGGAGTAGCACGTAGAAAGAAGACTCTAAGGCAGCCAAGTCTAGAGAAAGCTAGTGAGGAGACTGTGATGAGGTGGGAGTGGTGAGCTGGGAATAGAGCACGCAGGACCCCGTGGGCCAAGTAAGAAGTCTGGATTTTTTTCCAGGTGCAATAGAAAACTTGGAGTATTTTAAGCAGGGAAGTGATACGATTCAACACATAGTTTAAAAGATCACAGAGACTAGCATACGCGAACCACGTTTTCTGAGGTGCCCTCCTAGAATTAGTTTTCCTATATAGTGCTTTGTTATCATACTATTATGGACACTGAAGTGTCAGTTAAGAAACCATGGACTAAGGTTTGTTACCATATCCAATATCATTGAGGATGCTGATTCTTTGTGAGGACCCAGGAAAATTATCCCTGGAGGTCTCAATATCTGGTGATGTGTGTTTATCTTGAATCACTGCTTTGTTTTTATCTTATGAATATGTTCAATCTCATAATTGATTTTGTTTCCCTTTTGGCTTGTCTGTTAGGAATCTTAAGCCACATTTTCAGCCACCTCCTGCAAATATACAGGGTTGTGTGACTTGTATGTCTGTGAACTTGGCTTTCTTATGTTTCCACCTTTCCTTTACCTTTTTCCAAACACACTTAACTGTTTATTTTATACTTTTATAATGGAGGTATTTTCATTAGCTACCTTAAAGAACAAGGCAGAATTAAATAGTTGGAGGGGAAAATCAGGAATTAAAAATATCTTAATAAGGGCTTCCCTGGTGGCGCAGTGGTTGAGAGTCCGCCTGCCGATGCAGGGGACACGGGTTCGTGCCCCGGTCCGGGAAGATCCCACATGCCGTGGAGTGGCTGGACCCGTGAGCCATGGCCGCTGAGCCTGCGCGTCCGGAGCCTGTGCTCCGCAAGGGGAGAGGCCACAACGGTGAGAGGCCCGCGTACCAAAAAAAAAAAAAAAAAAAAAAAAAAAATATCTTAATAAGTTTAAAGACCTGTTCTTAAGTTTGAAAGCTCATTTGTTAAGTACAGGATAGAGAACACTCATTTAACACAGATTTTATGAAGACACAGAAACACCACTTAGACTGACTCTAACACAGTCTGAGGTAATGGAGATAGCCTCCCACACAGCACTTAACATTGGTGTAATGGTGAGTTTTCTTTCTGTCTTCCCTGGCAGATTGTCCCTTGAGGCAAGGACCACATCGCATTCACCATTATATCTTTCATACTTACTGCAGTGCTGTGCAAGCATTCAATTACTTAATTCAAATTAATACCATGCTGAATTAATGATAGAGTAAATATAGATTAAAAAAATAAAACCTCTCATTATCTCAGACTGGATCAGGCAAGAGTGCAATCCCTTGAGTTCAGGAGGTACCCACACACTATGCCATATACTACTGTGCTTGGCCATGTCTAGAGCTCTAAGTTTAGGGTAGGAGCAGTATTTTTAAAGAGATACTGACAGACTGGAGAAGATCCAAAAGACAGCAATCAGCTTGCTGAATAGTTAGAAGATGTGTGGTTGATGGAAAGGAATGTTCAGCATGTGAAAGCAGATTCTTATAAGGGACAGGTTGGCTTTCTAAAAATGTCTGAAGAACAGGCATATGGAAGAAGGAATAGATTTGTCCTAATTCCAGATGACAGAATTAGAGCCAATGGATGGAAATTATAAGGAAAAACTTTCTTAAACAGCTTGTAGTCCTCAGTGAGATCATATACTTCACATACGTTGGGTAAAGCATTCATTAATTGATCTGACCGTGACCCGTATAATAGGTGAGTGCTTGGATTAGAAGATGTTTAATATCCTTTTCAAATCCAAGATGTAAAAACTTGATGCCCGTAATAGTTGCAATGAACAAATGGATTGCTTACTAGCATGTAACAAGCTAATCTAATTAATGTGCCACATAACCACTATTTACAGGTCTTAACATGACTGTTAATACTAAAGGTTTTGCGTTAGTCGTGAAAATGTTTCCAAAGGCAATAGGTTTTGACAGGGTGAGAGAGTAGGAAATCACACAGTTGCAGATCTTTGAAACAACTTATAAAAGTGAAAGAATTTTGGTTTGGCTGCAATCGATGGGTATGGGCAAAGAGCCCAGAACAAGTCAGACCAGATCGCTGGCCATAGGAACTGGAGCTGATGGTTGGCTATGGTCCCCAGGGGATGGAATGAGGGCAGAGAATGCGCTCATAGAGGCCTGCAAAGGTGAAGTTAACTAAAGAGTGTAGCGAGGGCTGAGAGGCAGAAAACCAAAATCTATTACCACTCACAAG
The DNA here is from genome assembly GCF_949752795.1 of Hyperoodon ampullatus. Classification (NCBI taxonomy): domain Eukaryota; kingdom Metazoa; phylum Chordata; class Mammalia; order Artiodactyla; family Ziphiidae; genus Hyperoodon; species Hyperoodon ampullatus. The sequence goes on from NC_136929.1 coordinate 68,806,134, forward strand.
TCTTTGCAGTAGGCTCTGGACTCCAAGTGGGAGACACGGCCTAGAGGTGGAGAAACTGAGTCAGAAGAGAATCCACTCTGTGGAGGGTCCTGGTCACAGCTGCAAATATTAGTATTCTTGGCTGGCCCGCATTGGTCCTTGGGCATGTGGTGTATGTATGTTGAAAAGATTTATTGACAAAGAACGGGGCACATACATCACAAATCAGTTAGCAGAGATTCTCAAAATGAGCTTCAGAGCCCACAGGAAGGCTTTGACATTAACCCACAACCTTTGGATCCAAGTCATTTGAAAGCAGCCCTCCAGATCAGTTCTGCTTTTTTTCCTACCGACCACTTGTATCTCAGACATTTTCCTACTTGGCAGAACTACCTTGGCTCCCTCTGAACAGGCTGACGAGGAGGCTGGAATGTGTGTGAAGGAGTCGAAGGAGCAGCAGACAGATGAAGGCACAGTGAGCCGCTCCTGGCTTCTGTAAATGCGCTCCTTGCTTTCTGCCGTGTGTACACAAAATTCCATTGAGCGCTAATCTGGGATCATCTATCAAAAGACTTAAAATTTTTAAGTACCCAAAGTTTTGTTTAGAGGTCAAATTTCAGAGTTTTGACTGTATTTGGAGTGTGTGCATTGGGAAGAAATGCCACGGAAGAGGCCAGGCAATACGCAGAGTTAGCCTTGAGGATGAGCAGAAAGCGGAGGACAAACAGTCTACCCTTCAAAAAAGGAGTTGTTAGGGCTTCCCTGGTGGCACAGCCGTTGAGAGTCTGCCTGCCGATGCAGGGGATACGGGTTCGTGCCCTGGTCCGGGAAGATCCCACATGCCGCAGAGCGGCTGGGCCCGTGAGCCATGGCCGCTGAGCCTGTGCGCCCGGAGCCTGTGCTCCGCAAGGGGAGAGGCCACAACAGTGAGAGGCCCGCGTACCGCAAAAAAAAAAAAAAAAAAAAAAGGAGTTGTTAAACAAAGAGGTGGTCAGGCTGCCTCTTCACTTCAGGATTGGGGAAGGGATGGGTGGGTCTCCAGTTCTTGGTCTTTTACTCCAGAGAGGGCCCATGGTTCTCACTAGTTAGTTAAAGGCTCTGGGCTATGTACCTTACTCTAAAGACACCTCGATCTCAACCACCACAAGACTTTAGTCATCCTAGACCTGTATTTCCACCCCGCTATCACATACAATTAAATAGGATTAAGATGATTTTCAGTACATTCTTCCGAAAATTTTCTCCCTTATCCAATTTCCCCAGCACCCTTTTAGTGCCACAGTTTTTCCTTCCCTGTCCCTCATGTGTAACAGTGGAAAGAGTTAAAATATCATCAGCTTGGAGATACACAGAGGCTCTACACTTGCTTGCTCTATGACCTGGGACATTGTGTCACCTCTGGGAGTCTTAATTTCCTTTTCCACAAAATAGGCTAGCACAAAGGGTTGCCATGGAGATTAATTAAAGACATGAAATGTAAATAGCATAAGGCTTAGCACTCAGTAGATGCTTAGCACTGTTAGCCACTCTCCCTTTTCCATTCCCCTGTTCATTGTTCTTGTTGGCTCCCAATATTCATCTGTTTATCCCATCCGTGAAATAGTCTGAGTGAAGATTCTTCTTGATGACCAAATTAGGAGAGAGGAAAAGTAGTTGAAAACTAAAAACTAGTACCATCCATTTTCCTCACTTTTGAAGGAACTGGAACGGAGGAAATCCAGCATCTTGGGTTTTCAGCACTCTCTCCCTCTCTCTGGTTCCTTTGGTCCTCACTCACTCACCAGTCAAGAGCAAGAGCTCTCTCCACGAGATGCATGGAGGACATTTCAGCCCAGAGAAGATGGTCAGCAGTTTCTTGATTTTACATTTACAACAAGCAGAACAGAACTGCCCACCCAGTGGTGATTCTTCTAACACTGGGACCAAATGATGAAAAAAATTCACTGAAAGGGCTCAGATTTCATAGCAATACATTAGCATAAAACAAGGCGATAATGATGCTAATGAGAAAATAATGTTACCTATCTGCTTTAAATATGGTATTTTGGACACAAAGTGGCAAAACCATGGTGAGTAATTGCATGGATTTATAGATACTACTACCTTAACCATAAAAAATAAGTTGGACATGACACAGGGAAGACAAAGATGTTGATGCATGATCCTTCATAGATCCCTTTATTAAAAATCAGACTGATTTTTAGAAAAATTGGGCTTTGTGCTAAGTTGTCTTTCTTTTAATTAGGAAATTCAAATTCTTCTTTTTTCTCCCTAATTTACATTCAATTCTTGTTCTTCATTGCCATCTCCTATGAAATACTATGTTTCATGTTGTTGTATCTGCTTATATATATCAAAGAATACATATTTATGATCTTGATGTTTTCAGAACAAAACACCTCAGGACTTTCAACGTGTTCATGTATTCATTATTATGCAAAAAGGAGGCATGGTGATTTTTTTTTTTTTTTTTAAATAGTAACCTGGCCAGGATACAGTGCAGTGCTTCTCAGGAAGAATCATTCCATTTACTTTTAAAATGCAGCCAAGTCAGTGTTAAACTCCAGTCTTTCTTTAAGTGTTATCCACAGCTAAAAAGCAACTACATATCATTTCCTGCCTTTTCCTTCCCTTTGCTTGGTTTCCCAGCACATATGCAAAGTTCCCAAGTCCCATGATCCGCTCTTCTTTCTCTCTCTACTCTTCTTCTACACTCTCCCATTGAAAAGTGATAACTGGCAGGTGTTTACAGCAGGGACGTCCCCAACACTGGACTATCAAACTGAAAGCATGTACACAAGGTGGCTGACATCAGCATCTCCATCAGATGGTAGCCAGTGCTGGATCTGAGCTTGGGAATTGGACCTCACAAGCATCTAATACTGCAGAGGAGTACTAAGCCTGTCTGCCATTCATGCCCAGGCTTCTGGCATACCAGAGTCGCTAGATCTTAGATCCCTTTCACCATCCACAAAAGATCCCCTGGAATAGAAAAACTCTGATCAAATCCTAAATAAAAATGAAAAAGGAACACCCCTTTCCTTTCCTGCATCAACGCTGACTTGAAAACCTGACCCTTGGTTACTCTTGCATAATTATCGGAAGAGGCTTACAACTGCCATGAGAGAGAGTACATTCCAGTGTAGGCCCCAGGGATCTTTATTAATGTGCTCATTTACCTAGTAAGATATTTACACGAAATGAGCTGCTTCTCAGAATTGCTACATCCCCACAGGGAAAGATGTTAGGACTGACCACCGTTAGCCACAGCAGCAAGAATCGAGGACCTAATTTAAGTCCTGTTGAACTTTCAATTGAAAGTTTTTTATTATTAGGATTCCAAATCCCAGGCCAGGCTATGTTTCAGTTTGAGACAGCCAAATATAAGAACAACTTGGCCTTATGTCTCTTTTTCAAAGAACTTTATTCCCTCAGCCCCAGGTTCAGAATTTGATAACATGTTTTCTATGGACTTTTTTCCTCTTTACATCAAACAATATTAAAGAGAAAAAATAGGGGAGAAATGCTAATTACCCCCATATGTATACTCGGATATGGCCAAGTGGAATTACTCACGTTTTCCTTCAACACACACTGTGGTTTCCGATCTCCACACATGTGGGCACAGACCCTCCTGCAAAGCCCCCCTCAGTCTCTGCCTGTCAGAATCCCACCCATTTTTTTAAAGCCCACCCAAATGTCTCTTCCTCTGTGTGGCCTGCTCTCGTCACCCCAGTCAAATATAATATTGCTTCCTCTAATATTGCTCTGTGTCTTTCTTGAGGCCCCTTTCACATAAGGCCTGTGTTATATGCTTCTGCATAACTTCTCTATTGATCCCAAGCAGCTTGGCAACAGCAGCATTGCATGAATCTGCATCTTTACAATGATTCCTGGCAGTGTCTTAAATGTGAGAGGTACTTCAAAAGTACTTTACTTGTGGGTGATTAACAATTGGAGAAGTGGAAAATTTAAAGGGGTAGATACTTAACAAATACACTTGTGCTCTTGCCTCTGCCAGTCTCATCTGTGAGAGCTCTCAGCTTCCCATGCAGAGGGTCAGGGGCCTGGAGCGTATTTACTCAGGGCCTTAAATCACTTGAAGTTCACTTTTCACTGGAAAAGCTTTATTTATTTCTTTGTAATGAAGGGTGGTAATTTACACTAAGCTGTTTATGCTTATTTGAAGTAGTTTTTCATTTTTCTCACATCCCTCTTTTAGCTGCCTTGGAGAAGGCAAGTGTGCTTTCTCTAACCCTTACAACCAGAAAGATTGATTTCCTATGCCCAGGGCTTATTTTTCTTCTGCTGCCTTTCCTCTTCCCTCTCTCTTTTCCTTTGAACTCTTTCAGTGAGTGCTGCTTCTCGGGGCTTAGTCAGCTCAGAGGCAGGGCAGTACTCGCTTTGGCTTCCCGCATTGTGTGGGGATCAGAGAGGCTGGACCTGCCTCTCTCCGGGGCTTGGGGCCGACTGTGGACCGTCCCATCTCCTGTCTTCCTCTGATTGGCTCTGCGAGGTCACGTGAGGCCGGGGGTTGGAATTCTGAGTTGTGGCTTTTGGCACTCCTTTTTCTTTTTAAAAATTGCTGGGTCTGCTGAGCTCTGCTGGGCTGGGTGCCTCGCTCTGTAACTGAGACTGAAGGCAGACGGAAACAGCCACAGGGCAGACTGAGGGCAAAAGAAAATCTGCCGGGATGTTCAGTCAGGGACCCAGGACCCCAGCTTCAGGTTGCTACTATCTAAATGCCATGACACCTGAGGGCCAGGAGATGTATTTGCGATTTGATCAGACTGCGAGACGCTCTCCTTACAGGATGAGCCGGATTCTAGCACGCCATCAGCTAGTGACTAAAATTCAACAAGGTGAGTCGCCGGTAGTGGAAGGCTGTTGCTAATTCTGATTTCTCTTGGCTTTCTTTCATGCTAACCCAGTTTTTAAAATTATTGTTTTCACTTTACAACATACGGATTTCTATGCCAAGCTGCGCATACCTTTCAGAAATAACTTCAGGCTGCAGTTTCAAGCAAACAGTGACAGCACTTAGCTGCCACATAACTCAACATAAAGTCCACAAAAAACTTCACGGTAGGACAGTGAATCATAAATTTCCAAGACTTATGTGTCTCTACAGAATAAATGGGACAGGTTTCCTCAGTATGTATTTTAGGAGCTTTACATTTTTAAACGTGACAAGTTCCACACACTCTGTCACATTTAAAACTTGGACACTTGTTTATTTAATTAGGAGGGGGGGGAACTAACTTCCACCCTGCCTAGATTCTTTAGAACACTCTTAGTGACAGGAGAAAGTTAAAATTCTATTCTTAAGGGCCTTGGGCTGACAACCAGTGTCACATTCTCTGCCTATTTGTACGTTTATGTCAGCAGTTGCCACTGATTTATTGATACTGTTTTTCTGGTAAAGGATAAGTGTCTGCTAATGTCAAAGCAAATCTTGTGACAGAAGCACCAGCTTTGATAAGGCAGAGAGGAGAGGATATTGATTACAAGTTGTTCCGTGTTCCTTTTTATTCTCAGGGGGAAAAAAATCACTAAAACTCATCATTCTCCAAAAATAGTTTAAAACATGAGCTTTATCTTAGGATAGGTTTGTAGAAAGTAGAAAGGTGAACATTCCTAAGAAACTTCTGTTGCCCATTTAAAAGACACACACACATACTACACATGTACAATAAGTTTATGAAGTTTATAGCCACCCCCTCCCAGACTTCTAAATAACTAAATTATTATATTGGTGATACGTAAGTTGACCAGGATATTCTAGAGCCATTATAAAAGTACAATTTCCACTTAAATAAATAAGTTTAAGATTATATTGAATTTTAGAGGGGAAGTTGGGGTTTGTAATCATGAAAATCTTATTGTAATGTTTCCAAAAGGAACAATATGTATTCTAGTGAGCAGCATTTGATGAGATTGTTTCCTTGGAAATTAGGATTTGTTTTTAAAGGTTCAGGAACTGGTTATGTGTGAAGGATACTGGTCCTACATACCGGTCTGATTTCAGGAAGGATATTATGTCATTCCATAAACTCTGTGTGCATGTCTTGATTGAATAGAAACAAAAGTAATTATTTCCCTGTGGCTTGATTTAAAAATACACTAGGCTTGTAATAAAAACCAGCTCCATTTTAGTTTTAGAGATTTCTGACAATGGTTCTTTACCAGACGTCATCATCATTATGGACATAGGGTCTCAATAAATGTTTGGTGATGATTTGATGATTTGTAGTCTGCACTCTAAATGTTCCTCAGCATGCTTATAAAGTGTATTATGTTAGAAACATTGCATACAAATAGTTTGAAATATCTTTGTAAATCTCCTTAAATGAATTTGCAATGATTGATTTTATTAAAAATTATATTCTTTCTGGAACGAAGATTATTTTTCCATTGAGGACTTGAAGTTATGAACACATGCATGATCATTGAAAATGTATTCTGTGACTGTGTTTCATTTTGCCTAGTTAGAAAATTTGAGCATACTCACTTTTTTTTATACTGGGCAATGGAATGTTTGAAGCTAATGAATGCCTAAAAATTAAGTGACAGTTAGGATCATAGGGAAGCATGAAAGAATTCCAACAATCCAGTGATTAGGAACTCATTATTTGTTAATAATGAGTTAATAATGCAATGCACGATTGTGTTGTAAGACATTGAGAAAGCAGAAGCAAAGCGATTTTACTGGGTTTACTGTATGAGTAGATTGGTTTACTGTAATAGAGAATATTGATTGAACATTTACAGTGTATCATCACTGCTCAGAGCACTTTATATATATTCCAGTTTATTTTATCCTCAAAAAATAAATTCTTGTAGGTAAGTACTATTATTATACCCATTTTAAAGGTGAGAAAACAGAAGTACATAGAGTTCAAATAACCTCTCCAAAGTTACATAGTAGGAGCTGGTATTTGAATGTATCTTAGCTAGAGACCATGCTCAATAATACTCCAAACCATTTTTTAGTTTTTATAATGAGTGTTAAACTACTGAACCTATGGTTGATTTCTGGATTATATAATATTTCAATCTTTTCTACTCAGGGTACAGCAATGAACCATGTTACAGAATCACTGTGAGATTTCTGGTCAGGCCTTATTTCTCTAGTGGAAGCAAACTGCTATGTGTTTTACCTTTCTTGAGCAGTTAGTACCCAATAGTACACAATGTCAGGTTATTATACTAATGGCCCATAATCATTCAATTAAAGTTATCAAGTGCATATTAAATTAATAACACCAATATTTTTTGTAACTCACATACTGGTATCTTGAAATGACAGCCACATCATTAAGATTGTTTACTCTGCTATAGATCTTTCAAGGAAGATTTAGCATTAAATTAATATAATTTGGGGATCAACACTTATAGTCTTTCATGGCTGTTGGGAACAGAGTGCAAACAAGAGTAAGTTGCTCCCCAATGACCTCATTACAGTGAGATGATCATTGAATGGCACAGACATGATTCAACGGCAGATCCACTCATTAGAGGGAAAAACAGGGAAGAGAAATAAAGGAATCTTTGATGATACATAGGATCAGAATTAGTTGCTCAAACCCAGGATGAATCTAAACTTGCTTCTCTTAGGGTATGCTCCAAAATATACATGCATCATTTCTCTAGCCATCTTCTTAGTTCTGGAGTTTTAAGTCCAGTGAAAAAGAGAAGTGATGTTTAAAATAGGGTGTTTTGCAGAGTGAAAGCTTATCACACAAGTCATACTGCCCATGATCCTTGCCCCACAATCTTGCTGAATCAATGGGGAAATTGTTATAGGGAGAGAGAATGAAAATAGTAACGGTCCTTATTTCCCTTACCGGCAGGCTCTTGGAATGGGCAAGAGGGAGGATGCTGAGGAGGTGGAGGAAGAGTATGTTAGGCCATGGAAGGGGTGAATTGGGATCTTATGTCATTAGATGGTTACGATTTATTGGCTACATGTGCGTCATGCTTAAAGTCTATACACACACATGTTACTCGGAAAATCCAAATTTAAGCAAATGTATAAATGTGATCACTTGCTTTGTGAAAGAATTCATCATGCTTTTAAACTGAAAAAAATATTGTAATGCTTTAAACAGCATGATATGGACCAGACTGCAATAAAGTCCATTGAACTACAGAAAAAAAGAAGACAGGGATGCAGGCTCTATTTGGAAACTCTCTCATTCTTTTACCAGGCAAGTTTCAGAACTTCACTGGGCCTTCATTTCTTGATGAGAAAATGAGATGGTATGACTGTGGTTCCCAAGGTCTTTCTGTAGTTGAGTCAATAACTCCTTGAACAAGAGTGTGTAACGCGGGGAAATTTAAACCTAAAGTAGCAGAAGCCAAAAAGGAAACAGAGCAGCTGTCTAATGTGGAATAAATCAATGGCTTTTAATTTTTCTACATCTTGTCAAGGAAATGGTAAGATGGAAATCAGATTTTAGTTCTACTTCTGATGCTAATTAATTGTGTGATCTGGGGCAAGTCACAACTTCTCTGGGCATTCTTTTCTTCTTCCATAAAACAAAGAGTTTGGATTAAATAAATGTGAAGCTCCCATCATCTCTAAAACTCTAGGATTCTGTGATCACAGGTTATTACCTTAAGAGAAAGATGATTCTTATTTACATTTTCCTTATTATGTCATTCAACATCTACCCGGACATACTTCTTTGATACCTGGTTAATGCTCTCATTATCAATTTAATAGGAACGTTAGGATGTCCGGTCTTGTGGACTATTTAAATGTCAGTACAACCTATATTTATAAAGAAACCTGTAAAAACCTTTCCTTATCAGGAGTCCTGGACTGTAAAATGGAGTTATTGCAATGCCTGGCCTATTGCAAGGACCGTAGGCATCTGAGAGTGTTAATGTAGGTGGATCCCCAAGCTCACAAAAGACCTCTTTTCTTGATAGTAAATGCAAAATGTGGAAATTTCACTACTAGGAGAATTAGTGAAAATTGATCTTGCATGTTCATTGACTTTTTACCTGACACTATTTTTAGAGATAGCACTTGAGTTGAACTCAACTAGAGTGGAGTAAACTGCTTTTTTATGTTTGCAGGGAATGGAACTGGGCATTAGTGATGTATTCTCTCTCAGTCCTCCATCAAGTCAACTGATATCTTGGGGATTTGCCCAACCTAAGTGGTGGCATTTCTCATCCCTGGTGTAGGAGACCTCCACCAACTGGGTAACATCAGCCAAAATTAAACAACCTTTTGTTCTTTTGGAATTGCCCTTTCTCTATGCTTAGCATTCTCTTTCTCAGCTACTTTCAGAAATGGAGGATGAATACACTGGCAGAAAGACAGATGGAACACAGAAAACAGGGTAAGCAGGCATCAGTCATGTGTTGCTCAAGTTCTTTAAAAAAAAAAAAAAACTGTCACAAATTCACATTTCATGAATCAGAGCCTCTTTCTATTCAGTGCTGGTGACTGCAGGGCCTGTACACAAAGGATACCGTTTAACCAGAAGTTACAGGAAAATCTGTTAAGTGAATTAAGTCAACTAACTTTGAATAACATTTTAAAAATCATCACATAGTAAAAATATGAGCAGTCAAGAAATAACTACTGGAAAGAAATTAGCAAAGAGCAATATGCTTATACACATATAAAACTTGAGAATTTAACTTTCATAGCTGCACTTCACTGCTTTTATTAGTTCTGAATTTATGAACACCCATCCCAGATGCAGGCAATTGCCAAATCTGGATTTTGTGACATTAGTTTAAGTGAATAGAGATTCATTTTTTCTCATATCTTCCCCCCCCCACACTATAATCAGTGCTTTAATTATTAGTAAATTGGGGACACTGGTCAACTTTTATAAAACAGGATTCCCCATTTCCCTAACAACCTAATCATGGACGATTTAGAAGCACAAGTTAGAAAAAAAATCACCACTAGTGGTCTGAGCAATATCAATTGATGGCCCAGACAAATTTAGAAAGAGAAAATGACAAGTGGGTTTTAGTAAACTTCCTATAAAAAGGAAAATAGGGCCTCCCTGGTGGCGCAGTGGTTGAGAGTCCGCCTGCCGATGCAGGGGATACGGGTTCGTGCCCTGGTCTGGGAGGATCCCATATGCCGCGGAGCGGCTGGGCCCGTGAGCCATGGCTGCTGAGCCTGCGCATCCGGAGCCTGTGCTCCGCAACGGGAGAGGCCACAACAGTGAGAGGCCCGCGTACCACAAAAAAAAAAAAAAAAAAAAAAAGGAAAATAAATGGAAATTCAGTGAAAACTTATCATTAAGAGGGACGTGCTCTGTCTCTACATTTCATTAGCTATGAGAACGAGGTTCTGAGACTAGGGAAGAAGACATAAGAAGACAACCATGTGTTTTGCACACCAGATATTTGAATGAAATGAGGATCACGTAACAATCATTTTCTATCTCCTCGGGCAATCTGAATATGATTTTGGTGTGGGTAAAGACATTATGTATTAATTTACATTCTACCTTATTACCTAAAGGATTTGAGGTAGTTCAGAGAAGAAGATACAACTCAGTTAAAAAAAGATAAATCTGGTGAAAAGAAAAATGTAGGTCAATTAATAAGATAAAACTAGGAAGAGATATTATATAAAAATTTACAACGTAAGGCCCTGAATAATTATTAAAAGCAGACTGCAGATTTAGCTTGAGCCTTCCTAATCTAAGAAAAGAGGAAAACGTGATCAGGGAAGATTTGCCATGTCCATAAGGTAAAAACATACCAGCACAACTTTCCCTGGGACTTGACATTTGGGAGAATTTTCTCCTAAGGACTTGATATACAAGAGCAGTTTCTCATAAAAAATCCCATAAAGAGACTACAAGCCATAGTGGATGGTGCTTTTAAACATTCCTATAGTGAAATCAATAGCAAATCTCTTATAGCATCCTGCAGTGGAAGTGGGGGCATAACAACAAATTATAATTCAGTAAAAGTATTCGAGGATGGGGTGGACGGATCTAAACAAGGAGGTGCAGTAGGTAATCCTCTGATTCTCTGGCTTAATCTAGAAATAGCATGGAAACTGTCTAGAGACAATTTCTCTATGTCTCATTCTCAGAACTCTAGTTACATGGATGGTTGGATGGATGGATGGATGGATAGATAGATAGATAGATAGGCAGGAGGAAAATATGTCTATGGTTAAGTAATTTGGGGAAATACTGCATCCTCCTTCCCTTCTTGGAAATTCACATTTATGAAAGGCTCAGAGAAATCCTGCAGGAAGTAATTTAACTTTGTTTAAACTGACATATTTCCATATTTCATCATGAAACCATTTTATACTGGATACCAGGAAGTGACATCATGTAAAATCAATGTTCCCTGGGGAACACATTTTGGAAAGTCTGGTTTAGGAAAGTGGAGGGCTGGTGGTCCATTCAGATAATTCTCTTTGAACATATTTCTTGAATGAATTGATAATTTGAGATTGTATCTTATAGAGTAACATTGCAAGTATTCTGTTTTCAAATAAGGCCAGCTCCATATACTTTAAAACTCTACTGGGTTAAGGCAGGATGGATATCTTTTATGAAAATTAACAACCAAAGGAAGATCCTAACCTGATTAAGTGCCCTCCGCACATTTGCCCATCAGAAAACTGAAGGAGTAGGTATATGGGCAGAGTTAATCATTGTAATAAAAAGAATACAAAAAATCTTCAAGTAACCCTACAAGATAGGTACTGCTGGGCCAGTAGAAAGAAATGATTACTTTTTAGCTCTGGATCTACGATAAAGCCAAAGTCCTAGTTGAGTTCCAAAGGGGTCGGAAGTTACAGCAGCTAATTCAGAATATTCCATTACTGCTGGAAAGTGGAGTCACAGCCCCACAGGAAAGAAACAGGAAACTCTTTAGGAGTCTCAAATCCTCCCTTGCTATAGGTGATGGGAGAGGTGGACTCCTGGAAGCTCAAACTTTGATGGGTGGCTCAGAGTCAGTTTCTGACTTGAAGGGCCAAACGTATCCTTGGTTACATAAAGTCTCCCTCGGAATGACAGAATAAAGTTAACTGATAGATAATAGGTCATTTTTATTAGTAAAATCTGTTTGGTCTAGTTGTATAAGCAACTTACCAAGTTTCCCATGAAGACTACAAATATTCTTAAGGTATTTTTCCTCCTGCTGGCAAAGAGATAACAAATTAGCATTTGCATTATGACTGATGCTTTTTGAGAGAAATCCACAGAATATCAAAAAGCTGCAACAGAATGCATGGAGAATTAGCCATACCGTATAGCCCAAATCCCATGTTGTAAAGTCACACAGGGCCAGAGCAATCACTGTAGAATGGTGCAGTCTAGGGCAGGGCAGACACACAGATTACTATGAAAATTTATACACTATTGTTTGAAAAGACATGAATTCTCTTTTTTAGAGAAGCTTAGGATCAAAAGGAATTTAAATGGAATGGATGGAAAATAACTTAAAATTACAGAACATGCTAATGCTGTTAGAAAAAGGAAATCAATAGAAAAAAATCCGAAATGTCTGGCTAGACTCTCAAATGACTTCCCTCACAAGCCATAGGAATCTGACAGAGGCAGAGCTGATTAAAATACCAACGATTTGCATTGCCTTGTCTCTAACATTCTGATAAAACACTAGAGTGAAACAGTGTAGAGGAGAGAGTGGAGATTGTAAAGGGACTCCGCAGTCACCAAGTAACTAATTTACATATCAGTATTTTGAGCTGAAAAAGGCATTCTCTTCCTGCATTCCAAGTCTCCTCTTACTGGTAATTTTGAAAATCATGCATATGGATGACAAGAACCTTGGATTAGTATTCAATCTCTATAAGTGAACAGTAGCATTTCACATGCATTTTTATTTACCAAATGACAAACTGGAAAAAAATACGATAGTCATAAAATCATATTTTCCTCTGAAGGTTTTATTACCTCCAAATTATTTATAATAGTTAAAATTACTGTAAGAAATAAGAAGGATTTACAATTCCAATGACAATGATATTCCAACCATTCTCACCTAAATAAGACTAGAGTTCTTAGTAGAGGAATTTAAATCTCTCCGAAATGCTTCGAAGGACACAATACATTTTCTGCTAAATGCATTTCTCAAAATAGAGAATGAAATCCGTTGCAAGGTATAACTTGGAGGACCATGTGTTGTGTATAATAATTTCTTATTAATCAAATCGCCTTCACTACTACATTGATCTCTTTGGGTAGGAGAGTCTGCTACCACTCTTTCCCTGCACTTTCCTATTTTCACTGTTAGTATTCCATTCTCTCTGCTGTGCTTTTAGGAGGAAGGTCTACGGCAGATAAAGCTGCTTAGATGTTTTTATTACTGGCTTCCTAGAAGAAGGAGGGGAAAAAATCTTGGCCAGAAAGAAGGGAAATCAGTCTTGCAGGATATCTTGAAGAAGACCGCAAAAGAATTTCAGTGACTGAGTTTATCATCGGTTGGTCCCAATACTGAGTGTGATGTAATTCCACATTTGAATTCTTATGTATTATCACTGGCCAGGGCAGCCAATCCATTGGAATTGCTTGGAACAGTCATGAAATGGTAGCACAAAGCATTAGAGAGATGGGCATTTGTTTCTTGCCTTCTTCTAGGACAGTCTTCCAGGAGTTATTCTGTTGATGGGATGATGAAATCTGTATTCTTCGGGGCAGTTGAAACATGTTGACTGAATTTCAATTTCACTTTCTGCTCTTGATCAATTTCACTTTCCGCTCTTGATCGTGGGATCAAGAATGTCCTAGGGACACTGTTCATTTAACCTAAACTTTAAACTTTCTACACCTACTACTGAAACAATTGGAGGCCTCTGGAGTCATGCAGCTTGAGTTTAAACTTCAGCTTTATATCTCCCTAGCAGAGTGACCTTGGCCAAGTTACTTAACATTTCTAAGCTTCAGTTCTTCTGCGGGCAAAAAGGAGCTAGTAATAGCCACTATCTCATAGTTATTGCAATAAATGAGAGAATACAATTAAACACAGAACACAGTGCCTGGCACATACTAAGTGCTCAATATAAGAAAATATATCAATATTTACATTAAACAAACATCCATGTACATAGGGCCCTTCAAGGTATTGTATCAGCAAATGAAGAGTAAATTATGTATTATATACCAAGTTTACTAAGGCAGGCATACCTCTCGCCACATTTTTTGTGTCCTCAAAAAGTATCCACCACAAAACCTGAAACAAAAGGTGGGGTTTTTTGTTGTTGCTGTTGCTCTTTTGTTTTTTATCTTAAGCTATAATGAAAACCACTGTTGTTCCCAAGTGTGGTTTCCTGGGCACAGCAGTTATTCTTAGTTGCTCTGAACTGACCTAAAGTGATGGGTTTAGGCCACATTTCAACTCATAAAGATAAATAGCAAAGTCTGTTGATCCCCACCTTCTGCCAATAAAAGAGGCAGGAAATGTTCCCAGCTCTGGGAATGACTTGCTGGTAAACTGTAAAGCTGAGAGAGGGCAGCAGTGCTGGAGGAAAGGGGGCTATGCTCTCAGTAGGCTGGAGTGAAAAGCCAGGGAGGCTATCAGTGTGTGAGGGTGGGAGCAAGGCCCTAGACCAGCCTCATTAGCCAGTAACAGAGGGTTATGTCTATATATCTGATGGTTTTTATCTATAATGTCTGAGTTCCCCTCTCAACATGTGATTTTTCTAAACTGAGAACTTAACTTTGAGATTTTTCTTAATTTTGTAGAAACTTTCCAGTATTACAGTGGTCTTTGCTTAGAGGAGTTCATAGAAAAGAAAGGCTGTAAAATGTCGATAAACTTTCTAATGATCAGTTGGCAATTTAAAAACTAAGCACTCTTTCTCGAACTAATTCAAGCAAATTATTTAAGAAGCTTTCATTGCCCATTTCCTCTAAGGATTTCATTCCTTTTCATTCAGGAATATTCTTCATATTGTTGAATTCCTCCTCTGTGAAAGACTGCATATGGATATGAAATGAACATTTGTTGAAATTTGTCCTTCAAGTTGAATGGACTAAATCAACGTGGATTCTTTTGCTTCATTTATTTATGGAATATATGTAGTCTTAGGTCCTCCTCCATTTTGGTTCCCCCCAACCAACAAAGAGTAGAAACATTAGTTAGTCCAGTCTTTTTATATCATGACATAAATGTTAATCTTTAACTTAGTAAAAACCTTGTTTTATAAGATAAAATATTTGATGTTTGCGTATGGCATCCTGGAAACCCTGAAAAGCTATTATAACAGTAATGCCTTCACTGGTAGAATGTGTGGCATTTTGTGGAGCAACTCCATATGCATTATCTTTGAATATGAGTGTAAGATAGTACTGATCATCTTGGATTAGGAAGCTGTGTTCCCTAGAATCTTTCAGAGATCTGACAAATGCATATGCAAGCTTTCCTACTTTGAGACGTTTCTAGTCTCCGTTCCCTAAGTTGTTCCTTTGGAAGTGGATTTTCACTTGGTTTTGCTGTATGGAAAAGTACATTTCCCTGAGTGGACTCTATAGATAAGTATAGGCTCACTTGATCGAATAAGGAAACTTGGCAGTGAGCAATACGGTTGTCAAACATTAACTAACTGGTAGAGTAGAGATGGTTTCAGAGTCCAACTTTTTCCTTTCCCCTTTCCACGTGGAGTAAAATTACTTCCTCACCTCCAGCTTTACAATTCAGTTTCTGATGGAGCCATTCTATTTCTGTTTCACGTGAGGCTTCTCCTTTCACTTTTGTGTCCATCTCCCATCGTTGGCCACTTTAGCAGAACTGGCCCTGGACACTGTAGCTTCTGTTCTGTGAAGCCTGGTGCTTTGTTCTGTAAGGCAGGAATGACGTGGAATTGAGACAGGTTCTTTTCAGCTCTTAACTGTCAGTCGTGCTTCCTCCTGGCTGCTGGAGTCTATGCAGCCGTGTCCAGAGGTGCAGGCAAGCCGTACCTCCTGGGCTGAGGCAGAACTTTTCCACTGGGTCACCCAAGTGAAAAGAAGAGTGAACGTTGGGGTTTGTCATCGAGAGGCAAAATAATGTCTCAAAATTTCTGTGCCTTTAGATCAAATATTTGGGTCTGGGGATTGATGATTTGACTTTTTATAAATTTTATGCCACAAATTTTAGCTCTTGAAAAGTTTACAAGATTTTTAAAACACTGACCGTATACTTATACCTGCTCTTATTGAGGGTTCCCTATTATGTACCAGGGACTGTTTTCAGCACTGCATTTATTGCTATTTTATTTTCATGAAGACTCGAGAGTTAAATTTACTCATCTGGAAAATAAACATAGTAAGGCCTAACACTCAAGGCCTTATGATGTTCATTTTTCAGATGAGTAGACGAAGACTCAGAATGTTAAATAACTTTCCCAAAGTCCCCCAGCAAGTAGGTGCCAGAGCTGGACTTTGAACTCAAGTCTGTGATTCAGAAGCCTATGTCAACGTACCACTGACAACACCAGCACCCTCATGATTATGTAAGCATGTCTACCTTGAATCCAAGCAAGGTGTTCTCTTTTCTTTCCTCACTTCGGACCTTCTCAGTCCTCCCTCTTCTCCCCCACCAGTCCCTCAAGTTGTTGGAGAACTTTACCTCCAAAACCAGCAGCAATTCCTCGTGATCATCCTAGATACTAACTGCCCTCCCACCCCTCTCCTGAGGGTTGGCTGCTCTTCATCAAGGGCGCTCTGTCCAAAGTAAACAACACGGCAGCAGCATTTGGCCTTTGGTAAGGAGTCTAGGAAGGTTAGGTAGGAATAAGCATAACAGAGGGAAAGGACAAATCCCTCCACCCCCAACCCCCTTTCCCTACTTCCGGACCCTGCAGAGTGCTGCTCTTCGTCCTAGAAGGTGCTGGGGGTCTCGATGTCCATATACTCCCCCAGGTTTCCCCAGGGCTCTTAGGGCCCCGGAGCTCAGCGGCTCGTGTGATCTTCACCGTGGGCCTTTGCAAGTGAGAATCGAGATGGGAATTAGGTCAGACCTGTGGTGGTCTCTGGACTCTGGATCTTGGACTCATCAGTTCTATAGTGGAAGGAAAGCGTGTGTGAAGCCAGGGTCTCCATTTGCGGAGAGAAGCCCTGGATGGAGCTTTTTTTTTTCTTTTTCCAGATTTTGCAGTTTTGACCTCAGTCACGGCTGAGGCCTGCAGACCAGAATAGTCGCAGTTGTGCTCTGCCCTTGTACTGCACTTGTAGCTGGAGAACAGTAGTCAGTCAGAAGAAAATATCAATGTTCTGCCAACTTCTGCTGTTTGTGCAATTTTGCCAGAAGCAAAAACAGGATCGAAAATAATAAACAGACCTCCTCCCTTGTTGCATGACTATTTACATAAAGAGATTGATGAACTGACTGTGCTTGTGTGAGTGCTCAGGGAAGGGAGTTTTTAAGGAGAAAAGGTTAATTCTTCGGTAGTTGATTGGGATTTGAGCTTTTCCCAAATAATTGGGTTTTTAAAGATATAACTCATAGTATATATAGTGCTGCTTCTTCAATACAAGCAGCCTAAATCATGGATAAAACAACCGGACACATGAATTACATGCAGCTGTAAAACTTTGCAGGGAAAGTGAATCTTGAAAACAAAGGGCCAACATGAGTCTTAAGTAGAATAATGATGTTTCCAATGGAAAGAGAAACCAAGCTTGGGGGACTGGAAGGCAGGAGGCCTGGTTCTAGGACACCTTTGTGTCCTAGATGACCCAGAGGTCATTGAGGTGACCGTGTAACCTGGTGACCATGCATGCTTTTATTTAACCTCTCGGTGCCTCAGTTTCTTCATCTATCAAATGGGAATAATACCAGCTCCTGCTATTCAGTGATATTATCAAAAGAAAAAACAATCGATGTGAAATTAATTCAGATAGAAGGCGTCATCCTCAGTTCTGTCGTGGCTAAGTGATGTCAGGGTACCTGTTAGGGACCTCTGGGCCTGAACACAGGAGCCATACAAAGCAAGCCCCAGCTCTTTAGTCCTCAGTTGGACACAAAACATCACCACACTTGCTTCTCTTCCTTGAATAATAATTTATATCATCCCTCATGGATATGGGAATAATGTGCCACTCTGTGGTCTTGTTTTGTTTTTAGTTGGTTCCCAAATAGACAAAGTATTCTAATTCTTACCTTTATTTTGTATTTTCTTTTTATGTATTTGATATGCTATGAGGGAATCTATGTGATTAATTAGGCTCATTTTAAACTCCACTTTTCCCTCTTATTTTTCTGCTATTCTGAGGTGTCGAGAGTTTTACTTTGTATTTTTTACTCAGCCAATGAATTTTGTTTCACCCTTAATGAATAATTTCCCATAATCATGAGCAGAGTAAAATCTTTTGAAGTGAAAGATATTGTGTGATAGACTCAGGGACTTTGACAAGTCGAAGCGTCATAGATCATATGCTTTCTTTGAGTTAAGAATCTCCAGTATAAATCAGGCTTCCTGCCAAGGCCAGTAGGCAGTGTGGACTGTCCTCTAGGCAGGATAGCCTGGTGTGGCTGTCGAGCTGGAGGCCTGCAATAGCTTACTGTGATCACGGCAAACTGCCTGAGTCTGAGAGGCCTGAAGGAACCTGATGTCACCTGCCCAGATTATCTGATGAAGGAAGGACGTGCCCAGTGCTTTCGTGGGGCCTTGCCCAGCACAGCCTGGTCTGCAAAGCCTCAGGAAAGAAAGGTGAAAGGTGAGAGAATGCACACTTTACAAACACATCCCTTTAAGATGCTCGGGTTTTGTTCCATAGTTTTTTTTTGTTTTTTTTTAAAGCAATCCTTCCTCCCTCCCTCCCTCCCTCCTTCCCTCTTTCCCTCCCTCCCTCCTTCCCTCTTTCCCTCCCTCCCTCCTTCCCTCTTTCCCTCCCTCCCTCCTTCCCTCCTTCCCTCTTTCCCTCCCTCCCTCCTTCCCTTCCTTTCTTGGCTGTGTTGGGTCTTCATTGCTGCACGCGGGCTTTCTCTAGTTGCAGCGAGCGGGGGCTACTCTTCATTGCGGTGCATGGGCTTCTCATTGTTGTGGCTTCTCTTGTTACAGAGCACGGGCTCTAGGTGCTGCAGGCTTCAGTAGTTGTGGTACATGGGCTCAGTAGTTGTGGCTCGCGGACTCTAGAGCACAGGCTCAGTAGTTGCGGTGCACGGGCTTAGTTGCTCCACAGCATGTGAGATCTTCCTGGACCAGGGCTCGAACCCATGTCCCCTGCATTGGCAGGCAGATTCTTAACCACTGTGCCACCAGGGAAGTACCTGTTCCGTAGTTTTGATATCAGGTTTTTGTTTGTTTTGTTCTCAATGTTTGAGTGTGCTGATGATGTTAGATTTCAGGAGGATGGGCAATTACTAAGCTGAGACTGGTGTGAAAATCTTTTTGTTGAGCACTCTGTATGTGTGGTTATTACTTGAAAAGCTGGGTGTCTTGAGTGCAGTGGCATTTGAGGGGGAACTTTATGAATGAAGAGGAAGGAGCTTGTTTGATGGAGAATAATCCAAGCGTGTGAAGGCTTCCCAAAACCTTTACTCCAGCAAAGCTGACCTGTAAGACGTTATTGACTTCCTTCTTGCATATGAGGGTGAGACTAACGTCTCTCCACCCCCACCCAGATTCGTGATGCTCTGAGTTTCTCTGCAGCCTTTGGCTTAGCAGAACACGTTTCTTGTTTATAGATGGATCTGCTCATTGATTAGCCATTTAAATGAATTATAATGTGTTGTGATTGTTGACATGGGATTTAGGAAGTCTTCAGAGCCTTGATTTATGAGAGAAAGACTCTCTCAGACATCTTTCCTTTGGCTCTGGGAGGCTGTGCATTTTCTAAAACTTGTAGTTTGCAGATGCAATGTGCATTGAATGAAAACATGGGCTTTGGTGTTTTCTGGACCTGGGTTCAAATCCTAATTCCAGCGTGGATTGGCTGTGTGATCTTGAGCAAGTTCTATGAACTTTGTAAGCCTGTTTTCTCATTTAAAGTGGGAAGAAAAATAATAACGTCCACGGCCTGGAATGAAGTGTTGTCACACATGCAAAGTACTTATTGCAGAACCAAGCACTTACTCAGGGATCAATATACATTCATCTGAAAAGGAAACAGAAAGGACACAAATAACCAGCAACATCGTCCATTACACTGTGGACTAACTCCTTGTGGAGAAGATAAAAAAAATACCCAACTTTGGATAAATAATAAAGTGGAAGCTAAGGAAGGGCCCAATTGTAGTGGGTCTGAAATTGGAATGTCTCAAGTTTCCTCAGAGAAGAAAATCTATAACTAGTGCAGCTAGGAAACTGTGCAATTTTAAACAAGGATTTTCCTAATCAAATGGAATTTACCTCTGAAAGCAGATAACTGTCAAACTCTGAGTATAATAGAAAGTATTTTTAGTCCTTAAAAATTACTCTTTAGGCTTAAAAGTTACTCATTAGACTACCCCATAAGTCCAGAATATGAACCTTAACTCTGGCATGAAGTTGATGGAAACATATCTAACTCTTAATATTTCAAGTCTAACTTCCCCAAATGAAGCACATCTGCCTTAGCAGTGCAGTCAGTTGGGACCTAATCACACATCCTCTGAACTATTCTCATAAGATGTGAGATAAGCCCAGAGGAAGTACATCATTCCGCCTTCACTCCACCCTCAAGTGTGCAGCCTGCTCTAAAGCCTAGAAGCAAAGAGATAGCACAAGGAGCAGGAAAAGATGTCTTCAAAGCCTAGAATCCCCTTGGCTTCTTTTCAAAGACAGTCTTTTAAGTCTTCTGTTTTTACTAAGTTTTGATAAACTCGAAACATTGAATCTTAACTTTGTTGTAACCCACTCAGCCAGCTTACAGAAAATGAAGTGCATTCATTCATTGTCTTTCCATTTGTGCATGAAGGGACACAGTCATTCATTCACTCACTCACTCACAAAGTCACTTCTGGAATACCTACTCTGTGCCAAGTGCAGGTGTTGGGATATAACAACACATTAAAACAAAATCCACACCACTGTTTAATGGGGGCTTTAAACTCGTGCCACAGAGTGTTAAAGCTGTGGGGATGGCATCCGTGCAGGGGGAGTGGAGGCACAATGGCCAGAGTCTTTAGCTTTAGCTATTATTTTGTTGTTGTTCTCATGTTTCGGTGTTTCATTGCTTCAGCTTCCAGTCTTTTAGCAGAAGGCATCCATGCCTGGTATTACTGGGGGTGATTCTTACAAACTGTTGGGGAATCCTGGCATTAAGACTTCATCCATTTTTGCCCCATCATTTCACCATGTGTCTTCCTTAGAATCTGAATAACTCATATCCCATCATCCAAGTGCATGGAATGCTCTTCCTCTGGCAAAAAGTGCATTGCTGATCTGCTCTGTTCTCAGAAAGTCAGGGCACATCATTTACAGAGAGCTTACCTCTCTGCTAACGCTGCTACACTAGCATTTGTGCTCCCCCTGTAAGGATTAGAATGGTGGTGAATTTCTCATGAAATCAACTTTAGTAACATAGCAATAATTAACACAAATATTTAAGAAAGGCTACATTTTAGGAATGAATATCACTTCTTCTGCATCAGTTACACTAATGGAGAATCTAACCTAGTCAATATTTCAACAAATAATTGTTCAAAGTCGACTGCAAGATCTTTGCTGCTATTGAGTATGATGGAAAATTATACAAAACATGATCACTGCCCTCAAGGAGATTACAATTAAGTGAGATAAGACATATAAACTATCATTAATACCAACAGTTCAAGAGAGTGCATGGTTCGATGACTAACGGATTATCAAAACATAGGTATTCATAAGAATGCATTGTCAGCAGGGCAGTAAGGTAAGGAAAAAGGTTCTTGGGCCTGAACTATGGAAAGTGGCTGTGCTTCCACTGGGCAAAAGTCAGAGGAACTTATTCTAAGTAGGACAACAGAATGAATTGAAAAGTATAATTTAAGTAATTAAGAATGTAGTCCATCCTACCATATAGCACAGGGAACTATATTCAATATCTTGTAATAAACCATAATGTAAAAGAATATGAAAACATATATATATATGTATAACTAAATCACTTTGCTGCATACCAGAAGCTGCACACAACATTGTAAATCAGCTATATTTTAATTTAAAAAAAAGAATGTACTCCAAATCTGGTGTAGGAAGTGAGATGATAAGGTTGAAAAAGGAGTCTGAGGCCAGACTGCAGTGAATTTGAAAATTTTTTGGTAGGTAATGGGGAGCCACTGAGGGAATTTGAATAGAGAAGTAATTGGTTGAACAGTAGTTTAAAAAGATGAATAAGTGAATATGGGTTTGAAGTGGTCAGAATGAAAGTAGAGAGAGTAATAATCAAGGAACGTGTGTTTTGTCCAGGCCGTGTCTAAACATGATAAATGACTGTCTCATTTAATCCTCATAATAGTAGGTACTGTTGGTGTTCCCATTTTAAAAGCTAAAACATTGAGGCCTAGAGAGATTAAAGTTACGTGTTCAAGTTAAACCCAAATAACTAGCAGGACTTGAACCAGGGCTATCTGACTCTAAGTCTATCTTCTTCCACAGCTCAAGGGTTCCCCTTATAGTTTAGTTTTTGTTGTTACAGTGACTACCCAGAAAAATATCCCGAGTGATGAGGATTTTAACTGTGGCAATAAAGAAATGATAAACCTAGGATTTAGCTCCATAACTTTTCAGAATGGTAAAATATTTATATTCTTTTAAAACTTTAATGTTCCCAATTACTAATTTATCTCTTCATTCATTTGAATTTATTACTGTACCTTCTACTAGAGATTTTCATTCTACTTGGAGACACCTATCTAGTGATTGTATTATTAGTAATTCTTGCTCAGTAAATTCTTGGTCAACTTACAACAGAAGTTTCCCTGGATTTTAATTAAATTACTTGGTGGAACTATACATGTTTTCTTTCAACTTTAGCCATGATCCATTTAAAAATTTATTGGTGAGGAATAAATAAAATTAAATACTAATATAAAATGAATTTAATATGTGTGGTAAGGAGATTTAAATTTTAAACCTCTAGACATTACAAAGTGGCTTGATGATTTCATTTTTCAAAGAAAGACTTTTCTAAGAGTATTATGTACCTAAATACAAATAAAATTTAGTTCCTGATTCTGGAAATGTAAATAAACCAAAACACTAGTCATATTGGGCCAATTGGCTGAAATAGTTTGAAACCAGTAGATTAATTTGTAGAGAAACCCAATAAACAAATGTCTCTGTAGGACATGCGATCTTGTTGTTTATACCAGGTTCTTAAGCAGCCAGTCATTATTTTATCAAAAAAGAGAATTTCAAATATGAACTGTTCCAGAAGTAATTTAAAGATGTTTAAATATTTTATGAAGTATGAAATCACACATATTTGCCTTAGGCAGGCTCCCCACTGGTACTGAATAAAAAATACTCATATAGTTTTTTTAATAAGAGCTATTAATATAAAGTTTTACTTCTCTGCCTGAATTGTAGCTCATATTCTGAATCTAGCCGCGGGTTAAATCCCAGTTAAATGAGGTGCCTAAAGAGCCCCCAGGGGACAGAGTTTGTATGCTTACTCGGATAATGTGCAAATGATACTGAATTTTCTACTGTGCTCTAAAGCACACATTCTATTTTCTCAACACACTCTAGTCTCTTGACTCCTATTTAGAAAACAACTTATCACTATTTCCCTCAAGTCCAGTGTACTTTTATCTTTCTTTATCAAGATTGCTATCTCTACACATCAAGATGGGCAAAGGTCATGGTGAGTCAGGCAAAGTCTCTCTTCTTAGAAGGTCATGGCCACACTTATTCCCATGACCTCTCTCAAGAAGCAAAAACTAGAGGTCACTACCCAAACTCTGGGTCAGTTCCAGCTTATTCTCTAGGACAGGCTGTTCCTGACCCAATAACCAGGTCCCAAAGGTTCATGGCTTCCCAAGGGAGTATCCTTCTTTCAAGGTTCACACTTAGTATTCTTGTCTGATAGTTATATGTAAATCTAGTTCTCCCTTTCTTGCTGATCAAGCTGCTCTGTACATGGGTAGCATGAGAGAAATCATAACCTCTTCAACTTCTCTGCATCAAGATAGACTTATAGATGGCACTGGCAAAATGTCTGACCTTAAGCTCTTCACCATGCCCAGTGGCAGACTCATTCTCTGACTGTTTCTGATGTAAGCCCCAGCTGAGCTAATCCTACAAGACCCAAGTTCCCCAGTGAATACATCATTGAGCAGCAGTGGTTGAACTTGGAGAAGTATAATACTGTTGCTGTGTAACAAACCACCCCAAACTTAGTGGCATTAAATAACCATTATTATGCTCATGTGTTCTGTGGGTCAGGAATTTGGAAAAGATACAGTAGAAATGGCTTGTCTCTGCTCCATGATGCTTGTGACTTTAGCTGGAATAACTTGAAGGCTGGGGACGACTCAGTGACTGGGCCCTGGAATCATCCAAAGCCTCATTCACTCCCAGGACTGGCTGCCTGACAGGTGGGGCCTCAGCAGAGGCTGCCAGCTGGAACATCTACCTGTGTTTTCTCTATTTGGCAGCTTGGGCTTCCTCACAGCATGGAGACTGCCTTGCAAGGGTAAGCAAGGCAAAAGTGCATGCCTTTTCATGATACCCTTGGAGGTGGTATAGAGTCTCTTTTGCTGTATTCTGTTGGTCAACATAGTCATAAAGATCTGCCCAGGTTCAAGGGGAGGGGGCATTGACCCACTACACGATGGGAGGAGGGCCAGAGAATTCACAGATATATTTTGTAACTCCAGTAAGATGTTTCACATTGGATAATTCTGGGTTTCTGCCATTCTTGCTGGCATGTGCCTGGCCTTTGACTGATTGATTCATTTCTCTGAATTGTACAACTGGAAGAAGCACTACAACTAGAGTCATCATGCAGTGTGCTTTTGCCCACAGGTGTGCAGAGAGTGCCTCGGTGACATTCCTGTATACACTGCATTGCACTAATTCTTTGGTTGTGATTGTATGAGTAGTTACACGCATTGTTCTGTGCATACATTAACTTGTTTAAGCCCTATAACCCTGTGCAAAGGAGAATATGCTTCCACCCATACTCCTTGTCCAGAATTAGAACAAAATCCAGAATCTCCAAGGTTTAGGGCTAGGGAAGAGTCTCCAGGTGAAGTCAAACAGTTCTCAATTTTATCCCAAACCCTGTTTTCCATGGACAGAACTCTGAGTTCTCTCATTTTACTCACAGCTCCTTTTTTTTTTTTTTATTGCTACCTTGAGTCCTTAGGGATAGAATTTAAGTTTCTGGGTGCTATTTTATTAAGAAATTAAAGAAGGACTTCCCTGGTGGCACAGTGGTTAAGAATCTGCCTGCCAATGCAGTGGACATGGGTTCGATCCCTGGTCCAGGAAGATCCCACATGCTGTGAAGCAACTAAGCCCGTGCGCCACAGGTACTGAGACTGTGCTCTAGAGCCTGTGCTCTGCAACAAGAGAAGCCATTGCAATGAGAAGCCCGCGCACCACAACAAAGAGTAGCCCCCGCTCACCGCAACTAGAGAAAGCCCGCGTGCGGCAACGAAGACCCAACGCGGCCAAAAAAAAAAAAAAAAAAGGTAGTTTAAAGGAAAAAAAAAGAAGAAATTAAAGAAGATGGGCTTTGTTTTTCACAGCAGTGGTCCTCAAGCAAGGGCAATTTTACCCTTCAGGGACAACTGGCAATATCTGGAGATACTTTGATTATTACAACTGTGGGTGGGTGCTAGTAGCTTGCAATAGACAGAGGCCAGGGATGCTGCTAAAAATTCTACAATGCACAGGATAATCTCCCACACCAAAGAATTATCTGGCCCCAAGTGTCAATACTGCCATTGCAGGGAAACCCTGCTTTACAAGGAATTTTTATAATCCCCCTTATAAAAATGAGGAAACTGGGCCTCAGAGGAGCTAATGACTTGCCCAAGATTCCACAACCCGTCAGTGATGGAGTCAGAATTTAGACACCCATCTTGAGATCCTCAGTTTCATGTTCTTACCTCCTGTTGGTACTTCAGCCAAACTGGCACCTGCCTAGAGAGAGCAAACGTGAAGGCAGAAGTGGCTGTTCTCACTTTTCTCATGCCCTGGACGGTGTGAGGTGCACCACACCTGTCGTAATGAGCCTAACTCCTGGTGATGGACATTGTGCCCCCATGTCTTCTTTACCCTTCAGGAGATGGGTGCAGTGCTCACACGGGCTTAGTTAAGACTATATAGGTTAAGGTGTGGGTGGGAGTTGTGCTCTAACCTCCCAGAAAGAGACTTGTAAATAACAACTGAAAAACTGGAGCACAGAATGCCCGTGTGTGTGGTCTGGGTGTGTTATGGGAGGGCAGTAAGATCTTATCTTACAATGACAAACAAACAGCTAATTACTTGTAATTTTGGAGATAATTGTTTTCTCATCCTGCAAACATGCCGAACAGGAAATTAATCTAAATCCCAGAAAGTTTGGATCATCTGCAGATTGTCAGAAAAGAAACACTCATTATGCCCCCAGAGCCTCCACCACATCCAAGCGACAAGCTGAAAACGGCAGCTGCGGCCCATGCCGCCTGCATCGTGCTAGGGCCCTGTGCTCATTGGTAACTGGAGAGAAAACAGCACAGGGAGTCTGGCAAAGGCAGACTCCAAGCAGACAGGACACCTGGTTAATGCCACCCAATGCAGAGTGTCTGGCTGTGACTCAGCCTTTCTGATGGACCCATTCATCACTTTGGATTCCATGTCAGTGCAAGAGCTGGCTTCACTCTGCCTTGGACAAATGAGTCTTCAGGTAATAGATGATGGTTAAAATGCCAGGCAAATGTGATCTGCAGTGAGAGACTCTGCCATCTCTCCTCAGTCTCTTGGCTTCCCAGCTTGAGGCAGTCTCTTTATTTCCAAAGGGAGGATAAATTCAACCCAGATTATTCTCTTAGATGAAGCATCTTCTGCTCTGTCTTCTCACTGCTCTTGGGCCAAGTTCACCAGGGAAAGCCTTCTAGGGGTGAGCAATGGAACAAAGGACAAGTGGCCTGCCTTCCGAGCTCAGGCAGTGCAGCCGCCCAGACAGTGTTCTAACTGTTCTGGGAAGAATGAAGCATTCATAAGCCATTCCATTTTCAAGGAAAAAATTTCCTGTGACATTTTAATCCCCTTTTGTGCTGGAGCGTTTTTAGAGTTTTCTCCTGCCAGTCATTTCAAATGTTTTGTATCTCTCCCTTTTAGCTGAATTGCATATTATGAGCCATGACCCACAATAAAAAATAATGCCACTGTTATTGAATGAAAGTCTCGTTCTTTGGGTTATTCTGGGCTTTGGGTCAGCATATAAACGCTGACTTCTGAAAGTCTGAAGACGTTATCTGGCTGAGGCTTATGTGGGGAGAACAGAGTGAGCTATGAGATGAAAATGACCACCTGCGAGCTCCAATTTGGTTTATGTTTCTGTGGAATATTTTCTGTAAGTGATATGACGGGGTGCCACAGCATTTTTTCTAGTAGGAGATCTGGCCTATTTCTGCAGTCTCTTGTCTGCTTATGGAATTTTTGTAGATATTCTATATCTAATTTAGGATTTCTCAACCCCAGCACTATTGACATTTGGGGGCAGATAAGTCTTTTTATTATGGGGGCTATCTGGTGTATTGTAGGATGTTAAGAGGCATCTGTGCCTCTAGATACCAGAAGAGCCATCCCCCCAAGCTGAGTAACAAAACTTGGAATGTCCGAAGTGTCTTCAGACATTGCCATGTGTTCCTAAGGAAGCAAAATCACCATTGGTTGAGAACCACAGATCTAGTTAAAAAATACCTAGATACGAGTGAATCCATCCCTTTGTTCATTCCTCTTACAAGTATCTCTTGAGTGCCTACTGTGTGACAGAATCTTCTTTGGAGACTGTAAATTGCAAGATGAAGAGGTCATAATTGTTGCCCTACAGGGACTTGCAAGGCAGACAAATTTTAATTTAAATAATTACATCAGTAATGTACTCTAATAAAAATATACAGCCACTTGGGAGTTCAGAGGAGGAAGTCTTAACTTTGATTTTAGTTACCAGACTTCCTGGAAATTCTTGATTCCACATTTATTCAGGAAATACCTTTAGTTTCAGAGGGGAAGAATCCTGTTTACCAAGATATTATACTATGGAGAGTCTCAAAACCAAACCTGTGAATTCTTCTATAAATGTATCGATAAAGTAAATTTAGATTATCAAATATAGATAGAAAAATGCCCTAGTATCTGGACATGAACCAAGGTACAAAATATATACATGAGAACACCCAAATGATTCAATTGGCTTTCGGTGGTTACGGGGCTAACGGAGCCCTGGGCTTTGGACAGTGTCCAGGCTTGATCTCAGGAAGGTGTTTGCCATGCTTTGAAGTCAGTTTTCAATCTTTGTTCAGTAGTAACAGGCTAAAGTGGATGTTTACACTGCTCTAGGCCTCAGATTTGATAGCATCCCCATAAAGCATGGAGGACTGAAAAATGAAACCAGAGTAAACCAGTCCCAACAACTGGAGCCGTGTTGGCCATGGTTGGCCACTGGAGCTGGAGCATGGAGGGCAGTTCCTAGTCCAGCTGGAAATCTGCCTTTTCACTTTACTTAAGTGTGAAAGACGCTATTAAAAGTGATGTTTTTCTTTTTTTTAGCCCTAAAACTTTATTATTCTAAATTTTTTTTTACATCTTTATTGGAGTATAATTGCTTAACAATTGTGTGCTAGTTTCCGCTTTATAACAAAATGAATCAGTTATACATATACATATGTTCCCATATCCCCTCCCTCTTGCATCTCCCTCCCACCCTCCCTATCCCACCCCTCCAGGCAGTCACAAAAAACCAAGCTGATCTCCCTGTGCTATGCGGCTGCTTCGCACTAGCTATCTACCTTACGTTTGGTAGTGTATATATGTCCATGCCTCTCTCTCGCTTTGTCACAGCTTACCCTTCCCCCTCCCCATATCCTCAAGTCCATTCTCTACTAGGTCTGTGTCTTTATTCCTGTCTTACCCCTAGTTTCTTCATGACATTTTTTTTATTCTTAAATTCCATATATATGTGTTAGCATACGGTATTTGTCTTTCTCTTTCTGACTTACTTCACTCTGTATGACAGACTCTAGGTCTATCCACCTCATTACAAATAGCTCAATTTCATTTCTTTTTATGGCTGAGTAATATTCCATTGTATATATGTGCCACATCTTCTTTATCCATTCATCCGATGATGGACACTTAGGTTGTTTCCATCTCCTGGCTATTGTAAATAGAGCTGCAGTGAACATTTTGGTACATGACTCTTTTTGAATTATGGTTTTTTCAGGGTATATGCCCAATAGTGGGATTGCTGCATCATATGGTAGTTCTATTTGTAGTTTTTTAAGGAACCTCCATACTGTTCTCCATAGTGGCTGTACCAATTCACATTCCCACCAGCAGTGCAAGAGGGTTCCCTTTTCTCCACACCCTCTCCAGCATTTATTGTTTCTAGATTTTTTGATGATGGCCATTCTGACTGGTGTGAGATGATATCTCATTGTAGTTTTGATTTGCATTTCTCTAATGATTAATGATGTTGAGCATTCTTTCATGTGTTTGTTGGCAGTCTGTACATCTTCTGTGGAGAAATGTCTATTTAGGTCTTTTGCCCATATTTGGTTGGGTTGTTTTTTTGTTATTGAGCTGCATGAGCTGCTTATAAATTTTGGAGATTAATCCTTTGTCAGTTGCTTCATTTGCAAATATTTTCTCCCATTCTGAGAGTCGTCTTTTGGTGGTGTTTATGGTTTCCTTTGCTGTGCAAAAGCTTTGAAGTTTCATTAGGTCCCATGTGTTTATTTTTGTCTTTATTTCCATTTCTCTAGGAGCTGGGTCAAAAAGGATCTTGCTGTGATTTATGTCATAGAGTGTTCTGCCTATGTTTTCCTCTAAGAGTTTGATAGTTTCTGGCCTTACATTTAGGTCTTTAATCCATTTTGAGCTTATTTTTGTGTATGGTGTTAGGGAGTGATCTAATCTCATACTTTTACATGTCCCTGTCCAGTTTTCCCAGCACCACTTATTGAAGAGGCTGTCCTTTCTCCACTGTACATTCCTGCCTCCTTTATCAAAGATAAGGTGACCATATGTCCGTGGGTTTATCTCTGGGCTTTCTATCCTGTTCCATTCATCTATATTTCTGTTTTTGTGCCAGTACCATACTGTCTTGATTACTGTAGCTTTGTAGTATAGTCTGAAGTCAGGGAGCCTGATTCCTCTAGCTCCATTTTTCGTTCTCAAGGTTGCTTTGGCTATTCGAGGTCTTTTGTGTTTCCGTACAAATTGTGAATTTTTTTGTTCTAGTTCCGTGAAAAATTCCAGTGGTAGTTTGATAGGGGTTGCAATGAATCTGTAGATTGCTTTGGGTAGTAGAGTCATTTTCACAATGTTGATTCTTCCAATCTAAGAACATGGTATATCTCTCCATCTATTTGTATCATCTTTAATTTCTTTCATCAGTGTCTTATAATTTTCTACATACAGGTCTTTTGTCTCCTTAGGTAGGTTTATTCCTAGATATTTTATTCTTTTTGTTGCAATGGTAAATGGGAGTGTTTTCTTGATTTCACTTTCAGATTTTTCATCATTAGTATATAGGAATGCCAGAGATTTCTGTGCATTAATTTTGTATCCTGCAACTTTACCAAATTCATTGATTAGCTCTAGTAGTTTTCTGGTAGCATCTTTAGGATTCTGTATGTATAGTATCATGTCATCTGCAAACAGTGACAGCTTTACTTCTTCTTTCCAATTTGAATTCCTTTTATTTCCTTTTCTTCTCTGACTGCTCTGGCTAAAACTTCCAAAGCTATGTTGAATAAGAATGGTGAGAGTGGGCAACCTTGTCTTGTTCCTGATCTTAGTGGAAATGGTTTCACTTTTTCACCATTGAGGACGATGTTGGCTGTGGGTTTGTCATATATGGCCTTTATTATGTTGAGGAGATTTCCCTCTATGCCTACTTTTTGCAGGGTTTTTATCATAAATGGGTGTTGAATTTTGTCAAAAGCTTTCTCTGCATCGATTGAGATGATCATATGGTTTTTCTCCTTCACTTTGTTAATATGGTGTATCACGTTGATTGATTTGCCTATATTGAAGAATCCTTGCATTCCTGGAATAAACCCCACTTGATCATGGTGTATGATCCTTTTAATGTGCTGTTGGATTCTGTTTGCTAGTATTTTGTTGAGGATTTTTGCATCTATGTTCATCAGTGATATTGGCCAGTAGTTTTCTTTCTTTGTGACATCCTTGTCTGGTTTTGGTATCAAGGTGATGGTGGCCTCGTAGAATGAGTTTGGGAGTGTTCCTCCCTCTGCTATATTTTGGAAGAGTTTGAGAAGGATAGGTGTTACCTCTTCTCTAAATGTTTGATAGAATTTGCCTGTGAAGCCATCTGGTCCTGGGCTTTTGTTTGTTGGAAGATTTTTTATCACAGTTTCAATTTCAGTGCTTGTGATTGGTCTGTTCATATGTTCTATTTCTTCCTGATTCAGTCTTGGCAGGTTGTGCATTTCTAAGAATTTGTCCATTTCTTCCAGGTTGTCCATTTTATTGGCATAGAGTTGCTTATAGTAATCTCTCATGATCCTTTGTATTTCTGCAGTGTCAGTTGTTACTTCTCCTTTTTCATTTCTCATTCTATTGATTTGAGTCTTCTCCCTTTTTCTCTTGATGAGTCTGGCTAATGGTTTATCAATTTTGTTTATCTTCTCAAAGAACCAGCTTTTAGTTTTATTGATCTTTGCTATTGTTTCCTTCATTTCTTTTTCATTTATTTCTGATCTGATTTTTATGATTTCTTTCCTTCTGCTAACTTTGGTGTGTTTTTGTTCTTCCTTCTCTAATTGCTTTAGGTGCAGGGTCAGGTTGTTTACTCGAGATGTTTCTTGTTTCTTAAGGTGGGATTGTATTGCTATAAACATCCCCCTTAGAACTGCTTTTGCTGCGTCCCATAGGTTTTGGGTCGTCGTGTCTCCATTGTCATTTGTCTCTAGGTATTTTTTTTATTTCCTCTTTGATTTCTTCAGTGATCACTTCGTTATTGAGTAGTGTATTGTTTAGCCTCCATGTGTTTGTATTTTTTACAGCTCTTTTC
The DNA here is from genome assembly GCF_949752795.1 of Hyperoodon ampullatus. Lineage (NCBI taxonomy): Eukaryota > Metazoa > Chordata > Mammalia > Artiodactyla > Ziphiidae > Hyperoodon > Hyperoodon ampullatus. The sequence continues at coordinate 68,838,227 of NC_136929.1, forward strand.
CTGTAATTGGTATCTAGTCTCATAGCATTGTGGTCGGAAAAGATACTTGATACAATTTCAATTTTCTTAAATTTACCAAGGCTTGATTTGTGACCCAAGATATGATCTATCCTGGAGAATGTTCCATGAGCAATTGAGAAAAATGTGTATTCTGTTGTTTTTGGATGGAATGTCCTATAAATATCAATTAAGTCCATCTTGTTTAATGTATCATTTAAAGCTTGTGTTTCCTTATTTATTTTCATTTTGGATGATCTGTCCATTGGTGAAAGTGGGGTGTTAAAGTCCCCTACTATGAATGTGGTACTGTCGACTTCCCCTTTTATGGCTGTTAGTATTTGCCTTATGTATTGAGGTGCTCCTATGTTGGGTGCATAAATATTTACAATTGTTATATGTTCTTCTTGGATCGATCCCTTGATCATTATGTAGTGTCCTTCTTTGTCTCTTCTAGTAGTCTTTATTTTAAAGTCTATTTTGTCTGATATGAGAATTGCTACTCCAGCTTTCTTTTGGCTTCCATTTGCATGGAATATCTTTTTCCACCCCTTTGCTTTCAGTCTGTATGTGTCTCTAGGTCTGAAGTGGGTCTCTTGTAGACAGCATATATATGGGTCTTGTTTTTGTATCCATTCAGCCAATCTGTCTTTTGGTGGGAGCATTTACATTTAAGGTAATTATTGATATGTATGTTCCTATTCCCATTTCCTTAATGGCTTTGGGTTCGTTATTGTAGGTATAGTCCTTCTGTTGTGTTTCTTGCCTAGAGAAGTTCCTTTAGCATTTGTTGTAAAGCTGGTTTGGTGGTGCTGAACTCTCTCAGCTTTTGCTTGTCTGTAAAGGTTTTAACTTCTCCATCAAATCTGAATGAGATCCTTGCTGGGTAATCTTTGTTGCAGGTTTTTCTCCTTCATCACTTTAAATATGTCCTGCCAGTCCCTTCTGGCTTGCAGAGTTTCTGCTGAAAGATCAGCTGTTAACCTTATGGGGATTCCCTTGTGTGTTATTTGTTGTTTTTCCCTTGCTGCTTTTAATATGTTTTCTTTGTAGTTAATTTTTGACAGTTTGATTAATATGTGTCTTGGCATATTTCTCCTTGGGTTTATCCTGTATGGGACTCTCTGTGCCTCTTGGACTTGATTAAGTATATCCTTTCCCATATTAGGGAAGTTTTCAACTATAATCTCTTCAAATATTTTCTCAGTCCCTTTCTTTTTCTCTTCTTCTTCTGGAACCCCTATAATTCGAATGTTGGTGCATCTAATGTTGTCCCAGAGGTCTCTGAGACTGTCCTCAGTTCTTTTCATTCTTTTTTCTTTCTTCTGCTCTGCAGTAGTTATTTCCACTATTTTATCTTCCAAGTCACTTATCCGTTCTTCTGCCTCAGTTATTCTGCTATTGATCCCTTCTAGAGAATTTTTAATTTCATTTATTGTGTTTTTAATCGATGCTTGATTCATCTTTAGTTCTTCTAGGTCCTTGTTAACTGTTTCTTGCATTTTGTCTATTCTATTTCCAAGATTTTGGATCATCTTTACTATCATTATTCTGAATTCTTTTTCAGGTAGACTGCCTATTTCCTCTTCATTTGTTAGGTCTGGTGGGTTTTTGTCTTGCTTCTTCTCCTGCTGTGTGTTTTTCTGTCTTCTCATCTTTCTTATCTTACTGTGTTTGGGGTCTCCTTTTTGCAGGCTGCAGGTTCGTAGTTCCCGTTGTTTTTGGTGTCTGTCCCCAGTGGCTAAAGTTGGTTCAGTGGGTTGTGTAGGCTTCCTGGTGGAGGGGACTAGTGCCTGTGTTCTGGTGGATGAGGCTGTATATTGTCTTTCTGGTGGGCAGGTCCACGTCTGGTGGTGGTTTTGGGGTGTCTGTGGACTTTTTATGATTTTAGGCAGCCTCTCTGCTAATGGGTGGGGTTGTGTTCCTGTCTTGCTAGTTGTTTGGCATAGGGTGTCCAGCACTGTAGCTTGCTGGTCGTTGAGTGAAGCTGGGTGCTTGTGTTGAGATGGAGATCTCTGGAAGATTTTCGCCGTTTGATATTATGTGGAGCTGGGAGGTCTCTTGTGGACCAGTGTCCTGAAGTTGGCTCTCCCACCTCAGAGGCACAGCACTGACTCCTGGCTCCTCAATTTGGGATGATTCTTTGTGTATTCAGGTATTCCACAGATGCAGGGTATATCAAGTTGATTGTGGAGATTTAATCCGCTTCTCCTGAGGCTGCTGGGAGGGATTTCCCTTTCTCTTCTTTGTTCGCACAGGTGCCGGGACTCAGCTTTGGATTTGGCCCCGCCTCTGCGTGTAGGTCGCCGGAGGGCGTCTGTTCTTCGCTCAGACAGGACAGGGTTAAAGGAGCAGCCGCCTCAGGGACTCTGGCTCACTCAGGCCGGGGAGGAGGGAGGGGCACGGAGTGCGGGGCGAGCCTGCGGCAGCAGAGGCCGGCGTGACGTTGCACCAGCCCGAGGCGTGCCGTGCGCTCTCCCGGCGAAGCCGTCCTCGGATCCCGGGGCCCCGGCAGTGGCGGGCTGCACAGGCTCCCTGGAAGGGGGGCGTGGACAGTGACCTGCGCTCGCACACAGGCCTCTTGGCGGCGGCAGCAGCAGCCCCAGCGTCCCACGCCCGTCTCTGGGGTCCGCGCTCTCGCGCCCGTCTCTGGACCTCCTTTAAGCAGCGCTCTTAATCCCCTCTCCTCGCGCACCAGGAAACAAAGAGGGAAGAAAAAGTCTCTTGCCTCTTCGGCAAGTCCAGACTTTTTCCCAGACTCCCTCCCGGCTAGCTGTGGCGCATTAGCCCCTTCAGACTGTGTTCACGCCGCCAGCCCCAGTCCTCTCCCTGCGCTCCGACCGAAGCCCGAGCCTCAGCTCCCAGCCCCGCCCGCCCCGGTGGACGAGCAGACAAGCCTCTCGGACTGGTGAGTGCCGGTCGGCACCGATCCTCTGTGCGGGAACCTCTCCGCTTTGCCCTACCCAGGTACGTGGGGAGTTTCTTGCCTTTTGGGAGGTCTGAGGTCTTCTGCCAGCGTTCAGTAGGTGTTCTGTAGGAGTTGTTCCACGTGTAGCTGTATTTCTGGTGTATCTATTGGGAGGAAGGTGATCTCCGCGTCTTACTCTTCCGCCATCTTCCCCGGAAGTTCAAAGTGATGGTTTTGAATGTAGGCAAATTTATATTTAAAATCAGGTGTATGTTTTAACTCTGCAGAAGACAGTGTGATTTAATCCTTCAGAACACTGGCTGGGGAGTTAGAAATACCTAGGATAATTTTGGGGCTCTACCAGGACTAGCTGTTTGACGTTGGACAAGTTATCTGATTCCACAGTGCCTCGGGTTCTTTGTAGAAATTGGAGTAATAACACCCACCTCAGAGGATTGCTGTAAGAACTAGAGATATTCAAAAAATACCTGATGTAAGTTCTTGGCAAATAGGGTGGTGTCAGTCTTATAAGTAACACATTACTTGTTACCTCACACTGGTGTGCCTGTGACCCTGTGGTTGAAAAATGTTTTAAAGATAGAAAAGAACAAAACCAGGAAGCTATTACAGGTCTGTGGAGCAGCTGTGTTACTTAAAACCAGAAAGCAAAAATAGTTGACTTTGCTTCTGATGCTAAGATGCCATTGGAGGTTCTTTGGCAGAGTAAAGCCAGTATTGATGAGATTGGGTGACATTTGTCATTGATTAAAGAGCTGATGCTGATGAGAGAAGGGGAGATTAGGAAGGCCATCGTAGCTTAGGAAGGGCCTGCATAAGTGGAGATAAAGCAACTCTTTGTTTGCTTTCTGTTGGAATATTAGTAATGATTTTTAAACTCAAACAAAAGTGGTATCACTTTTTGGTGATTTCTTGGACCTGACTCAACCATAAATAGAGAGGCCTTTGCCCTTGACCCCAGAGACTTAATAAAAATGTGCCTAGGCCACTTTCCATGCTCTCTTTGACTGACAACTATGTAGATGTGACCAAGGATAGTAATATAAGGACAAAGGAGATATCCTCCAAGGTTGAGATTCCATCAGATCATGGGGCCTGACACCAAAGCAAGTGTGAAATCTAATAGTGGAGACATTGTTGAGAGGCCTATTTTGAAGAGGTCCTTTCCTTTTCTGTGAATATTCTTGCCTGGATAGCCTCCCTATCAATATGTTTCTCTATCAATTTTTAATTTCTGCCAAAATCTCAGAAAGAGGATGTTGTCAGTCCCTATGAAAATGAGGACCATGTAAATTTTACTGGTTTCTTCCTCAAAAGATCATTTCTCTTATCCATTCCCCCATTTATTTATCCAGTGTTTATTTAGCACCTGTTATAAACTGGGCAAGACAAGACAAGGGCACTGCTCTCCAGGAGCTTCCACTGTAGCTGGGGTGGGGAGGGAGGCCATACACAGGTAATTACAGTACAGGGCAAAAGTACAACATAGGTGTAAGTGCAGGATGCCATGGGAGCCACAGAGTCTATACTGAGTGCTTAGAGAGGGCTTCCAAGACAAGGGGGTGCTCCAGCTGACTTCTGAAGGAGACAGTCAGGCAAAGATAGAAAAGAAAGAAGTTTATAGAAGAAAAATCTCATGTGCCTTGAGGTATGTGAAAGCCCAATCTGTTCTTGGAACATCAAATTAAGGAGAAACCTTGTTTTCTTTATGGAAGTGGAGGCCTGGATCTATCGCTGTGGCTCTATAATTATCATGCACAGATAACTCCCGGTCACTGAAGCCCTTCTCTAATTCAGTCTGGCCTGAACTGAATATGTTGTACATGCCTCTATTTGGTCCTTGTGTAGAAAAACTGCACATAAAATTAAGTTGAAAATCTTTAATTGAAAACTGCAAGAATGGTTCTCAGAATATTCTACTCTGCACTTAGAAACAGTCTGGAATACTATATAATCCATCCCTGTGCCTTTTAGCTAGAGACTCTAAACAATGCATACTAAAAAGGCTGTCCTTTACTGCCTTCCTCCATGCTCCTTTTTAAAAAAAAATTCCTAATCTGTAGGATGGAAGGTCGCGTGGTCCCTTGTGATAATGGATTCCTGCACTACTGGTCTTCACAGTCACTAAACTATTTCCAGGTTTAATTGAAATCCAGTTGGAACGTGCTTTCTTTATTTTTTCCTCAATTGAAAACACAGAACAACTGCTCTCTGGTACATCTATTTTTTTAAGGAAGACTGTTATGACATAATATGGGTGGGCTATTGCTTGCTTTAACTATGCCAGATAAAGGATGAACCCAATTCTCCTTGGTAACTAGAACCATTGATGCTAGAGCCAGAGGATGATGCTTTGAATAAATTTTGTAGCTGGAAGGAGATTTGCAGATGAGGGACTATCACTCAGCAGCTTAACCCAAGAAGCTGATAAAGGGGAGCTGTCCATTTCAAATGAATCAGAGTCTTATCACATGCATATAAAACAAAATGACTAAATGAAGCAGCTGGAAGATTATGGTGAGTTTTAATTATCTTTTAATAGCCAAAGGGCTCTTGCCAACACATGCTGATAATCTGTCAGCTGTTATATGCCATACCATCTCCATTTATGAGTCTCAGCTGTTATAAATTGGAAAATATATTTACAGTGATGATCTTTTCTTGTTAAATGCAAATTCCCAGAGATGTTCAAGCTGAAATTTGGCCTCACTGCTTTGTTTCTGTTGCCCTCTTGTGTGGAACCAAAAAGACTGAGAGAATCTGATGATATATAATAACCAACCTCCTTCTCATTAATAATTTATGACCCTCATGATGACATAATAATCTCAATCCATAAAAAGTAAGGGTAAAATCATTTGGGGGGGCTCTTAGATTGTATTTCTGTAAATGGCCTACAAATTATTTCTTAATGATAATCTACATTTTTTCAAATCAGTCCGTCCCCTCCCTCTCCCCTCCTTTGGTTTATCCATCTCCAGTGATATTTGTGCTCCAAGGCTCCGAAGCAGCTGCCCTGGTGTTAGTCACATTCGCTCTCCAGCCTCAGGGCTTAACATTCAGTCAATCGTAGAGTGAATGACAAAGCTTTTGAGTTTACTAGCCTCTGCCTACTTATTAAAGTTCTTCTCGCGTTGACTTCATTGGCACTTTATTTCCCTGCTTCTGTTGACCGTTTTTACTGATGTCTTTGCTAGCAAATCTTATTCCTCATCCCCGCTCTGTGTTCCCCAAGATTTTGTTCCCATTCCTGGCTTTTATTACCAATTTCAAAGGGATGATTCCCAAATGTACATCTGTAGGTCAGACCTTACAACTCTCTTCCAGCTCCAGAGTTCAGATTGCCTTAATGTCCTTTTTTGCTTTTTTTTTTTTTTTGCGGTACGCGGGCCTCTCACTGTTGTGGCCTTTCTCATTGCGGAGCACAGGCTCCGGACGCGCAGGCTCAGTGGCCATGGCTCACGGGCCCAGCCACTCCGCGGCATGTGGGATCCTCCCGGACCGGGGCACGAACCCGCGTCCCTTGCATCGGCAGGTGGACTCTCAACCACTGCGCCACCAGGGAAGCCCCTTAATGTCCTTTTTATAGTTGTATAATCATTGTCACTTCTAATCAATAAGCTTAATAACTGACTATATTAGTTTTCTGGAACCTTTTCCTAATTTGGTTAGAGCTTCATCTGTTCTTTTCATCTTCTTGATAAGAAACTGAGTCATTTTTTAAAATTCTCTGACCTTAAGCTCTGTCGTACATCTCTAAACACCGTTTTTTCCTTCAAAATATCTTTGGGACTGGCATAAACATTGAGTTCTTTCTTTTCACTGCAAACATTGTGGCTCAAATACAGAAACTTCTCTATTTACTTTCAACTTAAAATTTTTAATATATAAACAAATTATAGTTTATTGAAATCTCTGTCAGTCCTGCTTATCCTGGATGGATGCGGTTGGCAGCGATAGGTCATCATTTTGGTTCTGCCATCACATTTGTTGATGTGATTACCACATTTAAGATTGATTAGGAAGAATTTTTGCAGTCATTTGAACTAATTCTGGTCTGATAAATGAAATAGCAGTAAGAGTTGAAAGTTCAAAAGCAGTTCAAAGTTCCAGTAAGAAACTATAATTACCATGGAAATAAAAGAAGTTTTTAAAAACTTGAAAGAAGAGAAAATGTTACCTACATTTTTTTAAAGCAGTTTAAATGTTAATGGATTAGGAAGGAATGTAAGTAAACTGTAATAGGTGAAGAATGTGGAGCTCAGGTGATTGGCAATACAGTAAGTCCCCTACATACAAACGAGTTCCATTCTGAGAGTGCGTTCGTAAGTCCAATTTGTTCGTAAATCCAACAAAGTGAGCCTAGGTACCAACTAACACAATTGACTATATAGTACTGTACTGTAATAGGTTTATCATACTTTTCACACAAATAATATGTAAAAAACAAAAAATAAAGAAAACATTTTTAATCTTACAATACAGTACCTTGGAAAGTACATTAGTACAGTACAACAGCTGGCATCCAGGGGCTGGCATCAAGTGAACAGGCAAGAAGAGTTACTGACTGGAGGAGGGAGAGGAGGTGGGAGATGGTAGAGCTGAGGGATCGTCAGCAATAGGGGACGGAGGGCAACCTGCAATTTCACTCACACCTGACGCTGATGGCACAGGTTCTGGTTCCTTGCTGGATTCAATTCTATCCACCCTCTTGAAAAAAACAATCCAGTGATGTCTGGACAGTATTGTACCAGCTACATCACCGCTCTTTTTATGCTTGCTTCCGGATATCCTGGGCTTGAAATAAAGATAGGGTACTACTATACTCTATACAGTACTGTACAGTAAAGTACACAAAAGCACAACCACATGTAAAGGATGCACACACGTGACAATGTACGCCAAACACGTGAACTAACTTACATGATTGGACATGTGAATGCACGTTCGCATCTTTGAAAGTTCGCAATTTGAAGGTTCATATGTAGGGGACTTACTGTAATTTGTAAGAAGCCTGTTGACAAAATGGAAGCACTGCTGAATGTAGCCTTAGCACCCCCCTGGCCAGCAGGAGCCTTCCCAGGGAGGCTGGGCAAGCAGGGGCACCGTTGACAAAATACACATCGTCTACCCTGGAGAGTTTCTTAGGTCCCTCCCCTGTTCAGATCCACACATCAGAGTGGTTACAGCTCAGGGCTGGCACCAGGCCTGAGATGCATTCAGACCTTGGCACTCCGTGAAACCAAGTTTGAAAATTAATTTTGAAAATTAATCCTTTTGCTGTTGTTGAGTGTACGCTCAGCTCCTTTAGTATTTCCGTAGGCCTAGTTAACTAACACAGTTGTAAAATGATCAGATGAAGTTAATCAAACTTATATGTCTATATTTGTATATTTAGAGTTAACATAAAAATCGACCTGAATACATGTACTGTTTTTCTGGTGATTATGAAGGACCTTATATTACCTGTAGATCGTCATTATTAATGTCATTTTGGGGAAACATAAGCAGAAGGGCCACTAATTAGTGCTTTCTCAGAAACTCAGGATGGGTAGAACCAAGAACCGGGTCTCTTCCCTCCATAGTTACAAGTAAGCCCTTATTTATGCATCATGAACCCTTATTTATGCACCCTCACTCCCCTGGAAGAAGTGTGGCAGAGAGGAGAGATAAGCATGGAGATCTTTTTGTATGGGACTCCTGCTTTTTGGTGATGAAGAGGCATCCTTGGGCTCTCTGTGGCTCAATCTGAGTTTTTCTTTCTCTGGCAACTTCAAAAGACATGGCCTTTATGACAAGAAGAAAGAATTTGTGAAATAAATTGGCAGCAAGACTCACTACACCATGAACACCTTGCCTCCCATTCACTTCTTATACAATATAGACTTGGGGGAAGGATTTTGACCCCAGTTGTGAGTGGTTCTCCTTAGAGCTTGGGGCACTTGATACATCTTCATCCTTAGCTTGGATAATAATAGTGAAAGTCCTGCTCACCATCCTAACTGGGAGGACATATCTATCCCTTATCGTAAACCAAGAACAGAGTTATAATACTTGGATCTTTCTGGCTTTGAATCATACACATGTCAGTTTATGCATCTAAACGGTGTTTTCAACTTCACTGTATTTACAGTACACTTTCAAACACTCGAATATTCTTTCAAACCCCAGAGAAGGGATTGAGAGACCTAAGATGAAGATAAATCAGCCACGATGACAGCACAGTGAGTGATTTTAAAGTACCATAAAGACACCCACAGTGCCACATCCACTTCTCTCTTCAGCACTGTCAGAACCTATTGTCCTGACGTCACCGTCTCCTATCCACTTCACTTGGGTGTGTAGCGTGTCAGGTCTACAAATTATCCTCTTTGCAGCTGGCTTGATCTCGTGCTGTGCCTCTGACCTCAGTCTGCTTTGTGGCCCACTACGTTCTCAGCTCAGTGTTCCACCTGCTGCGACCAACCAGACTACTTTACCTGGGGTTTCCTGGAACACTGGACTTTGAGTGCTAAAACTGAGACAGTCCCAGGGAAACTGGGCCAGCTGGTCACCCTGTGTGCGACATTCATCATCTCAGTAGCACCTAAGTTCAATTGTAGCACTAATACATTTTACAAATTGGTCACCAGTTGGCAGCCCACCTGGAGAGGGTGTGAAGTTTCCTTGGGGACTGTGGCAGGCCTGTTGACAAGTGACCCTTTATGTTTTGTTCATTGCTTAGCAAACTTGTTTCCATTGGAGGGAGGACTTTATTTCTATTTCTTTCAGTCTAGTTGAAATCCAAACACCATCTTTAGATTGTTACTGTTTTGAAAGTTTCATTCCAGATTTTGATGATATTCTTACAAATCAGAGACGCATTTGACATAAATCAGTAGAATTTACCTGCTTTGTTGGCGGGTTCATAGTTGGGGCCCCAGGAAGCACACAAGGCCGAATGTCCGCAGAGCTGGCTGAGAAAGCCACACTGACCTCATCGCTGGACGGACAGCCTCACCCTTCAGGAGAGCATCTCCCTTGCCCACCAGCACTGCAGTTATATCCAAACATCATGATCAAGGTCACAAATAAGTTCTGTGGCCCATGTTGTGGTTGTAGTACTCATTTAATGCTCAACCTGAGTTCTGTATGTTCATTGGGATAATTCTGTTTCTTCGGGATGGAACATTCTAACACAGTTGGAAAGAGATCAACCATGTTTTGGAAAGTGATCAACCATGTTCAGGCTGTCCATTAGCTTAAAATATTTTAAAAAATGATTTTCGTGTTAAGATCTATCCTTAATCGCAGGAATTTGAAGAGCGGGGTAAGAATAGTGAGCATAAAAGAGGAATATGGCATCTGTATTTCCACTAGGGTCTCCGACGTCTATTAGGAGGTACAGGTTGCCCATAGTCATCTTAAGACCCCAAAAGCCATGCTTTCTGCAGGACTGTGGAGATGTGGTGGGAAGAGCCTAAACTCAGTGCTTTGGAGGTATAAGGTAGGATTCTTTTTTGATTCTTGGAGATACCGTATGACATTGTGATCTAGGTGTCATGGAAAAACTGTTTGGTTGTGACCTTCTTATGTGTTTCTGAAGTTATCTGAAATGTGAAAGGGACGTGCCAGATGATCTGTTCAGTGAGTAGAGTGCGCACAGGTGGGTGGGCACTGACATTCTTCTCTAAGCCGGCAATCTCTCTGGCGCTCTCCTGCAAAGGAAACGCATTTCTGCCCTTTACAGTCCTAATCATACCACATACTGCCAGGACTATAAACTTCTGTGACGTGTGTGGAATCCACTTTAGTTGGAAAAATACTTTCAGATGAAAATATCGCTAAATCATTTGATGTGGGAAAAGTTATAAAAATGTCTAAACAAGTGTTCTTCTAGATGAGGTCTTTCATTGTTTGATTTCGAACAATTCACCTGTGATTCAAGTGAGACATACACACCTGCTGGATTAATACTGTTTACAGTGACAAAATTGGTTTCCTTCTGGCAGCTTCAACACTGTGTTAGAAACCTTGTGTGTATAGACCTTGAACATTGGGATTTATAAAGTGAGAACTATTCAAAGCTGAAACTGGCTGTTTAGTACGTGCAAAAATATGTGGAAGGGGGAGAACTAAATACAGCCCGTAGAGTGAAAACTTTCTTAGTCACTCAGTGTGGTTAAAACAAATGACAGGGGACTGCTGTGCAGCTATTTCAGTGTTCCAAATGGAATGTCTAGCGCTCCTTTATCGCTGCTGCTGAGGCAGCCTCTTGAGGCCCACAGGCCATCCCAGCCAGCCTCACCCATGTTCTCATCGCCCCCTTGTCAAAAATAGGCAGTGCATGGGGGTGTGGCAACCAAGAAGGGATTAAAGGCAGGGAATTCCAAATACAGGGCAGCTTCTGAGACATAAAAGCCACTCAGAGTCTTGGATAAATCATATATTTCTCCAGAGTAAATTGAATTAGGAGATGATGGTGTTTTCTTTTTTAGGTATGGGAGGGCCATGTATCATATGGGAAATATTAAATATAGTAATGATCTGAATACCTTATTTAATATGTGATTATTTTTATGTCTGTAGCCTTTCAGGATGAATAAAACTTGCTTGTTTTGATTTTTAGGCTTTATCAGAAATCTGCAGAGGTAGGGTTTTGCTAGTTGGTCCATTTTGAAAAGGAAGAGAATTAACCTTTGAAATTGTGTCCAGGATTAGATGTTACTTACTTATTTTAAGTAGGAGCCTTGCTTGACAAGCTAAATAGGGTGCCAAATCTGAGGTTTGCAGAAATAGGCTTTCAAAATTCCCATCTACATTAAAAATGTATTTCATTATAGCTTACCATCAAGGGAAAAAATAACCCAACATAATGATACCTCTCGGTATCAGTTAGACCTTTTGACAAAAAGAGAAACTTTGGGAAGTGTAAACATGTGTCCACTTACTAAGAGTCTACCAGCCTTTTATGCATTGCTGACATAATGATGTCTTGCGTACTTCCTCTTTGCAAATACAAAAATAAATGACACTGAAACCAAAAGCTCTGCAAATAGTGGCTATTCAGTCTTTGTAACTGTACTGAAGGCACAGGGTTTTCTCATGATGACCACAGATGGGCTGGATGAATCATCCTAACCTGGCATACTGTGTTTGTAGATCTTTCATTCTGATAAAGTGATTCATTTGGTAAGAGAAGCAATGCAAAGAGGACAAGGCCCAGAGACTCCAGTGGCCTGAGAGGGCTCAAAGTCACATAATCTTGTTGTTTGATCACACTGGAAGCCCTGAGAGTGGAGCCAAGGAAACCTGGTCAGCCTGTCAACCTGCAGTGGGTCCCACATCCTGGACACTAGATATTTGCACATACACCAGCTCCTTTAATTCTCAGATCAATCTCACAAGGTCAATATTATGATATTTTACAATTAAAAATATGAGGCTCAGAGACATTACATAACTTGTAACTAAAGCATCTTAAATTCCAAACTACACATCTTGCTATTCCCTGAACCCATCCTGTTCTCTCTCCTTCCTCTGTGATATCTTTCTTCCCTTTCTTTCCCAGTCCTGTCCCTATTTTCCCCATTCTTTTATTCATTCATGTATTCAAAACATATTGAGCCTTTACACCATGCCAGGCCCTGTGCTAGATGCCAGGATTCACCAGTGAACAAGGCAGACAAGAGTCTTGTCCTCATGTAGCTGACAGTCTATTGAACAAGAACAAAGTGCGTCCAAGTAGAGACTAAGGGGCCCTGGGGAGTGGGGACCAGGGAGATGGCACATATAGAAGGGGTTACTGGCTTCCTGGGGAGAATAGCTAGTGTGTTCATTGGCCGACTAAGAATTTTAAAAAGATTTCAGCAGGATAGAACAATGGACCAAAACCACTGGTTAAAATTAAATAGGAATAAGGCTAAAGCCTTTAGTTAGGTTTATCATAAAATGAATACAGAATTGGGAAGACATGACTTCATAGGGTTTCAGGTGAGGCTTGAAGCCCCAGCAAACCATTGAAGCAATGGTTTTTGTTTTTTTTTACATCTTTATTGGAGTATAATTGCTTTACAATGGTGTGTTAGTGTCTGCTTTATAACAAAGTGAATCAGTTATACATATACATATGTTCCCATATCTCTTCCCTCTTGCATCTCCCTCCCTCCCACCCTCCCTATCCCACCCCTCCAGGCGGTCACAAAGCACTGAGCTGATCTCCCTGTGCTATGTGGCTGCTTCCCACTAGCTATCTACCTTATGTTTGGTAGTGTATATATGTCCCTGCCTTTCTCTCGCTTTGTCACAGCTTACCCTTCCCCCTCCCCATATCCTCAAGTCCATTCTCTACTAGGTCTGTGTCTTTATTCCTGTCTTACCCCTAGGTTCTTCATGACATTTTTTTTCTTCTTAAATTCCATATATATGTGTTAGCATACGGTATTTGTCTTTCTCTTTCTGACTGACTTCACTCTGTATGACAGACTCTAGGTCTATCCACCTCATTACAAATAGCTCAATTTCATTTCTTTTTATGGCTGAGTAATATTCCATTGTGTATATGTGCCACATCTTCTTTATCCATTCATCCAATGATGGACACTTAGGTTGTTTCCATCATCAAAAAATCTAGAAACAATAAATGCTGGAGAGGGTGTGGAAAAAAGGGAACACTGTTGCACTGCTGGTGGGAATGTGAATTGGTACAGCCACTATGGAGAACAGTATGGAGGTTCCTTAAAAAACTACAAATAGAACTACCATATGACCCAGCAATCCCACTACTGGGCATATACCCTGAGAAAACCATAATTCCAGAAGAGTCATGTACCAAAATGTTCATTGCAGCTCTATTTACAATAGCCCGAAGCAATGGTTTTAAAAGGATGCAGTCTTAGGCTCTATCTGTACTAGTTTGTGTTCTAAAACAAATGTGTTGGTAATTCCATGTCACATCCTTAACTGTCTACTGAGCTTTTCTGTTTTAAGGGCAACACTGATTATCAGACAGTGCATAGTGAACTTTTAGCTTGGTATATATGAACTAGTGGAAGGTAATTGGCATCCCAAAGTAGGTGATTTTCCTTAACAATTCCTAGTAATGTCTACTGCTCACAATATTTAGGATACCATTTTCCAGAAAATTTTTTTTTTTTTACTATTTTAGTCTAACTGAGGAGACAAAATTGGCTTATGTAAAGTTACAATAAGATAATAATAACATGACCGGTAATTAGTTTATGAAGGCATTGGGAAGAAACAGAGATGGGAGACAGTACAAGGAAGTGGAAAGGACACTGGCTTTGGAATTAAAAATATGAGTTTTAATATGAGCTCTGCTTATGTTCATTGTGATACAGACCGTTTGCTTCACATCTCTGAGCCCTAATTTCCTCATTTGTAAATTGGTGCTACAAATATCTGTATCACAGGGTTGTTGCAGCAATTAGAAGCAAAGTTGGGAAAGTGCCTGGCACATTGTAGATGGCTAAGGAAACCCCAAGAAGAGAAATCATTGAAAGAAAATAGGGGGGAAATCAAGGAAGGATTTTTGGAAGAAAAGCTTTTTGAGATTCATCCTTAAGAAATCCTGGGCATGGATTGACTTCGTGTTGAGAAACCCATTACAGGCAGGGGAAAAACATGACAAAATGAATATATAAGGTCAAGAATTTGTATGGAATGGTGCTGTGATTTCTCTTTGGTCAACCAGGCTGTCATTGGGTAATGCATTTTGTTGAGACTGAAATTCATCGACAGCTGTCTGTGGCTGGTGATAATCTCTGGGTGTGTGTTGATTTCCCTGCTCCTAAATCCTCCGGACATTTGGGGAATGGTGTTATATTGTTATCAACTTGTTTTTCCCATTTAAATTTAGAAAACTAGCAGTCATGTTAATGCCTTGTAGAATGTCAAACATTTTTCATGAGAACTTGCATGAAGCACATTTCCTCATGATAGCTTCCTACGAAAGGGAGTGTTCATTTCTCCTCCTTTACCAGCAGTATCTTTCAAAGGGACAAGGAGTTTTGTTTTGTGTTTTCTTCTTTATCAGAAACTACTGCCCCATTCATTAGTGAAGAGGAGCTCATTTAAAATTTATTTTAAAGAGAACTAGATAACATGCTCCACTTGCCACCCTAAAATCTAAGACTAAGAAATGTCAAGCTTGTTCAATAAATACAACTAATAATTTAAAGTACCGTGTAATTCTGGTGTTTGGGGTTAATAAGGGGGTAGGTATTGGTGAGGAAGAAATGAAGTGACTGGAGAGATGGAGGAGGAAGAGAAGGAAGAAGAGAGAACAAAACATGGGGCAAGGAAGAGGCACAGACAGAGGGGGATGCAAAGGAGGAGGAGGAGAAGAAACAAGAGAGACAGAAAAAATAAGGAAGAGGAACAGAGAAGTGGGTGGGATCAGTGTGGACTAGGGGTCACTCTACTTCCTGCCAGAGGCCCTGCTTCCCCACCCGCCACGCAAGTCTTGACCCCAAAAGGAGGTGACTCTACATCTAAAGACCCAAGTCAGGGGTTTTTGTTGTGTGAAGATAAGTGCACAAATCTCTAACACATTCTCACATGCCCAGGGTTGTCAGAGACATCCAGTTTTAGTATCATCTAAAAATTCCTTTGTCATTAAAAAACTATTGTTGCAGTCTTTTCTTCCTTTTTTATCTTCCTCTTCTTCCTGACAATAGCCCTGACTCATTCAAAACTCAATACCACATATAAGTTTAAAACGTTGTGTGTCCATTTATTCAAAATTAATTCTTTTAGCCTAGTTGTGTCTTGAAGTGCTCTGATATAAGGACCCCTCAGAAGATTGTGTAGATTGCCTGAGTGAAAAGTCCTTTGCATCAGTCAGTGGTTCCCAACCCTGTCAGCATATTAGAATCACCCGGGGAGCTATTACCACCTAGGGTGTCTGGGCCCACTGATTGGGGCGATCAGAGGTGGGGTTGTCTATCATTATTTTTTAAACACCGTGGGTTATGTGATAATGCAACCAGCGCTGAGAAACATACCTTTGGGGAGATGGCAACAAAGTGTGTGGATCATGACTCTAGTGCTTACTATTAAGGGATTATATAGCTTATGTATATGTAACTGGGATCATGTGGTTTTGCAACTTGCTTTTATGTATATGGTAGAATGTTTGGGTCCCTTGGAAAAATTTTATAAAAAGACTAGCTCCAAAAAATGAGAGAGATGCTGGTCATGTAGAGTAATAGTCTTGGAAACAATGTTGGAGGAGCTTCATGTTGGATTTGTACCTGCTTATCCACCATCTGAGGATAGCGCTCCGCATGTTGCCATGTTGCCTGCCCACTTGAGCACAGACTCTGCCCTTGGAGCTTCCTTCCGTTCTAATTCTCTGCTTTCTGGCATCTTGGCTCCAGCCAAACTCAGCCACAGTGCACTTTCTCTTCTGGCCCTTATTCCAGCCATGTCTGTAAATTGGACCAATCTATAACTCTCCCTAACTACACCCTCATCACTCCATCATTGTCTATTGAAATTTTATCTATCCTTCGAGGTCCTTCTCCCAGGAAGCAATCTTAATTCTCTTGCCAACAGATACAGTCTTTCTTGTCTTTGAAATCCCACTGCATGTTCTGTTCTCCCTCCCTCCCTCTCTCTCTCTCTCTTTCTTTCTCTCTCTCCTTATCTTCATTTGTTTTATGGTCATGAATATTTGTATCTTCTTTGTCTAATAAGATGAATGAAGGTTGAGACTATATACCTTTAGATCCTCTGTTGTGCCTGCCTAGCCCAGTATTCTGCACAGAAAGTGCTCAACAAATATGTATTCAGTCGAATTTAATAAAATCAAAAAAGGTGTTGATTGAGGTATAAAACTGATTGAGATATGAGACTCAAATTTAGACAGGTGTGTTTGTTAAAATAAATAGGCAGTTTTCAGAGATGCTTTTCTGCTCCTAGACATACAAACTTAGACAAAGACACAGACATAAGAAGCTCATAATCTCTAATACATTCCAGCCAATGTTGAATAGATATCCGTGTGCATGTTTTTGGGTGCATTAGGTGCATACAAAGTGAATGAATAAGTCATGTTTTATCCAACCCTAGCTTAATGACTGCCGTTTAGCTCTCTTTTATAAAATAAGACAGTCACTTATTCGTCTTAAGTCACTTCCCCTTGATTCATTTGGATGCTCCGTCTTAAATTGTAACCCTGGGATTTATTCTCTTTTGTTTCAGAAGAAAGACAAAGCATTTATGTCTGCGAATGTAGTACAATTGCCTTTCTACCAACACACACACAAAAGCAATTATAATTTTTAAGAACTTGCCAAGCATGAGTTTATTCTTTGTGTTGTTCCTCTGGATAATAGGCCCACCCTGCCCCATTCCTGCATCTTCCAAATATCCCCACTTGCACGGTGAATAAAATGTAACTGTTGTCCTGAGGCCATATCTATCTTCTGCTGCATACAGTAACCACGAGTGTGCATTTAAAAGTAGAATCTGGCCTCCTGAGTTTACCAGTTAATTTAATCTATTCTTTCAATAACTTAAAAAAAAAAGAATGAATGAAAGAAAGAAAAGAAATCGATTTTAGAAATAATGTATCTGTGCAGTTTTCTTTTCATGTAGAAGACAAAGAACCTTTCCAGTAGGAGGACAGGATGACAGTTCCACTTATCTTGGCTGCTCGGAAATTAAATCACTGACATATTTTCTGTTGAAGAAGAAACCTTATCTTAGTGGCTAAATTTCAGAATCAATCATCTGAATTTCAGTTCTGCCCCCTTCTCACGAGCAGGGAGCATTATGCAATTTGTACGTTTCAATTAGGTTTCAATAAAAAATGAGTAGCTCGAGGGCATTAGTTTATTACTGGTATCCAGCCACGTTTTCCTTTGCTAAATAACATTCTAAAAGCTTCCATTCTGAGCATAATCACCTTAGGGTGCCCACAGAGTGTGGCCCCGAATGATTCAATTACGGCTTTAAGTCATTCTCTTCCCGGAACACAAGACTCTAGAAGCACATCTGCAGTCTTCTGCATTCAAGAGAGATTTTTTTTTTCTTTCATAAATGTTCCTGCAAGGATTGTAAATGCAGATGAGGATTATGTTCTGTCTGACTTCTCACTGTTCTCTCTTTTCTGTCTGATCTGCTTTTATGAAGGGAAGTGTCGTGTCTTAGGATAAATCATCATCAGTTTACCAACAAGTGAGTTTGTAAATGATTTGATTCTAATGAGGAACATTTCCCCATAGAACCAACAGTAAAGTGTTCTGAGTTTCCCACTAACCCATGACAACCTATTTAACTCACAGTGAAACCCAGCTATATGGTATTAATAGTTCCCTATCATTATGAGAAAAGGAGCTTATGTTTCAAGTAACTTGAAATGTCTGGAACTGCTTCTGACATGCAGCAATTCCTCCTCCCTGCTAGTGATAAGGAGATTCTTTCTCGCTCTCATCACAAACAGCCAGATGTGGTGTATTTGAGTGTAGGGATGCATCAGTTACCTATCGCTGTGTAACAAACCACTCCAAACTTAATAACTGGAAACAATAATAATTTATTGGTTCACAATTCTGTATGTTGGCAATTTGGGCTCAGCTGGTAGGTTCTGAGTTCAGCCATGTGTCAAAAGTCAGCTTGGTGGAGTCTGGTGGCCAATATCACCTCCCTCACGTGCCTGGTGGTTGGTTTTGGTTGTCAGCTAGGCTCGTCTCTCCATGTGGCCTCTCATACTCAAGGAGGCTAGCCCGGGCTTCTTGTCTGAGAGTTCCAAGAGGGTAAACATGGAAACTGAAAGACCTCTTCAACTCCAGGCTTATAAGTTGCAGTGCTTTGTTTGTTGATCAAAGCAATTCTCAAGGCCAAGCCCAGATTCGAGGTCTCTTCTTGATAAGAGGAGCAGCAAGTTCAAATTGCAAAGGGACACACTGGGATGGGGGAATTACTGCAGCTGTTTTTGTAAGGAGTCTAAGGGTGCTGGTATGGAGAGGTGAGAAGGTGAGGAGTGGTAAAGGGGGTGAGCCTCCTACTTTACTGTTTCCTAATAATGTGATCTTGGAGAAATTATTAACCTATTCAAGCTTAAGTTTCCTCACCTCTTGAGAGTAAGGCCTCCTTATCACAATTGTTCTGAGATTAGAGTTAACGCTTATACACCAACCTAACAACGTGCTGGTTATATAAGAGCTGTTAGTAAATGATTATGTTAATATTTCCTGTCTTCCCCCTCACCTCTCAAAGGCAAGCAGAGAGGTAGATTTCAGGCACCTCTACCTGGATGCTCCTCAGGCATCTCTAAATCAGCTGATCCACAGAGAGCTCACTAACTCTCCTTCCCCACCTCCCCCATTCCTATTTGCATCTCTCATTGTATCCCTTTTCCCAGATAAAGGTATCCATCCAAATGACTGCTCCAGCTAGGAGCCCAGGAGCCCTGTACTCCACTTCTCTGACCCCACATCTACCTATTGGTTCCTGCCTTCCTCCCTTAAACAGATGTCTGTGAGACACCTGAGATGTACCAGGCTTCATGCCAGGTCCAGGTTTGACAGGTAAATGAGGCCAATGTGGTTTCTGCCCCCAAAGAACTTGTAATCCAGTAATAATGTGAAAATCTCCACATTTTGTGAAAGAAACGAGATATTGTGAGGAAAAGGAAGGGTACTGGGGAAACTGATTTTGCCCACTAGTCCCCTCCACTGCACCCCAGCTGAGTCTGAGCTGCCATTAGCACCAGTGGCCCAGCAGCAAGGGATCTTCCCCCCTTTAAGGTTCATCCTCCACACTGTTGCTAGAGATATCTTTTTGGAAAAAGTAAATTAATCTTTAATTCCCTGCTTGAAAATCCTTATGGCCCGCGGGATTAAAATTCAAATTCCTCAAGGTGGTGTAAAAGGCCCTTCACTCTAGACCTCATCTAGGCATTTCCCCACCCAGGGACCCTTCACCCTCACAAGCTACATTCCTTCCGTTCAATTCCTTGAATTGCTCATACTCTTGCATGAGTCTGTGACTTCACTTAAGAGAAAGTCTTTACTCTGAACTGCATCTCTTTGATGCTTACCTCTCCCCGTACCACACACACAAAATTTCTATTTACTTCTGTACTTCAGAGCTTTAGAACGTGGTAGGTGCTCAATAAACGCTTGTTGAGTGAGTGTTTGTGAGGTTGGTCAGAGGTAGGGGGTAGAGTGATTCAAGTGAGTGCTAGCTGCGTATGGTTAGTGTCTGCTGAAGAATACCATGAGGAAGAAGAGGAGGCACTTGGCACTGTAGGGGTGGGGACTAAGGGTGGGATGAGGGGCATCATCCTGTCTCATCTGTGTTGGCAAAACAGCAGTAGAAAGGAAACAGGAATTCCTGTACCCAGTCAGTCGGAAAGGAGTGCTGCCATGGAGAGGTAGTCTCTGAGGCTGAATCCATGCTTCCAGAAACCAGTAGTTTGGAGGAGACTGGTGTTATTTTAGTTTTAACTGTAAAACTTATTACTTTCATAATATTTAATTTTTTCCCCATGTTTATATATATTCAAACTGAATATATTTGCAATTTTTTTCTATTACTCTACAATAATTCTGAAGGTCCAAGTTATTTCTCAGCTGTTGAATTCCTAGGGCTTTATGTGGTTCTGTATTTGCATATGAGTGAATAAAAGGAAAGTGAGTGCTGTTTTTAAACAGGGTCTTAGAATAGTCAAGCTGGAAGTAATCCAGGGTCACCCACAACTAGTCAGTGGAAGAGCTAGTCTCAAAACATGTTTCTACTTTCTACTGCTAAATTCGTAAATAATAGTAATCAATTACTCTGTATAGTTTACATAACATACGTTCCTGGAAGCCATAATTTGGTCTGTTTTTGTGAAAATGCTCTCAATGATACTGAAGCAGTTCTCTGAGTCTGGCATACTCTGATTTTTATAGCCAGACAGGAAGTTTCATTTTATTTTGAGCCACAAAAGACTCTTTTCAACCCAATTAGTTAGTTTATTAGTTAAAGGCAAAAATCTTTTCAGAGGAGACACAGTTGTCTCCCAGAGTATCAGGAGAGATGATAGGAGGCTTTTCCTTAGACAATTTTGACAAGAGTGGTCAAGTGGGCCTTGCAGGGGTGGGGAGGGTAAGGGGAGATTGGAGTTTTTGATGAAGGGCTCACACTGTTGAGTGCTGTGACCCAGGAATGTTTATCTAGCACCAAGGTACAGTGTTACCTGGAGAAGATGGTGGAAACAGGAAAATCAGAAAAAGAATCAGTTGCAATAATTGCAGTGGGAAGTGATGCTACTCCAAAACATGTCAATAGTGGAAGCAGAAAGGAGAAATAAGATACTACGAAACAAGACATGTTTACCTTCTAGAAGGGAAGGACCAGGTCTATGATGTCCAGCACTGACACAGCGCCTTCACCTGGCAGGTATTCAATATATAGATGTTTTATGAATTAATGGATTCATTGAAAGTGAGGGCCAAGGGAAAACAAAGATTACAGGATACCTTTATGTATTTTTCTTTTCTTACCTAGTTAGCTAAGAATGTCGGTTCCATTAAGAATATTCAGTATGTCGAGAGGACAAATCTAGTTCTTGGGAAAGATAATGAGTTCAGTTTGGCTCTGTGTGAATTCGATAGTCAAGTAGCAGTTGGAAATCTGGGACTTGGGAAAGAGGACAAAGGTGGAGTTACAAGAGAACTGCAGGGTGCAGGGAGGGATCAGGACGTCATCAGCAAGTGGAGAAAGTTGAATTCCTTGGTGTGGATGAGGTTGTAAAGGCTGGTGTAGGAAGAAAAGAGAGGAGGTTATCCATACATGAGAAGCATATGCATGAGAAGGAGAAGGAAGAAAACCAAGCAGAGAAAACCAAAAGTAATTTAATGAGAGTATATGCAAGGAAAGAGAGAATTTCAGTTACAAGATAGGGGTCAAAAAGTATTCAACTTTGGGGCATCCCTGGTGGCGCAGTGGTTGGGAGTCCGCCTGCCAATGAAGGGGACACGGGTTCGTGCCCCAGTCTGGGAGGATCCCACATGCCACGGAGCGGCTGGGTCCGTGAGCCATGGCCGCTGAGCCTGCGCATCCGGAGCCTGTGCTCCGCGACGGGAGAGGCCACAGCAGTGAGAGGCCCACGTATCACACACACACAAAAAAAGAAGTATTCAACTTTGAAGAGGAGGCCGAAATATTCAGGAGAAGGGAATGAATTTGTGCTGACCTCAGAAGACCATAAATTAATCCCTAAAAGTTAATGTATTGAGTAAGAACACTAAAAAAAGTCTACTGGGCTACTACTGTGAGCCAGAGGTACTGGCCTCGATGAATGGAGGCCCAGTTGATCCTTGATGGGACTCGCTTTCTGTCCCCTCAAAGTCGAACACTACAATCATTCCAGCACAAGAGGATTAAGTTAATAAAATTCTCTTCTCCTGTATTCTCCTGACTAGCTTCCTTACTATGCTCAGCATTCAACAGGTGTCTTGCTAAGGAAATAGGGGCCTCCCAAGGAAGATCGTTGTGGAAAGCTTCTGCTTTAGTGCTCAAAAGTTGGGAAATCTCTGCATATGTACAAAGGCTTAATGGGATTAACTGGGATAAAATACTGAGATCTGCTCCTCAGCAAAGGAGGTTTTACTCAAAACCTCTAACACTCAAAAGAGCCGTGCGTTTTTACCACACCCAGTGGTCTCCTCGCCTTTCGTTTTTCCTTACTCTTCTTCACAGAAATACCAACAGCTTGTGTGAGGTGTGTCCTGCTGAGTATTAAAGCAGAGGAGAAGGAAAATCAAATTCCTGTCAAGAGCTTTGGATCATGGCTTTAAGGCCAGCCTTAAATTTTGTCTTCTGAGGGAAGTGATATGATTCATTCCCAACAATCGGAAACACTCATTGATAAGGTGATTCAGTTTTCAGAAATCAAAAGGCCTTGTGTGCTCTCCAAATGCCACAGGAAAAATATAAAGCACAGATTATTCACAATTCAGTATGTTTTCATTATTTTAAAATTACAGAATAACTGGAAGATATATATATATGTGTGTGTGTATATGTATATATATATTTTATATATACATATACACACACACACACACATATATATATATATATATATACACACATACCACACACGTGTGTGTTAATGCAAACAAATTGGTTTGTGTTGGTTTTCTGTTTTGTTTTGTCTGCCCCAGTTGGGTCATTTCTGTACTTTTTCAATCAAACTGAGATTGGCCTGTTGTTACTTTGCAAACTGAATATCCATCCACATGCCCTAGGGCATAGCTTTGCTTTCAGGGTATGCACTACTGCGGTGGTGGTTCTCACACTTGAGTGTGCATTGGAATTACCTGGAGGCCTAGTTAAACCACAGGTGGCTTCCCCGCCCCCATAGTTTCTGAGTCAATGAGTCCTGGGTGGGGCCTAAGAATTTGCATTTATAGCAAGTTCTCAAATCTTCTTGGTTCATGGTTCTCTCAAAGTCTCAGTAATGCTTTCACTGTGCCCATAGGTTGGGCTGCCAGACTTATCAGGCAACCCTATTCCTAGGAGGAAAGAAATACCTCACAGTTCCATCTATTAAGTAGTTAGATTCCAACAACTTGAAAAGTATTTATGTCTTGACAACTTACTAGGTATTAAAAATAATACCCTTAAATTGAAAGAAAGTAGTTTTTAAATTTCATTATTAATAACCACAATTACTTAATAATGGGATGTGTACACTGGTGGACACTACACAGCTTCTAACACCTTGGAATCAGATTGGATGTCATCACCGTATTTTCTATTCCACACTGATTTTCAACAGGGAACTTGCTTTTTATCACAGCAGCTGTCAAAAACCCAGCTTCAAAAACTATGGCCTCATGAAAAAGAATGTTGAAAAGAGGTCATGTTGCAGTTGTCAGCTACCTTGAACTAGTAGTTTGCCCAGTGTCTGACAGGTGTCTGGTGTTGCTGTGAGTCCCTTGAAATTTTAAAATATTTCAAGATGCCCCTGTGAGTTTACACAGTGCCCCAGGGCACCTCTGGGCACATTATGGGAACTGGGTCTTAAGTGTTGCTGATGCTGCTGGTTTGAAGATTGTGCTTTGAGAACCATTGTACTGATGACTCAGAGAGATCACAAGGCAGGTGTTTTCTGAGCTTTTTTTCATTTTCTTTGACAATCCTTAATCTTAAAATGTTGGAAAGCAAGAAATGCAGAAAAATACATGCAAATTTACCATTAATGATTTTTTATTTTTGTAGCAGAATTGGAAAGGGAAGGAATCACAGAGTGAATAAAGATACCACAAAAAGATTTGTAAGTTTTGAAGTTAAAAGCACTTAAAATTGTGTGCAATTGTTGTTATGGAGCATTTACAAAGTAATTATTTTTTTCAAGCCATTTTTCAGTCATAATCAATTAAACTGGGCAATCCCAGCTAACTAGGTAACGATTATTGTCTCAGCTTTACACACAGGAACTGATATATCAGATTAGGTGACTTGCTTTAGGCCAAAGAGAGCTTAATTTGGTGGAGACAGAATGCTAAAATCACAGTATTTTAGCTTTCCTTAAAAAACAAGTTATAAGAAACTGGCCTGTTATTTCACTTCAAATTCCCTCAAGCTTCATAGTTAATTTTCTCAAAAATCTTAATAAGGTGGGTGCATAGCAAGCAGTGCCGTTTGACTAACGAGAAATCTGTGGCCAGTTGTGAAAGTGTGCAAGGGTGTGAGTCCTGAAGCATTGGAGGGAAACCTGGTAAATGGAAGAGGGAAGACAATGTGATGAGTTTGAAGCCATGAAGCTATAGAGAGAGGAAGACTGGTGGTACTTTGAAAGTTAACTGGGGCTGGTTCCTGTGTCCTCAGGAGCATCTTCTCAGAAGAACAAAATTAAAAGCCCCTTGAGGACAAAGGGACAGAAAAATCATTTTAAACCATCTTGTGGGTAGATGTTCAGCTTCTGTTGATCGAATCACTACTTCAGTGGGGGCCCAGGCCAGGAGTTTAAAGAGAATCTGTTCAGATACAACCAGCCTAGCAAATGTTTCTATGTAGACATATAATTTTAAGCCACATGTGTGTATCAATGTAGTCCTACATATCTTTGGCTCATCCACAATGCCTTGAACAGTGCCTTGAACAGTGCCTTGTAGGTTAAGCAGTGCTTGATATACATTACTGGGGCTTCCCGTGTATGACTGCAAGATTCTGAAGGAAAAGAGAGGAGACGAGTGGTTATAAATTGAGTGATTGCTTTTTTTTTTTTTTTTTTTTTTTTTGTGGTACGCGGGCCTCTCACTGCTGTGGCCTCTCCCGTTGCTGAGCACAGGCTCAGCGGCCATGGCTCACGGGACCAGCCGCTCCGCGGCATGTGGGATCTTCCCGGACCTGGGCACGAACCCGTGTCCCCTGCATCGGCAGGTGGACTCTCAACCACTGCGCCACCAGGGAAGCCCGAGTGATTGCTTTTTTAATTTATCCTGGAGTCTATGAGATTTGATATACTAGCCAGCCATTTAGATGACTGAACAGAGTACATTCAGATGATACTGAATCATTAGATTGTTAAACTCCTTAAAGTTTCAGATAAAACTCAGTGACCTTAAAAATTTAGAGAAGGCTTTCCTGGTGGCGCAGTGGTTAAGAATCCGCCTGCCAATGCAGAGGACACGGGTTCGAGCCCTGCTCCGGGAAGATCCAACATGCCACGGAGCAACCAAGCCCGTGCGCCACAACTACTGAGCCTGCTCTCTAGAGCCCACGAGCCACAACTGCTGAAGCCCGTGCGCCTAGAGCCTGTGCTCCACAGCAAGAGAAGCCACCGCAATGAGAAGCCTGCGCACCACAACGAAGAGTAGCCCCCCGCTCACTGCAGCTAGAGAAAGCCCGCATGCAACAACGAACACCCATCGTGGCCAAAAATAAATAAATAAAATAAGTTTATAAAAAAAAAGAGAAATGCCACTAGTCCTAGAGTCAGAAAGAGCGATCTGCAATTTGAATCCCAGCTTTGCTACTTATGGCTGTGTGACCAAGGCCATTCTTTAAACTTTCAGTTTCCTGCCTCATGGGTCTGTGTCAAGCTCAAAAGTGAGATAATAAATGTGAGAGCATGCTGTAAGTTTTTTATTAGATACCATCAACTCAAGGTGATGCTCAGGGTCCAAAATACCTTATCAACTCCAGGAATCTGCTCCTCCTCCAATTCCTTACTCATAATGCAGGGCTCTCAGAACACATATGCCTACAGGGCAGCAACGCTGGCCTGGGCAAGTCGGCCTGTGTGCACTGCGGGGGTCCTCGCATTGTAAAGCTGTAGGGCACATGTCCAGCCTAGAGAGAGCCACTCAGCCACCACTCTGTTCCAGGCCCTGAGCCTGGTCTCCACGGTGCCTCATGCCATGTGCTGGACACAAAATAGATGTGCAGTGAGAGGCGGGGGCCTGTTGTCCTGCCTGACAGGACATCACCCCCTTCCCCAGGGCCTTATGCCCGGGTGGCCACTGAGTCAGCAACTTCAGGGCCTGGGCAGCCGTTCGCCACCACTCCTGCCCACTGCTGTTGAGACTGTCCCTTACCACGTCTCACCCTTGAGATAAACTCTAAGCTCTAATTGCCCTTTATAGTTCAGGTGTTGCACTGAAGGATTTCATGCGACCTAAAACTTTCAGTTTTAAAACCAGAATGATAGATCACCCTATACATGGCATCTTACATTTTATCTCCTTTAAAACTAATGTCCCTATCTCTACAATAGGAGTTAAAGATTATTTTCTCTCTTCCTTATATACTCACAGCATTCTGATTACACTTCAATCTTAGCCCTTCCCAGGTGTTTCTGTTTCCTTCACCAGATTCTTAGCATCTCACAGTTGTGGTCCTTGTCTCCTCCACAGTATCTAACTGGTGCTTTGCCTACCAGGGGTGTACTTAACTGTAGAAATAAATCGTTGAGATACAAAATGAGTAAAGACTGACTCTGGGCGTCATAATGGACTAAATAAACAGTAGAAGAGATCATGTGATTCTCAGATGAATCAACAGGAGGATAACAGGAAATAGACTGAGATTTCAGCAAAAGAGAATTCCATGTATGAAAAAGCATCCTTTGACTGGAAGGATGGGGCGGGGGAAAGGGGTATATCTTGTAAAAGATTATGAAATCACCATTCTCAAAATCATTCAGCATTGTCCCACCATCGATACATCTCAGTTTAATACGAAGATTTTCTGCAATAAGGGCCGTAATGCTGGAGGCAGGGTTCAGGCAGGCATCTCCTGAATCCCAGTGGACCAAGAGGGGTAGATGCCATATTTCCAGCAGAGTGCTACACCCATTTTTCTTTTTAACCAAGGTAGGATGGACTGGCTTACTGCTGTCCAAATTGTGCTTGTTGAGGTTTAGAAGTCAAGACTGTGACAGCATAAAGCTAACTAGCAGCAGATGATGGTATTACATTATAGTTGAATACTTTTCCCACAAAGGATTTATCTGGGGACACGAAGACTCAGTGAATTACCATTTGCCATGGTCTTCACTGAAGAACCACAGCTCCAAAATCCTCCCTCCACCATGTGAATTGACCGTCTGCTCACAGTAATTGCAAATTCACTTCCAGGGTTCATAAAGTCTCCCTATGTTCTTGCATGTCTTTGAAATGCCCCAGGCAACTGCTCTTCCCTCCAGTGGAGCAGCCACAACAGCTGTGGGATTCACCAAGCCTTGTCTCTGCTCCATTTCTGGCAGCAGGCAACAACTGCCAAGCCGCTCTCCAAAAAGGCCTGCAAATTGTAAACCCATTAAGGCTTAACTCCTAGGGGACAACAAAGAGAGCTGCCTTTGAATGTGAGCTCTGTGTGGGATCACAGAGGCCTCTGGCACCTGGGCTTGTCCTCAGGGCCAGGGCAATCTGTAGGGAAAGTTACAAGCTGCTGAGGGAATATTTTCACAGGTTTTTCCGAACAAAGGGTTCTTTCTTCAAACCCTGTGCAACTCTTTCCTGATTGCTAATTAACCAAACCTAGTGAAAAACAGGCATTTTCTGTAAATAGCAGTAGTAAGTGTATGTGTGTGTGCACGTATGTGTGGTGTGGTTGATGTGCACTCTGATGTGTTTCTGTTTGTGTTTTTTGACACATGACCGAAGCCCTCTTTGGAATTTTTTTTTAATTTATTTTTGGCTGCACTGGGTCTTCGTTGCTGCGCGCGGGCTTTCTCTAGTTGCAGTGCGGGGGGGCTACTCTTCGTTGCGGTGCGCATGCTTCTCATTGCGGTGGCTTCTCTTGTTGTGGAGCACCGGCTCTAGGTGAGTGGGCTTCAGTAGTTGTGGCTCGCAGGTTCTAGAGCGCAGGCTCAGTAGTTGTGGCACACGGGCTGAGTTGCTCCGCGCCATGAGGGATCTTCCCAGACCAGGGCTTGAACCCGGGTCCCCTGCATTGGCAGGCGGATTCTCAACCACTGTGCCACCAGGGAAGCCCCCTCTTTTGAATTTGACAGGATGGTAAGGGGACTGTCACAAGGCATCTCACCCCTTTTAGTAATTTTTGCTATGTGCACATAGGCATGCTACTGGCTTTGAGTACTGAATATGCTTTGTGTTTTGCTTGAAGTCACCCCTCTCCCCTGAAGCTAAGGGTCTGTCTCACTCTGTCTCCCCTTGTTTCACCATTGCTCATCTATCTTCCCCTGTTTGCTTCCTTGGAGTCACTGTTTAGGAAGTTCCTGCTTGGTCCATCTGTCTTAAATTACTACTTTGTTTACTTTCCCAGACGCTTTCTCACCCAGGAACCTTCCCTGTCGCATGTCTTTCGTATGTGGTATGCACTTGAACATCTGAAAGCCCCCTTTCCTCAGAAGCCCCTACAGGGCACTGGCACTCATTATAACGCTGACTCACCACTTGGTGCATGTTGCCACCTAGTCAAAGCCGGCCAGAGCCTGGTGACCTTCTGGAACTGTTGGTGAAGGCTTCCAAATCCTACCTCTTTTAACTCAGTGTTTCCAGTTACATATTAGTTTTTTAAGTTTCACAATTCAGTATCCTGGAGTTTTGAAAGTGGGTTACATTTTGTTTATTTTATCCACAATTAAGGTGCTTATTGTGAGGTTATCTATCAATTCGATCTTTGCCTTACTGATACTCGATCAATAACTTCTCGTGTTAATTCTGGCCTTCTTGGTTATGACTGTGATGGGGGAAAAAAGCTCTTCACGGGCCTCTAGTGGACATGTAGTGGAACTGCAGAAATCTTGTATTCAAATGTATGAAACTGGTGTGACCTAAAGGCCTGAGGCAATCCCCAAACATGTTCTTCATCAGATTTTTAATTTAATAGTATAATAGTGTGTTTGAAGGCATGGAAAATAAGAAAAATGGGGAAATCAAACTCTTGGGTGACTTTAACCGTAGGGTATTATCAACTTAATTGTTGCCTAACAGCAACTGGAATGAGGTTCTTTGTCCATTTAGTCTCTACTTTATAACAGCAGCTGAATTTTAACTTCAAATAATAATTGTAAATCAACTGTACTCTTAATTCATTTTTTGTCAATTTTTATCAAGATTTGAAATCTCTGATATTTTAATAGTTTCATAACTTAAATGTTTCATCTCAAAAGAGTTGGAAATAATATGCCTCTATAAAGACATGCGAGGGAAGTACTGTTGTCCATAGACAACCCCAGCCTTCTCCAAAGACCAGAATCCACCAGGTTTCTCTCCCAGCCTTCAGTGATCTTCCATGAGCTTTCCATGTGCTCTTCTTGCCATGGTGCTTCCTCTTATGCTCCCTTTGCCTGAAATAACTCCTCCCTTCCACCACCTCCTCACCTGGTGAAATTCTTCATATCCTTACAAACCCAAGTCAAATTCTATCTTTTATTTATAACTCCCCTCCACACCCCCACCTAACAGAGTTAAAAACTCCGCTCTGGGCTTCCCTGGTGGCGCAGTGGTTGAGAGTCCGCCTGCCGATGCAGGGGACACGGGTTCGTGCCCCGGTCTGGGAAGATCCCACATGCCGTGGAGCGGCTGGGCCCGTGAGCCATGGCCGCTGAGCCTGCACGTCCGGAGCCTGTGCTCCGCAACGGGAGAGGCCACAACAGTGAGAGGCCCGCGCACCGGAAAACAAACAAACAAACAAAAACCTCTGCTCTGCTGTTCAGTTTTACTATCTACTGCGTGTTCAACCGCACATTCAATTTGTTATTTTAAGTTAACTTGCAAAGTGTCTGTCTGTTTCTGCTGCTGGGCCTTGAGCTTTTCATCAATTAATACAGTGCTGTATTTTGCAGTTTTCTCATCATCACTCTATCTGCAGTCCCCAGCACAGCTCCTGCACTTAGTAGAGACTGTTGGATTATTAGCTGTTCCTTGTGGTGCTAGTCCTGGGTAAAACTGGGAGCTGAGAAAGTACACCACGTCTCGTCCCTGGTGTCTCTGTTTGCATCCGGCGTCCTACCTCCCTTTTGCTCCCCTTCCACATTTCCAACTTAACGTCATTTCCAACTTAAAGTGATTTTAATGCCCTGAATTACCTTGTTCATGGTATTTGAAATGTAAACCTTATCTTGAATTTGAAATGAAATGCTTTGCCCTATGTCAAGCAAGTATGCTGGTGGGAGAGTTGTTTTGGGGGATGGAATCCTCGGCTCCAAATATAATATAATGACTGTCTCTTTTCCCTAAGAATTAGACTAACTTCATTCGTTTGGAAGGGGGCTTCCAAACTGTCTTTTCAGTTAAACTTGCAAAATATTTTCAAGGTATTGACTTGGAATGTAATTCTGGAACAAATGAGCCCTATGTTTAAATCTGTATAGAGTTGAACCACCTGGGATCATATTTTGAGCTGTGTATGAGGACAGTGAGATTATTATGAGTCTATCACTGCAAGACAGACCTTGAGCTAGGATAGAAAGGACTGGGGATGAAACTTTGAAGAGGATGACTTTATGGGTAGCTATCTGCTGAGGGACAACTTGAGACTTCACGTCAAACACTTGAGCAAAGCTCACAGGTAGTGGATGAGACTGACTAAAAGCAACTGGCTACCACGGTGTCACTGAGGCATTTTGTTGGGCCCTTTAAGGCTATTAAAGTGGAATGGAGTTTGCTTTGTTGAAAGAGCCAACTTTGTTTTTGTTTAATAGTTTTTGGAGCTGAGGTTCTTAATCTGGTGACCTCTTATCTCTTTAAAACTTCAGAAATTATAAGAAAAAATGTATATACATATGCCATGCATTTGGTGGGGAGAGCTTTGGAAAGATTCTTGAAAACCTAGAAAAGTTTAAGAATTACTATTTTAAGACATGATTGAAAGGTCGTATGTTTTATAGTATGGGTCATATTAATAGGCTTTTTATCTAAATATTGCCTGAAGTAGGCTGAATATTACATTTACACATATTGTCCAATTGTTTGTTTACTAAATTTTTTTAATTGGATAATTGAATTAAATTTGAAAACTACTGTCTAGATAACGTAACACTTTTGGCAATAGCCAGGCACTAGCCTTTTACTAAAGACTTTCTGTACTTTTATGAGGCAAAAGTGAAGGAATTCGAATGATTAGTTGGATCGAAAGAATGATTTATTTTTATTTATTTTGTATTTTTTTGGTACGCGGGCCTCTCACTGCTGTGGCCTCTCCCACTGCGGAGCACAGGCTCCGGACGCGCAGGCTCAGCGGCCATGGCTCACGGGCCCAGCCGCTCTGCGGCATGTGGGATCCTCCCGGACCAGGGCATGAACCCGTGTCCCCTGCATCGGCAGGCGGACTCTGAACCACTGCGCCACCAGGGAAGCCCAGAATGATTTATTTTTAAAAGAAGGAAAGAGCACAAATAAAATTAATCTCTGAAAATAAGTTATTTGGAACTTGAGCAAGCCATGGGGAGCAAGTGTTAACTTCAGTTATGTGGTTTTCTAAATTTGTAATCAAACATTACCATTAGTCATAGAAAGATAAAAGGAAGGAATAAGATTAAACTATATATCTAAATATTTGCAAATATAAATTATCTTGGCAAAATGATTCTAGAAGGAAGACACACACTGATATAAAGGAATTTTATTTTAATTAAGGAAAAGATTTAAGAGAAGAATACAAGGCAGTATCTTATAAAACAAAAATATATCAGAGGTACTTATGTTGAGGAAATGAAAATGCTGTGTTTAATAATCTCTAAGATCATGATACAGTGATACTTCACTTATCCAAAATTCAGTATGTAGCAGCATCAGTTATATGGAAAAGACCTATAAACAAAGCAATGAAAAACACTGTCCTTGCAAAACCAAGGTTAAAACTGTGTATTAACCCTGCAGTGCATTGTCTGAACTGTTGTCCTCAGATAACTCTTTTAACATCTTTCTCCAGACTCTCAGAGCTGCCAATAAATACTGGGTAATCTAGGACAAGTTGGATGACTTCCACCAAAGTTTTTTTAGGTGACTATCAGATCTTAACTAAATTAGTCTGTGGTCTGTTTTCAGAAATGAAATTCTGTAATAATCCCAAAGTGGAAAATGGATTACTAACCCTCCTCTCTCTTTGAAAGTCATTGTTTACCAGTCGTTTAATTTATCAGTGCTTTACAGACCAGTGATCAACACAAAATTAATTCAGTTTTAATGAGAGACAACCTGAGAACAAATAAGAATTATAGCAGTTTGACTCAGGGCCACATTTCTTCAGGTCACCAATGCCTTCTCCCTGTGACATTATTCATTACCAAAGAGGAATCTTGGAACATCTTGCTGGTTGCTAAAAAAGTTCAAATGGCTGAGAATTTTTAGGGCTTTACCATATACATATTATATGGCTAGCACATATATCGTATTCTTTCTTCATCCCTAACATAGAGAACTATGAAGAAAAGGAAACATAGAAACCCAATGGAAATGGACATGGACATTAAATATGCTGCAGGCAGCAGAAAGTACTTCTGGAAATGTTCTATATCTGCTAGTTATATATTAGCCTCGTTTATAAATGCTTGTAAAGTTTTTTTAAATCAAACATAATTTGCTTAATGTAATTTGTAACAGGAATTAATTCAAAAGAACATAATGAATACCTTCTAGCATCAAACACATGTGAGATGATGCAAAAAAGTAAAAAATGAATAAAACTGTTCTCAAGGAGTTCACAGTTTAGTGGGAGGACATCCCACATGCAGATAAAGAGTGGTGAATACTCTAGAAGCATGAGGAGGACATGCAGGTGGGGCCGGCTTCATGGGCACACAGCCCTGCAGTTTGTGACAGGGCCCCGGGCTTAGAAGGGCCTGGCCATTGGTTTAATGTTATGCTGTTGCCATCTTGAGATTATTAATAATTTTTTAATGTGGTAAAATATACATAACATTTGCCATCATAAACAATTTTAAGTATATTAAATGAACATTAAGTTTGGCAGATATATACAAATTCAGGAATTTTTAATTGTTTATTCAATAAAATAAGGAAGCATTGGTTATGAAAAAAAACATTAAGTTTTACATGAACACTAAGGTCAGTAATGTTTAAGTATATTCACATTGTTATACAACTGTCACCATCGTGCATCTCCAGAACTCTTTTCATCTTGTAAAACTGAAACTCTGTACACATTAAATAACAACTCCCCATCTCTCCCTCCCCCCAGCACCTGGCAACCACCATTCTACTTTCTGTCTCTATGAATTTGACTACTCTAGGTACCTCATAGGAGTGGAAACATACAGTATTTGTCCTTTTGTGACAGGTTTATTTCACTTAGCATATCTTCAAGCATATGGTGTAGCACATGTCAGAACATCCTTCCATTTTAAGGCTGAATAATATTCCATTGTATGAATATACCACACTGTGTTTATCCACTAATCCATTGATGGGCACTTGGGTTGATTCCAGTGCTGCTCCAAGCTTTGCCGTTAAGTAGACACTCAGTAAATGTTGATATCCTTTGTCTTTCTTTTTGGAAATAATCACTTCCTTGATTTACCTGCCTTGCTAGTCTGAGAGCTTCCTGATGGAAAGAACCATGCCTTATCTATCTTTGGCCCCAGCGTAGTTTCTGGGCTGGTAATTTTTCAGTAAACCTGCATTTAAAAAAAATTAATGTTAAACATAATTTTGAAAAATTTTTATTGAGGTATAGTTGATTTACAATATTGTGTTAGTTTCAAGTGTACAGCAAAGTGTTTCAGTTATACATATATACATATATATTCTTTTTCAAATTCTTTTCCATTATAGATTATCACAATATATTGAATATAGTTCCTTGTGCTATACAGTAAATCATTATTGTTTGTATATTTTATATATAATAGTGTGTATCTGTTAATCCCAAACTGCTAATTTATCCCTCCCCTCCCCTTCCCCTTTGGTAACTGTAAGATTGTCTTCTATGTCTGTGAGTCTGTTTCTGTTTTGTAAATGAGTTCATTTGTATTATTTTTTTAGATTCCACATATAAGTGATATCATATAATATTTGT
Source organism: Hyperoodon ampullatus (assembly GCF_949752795.1). Classification (NCBI taxonomy): domain Eukaryota; kingdom Metazoa; phylum Chordata; class Mammalia; order Artiodactyla; family Ziphiidae; genus Hyperoodon; species Hyperoodon ampullatus. Next base: position 68,872,602 of record NC_136929.1, read on the forward strand.
CTTTGTCTGACTTACTTCACTTAGTATGATAATCTCTAGGTCCATCCATGTTGCTGCAAATGGCAATATTTCATTCTTTTTAATGGCTGAGTAATATTCCATCATATATATATACCACATCTTCTTTATACATTCATCCATTAATGGACACTTAGGTTGCTTCCATGTCTTGGCTATTGTAAATAGTGCTGCTGTGAACATTGCAGTGAATGTATCTTTTCGAATTAGAGTTTTCTCCAGATACATGCCCAGGAGTGGGATTGCTGGATCATATGGTAGCTCTATTTTTAACTTTTTGAGGAACCTCCATACTGTTTTCCATAGTTGATGCACCAATTTAAATTCCCACCAATAGTATAGGAGGGTTCCCTTTTCTCCACACCCTCTCCAGCATTTATTATTTGTAGACTTTTTGATGATGGCCATTCTGACTGGTGTGAGGTGATAACCTCATTATAGTTTTGATTTGCATTTCTCTAATAATTAGCAATGTTGAGTATCTTTTCATGTACCTGTTGGCCATCTGTATGTCTTCTTTGGAGAAATGTCTATTTAGGTCTTCTGCCCATTTTTTGATTGGGTTGTTTGTTTTTTTGATATTGAGTTATGTGAACAGTTTGTATATGTGAACTGTTTGTCGGTCACATCGTTTTGCAAATATTTTCTCCCAGTCTGTAGGTTGTCTTTTAATTTTATCATTTCCTTTGCTATGCAAAAGCTTATAAGTTTGTGAAAATATTTTTTAAACTCTTCCTCTTTTTTAAAAAATAAATTTATTTATTTATTTATTTATTTATTTATTTATTTTTGGCTGCATTGGGTCTTCGTTGCTGCACACAGGCTTTCTCTAGTTGCGGTGAGCAGGGTCTACTCTTTGTTGTGGTGCTCAGGCTTCTGTTGTTGCAGAGCACAGGCTCTAGGCATGCAGGCTTCAGTAGTTGCAGCATGCGGGCTCAGTAGTTGTGGCTCACAGGCTCTAGAGCGCAGGCTCAGTAGTTGTAGTGTACTGGCTTAGTTACTCCGTGGCATGTGGGATCTTCCTGGACCAGGGATCAAACCCATGTCCCCTGCATTGGCAGGCGGATTCTTAACCACTGCGCCACCAGGGAAGTCCTGTGAAAATACTTTTAATGAAAATGTTTCTTATTTGGGGCTCAGCAGCATCCTTTCCAGCTGGGCTGCACTGCCCACTCTCGCTTGCTTTCTCTCTCTCTGAGATTTCCCCTTGAATCTTCCTGTTTTGGAAGAGCCATCTGATGATGGCAGTCACCCAGCACAGCAATGAGTGGAGAAGCCCTGAAGGACAGGTTTCGCTATGACTTGGATGGCTCTGTGGCCTACCACCCCTCGCAAATGTCACTGTACGCTCTCAGCAGCCACACTGGCTTCTCATCCAGAACATAAGTGGTTCTTGGTCAAGTGGCACATTTGGCAGGAGCAGGCTGGATGGAGAGGGTTTTTGTTTTTTTAATTAATTAATTAATTAATTTTTGGCTGTGTTGGGTCTTCGTTTCTGTGCGAGGGCTTTCTCTAGTTGCGGCAAGCGGGGGCCACTCTTCATCGCGGTGCGCGGGCCTCTCACTATCGCAGCCTCTCTTGTTGCGGAGCACAGGCTCCAGACGTGCAGGCTCAGTAGTTGTGGCTCACGGGCCTAGTTGCTCCACGACATGTGGGGTCTTCCCAGACCAGGGTTTGAATCCGTGTCGCCTGCATTAGCAGGCAGATTCTCAACCACTGCGCCACCAGGGAAGCCCTGGAGAGGGTTTTTGAAGGCACTGTGGAGGCAGGCAGTAGGAGGCTCTGAAGTCCTGAGGGTGAGAAAGTTTCCAGTTGGCCCTCCCTTCCCCAAATGCTCAGTTTGCACATGTCACCAAAAGCAATGAACTGGGGAGATGGGAGGTGTCTTTTCAAATCTCGTGTCCCGTGGGCTATGATGGATGGAATACAGTCAAATATTACCAACCATGTTCTTCATCCCAAGAAGCTATCCAGTTCATCTATGGTTTTGGAATGGCCTGCATTCCTTTGAAGACACCTAGAAAGTGAGATTTCTCTACTTCCTGTCGTCTTCCAGTCCCACAGTTTTTCAATCATGTCTAACCCATGAAGTAACCACATCTCCAAAGCGATGAAAGTGACCTCAAATATGAGGACAATTATCATGTCCAAGCATCATGCCTCCAAACTCTGACTTTTCCATGGTCAACAGAACAGAGTGTCACTAGGTTTGGTATATATTAAAAAAAAAAAAATCATGATATGCTACAAAGTGAATGATCAGATGTTACCTAGAGGTCACTGTGTGGAGGGTTTGCTGAGAATTGAAATAGAAGATGAACCTTTACTGGTTTTGTTTTGTAGAAGTTATGCTAATATTAGCCTTGTGGGGTAAAGATGGGCTAGGAAAAATGAAGGCCATGCCTCAAGCTTGGGCACTTTAGCACACATATGTCTGCTGATGACGCATGTGGTCCTTTATGGAAGAGTCCTTAAGTGAAAGCAAGATTTCACCAATCAGAGACTAGCAGGCTCAGCTCTTGGTGCCCATTTCCCCCCCCCAATACTAATTCTATTCCTGAATTCTCTGATGCAGTCACTTCTGAGTTGGGTGAAACATTTTCTTGTTCTCTAAATAGAGCAATGTTTTGTGTGCCTTAGGAGAAAAACTAGTTAGAATCTAATGCTTCCAAAGGATTTGAACAAGGTTTAGTTTCCCTGTATACCAGCCTCTTTCCTGATTATTGTACACATTTTTCATATGAGATCAATAGCACCTGAATCTCTTGACAGTAAAGGCCACCTTAAAACTCAAAATATGTGTGGTATTTTAAAGAGCATCCTAGTTGTTTTAAAAACACAAACAATGTACAGCACTGCGAATGTTTGGTCTTAGCTACCATTACAAGAGAAGGGAGGGTGTGTGTGTGTTTGTGTGTAAGGTGATGGAAAAGAAAGTCTGGGACTCATTAAAAACTAGGGTTTTTAATAAGTTCTGAAGTCATTGAAGGTTGTAGCTGGCTGAGGTAGTTATCAGTCAGTGCTGATGTTCCTGGGTTAGGATTATTGGCAGCATTATAGTAGAGTAGCTAATCTTTTGTGGCCAGTACTGCTTGCCTGTGTTGATAAGTATGATTAACAACTTTAGAAACCAAATACACAGGCAAATGCCTTATAGCTGCCAGGAATGCTCATGGCCACCCATGCATCACAGCAAAACGAGAAACAAGTTCAGGATCCTAGTATGCCTGAGCCTTTTAGATAAGTATGCCTCCAAGTTTGGTTTTGAAGGTGGTTTCAATCAAATCATGTAGAGCTCTTGTTAGAAAGCCGTCAGATGTGAGCAAAAAAGTGAGGAATGTGCTTTTGGTTTGCAAGGTTGTAAAAAGATGCTGCTCATGATAATTTCAGAATGTACTTTAAGTCTGCTTTTGTTCTGAAAATTCAAAGTGAACTTTAAAAAGATCCAAGACTTTTATTTTTTTTAGAAATTTCATTGCATTAAAATGCACATGCATCAAAAATTGCATAATCCAATTTTTTATGGTAACCCTGAATAAAAGTCAAAACTTTAGGCTACATACAAATTGAGCAAGGCAATGATAGGTGACATAATCTTCAAAACAGTGGAAGAAATCCAGTTTAGAAAGTGATCAGCCTGACCTGTCATGTGAGCAGGGGCTTTGTTCCTCCAACTGCAGCTTCATTGTTGCTGCCATTAGCATCATAATTAAAACAGGCCTCTGTGTTTCACCCAGGGATTCTGGATTTTTCCACCCAGAATTAAAGATAACACCATCTAAAATGTAAACCAGTATAATAAGGTCAAGGGTTAGTAAACAGTAGGAGTGAAAGGAAAAGACAAGCATGGGATTAGGGTAGACAATCCTGAAGCACACTGGTACCAGTTTCCAAGAGGCAAATCCATTCTTGCAGAATTGTCATGTACACTGTGCGTGAAGTTGGCATCGCCCCAGCAGGTAGTGTATACTTTCTGCCCTCCTGTTGACTTTCTCTGGTCTCAGCTGCTGAATGCCAGAACTTCGTATACCTTTCCTACCACAAGAGTGCCAAAGTAGGTTCCATTTCTTGGCAACAGAAACCACAAGCCAGCTCTCCAGAGCCTCAGATTTGTAGGAAAGATGTTGCTATGATAAAGATTCCTTTTTTTTCTTTGTCATAGCTTATATCCTTCTGAGCCTGCTTTTGTGAACAAAGTTATTCTTGCACCACATGATTTTGTTTTCTCCATTTTCAATACAACTTTTCAATGCACAGTCGACTTTTTGCTGACAAGATTTTTCCCCCATTACTCCCTCTTTTTTTCTAGGTAATGTAAACCAAAAGTTTATAACTTTTGGAATTTTACAAATATTGAAGTAGAAATCCTACATGTACAGTGGAACATCACATAGATAAGGCAGTGCTGACATTTTTAAACTGTACCTGATGTGGAATTAAGTTCTTATCGTTTGAATTCCATGTACAGTTGTCATTGCTCCTTCGGTTCATTCAGAGCCCAGCTGCTGCAGATGTGCAGTCAGACTTTTATTATGTAATCCTTTCAGATAAAGAAAGTTAAAAAAAAAAATCAGAGTCAGTAATCCAAGTAGTCAAGCCAATTACCTTGATTTGCTTCAAAATGAGAATATATCAGAGATGGGGGTAGATTGCTTCCACCTGAAAACATAACAACTTCACAGAACTTTCCATGTTAAACAAGACTTACTAACAACAAAGAAAAAATTCGTAATTTTATAATGAAAAGTAACTTTTCCCCAGAAAAAGAAAAGGGATTAACAGTAGTAGAAATTATATGATCTATCTCTCTCTCTCCCTCTCTCTCTCTCTCTCTCTCTCTCTATATATATATATATATTTTTTTTTTTTTTTTTTTTTTTACCTGTTTAGGAATATTAAATGCTAGAAAAGGGATTTGGGGAGAGTTTGTTTTTAGAGCACAATATAAACTCAGGTTTGTTTGGCTTTCAACATTACCTGGAATGTTTGCTACTGAAATTGTGTTGGAGACACACACAGTATCCTGAGAACCTGAAAACCACAAGTTGCAACTTGAAAATGGGCTCCATGACCCCAGAGACTGTGGGAAGTCACAGAGCCCTCACAGTGCATGCCTGCTCCTGCCTGTGCCTGTCTGCAGGGCCCCTGCAAACTAGCACGTGTTGCTGCTTGCTTATGCTTCAAGGGCACGTGCACCCAAGCAACTCAATATCCAGATCTGAAAGTTCGACATTTCCATTGCCATAAGTAAGAGAAGCTCAACAGTAGAAGGTGGTATTTATTTTCTGCTTAAAATGTAGTAGAAAAAAGGCAGGCATCCTCCAGATACCTGTGTGCACGTTAGAAGGACAGTCTGTCACCTGCAGCAAGTAAAGGAATTGAATTCCACTCAATTACTTTTTTAACTTATGAGTTTGTGTTTTCACTCATTCATCCATACTGCCCAGGATGTAAAACTATTGGAGAGGAACAGAAGGGACAGGTCTGTCAAGTGACCCACCCAGAAAAGCACAGGTGTGTTTCTGACTCCATTCTGGAGCAGTGCTACTTCTTTGGTCTGGCCTCCCTGGTACCAGACTTTTGACTAAATAGTCACTGGGGTTCCATTGGATTAAGCCTAGTAGCTTTCTTATTGGTTCATCTGAAGATCTCCAAGACTGTTAAGTGAACAAAATAAGTCTTTGGATAATACATATAATATGACTCTATTTATGTAAGAATAATTATCTCATGGGTGTGCAATATGGGTGTATGTACATATATGTAGAAACGTGTGTATATTTTACACATATGAAATATGTGTATGTATATATTATATATACATAAAAAGTTATACATATATATTACATATATATAAAGTTTGGAAAATAGACACTAAACTGTTAATAGTGATTACCTCCAGGGAGGGAAGTAGATTTAGGAGTTGGGGATATAAAAGGGACTTTTGTTTGAATTTTTAAAATGAGCATTATTTGGTGTAATTAAAATATTTTAAAGAAAAAATATTTAAAGTTTGCTTTTATTAGTTATTAAAATGTATTAGATAGTCTTTGATTTTACTTTGAGGATAACAAAAATTTACTAAAAACGATTGAACCTATACTGCAGGATGAGACCTTTATTTTCATATTTATAATTATATTCATAGCATAAAACAAATAATGTGTAGTCCATTTCTGATGTGTTTCTTCTAGTTTCTTTTTGCCAAGAAATTGGTGAATTACTTAGAATTCAAGATCTAAACCAGATATGACCAAAAGAAACATCTTTGTCCTGGGCTTTTTGGTCAGCAAACTTTGAACTTTTGCTGACCTGTGGGTTCCATGCCCCATGCTGTCTTTAATAGTGAACAAAAATGGTCAGATTGGTCCTGCACAACTCTTAGGTTCTTTTTTGCCTGATAATGGTAGCCAAAGAAGAACTTTTGAGGCAAAAGAGGGTCAACTACTCTCCCCCAAACCTCACAACCAAGTCATATTGATAACTCAATGTAGGACCAAATTCTCTCAGGTATATAGACATTTATTAACAAGCAAACACCCCTCCCCCAACATAAATCGATTCATGTAACCTGTGTGCAAGCTTCAAGGAGTCCCAGCTCTTCGCTTTCCTTTTAGATGCTCAACCACAGCCTTATATAAAAGATTCAAAAGAGGCTTGAGGCAAACACCCAGATTCCAAAAACAGATTGTCTCACCCTTATAGCCTGCATCAGGCAAGCAGAATCTTCTAGAAGTCATGGCTGTGGAAGTGAACTAAAATTATCAAATTGGTTGTGCACAACTCTTAGGTTCTTTTTGGTAAATAAGGGTGGCCAAAGAAGCAAGTTTTGAGTTAAAAGAGGATCAACTACTACTCTCACTAAAACCTTATAACCGAATCATACTGATTACATGTGTAGGACTATTTAGGGATTTAGACTATGGCATTATCACCAGAGGTGCAGGTAAAGGTCTTACTGTATTTTTACACTGAAATACTTTGAGCCAGTCTGTACTTTTGAACACCTTAAGTCCACCAAGCATGCTAGGCAACGTAACAATTTTCACCAGTTGAAACCCATTTTTGACACTCAGAATGGTAGCTGGAGATTGTTGATGGAGAGGTGGTACCAGCAGGGTTTGTAACAGCCAGTTCTGAAATTCAGGCTCCCTGTTTAGAAAGCCATCTAGTCTCAGACTTTGAATGCTTCATCAGACGCTAGCAGCACCGGGGTTATAGCTTTACCTAAATAACACACATGTAACATCAACCATATATACTCAAGTGCTTTAAAATAAATTACAGATGAGTACTGCAATTAGCTCTCCTTACAGAGGATTCTGTTTCTTGAATTGCAATTGATCAGATTCAACCCTTTAAGTGTAGTTGTATTCACCTATATTTTTAAGTTCTCACTATGGAATGATAGATAACACCTGTTGAATGTTTATGCCATGCTCTGTTCCCAGCATCTTACATATATTAACCCACTTAATCTTCACAACACCCTTAAGAGTTGTACTATTGTTATCCATTTAACAAGGAGGAATCTCAAGTAACTTGTCCATGCTCACACAGCTTGTACCTGGCAGAGTCAAGATTAGAAGCCAGGCATCTGGGACATGAAGTTCAGTTTTTTCACTGCATGGAAGAGAGAAAATACTCTAGACCATGAAGCCATACTGCCCTCACCAGCTGCAAGATCCTACTTTTAATTTGCTTTGCACAAATTCTGCACACGAGGCAAGTTGTCTGTATGTTAAGTGAGAAAGGCTCTTCCCATGATGTGCTGCATTCCTCTTTAGAGTCCCCATTTTCTCAGTATGTTTCCCTCTCTACAGAGCTGATGAGAAATGTTTAATCGTCAGACCTGGCTCTGTGCAAAAAAGAAAACAAAATCCCCGAGGAGCCATATCCATTCCCTTTTGGATCAATGCAGTGCCCTTTCAAACAACACACAGCTGCCATAGACCCCCAGGGTCTGCTGTTGAAGTTTCACACCCTTTCATGAGGCTGGACTTTACTTCTTGTATGTGATCATTAAAGGTGTCTGTGGTTGAAAAGAAGGGAATTGATGATTGAAGTATCAGTCCCTAGCTTAAGGATTACAAGACTGAGGACCAGCAGATCAGTCCTAATTATTATTGCTGTGCTTCATGTATGCACTTGCACTGTACTTACACCTGGGCATGGATATTGCTTGTGATGCTTAGCTGACTTCTATGCCCAGGGTTTGATAAAAATGGGAAGCTTCAGATGTTGTGCCATTTGCTTTGCCAGCTGGTATAATCCTTAAAAACATTTTTGTCCAAAACATGGATGGTGTTCCTTTTCAATTACTGATTTGCCCAGGCACATGGGGATTGGGCTTTTGACCGTAACATGGGCAGGAGTGGATTAGGCGGGTTTCTGGCATCTTCAAGTTGGTGGTTGTGAGCAAAGCTGACACATACATACGGGTAGGTTATACAGTGCACAGCCCTAGGTTGACCTGGTTCTGGGGAAGACAGGTGCCAGTTTGAAAGTAAAATCCAAATCCTGAGGTCCCCACCCAGTACTCATTCCACTCCCCAATATTTTCCTTCTTTTGCCATAAATTCACTCCTTGCCTACAACTTCTCTCTCTTCTACACATATTCCTTAACCACTGACAATCTGGTGCCTATCAGCAGCCTACATCAGCTTACATCAGCTTTCCTGTAACTACATATGTATTTTAAATGCCTGCATATAGAAGTTCATTATATGAATGTACCTTAATTTATTTGTAAGTTCCCTATTGGTGGGCACTAGGTAGTTTGCAATGCTTGGCGATTACAAACAATGCTGAAATTAAAACTTGTATTTGTTTGTATATCTGTCTGCAAATATCTCCAGGAAAAATTGCTTAAAGTGGGATTTGCTTTGACTCATTTCCTTTGACTCTCTTACCTATGCAGCTGCCTCTAGCACCCTTCCTTTTTTTACCCTCATCCTCCAAGTTCGAGTATTTATGACCTCTGGCTTAAATTATAACAGTAGCCTCCTAAGTGGGTCAGGCTGCCTACTCTCTCCTTTATAATCCATCCTAAATATGGTTTCTAGATCTCACTGCTCAGATTATGTTACACTTACGCTCAAACACTTCCAAAGGCTCATGATTGCTGATTGAACTTAGTGTTCACTCCCCACACCCCCTCCCAGCATTCAAGTCCATACCACAGTATGGTTCCTCCTTGGTGCTGGAGTCTCATACCCCATGGTTCTCCCACACGTTCCCTGTGCTTCCACAGAACCAGGTGGTTCACTACTTCTGGAGCTTGCCTTGCCCCTGTCTCTGTGCCTTCGAGCTCACTCTTTACTGTGGGAGTGTCCTTCTCTTTGAAGTGTCCTCCCTCATCTCTGCCCATGCAAATCCTTCCCAAACTTTAATGCTACCACCCTAGTCATGTTTTCTGGATTCTCCCACCCCCATCGTCTAAACTAGATATGACCTTTTGGCCTTGAGCCCCCAGCTGCACTCTTCCTCTCCCCCGCTGTTCTCATGTCCTGTTTTGGATTGTAATCCTTCGTGCGGTGGTAAACCTGCTGCTGGAAGCATGTATCTGAGGTGCCTAGTAGAATGCCTTGCACATTGTAGGTTTAAAAGAGTATTCATCAGGTTAGATCTTCGCAGTTGGCAAATTCTCTTATCCCAAATTGGTATCATTCTTCAGTTTGTGGGAAAGAGATCATACACCCAAGACATTATGAAAGTACATTAACTTTGCAGTGTATTCAGTCGAGAGCTCAGAAACGCACTGGCAGTGAGGAAGCAGGTGGTGTAGGGGCAGGAGCACATCTCATCCGCCTTTCCTTACCGTTGGTGGCGTCCACAGCTGCCCTTGACCCAGCCCACATGCAACAGGGCTCCTCTGGATTTGGAAAGCTGCCTTCTTGCCAGCCACAGCAAACAAGGACTTGCGTCCCCGATTAGGAAGAATTCACCCTAACAGTCCCTGTACTTTCATTAAAGGGATGTTTACCAACACCCTGGTTCTTGAGTCATGCTCATTGTCAGCAGATGACATTCTCATGGGAGGAAGTGAGGAAGGGGAGATGGTCAGGGGTGAGTGTAGAAAGCTGGACCAGATCAAGGGTCCACAAACGAAGCTCCTCTCTTTCCAGTGACCCAGAAAGCCTCTTTCCCCCAACCTCGCATTTGACAGAACTGGAAGGACATACAGGTAGTCTCAGCCTTGAAGAATCTGATTTTCCAACTTCAACCTTGGGCTTCTCATAATCATCTACAGTTCCTCCTTTACAGTGAGTGGCTCTGTCTAGCTCAGTTTCTCATTTATTCAACAGACACCAATTGTGTGTGTCCCTCCTCTTAAGGGACTCACAGACAAATGACAGATGACGGTTCCAGGATTCTTTTGTGAAAATGTGGAAGGAGGACTAAGGTTTCAGACTTACTACTCAACCCCACTCTGACCTTTGCTCACCATGTATGCCCTCACGATAGAGTTCAGATGTTCAAAGTCTGTTACTGTTTTCCTCAGCATGCACTTTATACCCTGCACGTTATTCCCAGAATTTTTTATCTTTAGCTTTCCTTATCACAGGCAGTGGTATTTTGTTTGGTACCATCCTTTGCCAGATTAAATATTTATACTTATTTAATATTCTCTCTGTTATTGAAAAGAACAATACAAAAGTTGAATAATAACAACACAGTATTTTATCATCTTAATTTAATTTTGAAATCACCTGTCAGGTCTCCAGAGCTTTACTCTGTGCTTTTCGTGTTCAAGGACACTGTTCAAGAAACAAAACTGAGACTTGAATCCAGTCTTCTGACTCTGGATCCTAGTGCAGTCTTCAAGTCCTTAGCCTGGTTTTAGTAGCACTCACATAGCTATTTGCAATAAATGTGCAGCCTTTCTACCTGATAAGGTTTGACTACTGTTGACTGTGCAGAATATGTAAGCCTAAAAATGCACCCTGTGTTCTAAAGATTTACAAAGCAGACTGGTGTTGCACAGTCAGCTCTACTTGGTAGAGCAGTCTTCTCTCATCTAGAACCTGAAATGCATCCCATACCTTCTCTTGATTCACCAAGTTCATCGGTAGTATAAATATCAGCCAGTCCTGTCGCTTAGGGGGTGTAATGTCATCTGAATGTGAATAATGACCTCTGTTTTAGGATAGAAAGGTACAAGTACACCAATTTTATAATGTCCTATTTTGGTGCTTTTTCTTTTTCCATTTTCTCCTTGGAATTAGTTTTCATAATTTTAACATGTTAAAAATTATTCCGTCATGGGTGCATGCTTGTGTGTGTGTGTGTGTGTGTGTGTGTGTGTGTGTTTCAGTCATGGGCATCTTCTTTTGAGTCTCATTACACAGAAAAACCTAAGCCTGGTTAAAATGCTCCCTCCTGTCCTGTGAAGTTTCAGGCCACGTTACCAAGGCATTTGTTACATAACCTACACACTTGGCACTGGCATGGGGGGACCTTAGGCAAGGATCGCCCCCCCCACCTTGCTTTGTGACAGACTGGCAGCTTTTTCCTCTAGTATGTGCCATAGCTACAGAGCCAGATTTAAAGGAGAGGATTTATAGGAAATCCAGCTGTGAGTTTTCGTTTTTTTCTCTTAGAGCTGGAGGCGGGACCAAGACCAACCTCAAACCAGGCACACCATTGATCAGGCTAGAATGATGTGGAACAGTCTCACAGACAACAGCTAAGCACAGGGGAAATATTATCTGGCAGAGATAACGAACAGGAAACACTCAGTGACAGATGCACCATCTGTCAGTTTCGGAGAAGCGATTTTCAAGAAAGCAGAAAATGAAATGAAGAAGAGAGTGGTTTTGTTTCAAAGGTACAGCACAGCCTAAGGACGTTTTAAACAAAGTGAGTTTGTATTCCATAGAAGAGGTTCTGGCGCTGGGTAAGACAACAGTTACTTCCTATTTGTACTGAGAGTTTTGTTATTGATACATAAAGTTTTCTTTGTGGTGTACTTGATATTTAGAAGGACAATCTTTTAACAAGAACTTGATTTAAGATTTAAAGCAGTGTCTCTCATTTTAATTTTTCACTTTAAAAACATTTGAAAGTTACAGTAAGATACTTATTTACTCTTATTTAACCTCAGAGAATTGCTTTTATCTCAGTTAGACTATAGATATTGATATAGACTTTTTTCTTATTTTTTTGCACTGTGGGCAAAATTACCTGTATTTTTCCTCAAAGGCAATTTAGTGAGAAAGTACCCATCTCTCAGATTTAAGACGCTGGCAGAAAATGCTGTCTATTGGATATTCAATTCCCTGAGATCGGTTACATAAGTAGCCATGAATATGACCTAAACTTCTACATGCCTTTCCTAATAATGTTATTGTGTTGACATAGTTTTTAAAGGAAGCTGCTTCTGGATCTTCTTTATAAGCTGCCATATAAAACAATTCTGCTGTGTATGTTTAATACATTTCCAAACGTATTAGTTTTAAAACAAAGTTGGACTTGTGCTGTTTGTTGTTGTATTTTACATCTAAGAGGTCTGCATTTGATGCCACATGTCATATGTTTTATTAGTCTGGGATTGATCTAATTCTGAAGAGATCTAAAGCAGTGATTTGGAATGATAAGCTTATATGAGCGATAGCAAAAAGTTTTGAGGTGGATCACAAGAGCCCCTGTATTAGAAAAAGGCAATTCTCTTACAATTTACACAGTCAAAAAGGGACTTATTTTGCATCTGCGTTAGCACGCTCTCTAGTCCAAACCAGAAGTGGAAGCACTGGCTGTAAACTTGCAAAACCACTCAGTGTTATGGCCCAATATGGATGTCAGAACTTTGTAGCATGTGTGGGAAAATGGCTGCAGTCCAACGTCTGGAATCATTTATCTTCTGGGAGAGTCTAGAAGACAACTGTTTTATGCATTTTACAGAAATCCTTGCTGATTGATTTCATTTACATAGAGCAAGCGCAGTGACTGATGGTGGAGCAACTACAAGTGGGGGAGAAGTATTGATCTATTTCTGCCTTTCCTGACAGCCAGGTCTCATTAGTGTTCCTGGCACCTTTGAATGAGATTGTGCCATTACGAGCAACCATATTGTTTCTACAGGGCCCTTTCCAGCATTTCATCATAAATGCCACATTGATGTCTTCTCTTATTGGGGGAGTCAGAAACTGAAAGTTGAACATTTTGTCTTACTGTATTTTCAGAAGTCTAACCTGTTTCCTATAATCTAGATTTGAAGAATGAGAGGAAGAAAATCTCAGTAGGCAGAGTTCTCCGTAGGCTCACTGAAACTTATGCAGTCATTTAGAAATGTATGTGAGATGGTCTCTCTGAAATTCTGGAACATACTCTTCCTGTTGTGTAGACTCGTATCTGTGTGTGAGGGTATCAGATACACCAGCCAGTATATTCTGCGAGGTCTAAACTCACATGTGCTGACATATGCTGACGTGTGACAGGGTAGCATCCAGACCTGTTTTTCTAATGTGGGAAAGAATATTTGCCAGTTTCTGACAATACCCATGTCAAACCTGATGAAGACGTTTTGAATTTATTGCAAGGACCAAGGTAACAGTCAGAAGCCTTGGATTTCAGCCACTACCCTATGCTGCCTACCGTGGCAACCTTGAGGAAGAGAGCTAACCTTTTAATAAATCAGTTTCACTGCTTAAAAATACAGTGAATAAGTCTAGCCATCTCTTTGACTTCCAGAGACATGTCAAATGTCAGCAAGATATTTATAATGTGTCTTGCACTGTTAGTTTTTAGTATATATGTCATTTTTAAAGTTGCCTCTGTTTCCTTAGACTGAAAAATTCTGGGTCACTGAAAACAAGATCCTATAATCTTACACAGTAGTACTTTTGTTTGCAGCAGCCTACTCTTGAAGGTACTTGTACTAATCTCTTTTCTCTATGTGGAATTAGCCTTTGATTTTCTCATCACAATTCCTGGCATTGGGAAATACCAGGAATTCCCTCAAATAGGCTGAAGTTGGAGAAGTTGGGCTAAAATTGGTGCAATACTGCTTTGATCTAGTATGTTTAAATATATATAATTTTTTTAAATTCCTAATATAAGGAAATGGATGGTAGTGCAGATTAAGCTACCTAATATTTTCTAACATTTTATGTATACATATATACCATATTTAAATAAATACGTGCTTATCTTCATATAAGGTATAGAGATATGTATAGAGAGAGAGAAAGAGAGAGGAGAGAATCTTTCCAAAATATTCTAATATAAACAACAGTATATAAAATATTAAAAGTAAAAGATAGGAGCCATTAGTGTGTTTTCATTTTAAACCATTTTCATTTGAAGTGATAAACATGATAACAGGTTAATATAGTGCAAACAGCATCAGAAGTCAGAAGTCAGACCTGCCAATCTCAGCGGCCAATACACCACACTCCAAACAAAACCATCCCCCTGGGCACCATTCACTGAGTTGTTGAAGCACAGCTGCCCACACTCAACTGTGTGACCTTGGGCAAGTCACTTAACCTCACTGACTCATAGTTCTTCTGCTGCAATATGAGAATAACAATGTATAAGAAAAAAAAAGAATGTATAAGAATGTTTACCTTACCACATAAGGTTGTTGTGGAGGTCAAATGGCATAATATGTGTGAAAACGCTTTGAAAACTTTAAAGTCACTTGTTCGCTTCCTGGAATATTCCTTTCCTCTCTTCCTTAACAAATCCTGCTCATCATTCAGAGGCTTCTCTTGACCTTCTTCCGATCTCCTCCCTCTTTCGAACCCCTAGAGCCCTTCATGGAGAGAACTAACCAGTGTACCATCAGGTACCTCCTCCCCCTCCCACCGATTCCAGTCCCGGGCTCCACTAAATACTTTCTCTACTACTTTTTATCATTCTCTTCATCCTCCAAAGCTGCTTTAAACATTACCAGCCTTTGAAGCCTTCCCTAATATTCTTCCTCCGTAGAGTCAGGAGCTTCTTCATTCATGGTTCCCATAGTATAAACTTCTGATGGAGTTCTTATCTTCTACTTCATTCTTTATTTACATATCTCTCTCCCTTTGTAAGCTCCTCAAAGACAGGGAAAACTCCATGTTTCTTTGATTCCCTGGTGGTTACCATAGTTTCTCATAAGTGGTTGGTGTTCAAGCAATGTCTGTTGAATGAATGAACAACATTATACAGAATGTACAACTGTATACAGAATACAGTCTTTCTGTATCTTTCTGAAAATATTACCTAGTTTGTGGTATACTATAATCACACACCTTTTGGGACAGAGTCTGGGTACCCATTTGTGTGTCTGGAATCATTTGACCATTAGAGTGTAATAGCATGTAGACTGTTTGAGGCTGGAAAAGCTGTGTATGCCATCACCAGTAGACAAATGGTTAACCTACTAGTCCTATCTGAGCCCTACTAATTAGACTTAGCTAGCTAAAAATTAAAGCTGTCAATCAACTGTCTCTGTTTGGAGAGAGCCTTGATTTATCTGTGGCTAGATATGTTTTAAAAAGAAAATGTAGCCATCTTTTTGAAAAAGCAGTTTGGCCGCATTTATCAAGACCCTCTCATCCAGTAAATCCGCTTCTAGGAAATTATCCTAAGGAAGTGGTTTAAAAAAAAAACAAAACAGTAGATTAAGCTTTCTGAACAAAGATAGTTAACATGATATTATTCATAAATAATATGAAAAATGGCAAATAAGACACTGGCATTGTTTTAATAATCATAATAAAGTTTTTAATGATCAGGGGGTTGCCTGATCAATTATATATAATTGTATTGACCTCAATGCTGCCTTTTTTAGATCCTTTGCAAAGAACCAGGGTATACTTGAAGCAACCAAGTTTCAACTTCTTACCAGGCTTCCAATTTTACCATTCTTCCTTTTTTTAATTTAGAAAATGTTGAAAATAAGGTAACCTTTGAGGCCAAAGTTTTAAAACTCTCTAAGGAAACAATAATCTTAGCATTCGGAGAGGCCTAAAAAGCCTGTCTTATCCATTTTTATTAAAAAAATAGACTGTGACTGACAGAGATGGAAATTCTAATGGTTTAACTTTTTTCTTCAGCTGAGGTTAAAAACAGTTAAAAAGGGAAAACTTGAGTCTACGTGTTAAGTGACTCTGAGGAAAACTATGTTAATTGTGGAAGCTTTTTATAATCCCTCATTTAATCTCCTTTTACAGGGAATAACTGGCAGAAGTAAAGCCATTTTATCATAACAGTTTCTGCAAGTTATATCAGGATAAACCGCAGGAATACTGGAAATAATCTTCTATCAAATCAGGGTCGTGTAATCAGTTGAACACTGAGCTGAATTAGAAGCACCACTCTCTGTTTTACAGCCTCACCAATAAATTGGTCAGGGGGCCTCACTGCTGAGATCTACTGTCCATCGCTTGCCTCTTTGTTCAAGAGGGAGGGCTTTCTTTTTTCATTTCTTGGGATAATCCTTGAAATGCATCCACCCTGGTAAAGAAGCCAGAGCAAAGGACTGCTGGTGGGTAGAACATTTCCTTAGTGGGCCTGGCCATCTTGTCTTAAAAGGGCAGAGAAGCATGTGACTTCTTTAAAGACATTTCTAAATGGTCCTGTTGGGCATACTGCCCAATAAGTAAGGCAAGTCCCTGCATCAGAGAGCTCACTGTGTAAATGGTGAAGGAATGCCAACTTCAAAAATGAGTACAAACACAGTAATAAGTAGGCAAATAAATCCCCACACGGGCTGCAACCAAGCCCAGGAGTAATGTCAGAGCGTCAGGTTGGGGGTGGAGGGAGCCGAGGAAAGTGAAGTCCTGGGGGGTTTACCTTACAGGAAATCTAAATCTTCATAATCCGGAAAGCTCCTTGAAGTGGCCTCCTTCCTAGTCAAGTTGTGAAAGAGTGAGGAGAAGCACCTCCCCGGGGCTGGCGTGGTAGTTTATGCCTTGGGAGTGGCTTCTACACACGGGAGTGAAGGTGGTGGGTTTTGTAGCCTGAGCTGAGCCGAGCTGGTTGTCTGAGCTAGAGGTGAATGAGAGAGCCAGCTGCTCGAATCCCCAGCCCAGGGAGCTCTGACAGGACGCCAAGGAAGGGCCTGAGTGCAGCCAGCAAGCCAGAGGGGAGGGAGTTCAAGGCGGGAGTACCCTTCCCCTTCAGCCTCTGCAGAGGGGCCTCCAGCAGACCCGTTACTAGTTCTCTACTCCCCACAAGAGAACAATGATTTAGAACAATCTCCTGAGAACTACTGTTCTTTCCACATGTGCTTATTATCCTGCATACTGGACCATTTGTACTGGGCCTGGCCAGGGAGCAGCTATGTACATTATGGACAGGCCTGGGGAGGAGAAACCCAGCAAGCAGATGAGATACCCTTGAATTAACCCTAAATTACTCCACGAACAGAAGTAACCCTTATGTAACATGGAGGCATTCTGACTGCTTTTCTTTGGGCCTTGCAAATACTTGAATAAAACCACAAAATGGTTAAACAACACTAGTGGGTACTCAGTTTAAATAAAAGCAGTTTATTTTTAGCTGAGGATCAAACTCCAAATTAAGTGACCTCTCTGTGCCAGGCATTACAGCAGAGAGAAAGAAGATATCCATAGCTTTAGAGTTTACTGTTAAAGTTTCCTACTTTATGCTGGTTTAAGCTATAATTTTCTTTTTCTTTTCAGTCTCCCTGACATCCACTGATTTGGTATTGGTGTATTACTTCTGTAAAGGATCTAAATGCCTATCTTACTACAATTCTCTTGTCTCAAAATCCACAGCTAGTGACATTGTGTATTTCATTTCAACAAACATTTATTGATCATCTACTACATGTGAGAAACTGTGAAAAGAAGACGGGCCTATAATGCCTGTTTGAGGATGTTATAGTCCCATCTTGGGGGCAGATATGGACACAATTGGAGAGAGAATGACTTTTATACTAATTAGAGGCATAAAGCAATGCACTATGGAGCACACGTTTAAATCTAATTGGAAGAATGGGAAAGCTTCATGGACAATATGGCATTTGAGCATGGCCTGGAAACACCAATAGATGTTAGTTGAGGGCAAAGTAGGAAACAGATATTCAGAGACAAAAGGTTATATGTCAGAAAACACAAAGACTCTAAAGTGTTGTATGTGTTCAAGAATGAATATAGGGTCCCCCAGTGTGCCCAGCATGACTAGACTTCAGGGTGTATGGGGAGACAGCTGCATCGGGAAGTGGGGCTGGAAAGGCAGATTGGGGCTAGATCTTTGAAGGCTTTTAGATATTATTTCATAAATTATGCATGGCTATTAACAATTTATGAGGAGACTGGTGATTTTTAACTCGTAACTTAAGAGGAATATTCTGGTAAAAGGGTAGATTGGAGAGGAAGCAATGATACCATGTATAGGTCCATCCACAACCCATATCCCTCCATTCAGTCAACAAATATTAATTGGGTACCTATTGTGCAGCAGGCCCAACTGTAGGCTATGGGGATACATCAATAAGCAAAACAGGAAAACAGAGTTTCTTGCCCTCATGGAGCTTATGTTCTAGTGGGGAAGACATACATCGAACAACATGAACAAACAATGTTTATTTTAGTGTCAACTGATAAGGAGAATGAATACAACAGGGCAAGGTGGTATGAATGTGAACAAAAAGGGCTAAGTTTTGTGAAAAGGTGGCTGTGAAGGCCTCTTGAAGAAGTGACTTGAATGAAGGCACGAAGGAAGGAGAGTGAAAGAGGGCATCTGTGGATTCTGAGGCAAGAGCATATCAAATGGAGGGAACAGAAAAAGGCAGAGGCTCTGGTGCAGATGAACCTGGGGTGCTTAAGAGTTGACTGTCTAGTGGAACCAGCGTTGGGCAGAAGAAGGAGGGTAAAGGGGAGCTATTTCAACAAAAGCATCCTTCTGTGACTGGTGGGTTTGATTAATAAGGAAGAGGTCAAAGACAACGTGGGGGAGGGGAGCGTGGGTTGACACCAAATGACTCAGGTCCATATATTTGGTGTTAAGACAGCTTTGTAGGATGGTCTTGATGACCTCATCAAAGGAAGAGGTAAAATCAGCCAAGAGTGAGTAAATAGCATGGGATGAGGGCTGGGAACTGGTAATCAGTGGCAAAGTTTTGGACTAGCTGCTGAGAGGAACAGGAAAAGAACCTTACTGGGTGTGAATATAAGGATTGATGAACAGTGTTTTTAGCTTAACCGTGGCTTGTTTGTCTGTTTGGCAGACATGTATGAGCACTTACTCTGTGAGTAGTGCTGTATTGATTGCTGAACATATGGAAGAGGAATGTGCTCAGTGACAGAGAGGAAAGAGAATATTTCTAAATATATAAAATTTTTTCCTTTATCAGATTGGAGAGAATGAGATAGCGTAATATTTAACTTCTCTCAATAAGCCCACTCATGATACAAACGAATTCTGTTGGGCTGATTCTTAAGAGGTCCATATTAAAAAAAAAAACCAAAAAAAGAAAACAAAAAAACTTTCTCTTCCCTCTTCTATAGAGTTGATTCAGTTAGACCCAAATAGTTGTATTTTTCAATAATTAGCCCTGCCTAAATCTGTCTGTAAAACTGTGTTTCCAACCAATGTGCTTTGAGGTGCATCTCATGGGACATGGGTATGCTCTGAATGGGTTTAGGTCCGCTGAAGATACTAATCCCCCCAGCCCTTGGGCTGGCTGAGCAGGGCCTGGGGTAGCCAAAGGCCCCATCTGATAACCTTGGGCCTCCAGCAGCCTGGTCGTTTATCCCAGCGTGCGGTACAAATGCAGCATGGGCCATGTTGTGCAAAAAAGGTTGGGAAGCATAAAATCAATATGCTGCTCTATACTCACATTCCCTAGCACAGTGGCCACACAGCCTTTTGAATGTATACGCCTATCAATAACAAGATTTTGAGCAGTATTTCCAATATAGCTATCTGTATTTTCTGTATTTTGGGTGTTTTTCTTTTTTTTTGGCGGCACCGCTCGGCTTGCAGGATCTTCATTTCCCGACCGGGAATTGAACTGAGAGCCATGGCGGTGAAAGCACGGAGTCCTAACCACTGGACCGCCAGGGAGCTCCCTGTATTTTGTTAGTTATATACATGTTCCACTATCACTAACTATCTCAAGTCATAAAGGCCAAAGTTCATCAACAATTACATACATCTTCATTTCAAACAATCTTCCAGACAATTTTAATCATTGCAGCTGACTTCTTGTCTGGTCTGAACATATTTTCATTGTCCTTACCTTGTAGATGTGACTGCTATACTCCTAGTACTATAGTAGGGAAATTTCCCTAGGAGGGAAATTTCAGCATTGTCACCTTCTCGCTGATGACTTGTGCTGGCAATTAATGTCATCTTCTCTTCATGTTTTCTCTGCAAGAGTCTTTTTAAGTCACTTCTCTATTTTGTGAGGGTTAGTTTGGTTAAAAGTAAGCAATGTATTCCACATATTTTCTCAATTGGGTACATGTGTGCTGCAGTACATCATGACACATGGCAGTACTGAAAATGTGCATGTACCTATAATGACCAGTGTCCCCCCATAATACTCTATGACCCCCCCCTCAGAAACCACCAGCAGGCTTGCAGCATAAGTGAGGGCACCTTGTATCAAATCCTGATATTGAATCCTGGCATAATAATTTATTTCTTAAAATATCTAAAAATACTTAAATGAAATATTTAAAAATAAACACAAATAGAAATTTCTAATATATTCATCTGCCTCCTGTTTTGGAGACCATTTCCCTTGTGCCCTATAAATATTCATCACCCCTCTCCTTAGCCTAATGACAGAAGCTATTAGTTATTATGTGCTTCTCATCTGCCACCCACAGTATAGATATCATCTCATTTCATCCTCACAGCCATCCTTTGAGGCAGGACTATTATCTCCATTTTACAGATGAAAAAACTGAGGTTTAGAGAGGTACAATTAACTTGTCCAAGGGGCATTGTTTGTAAGAAATGGGCAGATTTGAAACGTAAGATCTTTCCAGTCTTAATTACTGCCTTCCTTCTCTTAGGGCTGGGGTAATTTGCAGTCTTGTGTTCAAAGAACTTAGTCCTAAAAAATAATGAATTTGGAGTTCTCAAGACACTCTTTGGGGTAATACTGATGCGGGTGCTATGTGTCTGTTTCTCACCTTAAATTGTAGCACCATTATGCCTGGTTTGTATACATGCCACAAATCTAGTTGCTATAGCATCCTTCATATTAGGAAAATATTTGTCAGCTCCAGGTGGCTGGAACACCAGACAGGCTTGCTGATAGTTTAGTGAATAGGAACAATGATTTGGCAAGTTATCGGGTAGTAAGCTGAGAGAAAAACAAAGTCTCCAGGGACTCTGAGGAAGTAGGCCAAAGATTTTCACATCGTATTTCCACCACTACACAACTTCAGGTTTAGTCAGCTGGGTTCGAGAGAGAGGCTAAATCTGCAAAGACGAACTTGGAGCCTACTGAAATAGCATTCCTTCCTGTGGGTTCATTTTTTGCCTTAGAATAAAGTATGTTGTCCCAGTAAAATTAAGTTACCGTACCCAAAGTGGTGGCAGGGTTAGTCATTTTAATTGTTGGACATTGATTTAAATCATCTCCTTACTCATAATTTATTCTCCTTGAACATGATTATATCCAGATAATGTTCTCTTCCAGTAAGAAGGGAAGAACAAAGGAAAATAAATAAAACACAGTTTACTCGAATCTCATTAAAGTTCTTGCACAAGAAGTGAGGAAGCATGGGAAAATATGAGTTCTTCTATAAAAACAAGTTTTTCCTTGAAGTCACTACAAGATTGCAGTTCACATAACATATTGGTGTGTGTATACGTTTTTACAAGGGGGGGCTATGTTACCAGAAAAATGTGAATCAAAGTCTCTATGGTCATTTTTTTAAAATGACTAACAGCATATGTAATATCCTTTTTAAAAAGTAGTTTATCATTCATTTCTCATTAAAAAAAAAATCCCTTTTCACTTTCTCCAAAGAAGCCCATATCTGGGAGTTGAGAACCATCTTTCTTTCTATCTTAATTCTTAAGTATTTTGAATTTACCTTATATTCTGCCCCAAACTAACAAAGCATTATAGGTTTGAAAAGTTTTCTGCTAACAAATATATGAACTATAATTTATAGTAAAGTAGCTTCATTCTATATTATATCTTTAACGTGATGTTTAAGCACGTTTGAACCTAAAACAAACCTATTTTATGTATTCTTAACCTATTTTATGTATTCTTACCATAAGAGAATCTACATTTACAAGATACATAAATCAGGGGTGTTTTGTGTGTTAAGATTCAGTCAAAACACTTTTTTAAAGTGAAAAAGTTAGTCTCCTTAGTAAACTGGATTTCATAGCAGAATATTTCCAAAATGAAATATTAACTAGCCTTCCATATTTAAATTAAGATTTATTTACGAAAGTCCATTTAACACACAATTTTAAGGTAATACTTAACATTGTTTTTTGACAATCTTAACTGTTTTTAAAAGTGAAGTATATTTATGGTTCAAAATCATAAAATTTTAATTTATTGATTGATATTTATCAGGTTATTGGGCATGGGCGGTGTGCATTGCCTTACTCCTGTCGCTTTTCTGCTGAGTTGAGTCTATTGACAACAGTCCAGATTGAGGCAAGAAGGATCAGAAAGCGCGTGTTTCTGTGCTCTTGCTTCCACCCAGGAAGAATTCTTTCTTTCTTTTTCCCCACATAAGTGAAAATAAGCTCTAACAATCCTTGAGGTCTCTGGGATAATTCTGGACTAGTTAACTAATTGAAAAAAAAAAAACAAACAACATGAAAACCTTGGCTTTAAAGGAACTTTTTTGCTTCAGCCCTGAGAGGGAAAAAAGCATAATCCTATCATACTTAGTTATCAGCGCTATTAGAAATTCTGACTGGCTTGATAATTACCATGGAGCCACAGAGCACTTAGCTGGTAGGTAGCTAAATTTAATTAATAGTACAGATCGTCAGATTAACCTCATTTATTTTACAGCTCTGTGTACTTTCTCTGTCCTGCCCACCAAGTTAGGGTCTTCTTTTTGGTTTCCTTGTTTGCCTGCTACAAGTTCTTACCTGGCAAGAACACTGCAGCAGGACCACTTAAAGCAGCCTGGCACCCTGAAAAGGTGCAAGGCTTCAGGCTCAGAGGGATCTGGATTTGAATCTCGACACTGTCACTGGCCAGGTGCATGCTTTCCTATTGCTCATCCCCAAAGTGGTGATGGCGATGTCTGTCTCAGAGAGTCAGGATGGTGTGAGATCATACCTGAAAAACCTGCTTCTGTGCTTTCTCTGGGTGTATGTCCTGTAAAAATACTGTCATTATGATGCCCTCATTTTTTCTGCGCCTCACCTTTTCCTAAGCTCCTAGAGACTTCACTCTGCCAGTAACCCTAGTGTTTCCACCTAGAACTTTCCGCAGGGAGTCAAGACCTTTAGAAAAATATTGTGTGGTCCATCAACTTTTCTCCTTATCCCTGACAACCCGCACTTTCATCAGTTTAAGTGCTGCCACCTCTTTTTCTGCTCCTGAGATTCTCTGTTGCAACGGTAACATATGTATTTAACGGCTGATGAAGGTATGAATAAATAAATGGGGAAATTATGTGAGTAAATATTTTTCTTTCTTTTGGTTGCTTTTTTTATTTATAATTTAAACCCTACCTTCTTCCAAAAGGATTTGGAAGAACTTTGCTGTTTGTATCACTTATTCCCATTTAGTTATGAATGAGGACTAGAATTGGAGCAGAACCTGTGGTTTGCCTTATAGCATCCCCTCTGTGTGGCCTTGACACCTTATTTAACCTCTCTGAGCATTAGTTTCTTCCTGCGTAAGATGGGGATGATCATACCACTTTAGAGGTTGTTGTGAGGATTAAATGAGCTATTGTATGTGCGAGCATAATGCATTTAGCATCAATGCCTGGCACACAATCTCAACAATAATAATGCAGACACCTTCTAGCAGAATATTTGAGCGGTATAAGAGAGAATTAAAACAAGAATCGAATGGAAGTTGTGGGCCCTCTAAACCTTCCTCATACAATTTATATCAGGGAGAACATTCATGAATATGCATTTTGAAAACTGCAGCACCCTAGTGACAATACTTATTTCAAAGAAAATAAATTCCAATAACAAGTGTGCATGATTTTTTTAATATAATTAGTTCTCATTTATTTATTTATTTGTTTGTTTGTTTATTTATTGGCTGAATTGGGTCTTCGTTGCGGTGCGCGGGCTTCTCATTGCAGTGGTTTCTCCTGTTGCGGAGCATGGGCTCTAGAGCGCAGGCTCAGTAGTTGTGGCGCATAGGCTTAGTTGCTCTGCGGCACGTGGGATCCTTGTGGACCAGGGCTTGAACCCATGTCCCCTGCATTGGCAGGCGGATTCCTAACCACTGCGCCACCAGGGAAGCCCAAGTGTGCATGATTATAATGAACAAATTAAGGAATAATGGAAGCAAAGTTACCAATATACTGTCTTAGCCTCTAAGTAGCTTATTCCTTGTTTAGTAAATACTCCAGTTATGGCAAGTGTTTATCTCAAGTCAAACTACAAAATGCCTAAAGCCTTCACAGGCTCTAAGTTTTTTTTTTCTTTTTTGGCCTTTCCAATAATAACTATCTAGTAAGTTGCCAAAACAAGTTTCACCATAGCACTATGTGCCTGACACAGTGTCAGGTGCGGGGGAAACTGCTGAAAAGTAGAGAGACTCCAGTTCACAGATTCCTGTGACTCCATTTCAGAGAAAGCAGTTGAGGGCCATATGCACCAAGGGCCAGACTGCCTGGCTGATTTGCAGGCTGAGTGCAGCATTTATCCAGACATTTTAATAACTGTCTGTCTTTAAAATAAAAATAACTGACTGTCTTTTTTTTTTTTTTTTTTTTTTTTTTGCGGTACATGGGCCTCTCACTGTTGTGGCCTCTCCCATTGCGGAGCACAGGCTCCGGACGCGCAGGCTCAGCAGCCATGGCTCACGGGCCCAGCCGCTCCGCGGCATGTGGGATCTTCCCAGACCGGGGCACGAACCCGTGTCCCCTGCATCGGCAGGCGGACTCTTAACCACTGCGCCACCAGGGAAGCCCTGACTGTCTTTAAAGATGCACTTTTATTCACCTCCCTGCAGTCAGAATCCTGTCTCTTTGTCTTTATTAGAATTGGATTACAAAATGTAGAGAGATCAGAAATGGTACATTTAAGAATAAAATTGAAAAAAAAGGAACCAGTTGGGGTTAATGTCCTGTACAAAGACGCAGCAGCTGAGGCTGTGGTTTCTCAGGATGCTTCACTTGCTATGTCAGAGACCACAGTATGAAATCATACAGACCATTTGTATTAGAGCTCGTCAACAATGCTTTCCTAGCAACAAAGTGTTAGACGGACCTTAACTTTCCTACAACGTTAATATGGGCTTTCTTGGATTCAGTTATCATGGGTGTGGCTATGGTCTACAATCATGTAGCCAGACATAGGTACGGTTTATCTTCTCTGTAGTCCTGTGACATTGTTCCAAAGAGGCATTGATTTCAGATATTATCAGCATAATATTTCATCTTACAAATCATAGCATTTTAGAGTGCTAAAAAAGACCTCATTTTATTGGTGAGAAGATTGGATCAGGGAGGTTAAAGTGTTGTGCCCAAGGTCACACAGCTAGCTGGTCACCTTGATCATTTTATTTGGCATCTCTTGACTCTGGAGCAAAAACTTGTTCCATGAAAGTCTTTGATTTCTATAGACTCGCTCTCTCTCTCTCTCTCTTTTTTCCTAATTTCCTGAATATATACTTTTTTTCCAAAAAAAAATTTAAAAGGCAATTTTTATAAACCCCCTGGAAACAACAATAGCTGGACTATGACTAAGCAAACAGTTTTTTCAAATTAAATTCAAGACCTTCAGAATTACTTAGCTTACTATCTAATAATCAGTGGTGAGCCAATCATCAAAGCTTCCCAAAGAAAAGTACACTTAAAAAGTTGAAAATCATGTATATAGTTTTTTTTTTAACATGGCTTCATTTTAGTAACTATTTATGTCATAAGTTATTGAAATAAATATACCTTGTAAATTGCAAAATTCCAAAGTCTTTTTGAGTATAATAATACATTGGAGTAACACTGTGTTTGTTTGTTTGTTTTGAATTCTTGGATTTTTTTAGAAGAGTATGCTATTTATATTGAGCACATTGAGAAATGAGTGCAATATTGCAACTGCATCCTCTATTTTTGGTCTCTTATGGTGGTGATGCTAAGAGCCACAGGCTTAAAAACATTTAGGGTTTTGCTCTCGTGCCTATCTCAGTAAATCTTTAAAATATTTGTTAAATAAAACAAGTTCAGGGCAAATTGAAGCCCAAACAGCCATCCCTTAGCCACAATGAACTTTAGCCAAATATTTACTCATAGATGAAATGTGAACTTACTGGGTGATCGCAGGGTACCTAGTACAGTGAAAAGCTTGTTTTATCCCAGAGGGGGTTGGGAAGCTAAATTTTAAAATAACATAAATCTAGAGTTAGATTTGGCATCATCATTTTTGCAGTAGTATTTAAAGTGATTTACAGTGGGTTGAAGTTGAAAAAGAGGTGAGCCTTAAGGTGGTCATTTTAGTCAATGACCGTCATTGAACTCCTGCTCAAAATCCAGAATACCGAAGACAGGACAAAAACAGGGAGCAAAGGGTGCAGAGAACCATTCTACAGATGGGAGAGGAATTGAGCCAAGCAAAAAAATTGTACTTAGAAAGATAAAATTGAGAACGGTGTCAGCATTTCTGACTTGAGAAATAGCTAAGAACTGGGCACTATCCATAATAAGGGCACCAATATACAGTAGGAAAGACAAACAACAGGTTCTATCCTTGTTAGAAGGAGGCTTGTATACAGCAGCCAGGTAATCAGATACCAGTGTCCTGGAGTACTAGTGCTAGACTGGCCATCCAGGTGCCAGCCAGAGGACTGTGTTTGTTTGGGTAATTTGAAACGATGGCTTATAGCTGGAGTTCCTTCCTTTCTGTCTTCCTCCCTTCCTTCTTTTCTCCCTCCCTCCTCCCTTGCTTCTTTTTTTATAACTAAAAATCAGTTATATCTAGCCATTAAATATTAGTGTTAAAAGTCAAAGCTACTTCAGAGATTCCAACCAAATTATAAATGTACCTGCTATCACCTCTTGTGAATATACTAAGAAATTTTTAAAATCTTGATTTGTAACTCTTCCTTATGATTTCTATGAGGCATCAAGCTATTTCTGATGTTAATTTTTAAACAATAAAAAGAAAGGAGATGGAACATTTTTGAATGACAAAAAAGAAACATAAATACAAGGTGTGGAATCATTGGCATCTCCTGGACAGGACCTAAGCATCTGTCCTGGCATCTAGTCACAATTAGTCTAAAAAGGAAACACCAAATGTCGCTTCATAGTCTTGAACCTAGAAATCAAGTTTAGCCTGAAAATAAATACAAATATGTAAGGGATTTATGGGTTTTGTTATTAACGCAAAGGATTTTACCGTGTGTCACTTTCACGGACTCATGGACTAGTCTGAGGGGGGCAAGAAATTTCTTTATGGAGAGAACATGGAGCCAGGAAACCTTCCCACAGTCAGCATCCCTTCATTAAAGTCTGGATAACCCCAGACTGCTTTTTAAATGCCTTTGATTCTCTAAAACTGATGAGCAGTGAAATAAATCTGTTCAGTCAACTGAGATTGGGTTTATTTTCGGGGTGAGGGGGGTAGGTTGAGGAGAAGGGACAGAATTGAATCCTTTTCAAAAGAAACTGTTTCACTATCTTAGTTTGTGGTGCGTATTGAAAGTTAGATGCTTTCCATGAAAACAAAAATGGACATAAAAGGCAAAAGAGGTTTTTGTTTTTGTTTTTGTTTTGCGGTACACGGGCCTCTCACTGTGGTGGCCTCTCCCGTTGCGGAGCACAGGCTCCGGACGCGCAGGCTCAGCGGCCATGGCTCACGGGCTCAGCCGCTCCGCGGCACCTGGGATCTTCCCAGACCGGGGCACGAACCCGTGTCTCCTGCATCTGCAGGCGGACTCTCAACTGCTGCGCCACCAGGGAAGCCCGACAAAAGAGTTTTTGAGTGATATTTAGAGTGAAGTTGATTATGTGTGTGTAGGAGCAAAGCATCCCCAGAAGCTTTTCTCAGAATTAACTTTTTGTGTGCATTTTGATTTTTCATGTGTATACTCTTATGACTCATTCAACATTCATTATTCCATAAACACTGGCCAGATACCTGCTCTTTTCCAGGCATAAGGGGATGCTCTTTTCCAGGCATAAGGGGATACTCTTTTCCAATCATGGGGGATTCAATGTCAAATAAGGCAGAGGTTCCTGTCCTCAAAGTGTTACAGTCTCAACCAACTAAAATTATGTTTCCTATTCACATTGAGGACACTCTGCACCAGACATAGGCCAACTGAGGCTCTCCTCACTCAACATGAAGCTTCCAAGGTCTCCTGGGCACTGGCACATCCACTGGTGGATGGAGAAGGACAGGGGGAGGTAGATCACATGGCAGGTGCACCCACATGCCTTCCCATGTGTTTGTTAAATACTTAGCTTATCTCTGCTGTAATATTATTTTTAAATTCTTAATTAAAAAAAACTTTATCATAGTAAAAATATCCTTTTAATACAAAACTGACCTAGAAAGCTGATTCATATACTACGTCCAACTTATTAATATTAATGACAAATAAGGAGGGGGGTCTCAATAGAATAGATGCCTGTACAACCACTTATTTTTAAGCAGGTCTCAGATTTGCCCCATCAGACTTTTCATAGATGTGAGGTTGATGAATTTGCTTTTTATTTCTTTTACCCTCCATCCTTTCTGAAGTTGTGCGTAAGCAGTAGAACGGTGAAGAATGGAATCAGGATTTTGGAGGTAAATCAAGCAGTAAAAAATGCACAACTCAGATCATTACTGTGATAACGATCGTTTATCTCCTAAAAAAAACAGTCGGCAGTGCTCAGCAACTCACTCTAATATGGAAGGAGAGGGACTCCTCTGCCCTCTGCCTGCCTTCCAGGCAGCCCTCTCCCTCCCAGTCCTTCTCATTGCAGTCCTTCCCAGCCTCCACCCACCCCCCCCAGTTTGAGGCTGTTACAGAAGGGGAAGTTCAGCCACAAGTTTAAAGGACAGGAAGTGATTCATGATTCCCGCAGGGGTCAGGTGAGTGGGTAGTGAGGGAAGGCTGGGAGAGAGAATTCCAGATAGAAAAGTAACCCAGATGGCAGAGTGACCAGGGCTGGAATTTCAGAAATGACAATGACATCAGCATTAGGGATACTCCCCCACTTTCCCAGATGAGCATCTCCAAGCACTGCTGTGAATTGTTTCCCTTCTATTTTCACAGCATGATTGGAAACAAAGAGGTATCAATATGAAGCCTAAAATGAGTGAGTGTAAATCCTTGGAGCAGAGTTTCATAGGATGTTTCTGGCAGAATTTTTTGGTAATTTAGCGCTGTCTGGGTTTTGCTAATAGAAACCATTATGCCAAAGAGAATTTTAAAACCTCGAATTCGGTAAACCTAAGGGGTATGGATTTGTTTTTGTTTTTGCTTTCTTTGCTGTTTGGGGACTATTAACTTCAAATTTGCTAATACCATTATTGTGTTATAAAATAAGTGACATTATGGAATATGTAATTAACAATATACTGTTTAGACTCTAACTAGAAACCACACTTGACAGAGAGGAGCAGCGTAGAGCTTAAAGCAGTTATGAACATGAATCTGTTAGTACCTACAGGATATATGAGGGTACTTTTTGTACCAAGAATGAGGAAGTCTTTTAGAAACATCATCTTTGCTACTTGTTGTCAACTGTGGAATGTTTTTAAACTGTACTTATGTTCTTTAAGGACAAATAAAAGATTTGGAAGTTTCAAGCAAAAGATTAACCACTGGAATCGTAACTCTTGTGCTCTTCCTTCATGAGTAGAGAGTTCTGTTTGCTACTAAAGGACTGTTGATAATGTGAGTAAGTGGGACATACTCCCCCTTAAATTTTGTTCTGTTTAGGGGTTTGAGTCATAAGAAAGCATGTGGTTCTTTCTGTTCCAAATGCAATCCTGTCTCCCTTTCGCTGTACTTTGAGGCTGTGATGCAAATCCATGGTGTTCCTTTTTTAATGTGAATGAAAACAGTGGGGAAAGGAAGTGTGGAGGTTTGGAATTTTTGCTGATGCTTCACAGGTCACCCGGGAGCAGTGAGGTTCTTCCTCTCTGTCCATGGCCGGAAGCATGAGAAAGGACTGTCATTTACTCCTCGCTGTAAATTTCTTGAGCCTCTGTGCTGGAAGCTTCCTCAGTTTGTACCGCAAACATTAATCAAGCCCCTTTGGGGTGCCGGGCACTTTGCTGGCACAGGATATGCAAAGGCCGTGCCTGTGGAGGGAAACAGAAAAGCAGAATAAACCAAAAATTCCAGTGCCAGGGTAAGTGCTGGGCCAGAGGTACACAGAGGGTGCCAAGGAGAGATGGGGAGAACCTTACCTTACCTGTGTGGCAGGAAGCGGGTGGTCAGGAAGGCCTTGGCAGAGAAGGTAAAACTAGAGCTGAGAATTAAAGAAATAGAGGGGGAAGGAAGAACAAGGATTAGCGAGTCAAATCAAGTGGGAGAAAGTCATTCTAGATTTAGGAAAAGCACCTGCAGGGAACAGAGGACAGGAGTGGCGGGAAGCTGCAGTTTTAAGGAGCTGGGAGTTAGTACTGCTGGCATCCAGGGCACGTGCCCAGTTGAGATGCAGAAGGACACGCCGGGGACTCACGCTGAGCTCAAGAATCGTATGCTGTCCTTGGAAGTTTGCATTTTACTTTGGAAGGATTTAAGAGTCCTGAAGGATATTAAGCAGCAGAGCACGTGATCAAATTTGGGTTCTATCTCTGAAGCTATCTTTGAAGGATGTTGGCTGCGTTCCTTAATAAAATGCACAACTTGCCTTCAGAACATGAGATCTTCTGCTATTTTATAGAAATACATTTAAGAAGGTCTTTGTTTCCAAGCCAGCATCTTATGTTGCTGAGCAGAGATTCTACCTCCATCCTGTGATCTAAGCTCAACCAACCGTCAGCTGTCCATTGCCTGTGTGTCTCTCAGTTCGTTCTAGTCAAACCCCTGGGTCCAGTGGTGTCATCCTGTCTCGAATGGAGTTGGCATTTGCCCAAACCCCACATTTTCTAGTGTTCAGGGAAGCTGTTATTAAAAAATAAGATAAATCTAATGATAAATCATCTCTCTAGAAGTGAAATTTCTCTTTTAAATTTACATTTGAGTCCCTTCATCCCCCCAGAATGTCCACGATGGTACATCTCAGAGCATCGGTTTTCTTAAAATTTGAGGGAAAGCTTTTTGTAGTAAAATAAGGGAGGGCATGTTTTATTCGTCCTCTATATAGGTAGAAATGTGAAATAAATTCATGGAGGACATCTGTTTATTGTCTTCTGCCATTTGAGTACGTCAGTGGGGAAATGTGAAAAGTACTCATTTCAGTTGTTAATAAAAGCTCCAACTTTTAAGTGCCTGCTCTTTGTCAATTTACGTAATTCGTTTTGTCCAACATTTGTAAACACAAAGTGAAGTCCAAAGCCTTGTGCCAGGGGCCAGAATTGCAGCGGTACACAAAATACCCTTCCTTGTTCTGGAGTTTCTCTCACATCCTTCCAGCTGATCTGAATTATATCCATAACATTATGCACATTTTCTGGATGAGGAAACGGAGACTTTGAGATGGAATGAGGTTTGTTCAGGGACCCCTACAGTAATCCCATGCTCTATGCTGCTCTTCACTGCTACACTCTGGTGGGGGGGGGTTGATCTCAACTTGCTGTCTTCCTTCCCATATCTGTTCCGTCCTTTGCTTTATCCATTAAAGGATTTCATCCTTTTCCCCAGGTTACTTTCCTGTGTCTAGAGATGAGCAAGGGCCAGTAATCCTCACCATCATAATCAGTCACCAGCCATACCCATGTATGAGCTTGTCTTTCTGTTAGTTATTGATGGTAGCCATAACAGCTACAACCACCACAAATTGTACTGAGTCTCTACTGTTTACAAGTTCACTGTGCTCAGACTTTAAGTCTACTAAGAGATGACCATAATAATAGGTCAAATAACAATTCAAGATAGCCAGGGATCATGGAAGGATAGAGACCGTAAGTGTTAGAAGGGTTTAGGGAAGGCTTCCTGGAGTAGGTGTCCAACGAGCTACCTTTTCCAGGAAAGAGAAGGTCTAACTAAGAATAAAGGGGAGGGTCTTCTAGGCAGACCCAACTAAATCTAGTGCCCAAAAGAAGGTCACCTCAGTATATCACACATTTTCCCTCTGCTCCTGAGAACCAGAATAGTCGTGGCTGGGTGTAGTTACATTTAAAGAGAGGGGATTGCTGTACTCCATTTCTCTACTCTAGTGTGTAGAGAGGCATTATTCTGCTCTGACTGAAAGCATACCCACTTCCCCAGGGGTGCCACTGTGGACTGACGGGATGATTCCCTTGGAGGAGTGAATGGGACAGCCTCGGGGAGCTGGGTGTCCTCCAAGGCATATGCAGGGAGATCTCAGGGGGTCCAGACTGAACTCGCCTCAGATCTGCTCCTGAGGGCACCTAACCCTTTTTGCACATCTCCAGAACTACCCTCCTTCTCCCAGAGTCGTCTAGATTGGCAATGACTCTGGACCAAATCTGACTTCCCATTACTCTTCCAAATCCACATCTGGAAGACCTCTAAGCTTCATGAGATTTCATGTCATTGATTTGTTATTGATTAAGACTGGGGCTGGCACTTAGCCCATCCTCAGCTCCAGCAACAGTAGCAGCAGACTTAAATGAAATAGAACGGGAAGGTATGAAAACCCAGCATGTGCCCCTCAGCCCCCTCCAGTCAAACCAGGAAGAAAGAAAGAGAGCAGGAGAGCTTTTTCAGGGCCAGAGGTACCTTCGCCAAAGACCTTTGACCCGCAGTATGTGCAGGTCCTTTGCTGGGAATAAATAAAAGGAGCAGCGGTCCATCCTGATTTGGGTTGAATGCAGAGCAATGCTGGTGAAAGATGGGTACTCAAGGGACACCTGGAACAGAAGTGGAGCTTCTCAGCTCCTCCACATTCAGCGCATTTATTTAAGGAGGCTTGCATTGAACACGCACTGGGTTCAAGTGCGCTGCCAGGCACTAGAGGTGCAAAAAGTGCATCAGGCAGCCTCTGCCCTTGAAATGCTTGTAGCCTAATGGGGAGACAGACGTATGACAAGAACATTTCAGTCTAACCTCGTAAGGACTATAATGTACCAAAGTCCAGAGAGAGACAAGCTAACCTGGGATTCAGGAAGTGATGTCTTAGCTGAATCTTGATAGAAGACAAATGAATAAGTCAGGAGAAAAAGAAATAGGAAGAATGGGAGAGACAAAGGAGAAGAAACAACCCAAGGGCAAGCGTGGAACGTGAAACAGCACCATGGGACTGACAAACTCCCTGCCATTCCAGTACCTGGGCCCAAATTGGGCCGTGAGCCCCTGGAAGTAGGCAGAGGCCAGGTGAGGGAGGGCACTGTGGGCCAGGGTAATGGGCTGGTACTTTGTTCTTTGGGTGTCAGGGAGGCATGAAGGAATCCTAAGGAGAATGATCATACCTGTGTCTTAGAGAGGTCAGGAAGGCAAGAACTGAAGCAGGAGCACCTGTTAGGAGTCTGTTGCAATAGTCAGGACATGAGGATGCTCTAAATTAAGGCAGAGAGAATGGAGGTGGGCCAATAGAAGTCGGAGAAATACATTTAAGAGGGAAACTAAGCAGGT
Source organism: Hyperoodon ampullatus (assembly GCF_949752795.1). Classification (NCBI taxonomy): domain Eukaryota; kingdom Metazoa; phylum Chordata; class Mammalia; order Artiodactyla; family Ziphiidae; genus Hyperoodon; species Hyperoodon ampullatus. Next base: position 68,906,408 of record NC_136929.1, read on the forward strand.
CTTGGGGTTGAGTTTGTGAGAATATGAGGAATTCAGGAGAGGAAGGAGTCTAGGAAGACCAGTTGTCAGACTCTTGGAACTGGACTCAGTTTATTCACTGATTTAACCAGATGCTTCTCATATAACAGAGTGTCATCTGAGGCAGTGTTCTTTAAACTGAGGGTAATGAAGTCAGCTAATGGGTATACCCAGCAATTTTTAATAGAAGAGAACAGAGCAGAATATGTCAGATGGCATTGCATATATATAAAGAGTTATTATTGTTTTGTGAAACTTTGTTTCAGTCTCTGAGTATGAGTGTGTATGTACATGCTCACAACTATTAGTAGTATATTTATTTCTAAAGACTGTGGTCAAAACATTTGAAAGTCTTATGATATTCTTTTTCTATGCTCATGTCTGGTTATTTTCAAGTATGAACGAATATATCCCAATCTGGTTTGTTGATCTTAAAAAGGGAGAGTGATTCCTTTGTGAAAAAACAGGAAAAGCTTTTCACGCTGTTATTCTTCCAAGACTAAATCTTGCAGTAATCTCTGGACTAGGAATTCCAAAGGATTCCATGCAGAGGGAAGGGAAAGGGATCGGGCCCGTAGGAATGACTCTCCCAGTCCGTGCTGGGACTGTGTCAAATGCCCTGTCCTTCCCTGTCCTTCAGAAAACATAGGCAACATTGAGATCTACAAAGACAGTGCTGCCCAAGGATATAAAACCTTATTTTTTACAGGGTTTTACTGTTTGCAAAGTACATTCACAATACATGTTCCCATATTTACAATAGCCCTGTGACTTCAGAGGGAACTCATGTATCTGAAAAATGTTTTAGGTGTTTATTGGCCTGTAAATATTTAAAACTATAAATATTGAATATTTTCCTCTTAATATAGCCCTTCACTCTTTTAGTCAACATTCATTTGCAAAGCTCTGGGCTAAGAACTGGACATGCAAAGATACAGCCTGTTTTCCAATCTGGTAATGTGTACCTGCAATATTATAATTTAAGAGGATATAAAAATCCACATATTTATTTAAGGATGCTTGCAGTTTTACCTGTGATATGTTTACAGAATATATGTGCACCTATATGTGTGTGTGTGTGTGTGTGTGTGTGTGTGTGAGACAGAGAGAAAGAAATTATTTATCTCACCAAGTTCCAAAATCAAAAATTGATCGTCTACAGGGAACAAAGCAGGAAAAAGCTGGCCCTTTTTTAAGCCTCCAAAGGTGCATAAAGTTTTTGCTTTCTTGGGCTAAATGGGAGTACTTTAGTGGTAAAATAAGTGAAGAAGAATTTGATGAAAGCTATGTAGCCTCAGCAAATAAAGTGCCTATATAATATTTGCATACAAAGAAGTTCCCAGGCCTAAGCTCTTTCTAAAAACCCTGGGTTAAGGACCTTTAGTTTATACATTAGCCTAAGCAAGACAGACTTTATCTCAATTAAAATGTGTGAGTGTGTGTGTGTGTGTGTGTGTGTGTGTGTGTGTGTGTGTGTGTGTGTGTGTGTGTGAGAATATGTACTCACCGGTCCTCGTTTTGGAAAAACAAAAGGTTCAAAGAGGACTGCTTTCTAAATTCTCTCTTCACCATTGGATGTAATGTGAGCAGTCATGAAGCGTTCATTATAATCATTTTAAGCATAAGAGCAAAATATTTCTTTGCTTTTAGATGTAAATGGTTGAAGTATCTGAATGGTATTTGAACTATTCAATAGTTTCCTAGTTGCCTCCTCACAAAGCAGATCCCTGAAAACACACCTGGGATGTTTTGAATAGCGGGAATGACCTTGAGAGGAAGCCTATCTGGGAAACTCGTGCTCTCTTGAGGCCAATGACCTTGGGCTCCACATTAACTCTCAACTTCTCCCCATCCTCAACCCACAGGAAGCCCATATCCCTTGCTCAAGGTTTACTTATTTGTTCTTTTTTTTTTTTTAACGTGGAAAAATAATCTTCTGACAGCATTTCCCTTAATGAAGGCTACATGTCTGATACAGATTTCTTTCCCAGGCCTCTGATGTGTTTGGTATGTTTAAACATATCTTTGCCCTTGAGATCTTCACATACCAAGCACATGATTGCTAATATTTTACTTATTAAACGGTAAGCACATCATAAACTATAATCACAACTATTGTCTTCCCCAATCTGGTGTTCATATCCTGAAAGTAGCAGCTGGTGGAGGCTCTTACTACCATTTTCAAAGTGTCACATTTCATTTATGATTCTCATTACATCTTGTTGAACAGCATTGTATGGTGCAAAGCATGGCTTCTTGTGATACAACATTATTTAACAGAAAGAGTCTAATGAAATCTTCTATAGAATGAAAAAATGAATTGCCTGTTGGATTCTTCTTGTAAGGAGAACCTTTGTGAAGGGTGGGTATTTGGCCCCTGCCCTCCTGTAGGCATGCTGAAATTAATCTATCCAAGGTCATGAGGTAATGAGGGGTGGAGTCAGTGCTTCTAACCACTGTAAGCCATGTTACCTCTTACATCCAGTTAGTCTGGTATGCCTTCAGATAAAGGAACGTTTTCTAAACAAATTGACAGGCTCTTTTTAAAAAGTTAATTCATAAAACTAAGTATGCGCATTCAACAAGAGAAGAAACTTGTTTTATTTAAGTAATAGGTATGCCATTAGTTAAGAGCAAAAGGAAACCAGAACGTATCTTCATTTTGAACTCTCCTTTAAGGCAAAACATTAACCCCGCACAAAAATAAAATTGTTTTGTTCTAAAGAGATTCACTCTTGGTGAATTTGCTAGTTTTCGAATTTGGGTCACATTTTGCTCTTGATTATTTAAAAGGTTTTAGGAGTCTTGTAGACTCCAAATATTCATCTAGTCATTAAAACAAGTTGGGGAGTTTTTCTTTATTTGGTCTAGTTTATTTGTTTTGTTTTGGTTTTTTTAAGTGTAACCTTGAAACTGCAGCAACACCCTTTAGAAAATGCTAATTACATAAAGTTTTGAAATTCATCTTGGAAATTATCTAAATACATATATAGGAGGTCAAAGACAAGCAGAACAGCTGTTACATAAAATCTCCACTTTCAAAATACCAAGAAGGAAGAGGTGGGAACATGGTCCAAGATCTAACCTCAACTTTGAACTTCCTGACTTGTGTTAGTTTAAGATATCCCTGTAGCATCATTTAAACATAGTTCTGGTGTATGAATAAACTTCCACTTGGAATTTCCTTTTTGAAGTCTGCTGAGAATATAAATCAAAGCCATATGAGATGCATCTTAATCCAGAATGTAAAATAATATGAGAAATATCAACCCAGAAGTACGTTTACCAGGATGCACATTCTGGCAAAATTCTTTATTTAGAATGAAAGCCTCCAGAGAACTGGATTTATTATTTTTAACCTATGATTGTGGAAGCCTAAACTGATAAAAGAAGGTGCTTTTTAAAATAATAGCAGTGGGAATGTTATTCAGCCAAGTAGAATGTTTGAGAAGGACATCTGTTGGCATGGAAAGAGGTTCAAAATGCATTGTCAAGTGAAAAAGCAGATTGCAATTTTATTTAAAGATTATATTAAAAAGGTAGTATACTTGGCTTAGATACATGTACACATCTTCCTAATAAAAGAATGAGAGATTACATATATGCCAACAAAATGTTACTCGATCTCCAGATGGTAGAATGAAAGTGATTTTTCTTTCTTTTTCCTTCTTTCTTTCTTTCTTTCAGGTGTTTCAAATCTTAGGTTTAGATTTTGATTCTCTTCTGTTTGATTTCATTTAAGAGGAAATTTTAAGTCACTTTTATCTCTTATTCAACTCTGTTCTTAAGGGAAATAATCCTGTTATACCTGAAATCAGTGAGTATTTGAGCAAACATATTAGTCAAGACCATCATTAATAAAAATTGTTATATGCTCAAAGCTAGTCAGGTAATTAAATTACATTTATATTGTACAAGAGTTAGAGTTGCCTAGACACCCATTTAGAAGTAGTCATGTGTTTACATGACACATAGTTCTGCCATTTCCTACTATGTTCTTAAAGTCTGGAGAGATCCAATTAAGATTTTATAACAATAATTACTGAGGCCCAAAGAATTCTTTAAAATTAGAAGTTACCTACTACCTACAAATTGAACTATTAGAAGATTTTAAAACTTTTATCATGTTTTAAACTTTTAAAACTTTTTTATAGTTTATATAACTTTTTAAAACCAATTTCATTGCATTCATGATATATTTATGGGGTGCTTTAGTTGACTTAATATCAGTAGGCCATGTGGTAGATAACAGTGTGACACAAATCAATAATGTATCACTGTGTTTGATGAAAAAGGGGTGTTCCAGCATACAGGTTGTTTTCCATCTCTTCAGTTGGGAGTTTAATCTCCCCCCACCTTAAATCAGATAAAGCTATTTCAACTACCTGTATTCATTTTAAATTGCTCTCTGTAAGGGATATATAATGTCAGTGTCTATTAATGATTTGCAAAATAGAAATCCCAATATTTAGAGAGCGAACCTCTAAGCTCAGTGGTCTCTTTGGCCTTGAAGAACATGGAGAAAAATGAATCCATAGCTGAAGACCTAATAAAAACTTAATTTCTTGAATCTGCCCTGATTTTCTGGGATAAGTGATGTACCTTTAGAAAATCATTCACAGAACCAATACCACTGCATAAAAGTAGAAAGCATTCCAGAAAACTGGCAAGGACACATTGAAAAATTATCATTAAATATTTTATGCCAGGGCTTCCCTGGTGGCGCAATGGTTGAGAGTCCACCTGCCGATGCAGGGGACACGGGTTTGTGCTCCAGTCCGGGAAGATCCCACATGCCGCGGAGCGGCTGGGCCCGTGAGCCATAGCCGCTGAGCCTGCGCGTCCGGAGCCTGTGCTCCGCGACGGGAGAGGCCACAACAGTGAGAGGCCCACGTACCGCCAAAAAAAAAAAAAAAAAAAAAAAATTATCCCAGTAAATATTTTTAAATAAAACACACACACATACACCATGAAGTTTTTATGTATAGTCAGATAGTAAAATTACACTTGAGTTGTGCACATCTTATCTTGGGATTAAATTAAGCAAACATGAGTTTTGACTGATCCAGGTATTAGAGTTGCTAAAAATTAAATGCACAAAGCCTTGAGTTGAGAGTCAGAAGCTTTGGTGACGTTGTATCTTGCTGTGCCAGCCCTATGAGGAGTGAAAGACATGAATAGGGTCTGTAGGATTCTTGTAGTTATTTTATCCAGACAGATCTGTGCTCCTTCTGATGCCTGCGTGGAACAATTTTCCCTGATATCATGAAAGCTTCTGGTGTAATTGCAGTACCCACAATTATAAAAGAGTTGGGCTAAGCAGCTGGAATAGCAGATAAGCCTTTATAAGTATAGACATCCAGATATATCTGAAAATAGATATAGAAGGGGTTTTATTCCCTAAAGACATGAATAATTTTTTTTTAACATTTAAAGGGTAAGTCTTAAAGCAATATAGGATAGAAGAATACCTGTCCAAAGCCAAGATACCTGACTTCTTAGTGGTGGTAGGACTTGTCCAAAGCAGTTGCTCTTCCCTGGACAAAAAGTCATGGGCATGACACAGTGAATAGACAGGGACCCGTCTGATTCTGGCCATTTGGCTGACCTTGTGTCATGGGTATGACACAGTGAATAGACAGGGACCCTTCTGATTCTGGCCATTTGGCTGACCTTGTGGAAGTTAGAGCTTCTGCTCCTGAGAGCCAGCATCAAGTTAGCTGCCATGGACTCTTATTCTTCACCTTTCCAATAGAAGCCAAAGAAGCCAAGTGAGAGAGAGGAGCCATCTCCAGAATCTTCATACCCTTGTCCCAAGAAAGGTTCCTCAAGATTCTATTATTTTGGTGGGTCAATATGGAGGTGCCTTGGCCAAGGGTGGCAAATTGCAACCCTCTTTCTAATTGTCTGAATCAGTTCTGTGTTCCCCTACCTTGCATTTCAGTTGCATAACTGACTCCATCCCCAAGAGTCTCTCGGGATTTAGTGGTAGGCAGTGGCTCCACAACCTCGCAAGGCTGGGGATGTTCATGTGCTTGTGTATGCATGCAGCCTCCCTGAGAGATACCGCAAGCGCCTGGTGGGAACAATCTGTACCAAATGAAAGGAGAGAATAAAGAGCTACCCTGCCTCATGGAAAACTGGAGTCAAAACAATCTGTTCAGAAACTATTTGGCTAGTAGAACATATATTTTCTGCTTTCTTTTTCCTTGAGATTGATTGCGGGGGTGTGGGGGAGAGGTTTGTGATCTTTGTTCTTGTTTTCATACTATTAGGAATATGAGCATGGAGGATAGTATTTCTGTTCCTTGTTCAGTTGCAACTGAGCTTTTTTCTGTGATGTAAGTGTGTATGTGTAGGTGAGAGAAAAAGTGTGTGTGTTTGTAATGTGTGCACACACACTCATGTGTGCATCCATGTGACAGATGGGCGTGAAAGAATTGTTTACATTTTAACATTTCATACAGGCCAGGCACTGTAGGCAGAGAAGCAGAATTCCAGGCAGAAATTATTATGGAGACTGACTGTGTTCCTTTCTGACACACTAACGGATATGCAGGAACAGCCTCAAGTTGAAATAAAAGTTTGTAGTGCATCCCTATGCTTCATCTATAAAAGGCACAGCTGGCAGCTGTGCTAAATTAGCTTAAGCTAGATTATGCCACTGTAACAAGTTGTCCCCCAAATTGTAGTGGCATAAGGCAACAGAAGTTTATTGCTTGCTCACATAACGTGTCAGCAGCTGCTCTGCTGTGGCTTTGCCCCCTGTGTCATCATTCCAGGACCCAGGCTGAAGAATAGCCTCTGAGACATGCCAGCCTCATGGTCAAGGGAAGGGTAGGAGAGCTGGCAGAACTAGGTGATGGCTTTTGAAGAGTTTTGCTTGAAACTCGCATTCATTGCTTCTGCCCACGTTTCGTTGGCCAGAGTGGGTCATGTGGCCAAGCCGGACATCAGTGGGATGGGAACGTACATGCTTCCCAGTTGGAAGAGAACTGCAAGTTCCCTGGCAGCTGGAAAGAGCAGGGACTCATTAGGAACATATTAGAGTGTGTGTGTGTTTTCATTATAAATTTAGAATTATATAAAATATATAATTTTATTTAGAATTTTAAATTTATGGTTGTGTAAAGTTTATGTATAATTTATGTTAAATATATTAAAATATATAATTTGATTTATAGTCATATTAAAATTTTAATAGTAAACAAATAATAAATTATATATATTATATGTTTTCCGCAAAAAGGCTGAAAAAGAGAGATTAAAAACAACCCTTGAGTGAATAAGAATAGATCTTCTGTTTAGGTATAGAATTTGCTTGATTTTTTTTTCACTCTAATAGAAATTACTTTTAAGTGGCTAGATTTGCTATGAATCCAGCTTGCAGAAGATATTTCACAACCTGAGAAATAAGGCTAGTGTTAAGAATTGGTGATGGAATAGTATGTCTCAGCATGTCTGTTACTCTTGCTTTTAGGAAAACAGTACACATAAACCCAGCCATGATTCCCCATCTTAACTGAGTACAATTAGGTGTCCTGAGGATATATACATCTTCCTATTTCTTTCTTCTATAGTTATATATTAGCTGAGTGCAAGATATTTTCCCACACATCAGAAAAAATGTTGCCTTAAGTATGGGGAGATAAAATGGCTTTTTATCACTTGGTTCACTGATTTGAATGTGCAGAGATTAATAATCTTAAATTTCTAAAATAACCCATACTTTAATTCTATTAGTAACTTAGAATATCATGGAAATAAAATGTTATGCACATTAGAAAATAATTATACTTGGTATACATTTAAGGCTTATTCAGGCCTTTTACACATTGCAATAAATATATTATATAATTCAAAGAATGCAAAAAGATGTATCCTGTTGCCATGACATGGGATCTAAATCAAAGCCTATTGTTACTACAAAACTTGGTGTTCCCTCCTGAACCTGTGCTGAGGGTTATAAAGCCCTCCCGGGGGAAGGATGATGGTGGTAGTGCATGGTCCTACATAATATTAATGCTTGCATCATTCTCGTCCACATATGGACAGAATGGATACTCTGGCACTGGTTTTGACAAATTTGGCCTAGCCTGTGGAATAAATACAGCCTATGGAATAAACACAGCTTCAATAAATAGGGACTTCACTTGAGAAATTTCATCTGAAAACAAAGGAGTCATTTGTCTGAAGAAGTTCGTGAATAATGAAGCTAACTCAGCCGTGCAAACCATCCTAAGCCGACAACCATGAGTCTGTTGAAATGTTAATACCTTGGATATGCTTTAATAGTGATAATTGCGTCAACTGCAGACATCTTGTGGTGGTTGAGTCACCCATAATCTTTCAGAAGCAGTGTGCCCACCATGTCAGCCAGTTTAAATGAAAAAACCAAAACACTGTTCTCAAGCCCACTTTTCTAAATCACATGGAGATCCATGTTGTCTTTTTTTCCCAACTTCTCTTGAGTACTTTTAATGAACGTTTAAGAATGAACGTTAAGAATGTTTAAGACCTACTTATATTGGAGCCAGTTTGTCCATCAAAATTCCAGGAGATTTGTAAGAAGAACATAAATACATATGCCTTAAACTTTCCACAGTAAACCAGGTTCCTTCTAGCCAGCTAATTTTCTGATGATAATGATACTTAATTTGGCCCTAATTTGAATTTTTGGTTTAGAAGAAGAGTGTCCCTTAGAAAGAAGAATATCCCTTTGGGTTAGCTATGGGAAAAGTATTTGCTATGCCGAGAATAACGTAAATTTAAAAAAAAATGTATTTAAATGCTTAGGTAGGAGAACACACTGTTCCGAGCACTTTAGAAGCACCAGTTTAAAAATTCAGTGAGAGAGTAACAAGAAAGGAGGCCTGCAAACCTGGGCGGTAAATTTGCTGCGCTCAGTGTAACTCCTTACTTGACTGAGGCCCTCTGGAGCCTGGTCCACCTGACTGTACAAACATCGGGTGATATTTCCTTAAAGAAACAGCTTGTAAATCTCTTTTAGCTCAATAGACTTCCAGCCTTCTCCACAATCAGACTGTGTTGATGAAGGCCTACTGAACCGTTTCCTCTTGGCTACCTTGATGTTGTCAGCTCAATTGGCAGTATTCAATAATTAGGTATTTAAAAAATAAGCATCATTCTCAAAACAAAGTAAAATTTCCATTTTTACCAACAATACCATGATATGGGAAAATATTCACAATGTATTTTGTTATATGCAGAAAGTAGTCAACCAAAGATACTACCATCACTACCAGTTTGACAAATAACATATATTGAATTATGTTAACTAATGGGACAAGAGTTGACTTTTTTCTTTCATTGTGCCTTTCTGTATTTTTATAAGTTTTTAACACTGAGCACATGTAATTAAGAAACGTGATAATACTTTCTAAAACCAGTGTCACAGGCTATGGTAATTTCCACAGTGACTTCGTTCTCATGCCCTTTGATGTGCAGCCACTTGGGCATCCAATGAGACAGCCACCCTCAGCTGTGTCTGTCTCTGGACAGAGGTCCGATCATGGTCTAAGCATGTAGGAAAGGCAACTGAGGCAAAGTGAGTGACTTTCCCCCAAGTAGAATCACAGATATGTGATGGAAGAGCATGCCAAGTGCCAAACTATCTTCTTTATTTATCGATTGAAAAGGTTTGCTTGGCTTTTGTGCAGGCCAAGCTACCAATTGGAAAACTGAATATCTCCCTTTTCAACCAGTTGATTTCAGCCCCCAAACAACTGTTGACTTAATATCCCCAAACTCCTTGGTTTCCTTGGACTTAGGGGAATGGGTTCTCTTAAGGAGCTGGTCATCCATGTGGGTGGTGGTCATAGGGCCAAGGAATGTAGTTGGAGGGGACCAGGAGCGTCGGGCCCACCTAAACCATGTAGAAGAGGCTCTGTTATCCGAGCGAGCGGGGAAGGATGTTGGGCAAGCAAAAACAGATGCTCACTCTAGAGTAAAATGGAAATGATTTTTTTTTTTTTTTTTTTTTTTTTTTTTTTTTTTTGCGGTACGCGGGCCTCTCACTGTTGTGGTCTCTCCCGTTGCGGAGCACAGGCTCCGGATGCGCAGGCTCAGCGGCCATGGCTCACGGGCCCAGCCGCTCCGTGGCATATGGGATCCTCCCAGACCGGGGCACGAACCCGTATCCCCTGCATCGGCAGGCGGACTCTCAACCACTGCGCCACCAGGGAGGCCCGGAAATGATTTTTATATATAATAATTACAAAAATTCTATTGAAATCCAATCACATCCAGAGGCAAACAGACTGAATTTTCTCCAGTTACAATGTGGTAACCATGGTCGAGATCAGGAGGCCAGTCTGTCAAGGGCATTCTCTGGTTTCTCCCCACACTTAGGTTTGCTGCAGGAGACTTGCAGAAGGTTGGTGCTTTGCCTTTTAGCCCTGGAGATGCCACAGGGCCAGGTGTGGGTTGGAAATGGGGAACAAATAAAACTGTCAAAATGTGATTTGAATGGCCCTTAAAGCTTTTACATAATTTTGTGCTGGCTAAGCAAGAGCTCAGTGGAAAAGAGATTTTCACATTCTCCTCAAATGTCATTTAACTCTCATTATGTAGGCCTTGTGAAACATGACACTGGCAGTAATGATTCCTTCTTACTTCTCCAGGCATTTTGGCTGTTGCATGGGTAATACGCCCCCGGGAAAGCATTAGCATTTGGCTGACAGGTGTTAGTAGGGGCTGTGGGGAATCAGTAGGAATCGTAAGGCTCTTTTTATCTCCAACTCAACTTGATGGGCAAAGTCACGTTTGATAGTGGTTAATTGTGCTCCATTATTTTGTTTGTTTGCTTTGTCACTAGGTGGTTTTGCCCTTAAGAGTAAGGGGAATGTGTTTGGGAAACATTTCAGAAATAGAACAGCAAGTTGGGTGTGGGGAGTGGCTGGGATGTGGCTTCTTCTCATTTATTATTTACTCATTGCAGCTTTTGTTGTCTTTTGCCTGGGAGACTTAAAAACAAAATGCCAACCCATTTTAAAAAATCAGCTTATTTGAGAGTTTGATTTACCTGGGTTCTGGTTAAGATTTGATTATTTATGTTTATGTATGGGTAGAGTTTCAGTTCATTATCTAGGTTACTCTTATGAAAAAAACAAAACGAAGTTATCTAGGGAGCCTTTTAAATAAAATCTCCCAGGCTAGCCTGAGCCCTCTTCCACTGCCCACCCAGAGTCTTCGTTTCAAAGAGAGTCTTCCCATGAGGACCCCTGCTGCCCGCCTCTCCCCCAGCTCTCTGTCCTCTTACCACAGCTTCTGGTGGAGTGTCCGCTCCCTTACAGGCTACTCCCTGCTCCCCTTTGAGCTTGCTGTGTGGCAGAGCTCCTGCCTTCCAAGTCGCCCCCATTTCTTCTTCGTGGTCTGTCTCTCTGGGGCTCTCCTGCTTAACAGTACATTTCAATAATAGTAAAAGCAATAATAAAATAGAAAAAGGCATACTATTCATGTAGTTCACATAACAGAATTCTGTGCTCCTCTCTAAGACTTGCTGACTCATAACTGTTTAGAGCATGTCTAGAAATTAGGCATTTTCTCATCACTAGCCACTGTAGTATGTTGGAGAAGAAAGCAAATCTGAAGCTTGAAATTTTAGAAGGCAACAGCCTATCTTTGACTCGGGAGTGACTCACATTTTCTCCATGTTACAGTCAGAATGTGCATTTCCTACTTCCCCTGAAGTACTTGTGCAGTTATCAAAGTGGAATCCTTCACATAAGGACTCTCAAATGAGAACTAAATAAAACTTTAGAGATGTACAATAATTGCCCTTTGTACCTTCCAAAGGGAAAACCCAAGTTAGCCAATACAGTACAATCCAGCCAATTCATTTTGAACTGCACTTGTGGGTCTCACCCCTCCTCATAGAAATGCTTTTACATCCAGCTTGGTGCCCCAGATATTTCTGAATGATGTGTACAAGGCAGGAAGGAGACCTATTAGGTCTGTGCTGGTAGTAAGTATGTAACAAAACCCTCATGTCAGAGAAAAAACCCAAGATTTAGAAATCATCAGTCTCTGGAATGACAATGGATTAGGGGATGCCAAAAAAAGCAGGGACTCTGGGACAGGGGCCACCACAGGCCCTGTTTCCCTGGATTTAATAACATATCTCAACCCATACCCAACCAGATCAGTGGGACAGGGCTCTAGGCTTTTGCTCTTCCCTTTGGAGCCTGTGGATGTTCTGACCTTTGGTCTGTTTTCCTAACATAGACCAGATAGCTCTGTCACATTGAACATTATGCTGCAAAGACACTGAGCTTTCAACATAGGTTGCAGTCTCTGGCCCACTGCTGATGCTAGCGTGGATCGTTTTTATGAAGTGATCCCAAGAACACCTGGTACTCTCCAACTTTGGCTACAGGGGAAAACGAACGTCAGAGTAAATGGAAATACAATGACCTGACCGGGCTCCCTCCCAACAGCAGAGGAAGAGGCCTGGGTAGAGACCTGTTATAATCGGCTGTTTAATTTTGTTTGGAGAAACTGGACTTTTGACAGATGAACTTCTTTTCCCCTGCATTCATATTTATCTAACAGAGTTGTGGTTGGGAAATGATCCAGGATTCACGAGGTTGAAAAGTGACCTGGTTCACATACTGTAGACTCTCCCCATCTCCCTCCCAAGTTCTCCAGGCAGGTGGTCCTGTGCACTCTTGGTATGTCCACACCAAAATTGGTCACCCAAAGGACATATCAACCTCTTGGGGTTGGCCCTCAGAGATTCTAGCAGCCCCATCAAACACATGTCTCAATTCCAGATAACCAGCTTTACTGTTCCATGCTGCACTCTGCAGCTTGAAAATCATTAGAATGTGCTTGATGAATGCACATCTTATTACAAGGCATTTGGAATTAAAGCCATTAGGAAAATTAAAGAAATAGTAAAACATTGGATTTTTGTTAATACCTTTCTTCATGAGAAAAAACATTTTCACAAACTGCCCAGTTGTATTCGTTCTTTCATTATCCCCAGAGTAAAAGAATAAAGGAATGTCGAATAAATAGTCTTAGCTTTATCTTTGAAAGTTTAAAACAATTTATTAAAAAAAAATCATAAGGAAGTTTTTCCGCCTCCTCCTTCATCCCCTGGTTCCCTAGTGTATAAATAAGACATTTTTCCCTCCCTGAAACCCAGCCTTTGTGTTCTGTAGTCTGTGGTTTTGCTATTATCCAAACACTTATGGATCAACATTGAAGACAATCTTAGTAGACACATACCAAGTACCTTTGTTATACCTGCTCACTTTATACCCATTTCTGGGTAGGTTACTTACACAGACTTACCTGAGAACAATTTTGCTTTGTAATAACATGCACAGTGCTCACCAGTTCCTCATTGATTGCCGAGGTCGAGACCAGTGGGTGGCCATTGGACATACACATTTCCCTTTGTTGTATTTTTCAGAAATTGAGGCCAAGGAAGCATGTGACTGGCTCCGTGCTGCCGGGTTTCCGCAGTACGCTCAGTTATATGAAGGTAAGTTGGGCTTGTCTTCTCTCTTTATAAAGAGAATAAATTCAAAATATGTCCTGTGGTGTGTTTTGACTTCCAAATCTTTCTTAACCATTTTTTCTCCTTGCTTTCTCCTTGCCTCCACCTTTGCAATGCCCAGGGCTTATACTGATGCCAGTGTAGGAGTGAGGCTTGCTTCCCTCCCTGCTTCTCCCTTCTTTACTTTTCACTTTGCTCTTTCTACTTCTCATCTCTACCGCCGATCCCAGCTCTGCCTTTTCCTTCCAGTGTTCTGCCATCAGCAGCTTTTCTGCACTTCCTTCCTTATCCTTTTCCGTGCTTTTTTGTCACTCTCTGTTTTCTTGGAAGTACAATAAATGAATTGTTGATACATTTCCTAGAAATCACAAAACTAATTTATCTTGAGGCTTTTCTTGAGTTCTGTTTACTTAACCTGAAAATGCTTAAGATGTAACATGGATCGGATGTTATTTTTCAGGGTTTTAAGTAAGGTGCTTCTATTGCCAGCATCATACTTACTTCCATTGATGTTTTGACCGTTAATAAACTTACTCACCTTTATCTTACTGATACCTAAAATTATAACCAAAGCATCTGCTTCCTGGATAGTCGTATAGTGAATTAGTCAGGATCCCAGCAGTAAGCAGATGGCCTACTCAAGACAATCTGAGGGGGATTTATTTCTAAAAGTGTTCATTACAAAGATGTGGGCAGGGCATAGGAAACCATGAGGAACAGTCCAGGAGCCCAGAGCTCGTAGCAGCAGAGCTGTCACTACCCTAGGCCCAAAGCCATAAATGGAGGGAGAGGGTGCCAGAACCCAGAAGGAGAGAAGATCTCAGAGCAGGCCCTAGGAGTGGAGGACACAGCTGGTGATGGCAGCCTCCCCTGGAGACAACCAGGAGAGTGAATGCCCTGACCTCACACTCCTCCCTCCCTCCCTCTCCAGCCAGGGCTTCCCATTGGCCAAACACAAAAGGAAGCAGAGGACATGGATCCCCTTGAATGCCATCCACAGCTGATCCTGGGGCACAAAGCGGTTTACAGAAAAGTGGAGAGTGAATCTTCAGGGGTAAACTGAACACATGTAATACACTAGACAGTGTAGACTTCTGTTCCTGATGACGTGAAATTCATGTAGGATGGAAAGAATCAACAAAATTAACCTTTACTCACTGGTGAATCTCATCTATTCACCTAGAAGCTCAGTTTTATATTAAAAAAAAACAAAACAAACAAAAAACCTTCTACTTCTCTCACTTAAATTCTGAATGTGCTGTGAAGTCTAAAGTCTCTGATAAAAGCTTTCAAAAAACCATAGCCTTTTAGACAAGGAGGAGGGTCTTACAGTTTTGGTCTAAGCAGCTGCTATTCCCCCACCCCCACCAGCAATGCACTGATTATGAGAGACCCAAAAAGGTTAAGTGACTTTTACAAGATTATAAAGTGGAAGAGTCAGAATGCTCCTTCATGAGATAGATTTTCTACTGTATTGTGCACTCAAAATACTATGCAATTTAAATGTGAAGAGTCTATAAATGACTAAGAAGTAAAGATATCTCATAAGTGAGATGGACTTGTCAGATTGTGTTTAAGCCACATGCATTTAATGGATGTAATAAGAATAAGAACAAATACTTTTATAGAGCTTACTATATGCCAGCTACTGTTCAAAGCACTGTACATGTACTATTCATTTAATATTCACAACACCATAGGGGAGGTATTATAATGATCATCATCCCCATTTTACAGATGAGGAAACAGAGTCCCAGAGGAGGTTAAGTGATTTGCCCACAGTCTACAGCTAGTGAGTAGCAGAGCCACGACTTAAAGCCAGAGCAGCTGGGCTTCCATGTCTGTGTTCCTCATGACTACACATTAACTCCCTCTCTAGCAGAATGAGACAGTCTACATTCAGGCACCGTCCGGAATTCACTCTGGAATTCACTTTTTTTCACCAGAAGAGGAATTGTTTCTCTTTTCTATTTGCAGTAAGAAAATTGTTACCCTTAGATTTATTATGATTGGCAAATGTCAAATATAAGATGAGAAAGAGAAAGAATGGTAGGATGATGATAATGGACCAACATTGATGGTTAGATTTGGCCATGGACTTTATTCCAATGATCTCCAGATTTTTACCTCCACAAATGAGGTACCTAAAGTTAACACTGTGACCTGAGCATTGCCCATGACCTCCAAATCTGGCATGAGTAGTCTGTGGGAGAAAAGTTACAATGTTGGAATTTCTCATTTTTTATTGGATAGAATCAGTTGTTTGAGTATTTTGCTGATACTCCAAAGTGACTCAAGATTTTGCGACAAAGTAAAATACTTGAGGCCATTGAGCTTCTGGTATTTTCCTTTCTGAAGGAAAAAAAAAAATCTGCCAAACTAAGTATTTCATGAACTGATCAGGACAGAAGTCAGCAACCTCCACCTTAGGTGGATGGTGAGAGTGGGAGAGTTCTCCATACAGGCAAAAGTCGGTGATAGTGATGAGCTATAAAACTGCAGGCACTTGGTATGCAGTCCTATCCAAGGTCAAACACTTGGTTATTTTCATATTTCACACTTTTTTGTATTCTTAAAAGCATTTATTGGGATAAAAGTAAAACTTTCTGCTCTCTAAACATTACCAACACACCTGTCAATGGGGAATAACTGCTGTTAAGATCAGCCATGAGTACAGAAACATGGTGGCCTGAAGATATTGGTGCCCATTCAGATAAAACAAGGCGCATAAACTCCTTTGTCTCTCTTTGTCTCTTTCAGACTCACAATTTCCCATCAACATTGTGGCTGTCAAGAACGATCATGATTTTCTTGAAAAAGACCTTGTAGAACCTCTTTACAGGTAAATCATGTGAAGTATTTTTGTTTCTTTTGATTGTTCAGTGTCTAATAGTTATCACTATATTGAGGGGTGAGTTCAACAACAATTCAGTAAGTACTTATTGAGTACCTACTGTATGCCAGGCATGGGTCCAGGCTATAAGTGTATTATGGTGACCATGATCAGTCCCTGGTTTCATGGAGCTTAAATCCTAGTAGGAAGCTTCAGACAATAGATTGGGAAAAAGAGAGAGTGAGAGAGAGAAAAAGGGGGAGAAGGAGAGATTATCTCAGAGAGTGTTAAGCTATGTTAAAAAAGTAAAACAAACTGAGGCTATAGACAGTGATGGGGTGTGGGTGGGTTAGTGGGAGAAGGCATTGTGGGGGACCAGAGAATGAGTGGTCAGGGAGGGCCCTGTAGAGCTCCATGAGTATGTCAAACTCAGCTGTATTTTTTGCAAAGACAAATGATTATATCAGCAAACTAGAATATGTAAGCTCAAGTAATTATATCTGCAACCTGAAGTATTTAAGCCTTCACTATGTGATGATATAAGGAGACAAAGTTGTATAGATGAATAACTCCCTCCCCTCAGAGAATGTCTAATCTGGTTGGAGAAATCTAACTGAAGAAATGAAGCATACATGAACAAATAAAATAATTATAATTTGAATAATAATAAAAGATGCCAATGTAATCAATATCTCTGAATAATTAAATGTGCATGAGAGGTTCTATGTGTCTGTAGGAATTTGAAGTTTCCTAACTAAAGCCCTGGCGAGAGGTCAGAGCTGGAAATAAATATTAGTTACAGGAGGTGAGTCATTTTTCCAAGGCTACAGAGCTAGTTATGGGCTAAACTGACTTTAAAACTGCAGTCCTCATAACTTGCAGTCCAACATTTTTTTCTCTTACATTCTGCATTTGACATAGAAAAGATGGTAGTTTAGAGACTTCCCTGGTGGCACAGTGGTTAAGAATCTGCCTGCCAATGCAGGGGACATGGGTTTGAGCCCTGGCGCAGTGGTTAAGGGTCCACCTGCCAATGCAGGGGACACGGGTTCGAGCCCTGGTCCAGGAAGACCCCACATGCTGCGGAGCAACTAAGCCCGTGCACCACAACTAATGAGCCTGTGCTCTAGAGAAAGCCTGTGCGCAGCAATGAAGACCCAACACAGCCAAAAAAAAAAAAAAGAGAAAAGAAAAGATAGTTTAAGAGGAAAGTAATGATGAGGAAAACTTTTGTCAAGATAAGGACACACCAATATATATTAGAATAGTATATAAATAATCATAGGCTTGCTGATTCTGTAGACATATATATTTCTGCGTTCATAAGCTGGTTACTCTGTGATTCCTATATGAAGATAGATTTGCGTTAAGGAATGATCTCTGAATGTTGAAGGAAAGCATTACTGTGGGTTTACTTAAGTGGGTAGAAGAGTAAAGAGCTCTTTAAATCACAAATTGCAGGAACTGGCTATTTGGACTCAAAAACAAACAAGCACAAAATGCCATTTGTGAGCGTTTACGAGAAGAATGGGTAGTTTGGTTGTAATTCTTTTTTTTTTATATATATAAATTTATTTTATTTTATTTTTGGCTGCACTGGGTCTTCGTTGCTGCATGCGGGCTTTCTCTAGTTGCAGCGAGTGGGGGCTACTCCTTGTTGCAGTGCACGGTCTTCTCATTGCGGTGGCTTCTCTTGTTGCGGAGCATGGGCTCTAGGTGCACGGTCTTCAGTAGACACGGCACGCGGTCTCAGTAGTTGCCACTCAAGGGCTCTAGAGCGCAGGCTTAATAGTTGTGGCACACAGGCTTAGTTGCTCCGCAGCATGTGGGATCTTCCCGGACCAGGGCTCGAACCTGTGTCCCCTGCATTGGCAGGCGGATTCTTAACCACTGCGCCACCAGGGAAGTCCTGGTTGTAATTCTTTAAAGACAATGAACTGGAAAAGCAATGTTTTCTCCTCAGCATGTCTGATGCACACCAAGGCTTCATCCAACTCAGAACTATTCCACCACCACCTCACCCTGAGTTTTCCCTCTTAGTTTTTTTTTTTTTTTTTGCGATACACGGGCCTCTCACCGCTGCGGCCTCTCCCGCCGCGGAGCACAGGCTCCGGACGCACGGGTCCAGCGGCCACGGCCCACGGGCCCAGCCGCCCCGCGGCACGCGGGATCCTCCCAGACCAGGGCACGAACCCGCGCCCCCTGCATTGGCAGGTGGACTCCCAACCACTGCGCCACCAGGGAAGCCCTCCCTCTTAGTTTTAACCAAGAGTATTTTTACTAGTAAGCTGGCATTTTTTAAAAGAAATAATTTTTATTGTTAATTGTATTATATTACATTATCTTTTTCCCAATTGAATTTTCTTGCATACTCATAGATCTTTGATTCTCCAATCATGCCTTTTGTTGTTTTTTCCCCCAGTTTTATTGAGATGTAATTGACATACAGCACTGTATACATTTAAAGTGTACAGCATAATGGTTAGACTTACATAATCACGAAATGTTTACCACAATAGGTTTAGTGAGCATTCACCATCTCATATAGATACAACATTAAAGAAATAGGAAAAAAAATTTTTCCTTGTGATGAGAACTCTTACGATTTACTCTCAACAATGTTCAGATATATGACACATACAGCAGTATTAATTATCTTTATCATTTTGTACATTACATCTCTACTACTTATTTATCTTATAACTGGAAGTTTGTACCTTTTGATCACCTTCATCCAGTGCCCCCTCCCCCCACCTCAGGTAGCCACAGATCTGATCTGTTTTCTGTAAGTTTGTTTGTTTTTGAAGTATAATTGACCTACAACTCTATGTTAGTTCCTGGTATATAACATAGTGATTCTATATTTCTATACATTTCAAAATGATCATCACAGTAAGTTTGGTTGTCATCTATCGCCATACAGAGATATTACATAATTATGGACTATATTCCCCATACTGTACATTTTATACCTGTGACTCATAATTCTGTAAATGAAGATTTGTACCCCTTACTCTCCCTTACCTATTTCTCTCCTCCCTCCACCCCCCTCCCATCTGGCTACCACCTATTTGTTTTCTGTATCTATGACTCTGTTTCTGTTTAGATATATTTGCTTATTTTGTTTTTTAGGTTCCATATATAAGTGAAATCATCCCAGTTGAATTTTTAAATCTATATTTTCTTTAAGTCAAGGTGTTCTGTATATTTATAAAGCAAAATTCACTATTTTCAGTGTACATTTCTTTGAGTTTTGATAAATGCCTACAGTCATGTAACCACCACCACAACCAAGATATAGAACAGCTCCATCACCTAAAAAAATTCCCTGGTTCACCTTTGTCATCAACCTACTCTCAACCCTTGGCAACCACTGATCTGGTTCTTGTACCCATAGTTTTGCCTTTTCCAGAATGCTATATAAGTGAAATCAAACAGTATGTAGCCTTTTGATTCTGCCTTTGTTTCACTAATGCACCTAAGATTCATCCGTGTTGCGTGTATCAATCAATATAATTGCTCAGTAGTATTCCATTGTGTGGATATACTACAATTTGTCTATCCATTCACCAGATGAAGAACATTGGAGTTGTTTCCACTTTGGGTGGCTGTAACACCCCTATAAACATTCATATTCAAGTTTTTGTGTGTACATAAGTTTTCATTTCTTTTGGGTAAGTTCCTAGGAATGGGACTGTGGGGTGCATATGATAAGTATATTTGAACTTTATAAGAGACCACCAAACATTTCCAAAGTGACCATACCATTTTGTATTACCACCAACGATGTATGAGCGTTCCAGTTGCTCCACATCTTTGTTGGTACTTGGTGTTGTCAGTTTTTGTTTTGTTTTGTCTTTAACCATTCTAATAGGTGTCTAGTGTTTCTCATTGTGATTTAAATTTGTATGTCCTTAATGAGTAATGACATTGAATGTCTTTTCATGTGCTTATTTGCCATTCATATATCTTCTCTAGTAAAGTGTCTGTTTGAGTCTTTTGCCTATTTTTAAAATTTGGTTGTTTGTTTTCTTATTGAGTTTTTATATTTTCTGCCAGTCTGTAGCTTATTTTTTCAATCTCTTAACAATGTCCTTCACAGAAGTTTTGAATTTTATTGGAGTCCAGTTTATCTTTTTTTTTCATGTTTTTTATGTCACACCTAAGAAATTTTGCCTAACGTAAGGTCACTATTTTCTCCTTTGTTTTTCTTCTGGAAATTTCAGTTTTATGTTTTATGTGTAAGTTGATGATCCATTTCAAGTAAATTTTTTAGAAGGTAAAAAGTATGGCTCAAGATTCATTTTTTGCTTATCAATATCCCATTGGTTGACCACCATGTTGAAAGACTATACTTTCTTCATTGAATTGACTTTGCACTTACATTGTAAATCAATTGACCACATATGCATGAGTCTATTTCTAGACTCTCTATTCTGTTCAGTTTATCTATGTGTCTATTCTTTCATCAATATGGCACTTGATTACTTAGCTTTGTGTATGTCTTGGAATCCAGTAGTGTGTGTCCTCCAACTTTGTTCTTCTTTGCCAGGATAGTTTTGGCTATTTTAGTTCCCCTGCCTTTCCATATAAATTTAAAAACAGCTTGTTGATATCAGTTTTTAAAATCCTACTGGAGTATTGATTTGGATTGTGTTGACTCTATAGATCAGTTAGGGAAGAATTGATATCTTAACAGTAACAAGACTTCTGATTCATAAACATGGTACATGTCTCCATTTAGGTCTCTTTTGATTTTTTTTTTTTTTAAGCCTAACTTGTAGTTTTCAGCATATGGGTAATACGCGTACTTGAAAGTACTTAAGAATTTCATGTTTTGGGGCTTCCCTGGTGGCGCAGTGGTTGAGAGTCCGCCTGCCGATGCAGGGGACACGGGTTCGTGCCCCGGTCCGGGAAGATCCCACATGCCGTGGAGCGGCTGGGCCCGTGAGCCATGGCCGCTGAGCCTGTGCGTCCGGAGCCTGTGCTCCGCAACGGGAGAGGTCACGACAGTGAGAGGCCCGCGTACCGCAAAAAAAAAAAAAAAAAAGAATTTCATGTTTTGTGGTGCTATTCTAAATAGTACTGTTTTTTATTGTTTCAGGCTCCAATTGTTCATTGCTAGTATTTTGGGTTTTTTGGGATATTGTTCATTTGCATCCTACAGTCTTTCTACACTTACTCATTAGTTCTAGTAGCTTACGCATAGACTTTTAAAATATAAATCAAGGATTACATTGTAAACCGAGAATAAAAATTTCATTCTATATTTTAAAATCAGGATTGTAGGAGCAAACCGCTTCTGATTGTGCAGTTCTATTCATTGGATGACATATGTGTCTGAGTGGGTCAAGCTTTGAATCTCAAACACATGGGTGGTAAATCTTTATCTACTCACTGCTGCATGTGATCTAAGGTGCCTTGACTAAGTTTTGGACTTATCCATCCAAGTCGACTTTAAAAAAAAAAAAAAAAACTTTCAGCCATGATATAGATTAGCCAGTATAGAAATCATTTCAAGATAAAAAGTTCTGCATAATAAGGTAGTGTCAGCCAGAAAAATTAGGAAGCCTTCTCTTGTAGAACCCATGACCCATCTCTGATTCAGCCCATAGCAGGATTCATACAGACGTACCCAAAAGACAGTACTGCATAAACATGTGGGAATGCAACAACGCCAGACACCACAGTGCTCTTGATAAGGGCTCAGCTTGTGTAAAATTGGTTAGAGTGGCAGGAGGTTGTTATCATTGGAATAATTCTTAGGACAGCTACGTCTCCAAAAATATTATGAAATAAGAAAAGCATTTGGCTGGAGGTATGTGAGCTGAGATTCTCAGGGCGCAGGAGCAGTGGGTAGAAGAGAGGCCAAAGGAGTAGTCACAGCGGGGTGATCAAAAGAAACAGGCAGGGTAGGTAGGCAGAGCTGGAGGTAGCTTGGCTGAAGGGAACACCCGTGGAATTTCTTTGCCTTCCTTATGAGTTCCTTCAAGACACAGATTTCCTGAAAGCAGGCTGAAGGAAGACTTCCAGCCTGAGGGCAGTGACAGCACTTTTCAAACTTTGAGATTGATGAGCAGTTAATTAGACACTCACCCACTCACATGGTATATTATGATTAATGCCTGGAGAGCAATAAGGGCTTGTGATTTTATTCGTTTGCTTCCTCGTGCACTGCAGACACAGTGATAGAGCTGGTCTCATGTTTTATTTTTAAAGCTTTGTGGGCTCTACATTTCTCATGCATATTTGAAATGCTGAGCTAATGCAGAATCCTAACGGGAATCATAGCCAGAGGGCACTTAGCTTCTGCCAGGTAGGCAAATGAAAACAAGAGAGCTGAAGGTCTCCTGTAAATGTCACCCACAAGAATTTTACTCACCTTTTTTTGTCTGGAAGTTTCTCTCCTGTGTGGACAATTAATATCCTGGGTCCCGATTTACATTTGGAGAGTTGTTGAGCAGTGTTAACTTTTCATTGGCTTGAAAAAATAGATTGTACTAAGGATGTCCGTGGCTGGGAGGACCGATGCCTGGCTGGGCATATGTGGATGTGTGGCTCTCATGTTCAGGTCTCAGAAACCAGACAGGTTTGCTGTCTTTAGTGAAGGTGTGACCCTCCAGAATGGTGACCATGCCTCACCATTGCTTCTGCAACTCTGACAGCACCAGTACACAGTAGCCGTCTGTAAATATTTGTTACTGCAAGTCAGAACAGTGCAGTCTCTGTTACTTAGCAACCGCAATTATAATTCTGTTTTGATGTGTTTTGATTGAATTTGTAATTGAAAAATAATTTCCCCTGTGAGTAATGAAAAGCTAATTGCAAGTCTAAGTACCTGGATGAGCTAAATGAAACTAACCATCTCAAAATGCAGGCATAGCCAAGGTATCACAATACCTTGCAAAGTTTGTCACCTTTAAGGCAAATTGCAGCAAATCAAAGCTCCTGAATGAGATTTTTAAGAAGTGGCATGTTCTATTAGCATTTTGGTTTGGGACATTTTCTCAGACTGCTAACATAGGGCCTTGATGCCCAAGATGATCTCTGAATTTCTAATTTAATGTTAGATCTGCCTAACTTATGTTGTTAATAAATAGTAACTAATCACAACATGTATAAAACAAGGGCATTCACCTTGTTCAGTACTGTTTTATGGAGATATGGAATTGATTAGGATTATAGTGCATCTGTCAGTGCCCTTTGAATTTAAAAGGACAACTAATGACAATGGATTATAATGTGGGATGAGGGAGAGGGTAAGAAAGAATGCTGACAAAAGTGATTTTTACAGCTTACCTCTACACACAAAGGCACATATTTGATTTGAGTTATTTAAGTAATATTATTCATTTTAAATAATGGTAATCTATGAAAATGGATAATATACTTTAAATTTTCACTTTAAGAATATCACAGAAAATGTACAATGTTATATATTGTGTTATGTCATATAATAATTTGTGACAATTACCTAGACTGAAACCATAGACAAATCATTGGGAGAAGGATATAGGTGGTTACATGATAATCATGGTCATTTTGAAATTCTGAATCTATAAATTAAATACAAATCCCAATAAGGGGTGATTTCATTTCTTTAGAACACAAAGTGCCCACCAAGCATGGCTCTAAGTATCGTACAAATATTTACTCATTTAGTTCTCATAACAACCCTATAAGATAGGCTCTAACATCATTCCCATTTTACAGATGAGGAAACAGAGGCACAGAGGTATGAAATAACTTGTCGATTTACAGTTAGTAAATAGCACTGCTAGGATTCAAAGCCACACAGGCTGCTTCTGGAGTTTCCAAAGAGAGCTTAGGTCTTTTTGTGAAACACAATTTGGAGTGTTTTTCATGTCCTCCTTTAAAGGTAATTCTTCCCAAGATGTTTTATGTTGCCTTGTGATTTTCTGAATTTAACTTGTAAGTCCCAAGGTTAGAAATTCTCATTGCATTTGTGCCTTCATGGACCTCAACTGTAAAAACATAATCATATTAAAGTAAGAGTTTAAAGCACACTTTGTTCTTTTGTGAAGAGTTTAGAACCGATTTACTGTTGGAGAGTAGCGGTACTTTGTCAACTGTTCCTTCAATTCATTTCATCAAGGCTGTCTCTTGAGGGCCTTACTTTACTATGGAGACAAATGAGACAGAATCCTCACCCTGAGATCTCAGGCTAATGCTGTGATTCTCAACCCGAGATGGGGCAGCAGTTTGCCCTGTCTCGAGGTCTGGGAACGTTTTTGCTTGTCACACCTGGGGTGATGCTACTGGCATCTAATGGGTGGGGCCAGAGATGCTGCTAACCTCCCACAATGCACAAGGTAGCACCCCCCCACAAGCAATTCTCTGTCCACAGATGCCCACGGTGCCTAGGTTGAGAAATGAGTAATGACTTACTTGGACAAATGATGTAATCACTGTAAGTACAGGATAGCTAAGGGGGAAAGGGCTTCAGAGACAGCTTCCTGGGAAAATGACCCTAAAATGCCAGTAGGAATTACCCAGACAAGAACGCATGAAATTTTGATGTGGTTATTTTCAACTTTCACTTTTGTTTTTATAACTAATTTAATGTGCAGGAAAGGCATCTTCATCCCCACCCCTACCTGCCACCACAAACCTCACCCCAAGGTAGCCTGTATAGAACGGGAACAGCCATGGAGTACAGACAAGTACAGACATGGAAGGGTCAAAGATAGGGGATTTCCCACATGAAAAACATTGATCTTTCTATATATTTTTTTAACATCTTTATTGGGGTATAACTGCTTTATATTGTTGTGTTAGATTCTGCTGTATAACAAAGTGAATCAGTTATACATATACATATATCCCCATATCCCCTCCCTCTTGTGTCTCCCTCCTACCCTCCCTATCCCACCCCTCTAGGTGGTCACAAAGCACCGAGCTGATCTCCCTGTGCTATGCGGCTGCTTCCCACTAGCTATCTATTTTACATTTGGTAGTGAATATATGTCCATGCCACTCTCTCACTTCGTCCCAGCTTACCCTTTCCCCTCCCCACGTCCTTAACTCCACTCTCTACGTCTGCATCTTTATTCCTGGCCTGCCCTAAGTTCTTCAAAGCATTTTTATTTTTTTAGATTCCATATATATGTGTTAGCATATGGTATTTGTTTTTCTCTTTCTGACTTACTTCACTCTGTATGACATACTCTAGGTCCATCCATCTCACTACAAATAACTCAATTTTGTTTCTCGTTATGGCTGAGTAATATTCCATTGTATATATGTGCCACATCTTCTTTATCCATTCATCTGTCGTTGGACACTTAGGTTGCTTCCATGTCCTGGCTATTGTAAATACTGCTGCAGTGAACACTGTGGTACATGACTCTGAGTTACGGTTTTCTCAGGGTATATGCCCAGTACTGGGATTGCTGGGTCGTATGGTAGTTCTATTTTTAGTTTTTTAAGGAACCTCCTACTGTTCTCCATAGTGGCTGTATCAATTTACATTCCCAGCAACAGTGTAGGAGGGTTCCCTTTTCTCCACACTCTCTCCAGCATTTATTGTTTGTGGATTTTTTAATGATGGCCATTCTGACCGGTGTGAGGTGACACCTCATTGTAGTTTTCTTTTGCATTTCTCTAATGATTAGTGATGTTGAGCATCCTTTCATGTATTTGTTGCCTATCTGTATATCTTCTCTGGAGAAATGTCTATTTAGGTCTTCTGCCCATTTTTGAATTGGGTTGTTTGTTTTTTTGATATTGAGCTGCATCAGCTGCTTGTATATTTTGGTGATTAATCCTCTGTCACTTGCTTCATTTGCAAATATCTTCTCCCATTCTGAGGGTTGTCTTGTTTCTGGTTTCTTTTGCTGTGCAAAACTTTTAAGGTTCACTAGGTCCCATTTGTTTATTTTTGTTTTTATTGCCATTTCTCTAGGAGGTGGGTCAAGAAGGATCTTGCTGTGATTTATGTCATAGAGTGTTCTGCCTATGTTTTCCTCTAAGAGTTTTATAGTGTCTGGCCTTACATTTAGGTCTCAAATCCATTTTGAGTTTATTTTTGTGTATGGTGTTAGGGAGTGTTCTAATTTCATTCTTTTACATGTAGCTGTCCAATTTCCCAGAACCACTTACTGAAGAGGCTGTCTTTTCTCCATTGTATATTCTTGCCTCCTTTATCAAAGATAAGGTGACCATATATACGTGGGTCTATCTCTGGGCTTTCTATCCTGTTCCATTGATCTATCTTTCTGTTTTTGTGCCAGTACCGTACTGTCTTGATTACTTTAGCTTTGTAGTGTAGTCTGAAGTTAGGAAGCCTGATTCCTCCAGCTACATTTTTCTTTCTCAAGATTGCTTTAGCTATTTGGGGTCTTTTGTGTTTCCATACAAATTGTGAAACTTTTTGTTCTAGTTTTGTGAAAAATGCCATTGGTAGTTTGATAGGGATTGCAGTGAATCTGTAGATTGCTTAGGGTAGTATAGTCATTTTCACAGTGTTGATTCTTCCAATCCAAGAACATGGTATATCTCTCCATCTGTTTGTATCATCTTAAATTACTTTCCTCAGTGTCTTATAGTTTTCTTCATACAGGTGTTTTGTCTCCTTAGGTAGGCTTATTCCTAGGTATTTTATTCTCTTTGTTGCAGTGGTACATGGGAGTGTTTCCTTAATTTCTCTTTCCGATTTTTCATCATTAGTGTATAGAAATGCAGCAGATTTCTATCCATTAATTTTGTATCCTGCAACTTTACCCAATTCATTAATTAGCTCTAGTAGTCTTCTGGTAGCATCTTTAGGATTCTCTATGTAGAGTATCATGTCATCTGCAAACAGTGACAGTTTTATTTCTTCTTTGCTGATTTAGATTCCTCTTAGTTCTTTTTTGTCTCTGATTGCCGTGGCTAAAAATTCCAAAGCTACGTTAAATAATAGTGGTGAGAGTGGGAAACCTTGTCTTGTTCCTGATCTTAGTGGAAATAGTTTCAGTTTTTCACCGTTGAGAACGATGTTGGCTGTGGGTTTGTCATATATAGCCTTTATTACGTTGAGGTAAGTTCCCTCTATGCCTACTTTCTGGAGAGGTTTTATCATAAATGGGTGTTGAATTTTGTCAAAAGCTTTCTCTGCATCTATTGAGATGATCATATGGTTTTTATCCTTCAATTTGTTAATATGGTGTATCACATTGACTGATTTGCATATATTGAAGAATCTTTGCATGTCTTGGATAAACCCCACTTGATCATGGTGTATGATCCTTCTAATGTGCTGCTGGATTCTATTTGCTAGTATTTTGTTGGGGATTTTTATATCTATGTTCCTCAGTGATAGTGGCCTGTAGTTTTCTTCTTTTGTGACATCTTTGTCTGGTTTTGTTATCAGGGTGATGGTGGCCTTGTAGAATGAGTTTGAGAGTGTTCCTCCCTCTGCTATATTTTGGAAGAGTTTAAGAAGGATGGGTGTTAGCTCTTCTCTAAAAGTTTGATAGAATTCGCCTGTGAAGCCATCAGGTCCTGGGCTTTTGTTTGTTGGAGGATTTTTAATCACAGTTTCAATTTCATTACTTCTGATTGCTCTGTTCATATTTTCTATTTCTTCCTGGTTCAGTCTTGGAAGGTTGTGCTTTTCTAAGAATTTGTCCATTTCTTCCAGTTGTCCATTTTATTGGCATAGAGTTTCTTGTAGTAATCTCTCATGATCCTTTGTATTTCTGCAGTGTCAGTTGTTACTTCTCCTTTTTCATTTCTAATTCTGTTGATTTGAGTCTTCTCCCTTTTTTTCTTGATGAGTCTGGCTAATGGTTTATCAATTTTGTTTTTCTTCTCAAGAACCAGCTTTTAGTTTTATTGATCTTTGCTATCGTTTCCTTCATTTCTTTTTTATTTATTTCTGATCTGGTCTTTATGATTTCTTTCCATTGGCTAACTTTGTGGTTTTTTTGTTCTTCTTTCTCTAATTGCTTTAGGTGTAAGGTTAGGTTGTTTATGTGAGATTTTACTTGTTTCTTGAGGTAGGATTTTATTGCTATATACTTCCCTCTTAGAATCGCTTTTGCTGCATCCCATAGGTTTTGGGTCATCAATTTTCCATTGTCATTTGTTTCTAGGTATTTTTTGATTTCCTCTTTGATTTCTTCAGTGATCTCTTGGTTATTTAGTAGCGTATTCTTTAGCATCCCGGTGTTTGTATTTTTTACAGTTTTTTTTTCCTGTAATTGATATGTAGTCTCATAGTGTTGTGGTCAGAAAAGATACTTCATACAACTTCAATTTTCTTAAATTTACCAAGGCTTGATTTGTGACCCAAGATATGATCTATCCTGGAGAAGGTTCCATGAGCACTTGAGAAAAAAGTGTATTCTGTTGTTTTTGCATGGAATGTCCTATAAATATCAATTAATTCCATCTTGTGTAATGTGTCATTTAAAGCTTGTGTTTCCTTATTATTTTCTTTTTGGTTGATCTTTCCATAGGTGAAAGTGGGGTGTTAATGTCCCCTACTATGATTGTGTTACTGTCGATTTCCCCTTTTATGGCTGTTAGTATTTGCTTTATGTATTGAGGTGCTCCTATGTTGGGTGCATAAATGTTTATAATTGTTATATCTTCTTCTTGGATTGATTCTTTGATCATTATGTAGTGTCCTTCTTTGTCTCTTGTAATAGTCTTTATTTTAAAGTCTATTTTGTCTGATATGAGAATTGCTACTCCAGCTTTCTTTTTATTTCCATGTGCATAGAATCCCCTCACTTTCAGTCTGTATGTGTCCCTAGGTCTGAAGTGGGTGTCTTGTAGATAGCATATGTATGGGTCTTGTTTTTGTATCCATTCAGCCAGTCTGTGTCTTTTGGTCAGAGCATTTAATCCATTTACATTTAACGTAATTATCGATATGTATATTCCTATTACCATTTTGTTAATTGTTTTGCGTTTGTTATTGTAGATCTTATTCTTCTCTTGTGTTTCCTGTCTAGAGAAGTTCTTTTAGCATTTGTTGCAAAGCTAGTTTGGTGGTGCTGAATTCTCTTAGCTTTTGCTTGTCTGTAAAGGTTTTAATTTCTCCACTGAATCTCAGTGAGATCCTTGCTGGGTAGAGGAATCTTGTTTGTAGGTTTTTCCCTTTCATCACTTTAAATATGTCCTGCCACTCCCTCTGGCTTGCAGAGTTTCTGCTGAAAGATCAGCTGTTAACCTTATGGGGATTCCCTTGTGTGTTATTTGTTGTTTTTCCCTTGCTGCTTTCAATATTTTTTCTTTGTATTTAATTTTTGATAGCTTGATTAATATGTGTCTTCACGTGTTTCTCCTTGGATTTATCCTGTATGGGACTCTCTGCGCTTCCTGGACTTGATTGACTGTTTCCTTTCCCATATTAGGGAAGTTTTCAACTATAATCTCTTCAAATATTTTCTCAGTCCCTTTCTTTTTTTCTCTTCTTCTGGGACCCCTATAATTCGAATGTTGGTGTATTTAATGTTGTCCCAGAGGTCTCTGAGACTGTCCTCAATTCTTTTCATTCTTTTTTCTTTATTCTGCTCTGCAGTAGTTATTTCCACTATTTTATCTTCCAGGTCACTTATCTGTTCTTCTACCTCAGTTATTCTGCTATTGATTCCTTCTAGAGAATTTTAAATTTCATTTATTGTGTTGTTCATCATTGTTTGTTTGCTCTTTAGTTCTTCTAGGTCCTTATTAAACATTTCTTGTATTTTCTCCATTCTATTTCTAAGATTTTGGATCATTTTTACTATCATTACTCTGAATTCTTTTTCAGGTAGACTGCCTATTTCCTCTTCATTTGTTAGGTCTGTTGGGTTTTTGCCTTGCTCCTTCATCTGCTGCATATTTCTCTGTCTTCTCATTTTGCTTTACTTACTGTGTTTGGTATCTCCTTTTCTCAGGCTGCAGGTTCATAGTTCCCATTGTTTTTTTGTCTGCCCCCAGTGGGTAAGGTTGGTTCAGTGGGGTGTGTAGGCTTCCTGGTGGAGGGTACTGGTGCCTGTGCTCTGGTGGATGAGGCTGGATCTTGTCTTTCTGGTGGGCAGGACCACGTCCGGTAGTGTGTTTTGGGGTGTCTGTGAACTTATTACAATTTTAGGCAGCCTCTCTACTAATGGGTGGGGTTGGTTGCTGTCTTGCTAGTTGTTTGGCATAGGGTGTCCAGCACTGTAGCTTGCTGGTCGTTGAGTGGAGCTGGGTCTTAATGCTGAGATGGAGATCTCTGGGAGAGCTCTCGCCGACTGATATTACGTGGGGCCGGGAGGTCTCTGGTGGTCCAGTGTCCTGAACTCGGCTCTCCCACCTCAGAGGCTCAGGCCTGACAGCCGGCTGGAGCACCAAGACCTATCAGCCACACAGCTTTTGGGAAGTCTGAGGTCTTCTGACAGTGTTCAGTGGGTGTTCTGTAGGAGTTGTTCCACATGTAGATGTATTTTTGATGTATTTGTGGGGAGGAAAGTGATCTCCATGTCTTACTCCTCCACCATCTTGAAGGTCCTCTCTCTTCACACCTCCTGTTGCTAGAGCATCCACATTTCATCAAGGCTGCCAGCCGGCAGATCCCACCCGGCCATCTGCTTCTTGTTCAGTAGCTCCCTGCACAGCTGGTACCCAGGGCCCAACTCTAGTGAGCCCCTGAAACTGCTGATCATGGGGTTTTCCTGACCTTTATATTTTTAAATGGCCTCTTATGTAAACTTTTCCAACCAGCTACTCAAAATGACTTCAGGAAGAATACACAAGAAACTACTAAATAGGACAGCAGGGCAAAAGAAAGAGTTTATATTATTAATATGATTCACTTCTCTCTGTATATATTTTTAGATATTTGTATTGCATTCTTAAAAATATTAGCAATGTTTTTTAAAATGCCTTGCTTTGCCACATAAATAATGGATGACCATGGCTACCATTTTGTGAGTGTTTACTATATGTTGACTAGTATACTAAGCTCTTGACATTGATCTCACTTAATTCTCACAAGAATCTATCAATAACCGGTGCTATTATTATTGCTATTGTTGTTCAGAATTCAGGGGGACCAGACTCCTCCTGGCTTGAGCAGCCGGGTGGTAGTGACGCCCTTCCTTGAGTCAGGAAACAGCCGAGGAGGGAGGTGAGGGGAGTCCGGCCAGGGTCTGAGGGGGGAAGGAGTGACGAGCTGAGGCTCCTGAGGGGCCAGTGCCAGTGGAAGTGTCCAGGTGCAGTTGGACGTGCGGGTGTGGAGCTGGACAGGGGCCTCAGCTGGAGACGGAGATGTAAAGTCATCTGCCTATGAAGGTATGAGGTCCCGAGAGTGGTACAGTAAGGAGAAGAAGACCGAGGCTGGTCGAGGGGGACCCCACGTCTATGGGGCAGGCAGAGGGAGGAGCCGCGAGACGCCCCTTAGCGCCAGAGAGTGAGTGCTTCGTACCATCCAGTTCTCCCCCTCCACCCTGGGCTGTTTTGCTTTCTTTCAGTTTTCTCAGAAATCTCTGGTAGGACCCTTGCTTCAACTTGGACTAATTCTCACTAGAGAAATTTTATCTGGACTAGATGCAATTGTTGGGAACAGTTAAAAAGCTAAGAACACCCCATCTGACTTCTCTGATACAGGAATATGTGAATTTAAACTGTGTCTGAAATCCCCAAACTAAAGAAGCCCAAGGACACCTGGACTTTTGCTTTTAGCTCTTTACTTTTGGACCACTGTGGCTGCTGTCCTTTATTGATTTGCCAGAGGAACTTACACTCTTCCCTGAAACCCTCATTATTAGAGTCTATTGCTTATTTAAAATTATTTTCTGGAGATGTAACGTATAGCATGGTGACTATAGTTAACAATACTGTGTCGCATATTTGAAAGTTGCTAAGAGAGTAGATCTTAAAAGTTCCCATCACAAGAAAAAAATTACTATGTGTGAAGATGGATGTTAACTAAACTTATTGTGGTGATCATTTCACAGTATATACAAATATCAAATCATTATGTTGTACACCTTAAACTTATACAATGTTCTACATCAATTATTTCTCAATTGAAAATATTTATTATACAAGTTACACAGTCCCACACGTACATCCTTTCCCCCTTAATCAACATGACATACTACTTCATTTTCTTTGCATAGTGAGATCAGTCCATGCTTAACCATTTCTCTCCCATGCCTCCACTGACATCCAGGGACAGTTTGTGGGGTTACGGGCTGGAAGAGGGGCTAGCATTTCTGCTGCCGCAGGGCCACTTGGTAGAAGAGCAGCCAGAGTGAAAAGCTCAGCAAAGGGGAGGCATGGACTTCACTGGCTCAGCTGTGGCATGGTGACAGCCACTTGTGGACTTCTAATTACACTCTCCCCCACCCACCCCAGACACCGTGAGGCCATCCTGCTGGATGGCCTGTGATATTTGAAAGGCCCCACGTTGGGTGAGCACATACCAGACAAGTCCATGTGGCATAGCTCTCCACCCTGCTCTGCAGAATCTGTTTTGTAAACTCCCAGACAGACGGGGAACGTTTCCCAGGCCCCCGCAGAGGAGGAGCTGCTGCTCCCGGAGGTG
This sequence comes from Hyperoodon ampullatus, assembly GCF_949752795.1. Taxonomy (NCBI): domain Eukaryota; kingdom Metazoa; phylum Chordata; class Mammalia; order Artiodactyla; family Ziphiidae; genus Hyperoodon; species Hyperoodon ampullatus. Next base: position 68,939,315 of record NC_136929.1, read on the forward strand.
CTGGCCTTTGATTCCCGGAACAGGTGACTGGTTTCTGACCGTCTTGGAGGACCACACCCGGAACACTCCTAAAGAGACGGGGCTAGAGACCTTTAGCCTCTGACACTTGAGCGGAGGGTGAGAAGTTCAGGCTGCAGCTTTAATCAGAATCAGATGAACCCATACCCCTGCTTGTTATTCCTCTTGAGGCTTTGGCAGGAAAATTAGAAAAATATCACAGGAAACTGACCATTAAGTCAGCATGGGAGACCTCATGAGCAATCTAAAGTTGGCAGTTTAAATGTAAAATACAAACCTAAGATACGAAGAAGGAAAGGGCTCCTTTGCTATCATTTATACGTCAAGTGCAGAGGGCCACTCTGTGTCTCCCCAGGCTCTGTCACAGTGGCCGAGGGGGGACTTCACTCAGACAGCGCCCAGACCACCCTCCCCGTCTCCCTCTGGACCTTGCACACTCCCTGCTCACGAGTCCCCAGCCCTCCCAGCAAGCACGCTGCCTGCCTTTCCCTCGTTCTCCTGCTGGCCCCTCCCAGGCGTCCCCTCCATGCTTGGGCCAGTCTGGACACAGCTCACTTCACGCTGACCCTGGCCTCACTCCCTCTGGGCGTGGTGAGCTGGGGAGGCGAGGGACTCCGTCGCTGTTCCAAAGTGCTGGCCAGTAGGAGCCGTATCTTGTTCGGTGGCACATCATGGGCGCCTGGTGCTCCGTGGCCCTGTGCTGGGCAGGAATTCAATAACTGTGTGTTAAATTGAACTGGAACCTGGCAGAAAATAACCTGTCAGTTCACGAATTATTTTACTGCTTCTACATGTGAGAGAATATTGTGTGGCGATAAATTATTCATTTTCTCTTCAAAATGCCCTAAATCTCTCTGCTGCTGAGCTACACTTCTTCTTGGGGATCGTTCACTGCTCAGCCCTCTACTCAGGCTTCTCTGAAACTGCCCGCGATGACTGCTGAACCCAAAAGGCATAGTTTAGGTTTTGTATCGGTTACTCTTTCTTAACTATTTGATACAACTAACTCACTTCCCGCCCCGTCTGTAATGCTCGTTCTGTGGCTTCCGTCTCTGGCTACACCTTCCCCAGCCCAGGTCCTCCTCCACCCGGGCCTTGAGCGCGGGAGTTTCCAGGGTTCTGAATTCTCCCTGGATGATTGGTTTAATTGTTATGTATCCTCTGTGTGTATCATCTACATGCCTATCATTCCCAAGTAGGTCTGGATGTTGCAAGGTGCCCCCAAATTGAACGCATCACAACGTAAGCTTGCTATCTTCTCCATATCCCAGCTCCCAGTACCTCCCTATTTCACTGTTTTCTGTGTTTAAAGGCACAGTGACCAAAGCCTGAGATGCAGAGTCATCCTCTATTTCTCCCTGGCCCCCAAGCTTCTACATCACTGGCCCAGTCTTCATCTGCTGTCGCTTCCTTTCTGCTCCCCTTTGCCGTCTCTCACCTAAACTGTTGTAACCATCTTCTACCCGCCCTTCCTCAGCTCAGTGTCCGTCCTGCCCCCAGGTGTGTTTCTGACATGCAGTGGAATTACGTCACTCTCCTAACACCCTCAAGACCCTCACCACCACCCCCATTGCCACAGATTGATCCTAACATCTTCATCTGGGCCCTTCATGATCTGGCCCCTGCCCATCCCCCCAGTGATGCCCACTCACATCCTTGCGGTTCCTAGACTAAAACACGCCATTTAATGACCGCTGGCTTTGCCTGCCGTTCTTTTAACCTAGGTGGCAAATTGCTATTAGTCCTTCATAGCCTTGCTGAAACATTGCCTCTTCTGGGAGGTTTTGTCCTTATGTGTTCAGAAAGTGAATTGTTTCTTCTCTTATTCGTCATATTTACATCCCACGTGGGACTGGGAGATCCCCAAGGACAGGGACCACATCTTGCTTACCTCTGCATTCCCAGCCGCTTAACCTGTTCCTGGTACGTGGTGCCCAGTGTCGGATGAACATATCTCGGCTTCTCTTCTTGTTGACTTTCCTACCAGAACCTCACGTTTAACTTTTAAAATGAGACTTTTGGCTATTTCTCCTTTACTAATGTATTAACCCTTCTAAAGCCTCCTGAAGACGACAGTAAAAATTAACAGGTTCTGGGAGCAGTGGACATTGTGGACATGACTTCCGAAAAGGTCAAACTGCTTTGCTTACCTTAACACGTAAATCCAGTTTGTCCAAAGCACAAACTGGACAGCTTCGTCACGTGTCATGGGTTTCCTCTTTCCGTGGAAAAGGTGGATGGGGGAAGGAAACTACCATTTATTGACTAGCCTATTGACTAGGTCCATGACATAGGCTGTCATTTCCCAGGCCCTCCTAGATTTTCCCTGAGTAGGCAGGAGCAGAGAAATCTCTGGAGAGGGAGAAGTCCAGCTCTCTAGATGATGCATGGTTCCCTTGAGCAAGTGTTTCTCTCAGAGCCTTAGTCTGCTTATTTGAAAATAAAAGGGTCAGACCAAGTGGTCCCTAGAGCCTGCCAAGTTCTAATGTTTCCTTAGCAAACATTTACCAAGTGGATTCTCTCTGAGCCAGCGCCTGTGCTGGGCGTTAGAGATGCAAATAAGGTGCAGCTCTCAGCCTGTCACATTCAGTGGAGGAGAATAATTCTTTTATTCTGACTATGCAAGGTCTATTGTGACTATTTAAAGTCAATCACTGATTGGACCTATGTAGAAAAAGTATGGTCAGTTAAAAAAGAAAAACCTACAGAGACAATCATGTATAAAATTACCTGCTAGGGCTTATGTGGATTAGAAGAATAAATTATGGTTCCTGCCTCAAAAGAGGCTCTAATCCAATGGAAAGACACACCGTTCATGCAGCAAAGAAAATACGTTTTATAATCAAAATTGTTATTCATGCAGGAGTAGCTTTCCAGGCCACCAGTGTTAGACCAACTCAGATTATCTGAAGCGTTTTATATTACTTTATATAAGCTATCATTAAGTTAGAGGGAAACAAATACTGATGCTAAATATTTGTCCTAAATGCAGACTGGCTGCAATCACAGCAGAACTTCACATTGGTTTTGATAAAGTGCTGTGAATACTTCTGTTATATGACATGTTCTTCTACCTGAAGCAGCCAGTCCTTAAAGAGGCATTTCCATCTCTCCCTGGTGTGTGTTTCATCCATTTTGTATTCTTGGAGAGTCTAGCCATTGTTTACTTTACCTTATGCAAGATAAATACAGACTGATGCTATACCATGCTAGGAATGTCTACCTAGTTTCAGACCACCATAAAGAGTGTTTTCTCTCTTTTTCTTTTTTTCCCATCTTAAAAAAATCAGCTGTTTTTTTTTCAGCTTTATTGAGGTATAATTGACAAATAAAATTATAAGATGTTTAAATTATACAACATGTTGATTTGATAAATGTATACACTGTGAAAGGAAGAGTTGAATGGTTATGTGTATGATACTTGAAATTGTATCCAGAATTTGTCTTTTCTTTTATAAGCCCATTTATTTGTTTATTTATTTATTTTATTATTATTATTTTTTTTTTGGCTGCGTTGGGTCTTAGTTGCGGCACGCGGGCTCTTCCTTGAGGCATGCGGGCTCTTCCTTGCGGCACACGGGCTTCTCTCTAGTTGTGGCTTGCGGGTTTTCTCTTCTCTAGTTGTGGTGCATGGGCTCCAGAGCTCGTGGGCTCTGTAGTTTGCTGCACGCAGGCTCTCTAGTTGAGGCACACGAGCTTAGTAGTTGTGACGCCTGGGCTTAGTTGCCCTGCAGCATGTGGGATCTTAGTTCCCTGACCAGGGATCGAACCCGTGTCCCCTGCATTGGAAGGAGGATTCTTTACCACTGGACCCCCAGGGAAGTCCTGCTAAGATGTCTTTAATGATGACAATTTTGTAGATTGGATTGAGAACTAATAAGCAAGTAGAATCAGAACAGAAGAAATGTAGATCACTTTACATCAGTAATTTCAAAGTCCAAGGAATAAAATGATTTTTAAATGAATAAAACAAAGACTACATTTTAAAAAAATATACTTTATTTTTAGAGCAGTTTTGGGTTCACAGGAAAATTAACCACAAAGTATGGAGAGTTCTCCTATACCACCTATACCCACACATGCACAGCCTCTTCCACCATTAACATCCCCACCAGAGTGGCACATTACAACTGGTGAACCTAACATTGACATATCATTGTCACCCAAAGTCTGTAGTTTGTATTAGGCTTCTCTCTTGGTCTTGTACATTCTGTGGGTTTTGACAAGTGTAGAGTGTCACGTATCCACCATTAGAGTGTCATGTGAATATTTCACTGCCCTAAAGATCCTCTGTGCTCTGTCTACTCATCCCTGTCATCCCTCGCTCACTCCTAATACATAGCAACCACTGATCCTCCTACTGGCTTTGCCTCTTCCAGAATGTCATACAGTTGGAATCATATAGTATAGAGCCTTTCAGATTGGCTTCTTCCGTTTAGTAATATGCATTTAAGGTTCCTCTATGTCTTTTTATGGCTTGATGGCTCATTTCTTTAGCACTGAATAATATTCCATTGTCTGGATGCACCACAGTTTATTTATCCATTCGCCTACTGAAGAGCAGCTTGGTCACTTCCAAGCTGTTGGCACTTCCAATTGCCAGTTTTGGCAATTATGAATAAAGCTGCTATAAACATTCCTGTGCAATGTCACCTCACACCCATTGATACTGTGGACATGTTGGCTTCAAAAGTTTTGTCACATTTTTTTATATTTTGAGTACATATGTCTTTTAGAAATATAATATTTGTCTTTATGGCTTAAAAAAAATTCCCGTGCAAGTTTATGTGTGCAATAAGTTTTCAACTCTTTGCGTAAGTACCTAGGAGTGCAAACTACTGGAACGTATACTAAGAGTATGTTTAGTTTTATAAAAAACTGCCAAACTGTCTTCGAAAGGGGCTGTACCATTTTGCATTCCCAGCAGCAATGAATGAGAGTTTCTGTTGTTCCTCATCCTAGCCAGAATTTGGTAATACCAGTGTTTTAGAATTTTGTCGTTCTAGTAGGGGTGTAGTGGTATCTCATGGTTGTTTTCATTTGCAATTTTCTAATGATATATGATATACAGCATCTTTTCATATGCTTATTTGCCATCAGTGTATCTTCTTTGGGTGAGGTATCTGTTCAGATTTTTGGTCTCTTTTTTTAATTAGATTGTTTATTTTATTATTTTGAGTTTTAAGAATGTTTTAGATAACAGTCCTTTATCAGATATGATTTTTACAAATACTTTCTCTAAACCTATGGCATAGCTTCTCATATACTTGACAGTTTCTTTCACAGAGTAGAAGTTTTTAATTTTAATGAAGTCCAGTTTATCAAGTATTTATTTCATAGATCGTGACTTTGATGTTGTATCTAGAAAGTCATCACTAAACCTAAGGTCATATCAGTATTCTCCTATGTTATCTTCTAGGGGTGTGACAGTTTTGTGCTTACATTTAGATCTGTGATCCATTATGAGTTAATTTTTGTGAAGAGTATAAGATCTATGTCTAGACTGACATTTTTTTGCATGTGGATATATAGTTCTTTCAACATTGTTGAAAACCTGTCTCCATTGTATTGCCTTTACTCCTTTGTCAAAGATCAGTTGGCTATATTTGTGTGGCTCTCTATTCTGTTCCATTATTCTGTTCATCTCTTCTTTCACCAATATCATACTGTCTTGATTACTATAGCTTTATGGTAAGTCTGGAAATTGAATAGTGTCAATTCTCCAACTTTGTTCTCCTGCTTCAAGACTGTGTTGGCTATTCTGGGTCTTTTGCCTCTCCATATAAACTTTAGAATCAGTTTGTTGTCTTATAATTTTCTGTTTAAAACTGGACATTGTAAACTTTATAAATGAGGCAACTCTCAAAATCAGATCCCCTCCTCCCCAAAGTTTGCTGTTATTGTTGCTGTTTGTTTAGTGACATTCTTCAGCTAATTATGTAAAGTCTGAATCCTTTGTATGACCATGGAAGTCTGTACTCAGTTAGCTTAGTGGTCTGCAAATGATTGGATAGAGATTTCCTTAAATGTCTTGAACCAGTATGTCTGCTGGCCTTTGCCAAGGGACAGGTAGTGCATACTGGGCTATGGTTTCAGTGCTCCAGCAGGAATTTGGTAACTCTGTCTCAGGCTTTATTTCCTGCTTGTGCAGATCATCAAGGTCAGCCAGAGGAGAGAAATTAGACCTTCTCAGGTCATTCCTAGGTATGCACACAGTTCTCCACATGTGCTTGGCCTTCTAGATTCCTAAGAATATGTCAGAACTTTTCTTAGTCCCTATGGGTGTCTCATTTCCCCAGCTATTCCTTTCATTCCTTTTGGTCCACATCTTGTTTGGTTCAACTGTTATCACCACTTCAGGCAGCTATGGTGTTAAATAATTGCCACTGATTGTTTTTGACAAACACCCTGGGAAAAAGCTTTTCTCAGTGATGAGCTCAGTGTCAGGTTAAATAAAGATAAGCCCTGTGAATGGGGGCATTCAGTGAATTGCCAGACAGCTCAAATAATGATAATTCTTTAAAAATGGACCTTTGGGGAAGGTCAAACCCATTCTGCCCTCTCCAGTGGCTGCTAGGCTGCTGGTTTTCACAACTCCTCTGATTGTGATGCCTGCTGGCTTTTCAAAGCTCCTGCAGAGCTGAGAAAAAAAAGGCACGTTCAAGTGCCACAGAGCTCACTGTTCTTACACAGATTCGGTAATTTTTCTTACATAAGCACTACTTGGATTGTTGCAAGCTTTTATTCATTTCCAGATTTTCCTAAAAAATTGATTTTGATAATTTTTGCCAGTATTTTTGTTATTTTTATGGAAGAGCAGGATTTTGGAGATCTTTACTCCACCATTCCCACTGGTGTTACCCACTTGCATTATTTTTATTCAGCTTTTCTGAAGTATAACTTACGTTCAGAAAAACTCACCAACTTAAAGAATACAATTGGATGAGTTTTGTCAAATATATATGGTTACGTTATGTAACTATCACCACAGTCATGGTATGGAGCATTTCCATTGCCACACGGGCAACCACTGAACTGTTTTCTGTCACTACACTTTTACCTTTTGTAAAATTTTTTACAGATGCAATCGTATAGTGCACCCACTTTGTATTTGCCTTCTTTCAATCTGCATAGTGCCTCTGAGGTTCATCCACGTTGCTGTATGTATTAGGAGTTAGTGCCTTTGTATTGTTGAGTACTTCATTGTATGGATATACAACAATTTTTCATCCATTTGCCTGTTGATGGACATTTGGATTATTGCCACTTTTGCCTATTTTGTGAATAAAGCTGCTACAAACATTCAAGTACATGTCTTTATATGGATGTATGATCTATTTTATCTTGGATAAATAACTAAGAGTGCAATTGTTGGGTCAGATGCTAAACATATGTTTAATTTTATAAGACGTCGACGAGCTGTTTTCCAAAGAGGCCATACCCCTTTAGAAGTTTCAGTGGTTCTATATTCTTGTAAAACTTAATATTGTAACTATTTTTAATTTAGACATTCTAGTGTGTGTGTAGCGGTGTCTCATTATGATTTTAGCTTGTATTTCTCCAATGACGAATGATGTTGAGCATCTTTTCATTTACTTATTTGCCATTTGTATATCTTCTTTTAGAAGGGTCTGTTCAAATATATTGCCCATTTTTAAAATCAGGTTTTGTGACTTACGGAATTTAGGAGTTCTCTATATATTCTGCATACGAGTCTTTTATGAGACACATGTTTTGAAAACATTTTCTCCAAGTAGAGGAGCAATTCTTAAGACACAAGCAACTATCTGAGTTTAGAGGAGATAAAAGGATCTGAATCTAGATAGTTAAATGTTAGAGTCTCTAGCTTTAAAAAATAATAAAGAAACTTCCTATGTGTGTCAGAAAGTATAAAGCATATTCAAGTATGTGGTATGTAAAGCATGAACCATTTGATGACTTTTGTGTATGCAGTAGGTAAAAAACTTTTGTGTAGAATAAAATAGTTTGTGTTTCCAAACCATAATGGAATAACAAGTTTGTTAGATAAGTAAATTTTATAAATAACAGAGAATCCTTCCTAAACAAACCTATTACAGAGGTGCCAATGAGAAACATCAACTTATTTAGGTATATATCAGAACTTCTAAGTGAGAATATATATATATATATATATATATATATACATATATATATATATATATATATATATATATATATATATATATATGCCTTGACTGATGTACAGTTGACTCTTGAACAACGCAAGGGCTAGGGTTGCTGACCCCCAACTAAGTCAAAATTCACATTTAACTTTTGGTTCCCTAAAATTTTAACTAATAGCCTACTGTTGATCAGAAGCCTTATCAATAACATAGTCAATAAACACATATTTTGTATATGTGTTATATATTGCATTCTTACAATAGAGTAAGATAGAGAAAAGAAAATATTATTAAGAAAATCATAAGAAGGAGAAAGTACATTTACAGTGCTGTACTGTATTTTGCGATACTGTAAGTTCATGTCGTCTGCTTACAAGGCGTGTGTTGGTACCTACATGAATATTGGTTTATATGATACAAAACATTGCAGATGTTATACATGTTACTAACACATCAAAAATGAAAAGATAATGTGAAAAAGAAATTCATATTTATTTAGAGATATAACGATTCACATGTTAATAACAAAGAAGCAGCAAAATGATTGCCTTACGGTAGCCTAGTTTAATTGACAGGATTGCTTCATGGTAACTTAGCCTACACACTAATGAATGAATCATTATAAAATTTTTATGGCATAAGTAAGTACTGCATCTATATTCATAGTCCAGTACTGGAAACATTGTTACGTTTTTAAAAAACTACTTCCTTCTGATGATAGACTGATATGCAATTTCTCCAATTACGAGAAAGAGGCATATTGTATGGTAATGTGATTTTTTGAAAGCAAAGTTATAAAACAGCAAGAAAACTAATATATTGCTGATTTTATATTAAATATCACCTTGTGCCTATGTAAGGATAGACTAGTATCTACATGTATTTTATGCATTCATGACATACCTTTTTCTCAATTTTTTCGATATTTCTAGGCTAAGGAGTTCATCTGCAAGTAATGTTGCAAATCTCAAAATATTTTCTAATATATTTATTGAAAAAAAAAGGTGTGTGTGTGAGTGGACCCACACAATTGAAACCTATGTTGTTCAAAGGTCAACTGTATATAATGCACTTAACATACCACTCTTAGCTCTTAGGTAGAGATGTTAATACATGTGGAACTGGCAAAAAAAACCAGGCTGTCAGTTATAGGAGCAAAGGCCAAGAACCTGCAGAAGACAGCTTCAGACTAGATGGTCAGCTTCTAATCCATAACTGCCTATCATATTTGACACTAATGAATGTCTAGTGAGTGGGTAAACTGGAGATGGCTGAAAATGAATATAGTCATCAAATATTTTTAAGTAAATAAGTGACATGATAAAAAGTTGAGAAATAGAACTGGTTTCAATGTGAAGCATTAGTGAAACCAATTTAAAAGGCTGTTGCCTGACTCTAAGAAAAAGATGAGAAGGGACTGAGCAGGACCAAGGAGAGGCAAGATTTCAAAGGTATCATGGAGGTGTAATTGATAGGACTTGATGCCCAAGTGAATGTAGACCTTGAAGAAGAAGAGTCTCAAGTTGACTCCATTTTCTGGTTTAGGTGGCTTAGTGGCGATGCTCTTAATCAAGACAAGACTTTAAATAGGTAAAACAGGTTTTGAAGAGAATGCAGTGAGTTCAGTTTTAATAGGTGTGTTTGAAGGGCCAGGAGGACCCCACAGATGGATGAGACTAGTGAGTAGTTGGGAATGTAGCTCTGGAGCTCAGGTGAGATGTCCACTCTAGAGAAAGAGGATGGGCATCATCAGAGTCTAGTTTATTTTAAGATGAGATATCTCATTATGCTTGTGCAGAGTAAAAAGAACAAGAACCACAATCTGAATTCTAAAAAATATCAATAGTTAAGGCACAAGTATTGCTTGGTGACAGGAAGGAGATAGTGTTTAGAGAGATGAGAGAATTCATCACCTTGAATGCCGAAGACCAGAAGAGTTTCAAGGAAGGTGAGTGCCAATTAGGCCCATTGCTACAAATAGGTCTTTGCTAGAAAGAGACTATGGAATTCAGTGATTAAAAACTCATTGGTCAAAACTGGTAAGAGCCCAGTGTCCATGGGGTAAACCCATGGACACTTCATACCATATCTTTTTTTTTTTTCATACCATATCTTCATACCATAGAATACTACTCAGTAATTAAAAGGAATGATTATTGCTATACACAACACAAATTAATATGAAAAACATTGTGATGAGTGAAAAAAGCCAGACACACACAAAATACATACTGTATGATCCCATTTATATGATGATTGGGAGTGGCGGGAGGGGATGCGGTGGTAGGGAAAACTGTCAGTAAAGCAGCACAGGAGGACTTTTGATGTCAAGAAATGTTCTTTATCTTGTTTGAGGGTAGTTACAATTGCCAAAACTCATTGAACTGAAAACTTAAGATCTATGTATAACCAGAATACAAAAAAAAAAGTCATTGGTCAAAGATGGGAGGTTTTGCAACTGAATTTGCTGCTTCTAAATTTCCACTAATTTACAGAGAGATATTCCTTTATGAAAGCAAATGTCCATACAGAGAGAGAGAAATCACAGTTACCAAACTTTCAAAGCAGAAAAACAAAAATATGTGGTAGCGGATTTGACAAGCCCAAGAAACAAAATCTAAGTGGTCAGTGGACAAAGTCATAAAATAACTCAATTTTCACTACAGAAATCCTAAAAATCAAAAATGTGAAGTGAGATTGAAGGTGAGTCAAAAAGAAGAGGGTTGGGACTTCCCTGGTGGCGCACTGATTAAGAATCCACCTGCCAGTGCAGGGGACACGGGTTTGAGCCCTGGTCCGGGAAGATACCACATGCCGCGGAGCAACTAAGCCCATGAGCCACAACTACTGAGCCTGCGCTCTAGAGCCCGTGAGCCACAACTACTGAGCCCAGGTGCTGCAACTACTGAAGCCCACATGCCTAGAGCCCGTGCTCCACAACAGGAGAAGCCACTGCAATGAGAAGCCCGCACACCACAACGAAGAGTGGCCCCGCTCCCGCAACTAGAGAAAGCGCGCACGCAGCAACGAAGACCCAATGCAGCTAAAAATAAAATAAATTTAAAAAAATTATATAAAAAAAGAAGAGGGTTGTTTGAAATTCTATTTTATTTTTTAAATATTTATTTATTTATTTATTTATTATTTATTTTTGGCTGCACCGGGTCTTAGTTGCAGCTCGCAGGACTTCGTTGTGGTGTGCAGGATCTTTTGTTGCAGCATGCCAACTCTTAGTTGTGGCATGAGGGCTCTTAGTTGCAGCATGCAGACTTCTTAGTTGTGGCGTGCGGACTCCTAGTTGTGGCATGTGGGATCTAGTTCCCTGACCAGGGATCGAACCCAGGCCCCCCTGCTTTGGGAGCGTGGAGTTTTACCCACTGAACCACCAGGAAGTCCTGAAATTCTATTTTAAAGTAGGTAGAACCGTGATCCACTCCCCAAGCTAAATCTTGCTGACTTCTCTCCCTAACCATCAGCACAAGACTGGAAGTTTATTCTCTGGAGAGGCTGGACTGAGGGACATCAGACACCACTGAAAACAGAATACTCTATTGAAAATGGGGGGTCCATTGATAGTCTACCTATATTCCAAATATTGAGATCCCCAGGCCTCTTTTGTAACTCAGCTCCAGAGCATTGGAAAACACACTGAAGAAGAATCTGAGTTCTGAGAAATCTAATCAGCCCATGATTTAAAAAGAAAAAAAAAAAAGTATATAGCAACCCCAACTAGAACAGGTCAGAAGGCTCTGAGAAAGACATCTCCAAGGAAATTAGATAGACTGATATATTTTAACACATTTAGAGATTTAGATAATTAGGGAAGTGTCTGAGTTTGGATTTAAGGATAAGTACACAGAAAACTGAGGAAACAAATAAGATGCTTATTAACTCCTGGGATAATGAAAAGTTTAGAATGAAAGGAAAAGTAATCAGAGCATGATATACATGTGAATAGCATTTACATGGTCATAAGAAAATAAACACTAAATATTGATTTATCAAAAAATTACAAAATTATGACAAGTATATAAGAGGCAAAGGGTACAAATGTGCATGTAGGAGGGTGAGGGGGAATGCGTAGTAAAAAAAACTTTATCTTTCATAGAACAAAGTCAATAGATAATGACTTAAACCGAAAAATCAAGAAGTAACAGCATATACATGTTGCTGGAAGTAAACACCAAAAGAAACACTTTAAAAAGTTGCCTCCAAAGACTGGTAAATGGAAAAGGACATGAGGGGTAATGTTTGACTCCTTAAACCATATGCTATGATTAAAAAAAAAATCAAATAAAACAAAATAATAAAGGCATTTGCAAAGAGAATTTCATGAAATTAGATTGCAGTGGGTTGAAGAGTGAATGAAAATTAAGGATGTTCTCAGCAAACTGAATAATATAAGGAAAGGGATGTCAGGATGGTGAGTAGAGTTGCTTGATGGAAAGATAAGACTGAAGGAAAATTGGTAGTTTGCTCGATTATGGTTATTTGGGTTGCTAACTAATTGGTTAGTCAATTTGTTCATGACAGGGATGAGCTTAGAGAAAAAAACAGTGAAGTGTCTGCTGAGGTGAGAGGGAATAAATGAGGTGTCAAAGTCCCACATGAAGTGGATGTTGAAATCAGACACATGATAAAGTGTTAGCTTTGAAAAAGAATAGGAGTATCTCTTTTATATGATGAAGGAAAGAATTGTTAAAAGAATTAGTGACTTAAGCTGTATTTTCTCACTGGCAATCGTGGCTAAGTCATCTGTTGAGGGATTTGGATAGTTTTCATTATCTGAGAATGGGTGCTGACCAGAGACAAAAAATGAAATAAATGCTGGGTAGCAATTTGAGGAGCCCAGCTGAGGGAGAATTTCAAAATGTATGTATTAGTCAGCAGGGGCTGCCATAACAAAATACCACAGACTGGGTGTCTTAAACAACAGAGGTGTATTTTCTCACAGTTCTGGAGGCTGGAAAGTCCAAGATCAAGGCGCCAACAGGGTTTGGTTCCTGGTAAGGACTTTCCTCCTGGCTTGCAGACAGCCACCTTCTTGCCGTGTCCTCCCATGGCGGATTGAGAGAGAGGGAGGGAGCGCTCTGGTGTCTCTTCCTTTACAGACGTTAATCTTGTTGGATCAGGGCTCCAGCTTATGACTTCATTTAACCTTTATTACTTCTTGCTCCAAATACAGTCACATTGGGGTTTAGGGCTTCAGTGTATGAGTTTGAGGAGGGCACAGTTTGGTCCGTGGCATGTGTAACTCAGCACTCTCACACAAGAGCAGAAGACAAGACAGATGGTTGAGTTGATCCACATTTGGGGATTAGTAGGATAGACTGGATGGAAGGTCAAGGCGGCAGACGAATTGAGGGACTGGTGAAAGTATGGCTAAAACTAAGTGCTCACGGCTTCCAAGAACAGTGGAAAGAGAAGCCAGGAAAGGGAAGGGGCAAGGACTGGTAGGCTTCATGGAAGGTCCTCTCAGGTCTGGAGGCTGGAGAACAAACGGGAACTGTTTTACTGTGTACCTTCTCTGGGTACAGTCCTTTCTTCGGACCTGATTGGTTGCTTCTGCACTTTCAACTTCACTGGCAATCAATGAGAATTATCAAACTGGAAGGAAGATTTAGGTTCATTAGTGGTAGCAATCATCACATTTTTCTTTCTTTTTAGACGACTAAATACCTTGAACAAGTGTGCCTCAATGAAACTTGATGTGAACTTCCAAAGGAAAAAGGTAGGTAACCTTACTACACCTTACTGAGACCATGGCTATACCAATAGGAGAAGCTTGCATTCACAAATGAAAAACAACACGAACCGAAGCAAAATTCTGAAATGCCTGACCATCTGTGTTTGTTCTCCAAATATCCCATTATATCATAAACATCATAAGTAAGTCTGTTATATATCTAGGCCGACGTCTGTTTGTTTCACTGTTTCATTTTGATTTAGTTTTATCAGAGGGTTTGCATAAAAATGTGAAATGCCTTAATTGTTTATGATCATCTTTCAGAAGTTTTAGTTGTAAATATCCACTCCATATTAGACCCAAATTCTCCACAGTGGTTTGTAGATTAAGAGAATGCAGAAAAGAATCTGTGGGGCCAAGTGTCTTCTGCCTCATTCTTTCCTGTGGCATTTTATTTTCAAGTGCAGTCAAGATGCGTTCATTGTCAGGCAGGTTTGTTTCATCATGGTTGAGGGCTGGGGGGAGAGTGTAACAGCAAGATTCAGAACCTGCCCCATCTCTCCATTCTCGCCCCTTGCACTTTTCTCTGGTCACAGGGAATGTCCTTCAGTTTTACGAGCCACTATGCTCCCTCCCTCTTCGAGGACTTTGCACGTGCTCTTCCCTCTGTAGGAATAAGACTGGAGATTTCGGTTCTGAAACAAAGCTGTACTTTATTGAGCACTTACTGTTTTCCACGAGCTATGTTAGGGCATTTAATCCATTGCGATAGGGATTCTCTGTTTTCTAGAGAAGGAAAATGAAACCTGAACAGGTTAAGTCCCTTGCCCGTGATCTTTCAACCAGCGGAGGAGCAGGGTTTCAATTTCAGGTGTGTCTAACTCCAAAACCGAGGCCCCTAACCACTGCGCTGAAAGACCTCTCTTTCTCACTGAATTGATCCTTTTAGGAAACTCAGAATTGAAATCGTTAACTACTTTTTTCATTTCACATCTTCAGTATGTAACAAGCCAAGCCTTAGTATATTTTGAAGATGCAGAGAAAACATCCTTGAGTCAAAAGAAAGTGTTCTTTATTCTGGTCTATACAGAGAAGTCGTTACAGCCCATGGATTTTAAGTCACTCCTGAGTAACCTAATCTTTAAAAATAACTTTAACCTGAATTTCTCCTCTAAAACAGCACCCAAAAAAGGCGCAGATGAATTTCGGTTGACCTCACCTTCAAAACAGTTTAGGGTTTGAGCTAGGAGCCAAAGATTTAAGCTAAGGAGGTAAAATGGTGAAAAACAATATCCAGAGAATATATTAAAACATGAGCAATTTGTCCAGGTCAAAGAAAAATTTTGAATGTGGGAATAAACACCCCAACAGCTATCTGGCTGAATAGACCCCTTGAGAAGCATACACACTATTTGGTTGTAACACATGGTTCTCATTAAACCGAGCGTAGCCACGCCTGTGTGGCTGGTCTGTACACTGCCGGTGGACCCTTAGCTGCTGTGTATCACGAAAGCAAATGGCAAAAACTAACAACAGGATTTGTTTTCAACCAAGTGGTGTGATTGGATTCTTCCCTTATTGCCGGCACCTCAAAACCCACATGTGAGATAGGCTTGAATAACATTTGTCAGGCTCTGTTACCTTCACAAAAGCTCCTCTGTAAATTGGTCACTTCAGTGTTCTGACATTGTTGATTTATTCCTTATGTTGGATATAGTGGCACACACCCTTACAGACCCTACTTAGCTGTAGGCCCTGCAGATGCATGGACTTGAATAAAATATTGCTTTCCACATTGTAAACTGGGGACTCATGGCCTGGATTTTGAAATAAATAAATCCAGTGGGTGATCTCCACCCACTTGTGAATCTCAATCATGACCAGCATCTGGGACTGTGGTCTAAGCAACTATGCAGGAGACCCTGGTGCTGGCACGTGTTCCCATGATCTGTCCCTTGCCCGAGTCATAGGCTAGTCCTTTATTTTACTGCAAAAAAAGTACCAAAAAATAAATACAGGCTAGGAGTAGGCCAAATGATCAAAAATAGAAAATGGGGGCTTCCCTGGTGGCGCAGTGGTTGAGAGTCCGCCTGCCGATGCAGGGGACACAGGTTCGTGCCCCAGTCCGGGAAGATCCCACATGCCGCGGAGCGGCTGGGCCCGTGAGCCATGGCCGCTGAGCCTGCGCGTCCGGAGCCCGTGCTCCGCAACGGGAGGGGCCACAACAGTGAGAGGCCCGCCTACCGCAAAAAAAAAAAAAGGAAAATGAAACTTGCGAACCAAGCACCACAGGGAGCTTCAACCAACTTTGGAATTAGTTTGTTTGGAAGAAAAAAAAAAAAAAGACAGTGGCATTTCCTCTGGGTATGTCCCCATTTTAATCAATCCAAGAAATAGAAATATAATGTTCATCTCTAATCTGCAGAGGCCCAGACCTGTTTAGTGCTGCAGAATGTCATCCCCAAATGGCTTAGCCGTCCAGGGCCACAGTCATTCTTCTCCCTTCAGGACCATTGGGCCTCAGAAGGGCCGTGTGTGCTTGCTCAGTGCTCTGTGGTGTGGTTAACAAGCTCCCACGGTGCCCGCTCTGTGCCAGGCACTATTCCTCATCACTAACCCCACGTCACAGATGCAGAGATTGAAGGGCCGGGAAGATGAGTAACTTGCCCAGAGCCACGAAGAAACAGCAGAGGCAGGATCTGAACCCAGCTATTCTGGCCACAGACTGCCCCTCCTGGCCTTTCAGAGATATTCAGAAATGTATTGGCATGAGCTTCTGACCCTTGGCCTGAGACCTGGAAGGGTTTCCTCACCAATACATACAATTATGTATTTTTATTGTTGTTTTAGAAGAAGGATATTTCTTGCTATCTTGTATTCAAATCCATGATTTATTTAATGTCTTCATGGAAATTTATCTCTGGATCTCTCATAGTGAATGAGTCATGAATCTCATTGCTCTGCTTTGAACTTGGTTCTCATTTAATTTTGTTTAATTCTGAAGAGTTTGGTGGGTTGACCCAAGGCAGAAAAAAAAAAGAGAATCCACAAATACATAAAGATGGTGAAGCATCATTCATACTTAGTTAGGCATGCACTTTTCCTGTACATCAAACGCCACTCACTTGTAAAGCACCAGGAGAAATGAAATCGCACCTTACCAGTTTGCAGAAGAGAAAAGATGGTGCCTTACCACTTTGCAGAAGAGAGAAGCAGTCCTCTAAAGATCGAGATTACCTTCCCTGTGAGAGTCAGGTGGAGAAGTGTCCTCAGTCTTGGCCAGGCACTTCACTGAAAGACTCCCTAAAACCCGGCATTTCTGAGAGCCTGGGGACTTCAGCAGTTGCCCACCTCGGGCCTCAGGCTCCTCCCCCTGCAGCGCTGCAAGTGGCAGGTCCCTGCTTCTCAACTGGGGTCAGCTCCAGTCAACTTTAATGGAAGATAAACGTCTAAATTTCTGTGTAACTACGGATTAGCCGCCTCTCACAGCTGTGGACTTGTATGGGCTTCTGTTTCCAGTGGAAAGAGATGGTCAAATTTTGTTTAAAAAATACAAAATCCTTCCTTTTGCAGTGTCTGGTTGGCATTTGTCTCTGAAGTGTATATAATTTCAGCTAAGAATGTTCTCAGTTTTTAGAAAAAGCCAAACACTGGCGTTTCATCTAAATTAAAAACCCCAAGGCACATGCAAAGCTGCTCTTTCTCAGAAAAGTGTTTTTCTTCATTATTACCTACAGAATTCACACTTGCTTTACGATGACATTGAAATCCCCTAATTACAGTTAGCGTTTATGTGGTAGTGTTTAGCTCTGAGTACAAAGATGAAGTCAGAGACTGAACTCCCATAAGGATCTCTGTTAGATGAGGAAAGAGAGGGACACGTACGAACACAGGACTGTTACCTAAGATTTCCCAGGGGAGAAAGAGCAGCTTCAAAAGAAGTTTCTGGTTAAAGTTATAGTTTTAACAAAGCTCTCTGAAATCATGACCAAAGGTGGAAAGCCACACAGAAACAATGACTAATTGCCACATTGCAGCCAGCACCTCCCGGCCTGGATGCTGTGGGCATTTCAAAAGGAGCTGCGGGTGTTGTCAGGGAGCCTGACCTCTGCCCAATCCACCCCACCGGCCCCCCTGCCTTTCACAACCTCAAATCTCACACCAAATAAGACACCTCCTGGCAGCTCCGAAGAGCAGCCATGAAAGACGTTAGATTTCATTCCATCATTCACTTGGCTGGAGAGTATACAGTCTTGAATTGAAGACTGTTGCATGTGAATATCCTAGAACCATAGGATCTTTGAGTTAGATCTTCGCTCATCTTTTCCAGTCTCCCATCCAGTACAGGATATACTTTTACAGCATCTATCACAATTCACTCAGGCTCTGTTTGTAAGCATCTAAACGTGATGAGTTCATTATATTGCAAGGCAGTTTGGTTTTTCCTAATTACCAGAAGTCTTCCATATAATAAGCTAAAAGCTGATTCTATGTAAACTTGCCCATCTGATTCCAGCTGTTTTCTCTGGAGAAGCACAGAATATGGATTTCCCCTTTCTCTAGATCCGGGGTCAGCAAACTAGTGCTCCTGCTTTTGTAAAGAAAGTTGTATTGGAACAAAGCCACACCCATTCTTTTGGCTGCAAAGGCAGAGTTGAGTAGTTGTAACAGACTGGATGGCCTGTAAATCTACAATATTTACTATCTGACCCTTTACAGAAAGTTTTCTGACCTTTGTTCAATCTAGAGCAAAGTCTCTTAAACTGTCTGTGGTGACTGATTTTTCTTTTTTTAATTTCCAGTCTGCCACTGACCAAGATAACGTTTGTAAAATTCACTACAAAGGAATTATTAGAAATATGAAATGATAAAAGGTTATAGAAAATACAAGCCTAAATGTTTTATTAGACTCTACAGGTACAAAATTGCATTCCAATAAATATAATTGGAACAAATATAACAGGAAATAGAAAAGAATTACAAAAATTGTTCATATTTTTATTAAAAGTATACTTAGGCTATTAATATGAAGAATCATGATTGCACTTATAACTTTTTTTGTTGTTCAGCTGTCAGAACTAAACAAAAAGTTTACTTTGAAATTCCCCATGTTAAATGTCTGTATGCACATTTCAGTCAAACACTATTACTATGAGTATTCCTGACAGTGAGTTTTTTGCTTGTTATCTAATTTAGGTTGGATTGACAGCAACACTACTCACAGGGAAAAATGCATATCTAAAATGTTTCTTTGTTTTTTTGTTTTGTTTGTTGGCTGTGTGGGTCTTCATTGCTGCACTCAGGCTTTCTCTAGTTACAGAGAGCGGGGGCTACTCTTCGTTGCAGTGTGCTGGCTTCTCATTGCAGTAGCTTCTCTTGTTGTGGTACACGGGCTCTAGGCATGCAGGCTCAGTAGTTGTGGCTCGCAGACTCAGTAGTTGAGGCACACAGGCTTAGTTGCTCCGTGGCATGTGGGATCTTCCCGGACCAGGGCTTGAACCTGTGTCCCCTGCATTGGCAGGCGGATTCTTAACCACTGAACCACCAGGGAAGTCCCTGTTTCTTTGTTTTAATACTAGTCATCATAAAGAAACCCATCTCACAGAATATGTTGAGTGGAATCAAAGAAGAAGTCTTAAAGTAATTCTTTAAAGTTTTGGCTATTCTTTTTTACCTTTCATTCAAAATGAAGTAAGTGATGCTGTATTTTCAAAATTCATCTTCAATCTTTCATTACTAGCCAACTTCTGCAATTATCTTTCTGTAAAACAATGGATCCTGTACATTATACACTTTGGGTTATGGTAGATAAACTAATCTTGAAACGTCACACGTTATAACCTACTGCACCCAACACCCAAGCTGGTCTCAACCCTGTTCAATAAGACAAGTCCACTGATCATGAACTCGTATAGCACAGCCTTGCCAAAGGGTGACAAATGGTTTTAGTGCTTACCCTCAATGTCTGAACTTATCTCACTGAAGACTGGGAAGTTTGAGGACTGTCAGCCCCTTAACCACACTTCGAGTAGCACTGCTCTTGAGTTCCTTCTTTCTAAACCAAACCATTAGTTCTTTCAATCATCCTTCATAGAAGGTTGTGGTGTCTAGATCATTGGCCATCCCAATTACTCTTCTCTAGAAATAAATCCCTTTCCACGTGCCCTGAAAATGTGGCTCATTGTTCCTGATGTATGTGACCAGGCAGAATACAGTGGGTCTGCAACCTTCCAAGTATTGAGATTCATGCTTCTGGTCAGGTATCCTAAGGGGGGTGATCATAGTTTGGTAGCCACATTACATGGTTAACTCATATTAAGCTTAAATCTGCTACAACTCTCAAGGCTATTAATAGGAACAAAGTCTGTTCCATCTTGCACATCCTATAATAGATTTGTGAAGTTAAGGTCTTTATATTTTACTTCATGAAATTTCATCTTATTAACAGGCCATCCTTCAATTCTGTTAAGATCTTCATGCATCTCAGTATCACTATGCTCTAACAACAATAATTAGTTTTATCTTGCATTTTAAGATTTATTTGGCATTTTCATATATAATCTCATTTGATCCTGTTGACAAACCATGCTAAATGTGTACTGTTAGCATTTCCATTTTACAGCTGAGAAAATTGAGTCTCAAAGTGGGTGCCTTGCTCAAGATCACTTAGTGCATAATCTGTGCCATCTTCACATCTAAAAAACATGAATTCTTCTGACTCATTCAAGTTATTCTTTTTTTTCTTTTTTTTTTTCTGGTACGCAGGCCTCTCACTGTCGTGGCCTCTCCCGTTGCGGAGCACAGGCTCCAGACGCGCAGGCTCAGCGGCCATGGCTTACGGGCCCAGCCGCTCCGCGGCATGTGGGATCCTCCCGGACCAGGGCACGAACCCGTGTCCCCTGCATCGGCAGGTGGACTCTCAACCACTGTGCCACCAGGGAAGCCCCAAGTTATTCTTAAAATGGGCATAACCTGAAGGCATTCCCCAGAGATCTCTCCAGTTACTTTCAGTCGTTTGATCACACTCTTTGATGGAGTTACTCAACCAGCTACTAACAAAATGCTCTGTAGCCTCCAGCAGTTTGCCGTCTTGGCCACAACAATATCATGAGAGCCTTTTGTCAGTTCCTGGCTGAAATCCAAACACTCCACGTCTATAGTATTTCCATGGTTTACTAAATCATTAAGATAAGAGAATAAAGTTAATTTGGTGTGTTTTTCTCATAAACACATCTGACTCCAAGAGGTTTCCATTTTGCATTTCTAAATAATCACAAACTATTTGTTTTTAGCCTTAAAAAATATCAAACAGATGAAATCTGATCATCTCTTAAACAGTCAGTACACTTTCACAGTTATTGGGGAGTCTGCTATGTGCCTGACCGTCTGCTGTGCCGTGAGTGTATAAAAAAACTAAAACTCTAGTATTTTTCATACTGTGAATCATGGCCCGTTGGTGGGTTATCAAATGAATTTTGTTGGTTGCAAACAACATTTTTTAAAAAAAATGAAATAGACTAAACTAGAATGTAAAGTATCAGAGGACAAAGATCATTATTATAGTACAAATTTCTTTCTTTCTTTCCCTTTCTTTCTTTCTTTCTTTCTTTCACTTTAGCGTAATTTGTATGTGGGCCTTGAGTTGTGATGGAAAATGTACTTTTTAAAATTAGCAGATAACATTTATTGAACACTTAGTATGTTCCATATACTGTTCTAGGTACTGTATATGGATTACTTCCTTTTATGCTTCTTCCAGTTTTATTGAGATATCATTGATGTATAGCACTATATACGTTTAAAGTGTACAGCATGATTTGACTTACGTGCATCATGATTCCCACAATAAGTTTAGTGACTATCCATCATTCCATATAGATACAATGTGAAAGAAATAGAAAAAGAAAACTTTTTTCCTTGTGATGACAACTGTTAGGATTTACTCTCTTAACAACTTTCACATATAACGTACATCCGTGTTCATTATATTTATCACGTTGTACATTGCACCTCTAGTACCTGTTTATCTTATAACTGAAAAATGTATTTCTTATTGTATGTCACTATCAATAGTTTCAAAGATCCTGCACTAGTGGGAAAAACAGACACAGAATCGTGTCAGTACCCTTTGGACATACTATGATAATTGCATGCACAGGGTACTAAAGGAGATGCCTATTTTTTTCTCTGTTTTATTTTTGATTTTTATTGCTTTGGTTTTTGTTTGTTTGTTTTGGTTCAAACCATCTAAATACTGCAAAATTTCTCTGAACTGTTTGCCTTTTTCCCCAGGAGTTTACCACTTTCTCATATGCCTTGGTGGGGTTTTAAATATCCCTTTTTTGCCCACAGCTAGTATAATAAGCTCTTTAGAGCCTAGCAGATGGGGGCAGGCTTTCCATCCCCAGCCCACAGTGCCCAGCTTGGCATCTTTTCTAAACCAACATAAAGAAGTCCTTATCCAACTAGTATGTGGTTTGCTAGCATCAGTAACCAAGTTTGGGCTCGCTTTAGAGAGCTCGTTGGAGCTAACACTAAATATTGTAGTTTCTATTTTTAAATATCTGTATTTTCTTTAAAAGCATATCCTTCTTTTGCCTTTTCAGAAACTATTTGCTAAAAGGCTTTTTCAGAATGCTTACTTAATATCAACTTCTCCTCACTAGCTTTCTGAAATGTGACATGAAAATCCAATAAACTCAACCTTCAACCTATCACAGTACCTGATATTTAAATGACTCTCAGATTTCAGGGTTTATTGTATCCATTACAGGGAAAGAGGAAGTAGAAAATGCTACAAAGAAAGTATATTTTTGACTCATCATCCTATCTACAGTCTTGCCTTTTTTTCCATTTGTACAATTTTTAAACTCTTTTGCCAAAGTTTTGTACAACTTTTTAAAAACTCAGAGCTAATTTCCTACTGTGTTCCCACAGCTGTGGAATTCTTTGTATCATGGTTTTCTACCTTCTTTCACCTTATACTTGAAAGTTCAAATGTGTCATTTAGTCCAACTCATGTAAACCTAGATTTTCAGGAAATAAATAAGAATGGGAAGCTCCCACATTTATTGACTAAGCATCTGTTTATTTTTCCTTGAAAACAATATATTGCAAAGTCCAGAGGAGATAAGGTGGATGCCAGATATGTAGAAAGATAGATAAGCCATATGTCTTACACGGACAGGTAGCACAGAAGCAACTGAACAGACACTGAAAAATAACAAATGAACAAATACTCCTCAGTGAGGGACTACTAAATGCAGTACTTCATTTAATCCCCACAGCGAACCTATGAGGCAGGGCCTATTTTTAGTTCCATTTTATAAATGATAAAAACTTACTTTGGAGAGAGTAAGCAACTTGTGTACAGTCACCTAAGTCTAACTGGTATTAACTACTAGCACTGGGAACCCGGTCTTAGAACCAGATGTCAAAGTAAAGTGAAATAAACTTAATCCAATTAACTATACACACACACACACACACACACACACACAGAGAGAGAGAGAGAGAGAGAGAGAGAGAGAGAGCAGTTACTATATGCTTGATGAGCTTACCTGTAACTGTTGAGAGTGGGTGCTTGTGACATGAGTTTAAGTTAGTATTATAATAAATGCTACAATAAAGACCTAAACCAAATGCTACAGGAGTACAGAGGGAGTGCAGTCACTGCCTTGGGGCTGTCAGGAAAGGCTTCAAAGAGACACATGAGCTGAGTACCCAAGAATGGTCAGGGACCAGGGAAGGACATGGGGACCATATATACCCCTTAGGCTCTTAATCCTGTAACAGAGCTGGGTGTTGGGGCGCAGTTGCAGGTCAGAGAACAGAATGCAGGAACACTGGGAGGAAGAGCTGAAATGAAAGCACACTGCAGTCAGGTCGAAAGAGCTTCGAATGCCATACTAAGACTTAGGAGGGCTGAGGGAAACTGAAAGCTTCTAAACTGGGAAAACCTGTGATCGTAATTGGATTACACTGTGGAAAGCTGTTTAGATGGAGAAGATGCTGGCCTGGTTTTTACTGTGATAACCCAGCCAGAGGTGCCAAGGACCTGCACTGGGGAATGGGAGTGAAGATATGAATGGGGGAGCAGATCTGAGAATCATTTCAGAGTTGGGTCTTGGTCATACGCATGGTGAGGAGGAAGAAGGAGCGGACGATTCAGTTCATCTCAGAAGGAAATTATTTAGATGGCGAGTTTGTGCTGGGCTTGGCCAGAGGGATTTGCAAAGAGAAACAAAGCCACCTGTGGCCTCAGGGAACCCAGACTCTCCTCTCTCAGGGTCTACGAATTCAGGCAGAACCCAGACAAGTAAGAGAAATGTGTGAGGTGCAGCAGGTACGACAGGGCAAAGCACTGGGGCCTCGGCACCCGGACAAGCGTGTCCTACGAAGGCACTCCAATTCAGGGTTAATTAAAACCAAGAAGGCCGGCCCGGCCATGCAGGCTGGGTTGGACTCTCCTCCACCAGGGGTCTCTAGAATAGCTCCCAAGTTTCTACTTCCAGGAATTCGGAGATAATTTTGCCATTAACTTACACAGGGAACACAACGCTAAGAATCAAGTCTCGGAGACTAAGGAGTGTTGGCTCCGAGGTTCAAAAGAGGGAAGCTGGAAATATGGTCCTGGGGCTCCATGAAGAGGTTTCAGGGAAGAAGTAAATGCATTTTATGGCAGGATTAAGTTTCTCTGCGAACAGAGGAACCGCAGGTGTTTATATTTAGGCTTGTCTAGTCGATGATAATGACACCCTCTTTGCAATCAGGCAACGAAGCTTCTCAGAGAGGAAGGAAGGAAAACTGAAAGGAAGAGAGCTTCGCGGGTTGGGAAGGAATCTTCCAGCTACTGGGAAGGAAGAGGGTGTAGGGACCATAAAGACGGTGGAGGGACCCAGCAAAGGTGCCCAGGAAACCCAGAGAGCACGCGCGACAGGGAAGGAAGGAGAAAAAGGAGGTGGGGGTACCGTGCTTGTGCTCACGTAGGTTCCCCTCTCCATCCCAGCCACCTGTAAATGAGCATCATCCTTGATGTTTCCCAGGGTGACGACTCTGATGAGGAAGATCTCTGCATCAGCAACAAATGGACTTTCCAAAGGACCAGCCGCCGGTGGTCTCGCGTGGACGACATCCACGCAGTGTTTCCCGGCGGAGACAGAAACGGGTCGTCAGGAGACATTAGGATGAGAAACACGACCAGCAGTGAGAGCGTCCTCACCGACCTGAGCGAGCCCGAGGTCTGCTCCATTCACAGCGAAAGCAGCGGCGGGAGCGACGGCCGCAGCCAGCCGGGCAGCTACGGCGCCGGCCGGGA
Organism: Hyperoodon ampullatus; assembly: GCF_949752795.1. NCBI lineage: Eukaryota > Metazoa > Chordata > Mammalia > Artiodactyla > Ziphiidae > Hyperoodon > Hyperoodon ampullatus. Next base: position 68,964,480 of record NC_136929.1, read on the forward strand.
GGCCTTGGACGGCCCCGGGCAGTACTGCGCCCACGGCCCAGCCATGCTGGACGCCACGCTGGGCGGCAGCAGCCTCCCGCCGTCCCCCAAAGACGGTCTCCAGCACCCTTTGCACCCAAAGAATGAGAAGCCCACCCGGGCCAGAGCCAAATCATTTCTGAAACGCATGGAAACGCTGCGAGGGAAAGGAGCGCAGGGAAGGCAGAAGGGGTCGGGGCGGACCGGGGGCTTGGTGATCAGCGGCCCGGTGCTGCAGCAGGAGCCCGAGTCCTTCAAGGCCATGCAGTGCATCCAGATTCCAAATGGAGATCTCCAGAACTCATCGCCCGCTGCCTGTAAAACAGGGCTTCCGGGCCCCAGCAAATGGAGCGGTGAGAGCAGCCCGTCGGAAAACAGCAGCAGCGGGGTGAGCACGCCCGGCCTGAAGGAGCGAAGATGCCAGGAGGCCCACAAGCGTGGGGGCATGTACTTAGAAGACCTGGATGTGCTGGCGGGAACAGCACTGCGGGATGCAGGGGACCAAAACCACGCACGCGAGTTTCATTCCCAAGAGAACTTGGTGGTGCACGTTCCCAAGGACCACAAACCAGGAACGTTCCCCAAGGCGCTCTCTATCGAAAGCCTCTCACCATCAGACAATAGCAGCGGGGTTAACTGGAGGACTGGGAACGTCTCCCTGGGCAGACAGCCAGGCCCTGGGGCCGGGGAGCCCAGGCTCATGGCGTCCTGCCACAGAGCGAGTCGAGTTAGCATCTATGACAACGTCCCCGGCTCCCACCTGTACGCCAGCACCGGGGATCTTTTGGACTTGGAGAAGGACGATCTCTTCCCTCACTTGGACGACATTCTGCATCATGTCAACGGGCTCCAAGAGGTAGTGGATGACTGGTCCAGACACCTGTCACCTGAACGGCAGGCACATAACGCACTGTCCGGAGAAGCTGGTTTCTGCCCCTTTCCCCCTCCTAGTCAGATCGCCGTAGATTTCGAAGGCAATTCTGTCTCCGAAGGTCGGACAACACCCAGTGACGTGGAAAGAGATGGAGCGTCTCTTAATGAATCAGAGGCCGCTGGGGTCAGAGAAAGGAGGGACTCTGGAGTAGGGGCCTCTCTGACCAGGCCAAACAGGTTGGTGGCATGACTTTGTGAAATGATGTTTAATCCATTTCATAATAATTATGGTCTATGTATTTAACAAACATTTATAGAGTACCTTCTAAATAGTTAACACTGTCCTAAGTGATGTATGCGGTTGGGAATTATTTGAACAGTAGTATGTCTTTTGTGCAGATATTGTGGTGATTGAATCCATGTTAACTCACATTCATTTCTCCTAGTGTTTACCCTTTAATTCAATCTTGGTTTTATGCAAAAAAAAATTTTTGAGCTTCTTATGTGCAAAGCACTGACGAGAAGGTCCATTGCCTGTGCACAGGCCCTTCCCATGACCTTGCAAAGCCTCTCTACCCCAAATTTTAAACTTTTAAAAAACTCCATGAGAAATTTCTGAGATCTAAGATGTATACACACTTCATAAGTTTATTTTGGCTTGAAAATGCCGATTACTAAGTACATAAAAGCTGTTGTACAATGACCATTTCAGAAGCTCCTTAGACAATGGCCCTGGAAGGGCCTAAGCAGTAGGAACAGCCTACCGTATGTGCTGCTGGGTTTCTCACTGAGGCAGTGATGGCGCTCGGGGCTCATTGGCTGACGTGTCATCACTTCAGGAGTGCTTCATCAGTGCTGCTCACCAGTCAGAGTGCGGAGACAAGACAGCAGTGCGATAGTACTCTACAGCTCCCAAACGTTTGCGATCTCTGGCTCTCTCTCTGTCACTGTCCGTCTGTCTGTCTGAATGTCTCTCTCTCTCTAATGCACACACACAGTCTCAGCTGCTTTCAACACTTTGGGAATGAGTTTAGGAATAAACAAACATAAAATTTATTATATCACTTATTTAAGCCTCCTAATGAAACAGATAGTGACTTTTTCCAGATTTGTCAGACTTGGGAAAAATAGTTTCTTCTGTTTATTCTGTACATTTTGTGTCTTCTGTTCCATTTGCTTTGTGGTTTTCTTGGCTCGGAAACTATTTTGATTAGCTACTTAACAATTAATAACATCCTGTATTTTCCGATAACACGTCCCCTTTGTGACTGGCTTCTCTGACGGTCTTTCCGGTAAAGGCGACTCCGGTGGAACAGCTTCCAGCTCTCACACCAGCCGCAGCCGTCCACGGCGTCGCCCCACATCAGCGGTCAGACAGCCGGCCAGCTGAACCTGCTCCAGCGCTTCTCACTGCTTCGCCTCACGGCCATCATGGAAAAGCACTCCATGTCCAACAAACACGGCTGGACGTGGTGCGTAGCCCATTCACCTAGGAGGGGACTGTTTGTTCCAGGGCTCAGTATGCGATCGCGAACACTTCGGTATTTACTTTCTGAACAATCCGTTCATTGCCTTCACTGCCAATCTCCTGAAAATAATGCCCAGAGTTCTGCCTTACTGTCCGCCTCTGGGCTGCCAAAGCTTGGATGTGATGTAGCCTGCAGGAAGCATTGCTTTATTTGTAGCTCTCTGTCAGTTTCCAGGGAAGGCAGTCAGGCTCCAAGAAGGAAAAAGGACAAGTAAAGAGTAATTAGTTGTGAACAGAGACATTAAAAATAAACTTGCCATCAAGTAATTTTGGCAGTTTGCAAAGAAACATCTGTTTCTTGTACCTTCTGGCCCAATGCAGAGCTCAACACTTATAGCACTGCTTCATTCAAAGAGCATTGAACTCTTCAAATACAGTTCTGCTTTTATTTCACTGGCAAATGAAAACAAGAGTATGCAGTAAACCTTTGGAATAAGGGATTGACAAAAGCATATGTTGGAACTTGAATGTGGACCTATTTTAGATGATTTGGTGGATCTGGAAAAAAATAAAATGTGTTGTTAATTGTCATATAGAAGAATCGGCAATGCTTTTATAAAAATATTTTAGAAAGTTATAAATTGCATGGTCAAATCAATATATGCTTGTGTATTAAAATTTCCTTTAAAAGGTACAACTGGTTCTAGAAAAGTAAGGATATAGTCTAGGAATGCGATTTATCTTCTCTCCCCTTCTTTCTCCCCCAACCCCAACCAGATTTCTTCTTCTTGATGTATTTTTTAATTTGTTTTGTTATGTCTTGCTGGGGACGTTTAAGTGTTTATCACTTGAGAAGTGTGTCTGTCACAATTAAACTGGAAAGTCCAGCACTTGATTTGAAAGCAGGGCCATAAATCCATTCTGCTAACGTGAGTCATGCTGTTTAATAGTTAGAGGTCTAACAGAGGCACGGGGCACACACAGTCCTTCTATGTAATGTGAATAATTAAGAGAGAAATGTTGAATCCCCCCAGGCCTGTCCAATATTCCAACAAAAGCTTGGCTTCCCTCTTGCTCTCACAGCCTGTCCCCACAGTGTGCTCCACAAGGCGTGCATGACCTGCTTTCTGTGAATTCTAGGGCAGTTCCAAAGTTCATGAAGAGGATGAAAGTTCCTGATTACAGAGACAAGACAGTCTTTGGCATCCCTCTCATCGTGCACGTCCAGAGAACGGGACAGCCCCTGCCACAGAGTATCCAGCAAGCCCTGAGGTATCTACGCAGCAACTGCCTCGATCAGGTAGGGTCGTAAATCCCAAGCACAGCCTGGGATGTATGGAGTGCCAGGCAGAGCCAGATCTGTCCAGGATCAGACAAGACATGCCTCTCCAAAATAAAAGGCATTGTGATCTTTATAGGTCGGTATTTAATCTGACCAGGTGACATCCTTGTCAAGCTGTGTGAGGATGTTTCCTCACTGGCAACTTGAAGGACACCCTGGAGTGACTGCAGAAAGCTAATGTTAATCATCTGTACCTGTAATGGCTAATTTGTGTTCCCCCGAAACAGAGTAAAGCTGTGTCTGCTGCATTTCCTTTTAATTACGGTCTCGGTGCCACCATTAATTTCACATCATTCTGTTATCCCTCTTTGTCTTTTTTTTTTTTTTTAACCAGAATTAGGTCTTTATATCTCCCTTTGTTAAATTTTTTTTGAAGAAGCAACATGACAAGTTTATTTATATCTTTCAAAAATTTATTTATATCTTTTTAAAATGTGCAAGTAAGGGCTTCCCTGGTGGCGCACTGGTTGAGAGTCCGCCTGCCGATGCAGGGGACACGGGTTCGTACCCCGGTTTGGGAGGATCCCACATGGCGCGGAGCGGCTGGGCCCGTGAGCCATGGCGGCTGAGCCTACGCGTCCACAGGCTCTGCAGCGGGAAAGGCCACAACAGTGAGAGGCCCGCGTACCACAAACAAACAAAAAAAAAATAAAAATAAAAATAAAATGTGCAAGTAAAATATGAAAATAGGGACTTCCCTGGTGGTACAGTGGTTAAGACTTCGCCTTCCAGTGCAGGGGATGCGGGTTCGATCCCTGGTCGGGAAGCTAAGATCCCACATGCCTCAGTGCCAAAAAACCAAAACATAAAACATAAGCAATATTGTAACAAATTCAGTAAAGACTTTAAACATGGTCCACATCAAAAAATCTTCTAAAAGTATGAAAATAATATCAGCTAAATTAAATATTCCCTCATCTTGTGGAGTTGATTAAAAAGCTCAAGCTAAACAAAAGTCTTGGAGATCATTTTCGTCTCCAGGACTGTGGGGGGCCCATCACAATGGTGGACTCTGATTGGCCCAGAATGCAACCCATCCTATAATTAACCAGGCCAAGCCTTTGCTCCTCGGAATTAACACTCGTTAGTTTCTCTGTTAGACATTCGGTCCAAAATAAAATTCTGCTTGATAAATTACAGCCTTGAGTAGTGGGGGTATTTTCAGGCAACTATTCTATAGTGGCTTTTGTTCATCATATTCTGTAATGCCCTGTGAATAATCTGTGCCAACCTAAGATTATTTGCACTTCTCATTGGTTTTCTCTTGGCCTTGGGCTCAGTGGACAGGAATGAGCTGAGCTACACGAATTCATGAACTGACGCTTGTCTCTACCCCAATGCTGAGATCACGCTAAGAATCAAGATGGTCTCTTTTTTTTTTTTTTTTTTTTTTTTTTTGCGGTACGCGGGCCTCTCACTGCCGCGGCCTCTCCCGTTGCGGAGCACAGGCTCCGGAAGCGCAGGCTCAGCGGCCATGGCTCACGCGCCCAGCCGCTCCGCGGCATGTGGGATCCTCCCAGGCCGGGGCACGAACCCGCATCCCCTGCATCGGCAGGCGGACTCTCAACCACTGCGCCACCAGGGAAGCCCCCAAGATGGTCTCTTGATGAATCTGATACCAGTTTTCAGTAAGAATGAATGAGAGTAACTTCTTCATTCAATGCCATTGTTGATTGAACTAAATGCATTATTCCATTTTCCCTTCCCACTCCTAATTTAGATAATACACATATCTACATTTTTTCATATTTAGATGTTATAGTGAGGGTAACAGTCGTTGCTGTTACTGTTGTGGTGGTGATGGCTGCTTTGTTTGAGAAATGGCCTGGATGGCTTGCCTGTTGTTTCTCAGAAAGAAGGGCAATAGACCACTTGTCTAAAACTAATGGTGCTCATCTTTGGCAGATGCCCCAATATCAATTGACTTGTGAATAACATCCCAATAGAGCAATCCATTGAATCTGGTTTGTTAAGCATTAGATTTGTTTTCTTTTTAATTTTAGAGTTTTTATCAAAAGCACACCTTAATCAAAGGTAGAGGGTCTGTGGGTATTTTACTGAGAAAACTTTTTGGGGAGGTGGGCTCGAGTGAGTATTTGGAAATACCCACTCTAATTAATCTCTTTTGCGGCCCTGAAAGTACTGCAACCATGCCCTTTGGCGTAGGACTTTGTGGCTTCAATTGTACCTTTACTGGTTTATTAGTACAGACCTAAGATTGTATTTTGTGGAGAGTAACCTGTTATTCGGACACATGTTTTTCCAGGCTTCTCAGTTTTCATAAGGGTATGTAAGGCTCATCTCCCCTCTTGGCTGATTCTCTTAGAGTGTTTGGCTCTGCCTTTTACCAAGCATAGAAAATATTTTGTTCCAAACATTCTAATGGATAGCCAGCTAGCTGATGCTTATCAGCAAAAGCTCTATTCAGAGAAAACAGTGTTTGTTCAGGAATGCTTAAAGTAAATGCAGGCCATCTGTGCCATTCATTCAATAATAGTAACCTTTCTTGCATGCCCAGCATGTTTCAGGGATCATATTAAGTATCCTGCAAGCATTGCCTCATTTAATCCCATATCCACCCTGGGCAGGGTTAGCCCTTAGGAGGCAATGTGGAGCCAACACTTTCTTGAAAATCTATCTACAGAGTCCAAGTTTTTAACAAGTGCACTTTGTTACCACCTGTTAGAATTGCTTGTCCCAGTGGACTTTGGGGTGATGCCATCTCTAGCATTGAGGGACACTTTGAGAAGTGGCCCTAAACAACTCATTGATGAATTCACTCTCAGGATTGTGTTGATGATGTTGATCATTATATCATGTGGTGTCTTTTCTGTAAGAATGAAAGAATTTTTTTCTCTGGCCCCAGCACCTGAAAAAATTGTTGTTTTTAGATAACTGGTCGGTATTTATATTAGGTACACCAGACTCATTCAGCTGGATATGTTTTCCTCTCTACACTGGCTGCTAGAATTATTGAAGCCAAATGCATGTTCTGCCTGTAGTAAATATATATAATTTTGGGGGCATGAATTTTGTGTGTGAACCTCATTCCTACTTCCTGCTAACCTTTTCTATCTTTATTTTCCTTTTGCTCTAGTCCTCTCATCTATTATCTTTAATTGCATCTTACTATACTTTATAGATCATTGTAAGTCACCTTGAATTGTTTCTCGAACAAGATTGGGTATAAATGCATTGTAATACCACCACTCTACTCACCGCATAGTCTTTATGTAGAATGGAAACCAGTCCTGCCCCCTGTAGATTCTGAATAATGAGTATCACCAGCATCACTGCTGTTACTGGGCCCAGTCTCCTGTTTGAAGACAAAGTCATATGAACAGAGAGAAGGACAGTGGCACCAAAACCCCCTCAATCTCTACTCACTGGGTTATTCCCAGCCTCCATTTCAGGCCTATGACTTTTTTTTTTTTTTTTTTTTTTTTTTTTTGCTGTATGCGGGCCTCTCACTGTTGTGGCCTCACCCGTCGCGGAGCACAGGCTCCGGACGCGCAGGCTCAGCGGCCACGGCTCACGGGCACAGCCGCTCCGCGGCATGTGGGATCTTCCAGGACCGGGGCACGAACCCGTGTCCCCTGCATCGGCAGGCGGACCCTCAACCACCGCGCCACCAGGGAAGCCCTATTTTGTTGTTTTTTTTAAAATCTGGAAGAACACCACGCTGAAAAACAGTATGTTGTCAAAGCTTTATAAGAAAAAAGACTCATTTCATAGACATAAATACTGATTCTAAATGTAACCGCAATGAACAAGGCAACCCTTTTCTTGTATCCGTCAAAAGAAAAAATCCTCGAGATGTCAAAGGGACTTGCGTGGAATGCAGTTCCTCCCCTTATGGGGTACCCAACGCCAGCAGGGCCCCCGCCTCGTATGTCCCTCCCCTTCATCAGCACAGAGTGTGGGCAGCACACAGAGCCCCCCTCTGGTCCCTGTGAAGAAGGAAGGTGGTCATAGGAAGGGACAATGGGAAACTAGAGAAACATAATAAGAATCGAAGAAAACCAGGCTCAGGAGGAAGACTGTTCTAGAGATTTAAGAGCGAACTTGAGCAAATAAAAGCCAATGAATCAGAAAAGAAAGAGGAGGGATGAGAGTCACAAGGAAGGAGCGGACACACACCAGATCAGGGTCCTTCCTTCGCCAACGGCACCTCCTCTGAAGGGAAGACTCAGGTCTACACAGGCTCTTGAGATCTCAGCCCCCCGGCCATGCAAGACCAGAGGGTCTCAGAATACCCGTCCTCTAAACCACCCTTAACTGGCTTCTCTGCTGCCTGCCTCTACACGGTCCCCTCGAACCACCATGCAAGACTGTCCCAAGGCTCAGCCCCTCATCCCAGGGAGGGAGGCTTCCTGCAATAAGCTCAGCTTCTCTCCCTCATGCTACACATTCTTCTCAAACATTCATTACAAACAGCTGAAGACAGCCCTATGGAGTCCTGAAACAAGACCACCGTTCCACCTCCTGCACCCCCAAGTGCAGAACAGCTTCCGTATGAGGAAACACAGTGTATCCATTTCTGCCCTGGCAGCTTGCTGGAGATGAAATAGGGAGTTTAGCCTTCAGTTCTGAACCATTTGTATTCAGACGCAGCAGTCTGTGAGACGAGCGGGCTTTGCTGGCTGAGCTTTATTTCTGCCTTACATCAGCTGCACAGAAGGACAGGTCATACCCAGCCCCTGATGAATATGAAGTCACGGCAGAGAGTGGCTAAGCCTGCAGTGCTCCACATAAGAACCCACCACATACTGGTCTTAGGACCCTCTCGCTCTCTCAATAAAACCAACTTTTCTTCATTAGCGGAGCGCGGAGCACATCCCTGAAGAAGAGGAAATGCAAGTCCTGACAAACATCATTAAGTGCTGCAAGGATTAGCATAAACAGGATGCCAAGTAGGAGGTTTAATATTATTTAGATGAAATTTGAGTTCTAATGCAGCACTCATGCCCAAGCTCTCCTTCTAATGGAGCAGTGAGTTTTAAAAGCCCAATTATGCTGGGAAGACACTTCATACTCAGTACAAGTGTCCTCGACCTGCCGCCTGTTCATCACCCTCCCTGCTGCCTACCTCGGGTAAGATGAGTGATGTTCCAGCGCCTATCTTTTTAAATTATACTTTGATTCCTTGCTTTTTTTTATTTTGGCGATATGTGGGCCTCTCACTGTTGTGGCCTCTCCCGCTGTGGAGCACAGGCTCCGGACACGCAGGCCCAGCGGCCATGGCTCACAGGCCCAGCCACTCCGCGGCATGTGGGATCTTCCCGAACCGGGGCGCGAACCCGTGTCCCCTGCATCGTCAGGCGGACTCTCAACCACTGCGCCACCAGGGAAGCCCGAGTCCTTGCTTTTTCATAGCTGAGTTTTTGGGTGGAAGACTAAAGAGAGAGGAAAGTAAAACTAGATCAGAGCAACACTCATTGTTCATCCTTTTATCTTTGAAATGAGAGATTATGTGCAAGAGAGAAGCTTAAAAAATGGATTTCGCATCGCTGACCTCTATTCTTACCTTTTAAGAGAGAGTCTTAGAGCCGTGCTTTCGAGGTACATGAGAGCAGGCCCTGCTGTGTAATTTGTGGAGCCTTGTGCAAAATGAAAGTGCATATAAATAATGAAGAATTTCAAAATGGTGACCGCAGAACGTTAAACCAAGTGTGGGTCCCCGTGTGACTACCCAGGTCACCCTCCCACCAGTGACACACGGAAGCAAATGAAAGACATTTCACACATCTTGGGTCCTCCTTGTAATGAAGCTGAAGGGTCTGGAGTTGCCTTCCATTGGCCATGATGACAAGGGTGCCCTTAGAAGAAACCCATTTTAAAGTGGTTTCTTTGGTCCTCCACTTTTTACTTAGAAAAAAAAAATTAGCCAAAAATGCATATTTTATCACTGCTCTGAAAGCTTTTTGCAGAAGAAGAAATGATGGTTGCCAACTCCATGGGCCAACAGCCCTGGTTGCTCTATGATGATGGGTAGGAGAAGCTCTTCTCTCTGGTTCCAGGACCTTTACATCACTAGAGGAAGCTTCTATTTACCACGCCCAGGGAGTTTTTCACTCCAGGGACCAGAAGCCCTGCCCCCAAATGGCTTAAACTATAGAAAATTCCCATGGTCACATGACAAGAAGGCAGGAAGCAGGACAGTTCCAGGGTTAGTTCTTACATTAGCTCAGTGACATCTTTGAAGACAGGTGCCCTTACCATCTTTCCCTTCCACCATCCTCCACTCCAACATCTGGAATCTGATTTCAGACCACCTTTACTTTATTAGGCTTAGGAAAAAAACTTTCCTTTGGTGCTTCCAACAAAAATCCCCAGAACCCACAGATATTTCCCACGTCCCTTGGATGATCAGGGTGGGACGGTAAGGTTATTGTCAGAAATTGAGGCAGAACAAATAAATACCTGACAACCCTCTGGACATCCTGTGAGCTCTAAGTCAGAATAAGCAGCTCGGAGCCCGCAGCTGGAGAGCTCCAGACATGTCTAAAATAATTAAAATCACAATATTTGCTGAAACTAGAAAGAAACTTGGAAACAAAACAATACAAAGAAAACACCACTGGGATGTGTGTGTACCTGCACATCACTGTGCACCCAAAATCAAAGCCAGCAAGACACAGAGGACAAAAGAGGAATCTCGTTCTGCGATGTCCTCACAAACACTTGTCTGCTTTATTCTTTTTATAGAATCCGATCAATATTTCTCTACTGTTAAAACATAATAATAACAGGAATTCTCAAATGGAATAATACCAACTCACAGGAGGATAACTGTGAGTCACACTGAGGAATTCACCTCTGGGGCACTTGGCTTCTGAGAACTCCCGTGCAGCACAGCCCTGAGGCACGGTCCTGGGCCTCCTTCCAGAATCAGAAGAGTTGAGATGTAAACACATCAAGGCTGGATCTCACTTCGATAATCACTCATTTGACATCTTGAACTTTTCTTTTGACAGGACATGCTTTCTTCTCATGCCCTTTGATGAAATTTAGAGTAGTTGCCAGAGGAAGAGAAATGCTCTTTGGATTCTTCTTGGCAACGTTTTGCATTTTCTAGACATTCCAAACTTTAAGAATAAAAAAGAAAGCAATTAATATTTTAAGTGGGGCTTCCCTGGTGGCGCAGTGGTTGAGAATCTGCCTGCCAATGCAGGGGACACGGGTTCAAGCCCTGGTCTGGGAAGATCCCACATGCCGCGGCGCTACTAAGCCCGCGAGCCACAACTACTGAGCCTGTGCGTCTGGAGCCTGTGCTCCACAACAAGAGAGGTCGCGACAGTGAGAGGCCCACGCACCGCGATGAAGAGTGGCTCCCGCTTGCCACAACTAGAGAAAGCCCTCACACAGAAACGAAGACCCAACACAGCCAAAAATAAATAAATAAATAAATTTATTTAAAAAAAAAAAAAAAAATTTTAAGTGATACCATGCCTTAATATCCTGTTCTGTGAAATTAGGGTGGTAAGCCTTGGAACGCCAAGAAGTATTACTAAGAATTCTGTTTCTATTGCCACAAAAAGTAGCGGGGTATAATTGCCCCTGCGATCCATTCAGCTGACGTATACAAAAACCTGAGTATTCTCTGATTGCTTGGAATCCTTCCCTTGCTGTGATGCAGTTTAAAAGAATTAGCGCTGCTCTCTGTTTATAGCAGCAACCAAGAGAGCTCTCTTCAGACCCCTGAGCTTGGGTCGAGGCCGGCCTGGCACACAGAGCAGCCAGTGAGACAACCTGGAGTGTGTCTCTCCAGGAATAAGGAGGGAGAGCAGCGCTGACTCGAGGCCGCTGCCCACCTCTCTGACCACTGGGAATGTGGAAGTGGGCCAACCAGTGAGCCCTTGGGGAGTGAAAAGAGTGGAGACTGAGGGTTGAAGAACCAGTTTTGAGAAACTCAGTGCCCTATAGGCATTTAAAAATAGTAGACATACGAATTCACTATAAGCCTGGGCTCCCAGAGAAGCTCAGTTCTTTTGGGGTGATGGCAGGTCCACTTGGGGAGAGCCTACAGCATAACCTGGAAACCACTGCAGGAACCTCCATCCTCATAGGGCTCTGCTGCCCCTCACTCGTTCCTGTTAGGGGCATTATCCCCTCGGTGCCTTATTGCTCCATTTATCAAGCAGAGGAGGAGTCTAAGCCCTAAGGATGAAAAAGGCATAATACAGTGTCTTGAAGTCTGAAGGAAAGCCACTTAGGAATCATTCTCACTACAGCCGTAGCTTCTACCCATAATAACTAACCAGGTAGAGTAGCAAGTGCGTCATATGAGAAGCGTATGTTACAAGGATTCTGAAGAAGGAAAAGCATAGAAGTAAGACCTGTCAATCAAAATATGTGCTTAACGATATTTTGTTTCATGAGCATATTCCCTATAAACCCCTCCCTCAAAGGGGCATTGGATATGGTTACCTATCTGGGATCCACCACACCTTCCATTGACAGAAGTCTCTCAAAACCCCCACTAAAGTATACACACCAGAAGGTAGGGAATTTTGTCTGGCCTGCTCACTAATGACTCTTAGAAGATATAAGTATGCCTGATATATAGGGGGTATTTAATCATTACTTGTTAAATAAATGAGTAAAAAAATAACGTCTACCATGTTGTAAGACTTGACAAGTCACAAAGCACAATCACGTATATTTTCTCAGGAGTCCTGTAAGGTGGGCTATTATTCTTATTTTCATTTCATGGGAGAGGAAGTCAGTGTTCAGCTACTGCCCAAAGTAGCTAAGTTAGTCATTCACAATATACTAGTTTGGATGCAATTCCAAGTCATCGAGTCCTGGTCCTATTGCCTTCTCATCTCCCTCAGTGTGCTTGCAGTAGAAAGAAAATGTCTGGGGCAAAGGTGGCCTCACTAACACGTCACTGTGGCTTGTTTCAGGTGGGTCTTTTTCGAAAATCAGGTGTGAAGTCTCGAATCCATGCCTTACGTCAAATGAACGAGAGCTTTCCTGAGAACGTCAGCTACGAGGACCAATCCGCTTACGACGTGGCGGATATGGTGAAGCAGTTCTTCCGGGACCTTCCTGAGCCTCTTTTCACCAACAAGCTCAGCGAGACCTTCCTCCACATCTATCAGTGTAAGTGGGAACAAGGCAGATCAGTGTTCTCAAGTGCATTCATCCACCTAAAAAACAAAATTCTATAGATTGAATTTTAATTGTACAAGTAATGCATGAAGAAGTATATAAAAGTTACAATTCTACCCTCCTCTCCAGAAGTAAACGTTGTTCACACTTCAATATGGAAATCTCCAGGCTATATTTTATGCATTTGAAAATACATTTTTGACATCAAAATCTTCCTGCTCAATAGGGTTTTATGTAGGATATAAAAACTAACTTTCAATATACTTTTAATAAATTTAAAATGAAAAGGTAACACAATAGAATTTATTTTATATATAGGTGTTTTTAAAAAGAAAGCATTTCCTTGGGATATATGAAATCCAAATGTGTTAAAATGACTAGAAATGAAAGGAAATGTATTTTAAGGCAATGTATTTTAATTGGTGAAAAGTAAGCAAACCAAATCAAGGCTTAAGCTTAATTCAACTAATTTATATTTTCACTTAGAACTTTTTAAGTGATGTGAAGTTGATAATTCTCAGCAAAACCCCTTTAATTAATCATTGAAAATAGCAAGTATTGACTTAACAACATATCCTGATAAAGATAGTTGCAAAGTAGGGGATGGTATTAGAAATGAACATGTGGCTCTTTTCTAGCTGCACTGTTATGGTTATACAGTTGTCCCTCAGTATCCTCGTGGGATTCCTTCCGGGACCCACCGAGGATGCTAAAGTCCCATAGTCGGTTTTCTGTGTCCTCAGTTGGGTGTCCGAGGATTCAAACAACCACGATCATAAACATAGTACAGGATTCACAGTTCGTTGAATCTGCAAATTCAGGACCCAAGTATAGGGAGAGCCGACTGTGTATTTACTGAAAAAGAAAAAAATTTGCCTGTTAACTGAACCCGTACAGGTCAAACCGTGTTGTTCAACAGTTAACTGTAAGTATTTAATGGTCCAAGTCTCAATTCTTTAGGAAAAAAACACTTGGCCTGTGGACTTTTGAGTTTTTAGCAACATATACATGAAGTGGACCTTGACATGGAATTGATCCAACTTGAAGCAGATTCTTGCTGTTGAGAATTCTGTACTAAATGTGTTTCAGGAGTTTATAATATTGCAAATTTGAAAAGGATTATAACAAGTACCACTTGTAAAAACAGGATAAAGTGGTGACCCACTAAATAAATATTATTTTGTTAGAGTGAATAGGTTAAGTTAAACTAGTGATACATGTTGCTGGAGGCTAAATACAGGGAATTCATGATGTTTCTGCTGTAAGAGGTTGAGCTGCGTTTCTCAGTTAAACCTCCCTTACGGTTTGGAAGTAGCATATATGAGTCTTTACATTTAATCAGTTCTCAGGTTATGGTTGACACTAGTCTAAGGTTAAAGTCAGATTATTTCTAAGAGATAAATGCTTTTAGCCCTTTGTGAGACTCACAAGCAAAATAAAACAGATCAAAGCAGGGCTTATTTTAGCTGAGCAAACATTTACTGAGTTCTGCTTATGTTCAGGGCACCATGCTGAGCACTGCAGAGCATATGGATGGGTAAGACTTAACTGTGCTCTTAAGCATCTTACAGTTGAGGGAGACGAGACATGGACATAAATAACTGCAAAACAGCCAGACTGGAGAAATCCCGTGATAAGGTTACAAAGAGCACCCAAGGGGGTTGAGATGAAGAACAAGGACTTGGTGGAGAAGTGACAACTGAAGGTTGAGACACGTGAGGAACACATGCTGAGTGAAGTCAATAGCACATGTGTCAGGAGATGACAGGATTTCTGTCTGGCTTGCAAGGAAGGGTAACTGTCCAGTGCAGCATCAAATGACTCCAAAAATTAGACTGGGGCTGTACCCAGGAAGGGCACTGAATATTAGAGCAAAGAGTTCATATTTGATTCATTAATCACTGCGGGGACCCTTTGGGTGGTGTTGAGGGAGCTACCAGTTACGGTGCTCTCAGCTGTAAACACAGAACCACAACTCCAACAAACAGTGGTTTAAATAATAAAGACATTATATAATCGCACAAGACAAGAAATCTGGAGTTAAAGAATTCCAGAGTTGGTTAATTCAGTGACACCATGGCTGAGGTCAGCATCTCTTGTCACCCCCTTAAGGTCACAATATGACTGCCACCACTCATCTTTATCATGTCTTCCCAAAACCACATCCAAAGGCAAGAGGCAGGCAGAAGGGTTCTCCTTGGGCATATGTCTCTTTTTATCAGGGAGATAAATGTACAGAAATGCCTAGCTAGCATTTATCTTGGTCCCATAGACCAGAAATTTTACACTTTTCTCCCCTAAATCAGTCACTGGGAAGAGGAATGGGGTTACCATTTTTGGTCTAGGCCAACATGGTTATCCCCTAGTTTTGAGGGAGGGGCCCAACTTCCCTGAGCACATTACAGCCCAGACCTGAACAGAACGTGGGTTTTCTTACAGAGAAAGAAGGAGAGAGTAGGTATTTCATAGGCAGCCAGGCTTGTGCCACGGGATGCATGGCCACTGGAACTGCTTATTCGACCCATGAATCTGGAAGTGGTGAACGAGAGGCACTGGACAGGACAAGAATGGAGGGTTAGGGAGCCAGCACGTTAGTTGAGGCTCTGGGTTACCTGTGGGGACCTCCAGCGGCAAGACTGGAAATAAAGATGTTCTAGGGATAGACTCTGGAGTCAAAGTTTCCAAAGGGCTGTGGAGAAGAGAGGGACAGTTCCTCCTCCGTTCTCCAGAGCAGGTCCAACTGTAGCTCTGTTACTTCTTGGACTTTCATCAAATGATTAATTAGAGCGTTGGATGGATAATGAACACATGTGAAGCCCACGGTCTACAGGAGAGAGAAGGAGGCAGGGATCAAAGACGCTGTAGTTTTAAAGAGCATTCAGAAAGGAAAAGGGGGAGGGGAGCTGATCTGGGGGCAGGGAGGAGCCTGGACGTGGAGTCTGAAGTGCTGCTGGCCATCTGTGTGGACGCCAGTTATCAGCACCTAGAAATCCAGATCTAGAACAGTCTTCTGAGAGCCAGGAAAGAGGCAGGAACCACAGGAGTGCCTGTGCCACAAAAAAGGTCAAAGAGGATAGGATCCGATACGAATGCTGAATTTAGGGATTGACAGTTGACCTTTGCAGGCATCTTTAGTAGAAAATAATGACAGAAGATATTTTCTGAGGGATAAAGAAACGAGTGAGTAGAAGGAAGCTGGGACAACCTGTAGCCACGACAGATGACTCTTCAAAAATCTTGGCACAGAAGAGAAGGTTGGCAGCTTAAAGCTAAACAATGCATGCACTGGACATGTTACCTAAAGCAGCTTATTTAAAGGCAGTTCAAGGGCTCCAGCTGAATTTATAATACTTCAGTGACAAGCCTGAGGTCATTAGGAGTATCTGCTTCTGCTTCAGCACAAGCAAGAAAAAGGAAAAAGGTTTCTGTATAATGTGAACAGAATGGCTCTCCTCTATCAAACCCAGGTCTGTCTTGTGCCAGTTCACAGTGGATGTGGTGCGGGTGGGGGTGGGTTCCAGAATGTCCAACCCATGGTCAGGCTCTTCCAGAGACTCGCATTTGCCGGTTGACTGGGGCCCGCAGTGTGCCCCGCCCTGGTAGGGCCGATGATGGAGAGGGGCAGGACCTGGGCAGAAGGCACGCCACAGCCCCCCCGGAGCAGCAGACTCCACGTTTTTTTTATCAGGCACCCCTGCCAGTAGGAGCTATCTGAGCATGTATACTTGCATATTTTCAATAATATAAATATATCGTGATATACTATAATATACTGTGCCTATCATAAGACACATCCCATCAGTATTTTCAAAGCATGAGAGAAAACAAACACCATTGGAAATTCCAACAGTTTCTTCCCACCCCCCTTTGGAGCACAGACACCTGCTGCAGAGACCCGCTCTAGAACCTGGTATTGTAGGAAAGACAACCGTGTTAGCCCACGTGGGCTCCTGACGGTGTCTTTCAGAGTGAGAGGAATAAGGGTGGCGAGTCAGGCCTCACAGATCATTAACAAACACAGCCAGGGGGCAGCAGAATGCAGCACGGAGCACCCATTTTTCTATACCTTTTCCTTTTAGTTACCTCATACTGTTCAGGCCGATTCCCTTTCAAGCCTGCTGACCAGTGCCCATCACCCCTATCACCGCCCAGGCAGGGAATGGGCCCGAGAGGGAGGGGCCTGGTTCCTCTTCCCCAAGCCCTGGGCGTCCTGGGGGACGCTTTACGAGCTGGAGGTGGGGTGGGAGGGAGGGTGGCAAAGAGGTTTGAAACAGGTAGGTGAGGAGGCGGATTGCTCCAAGAGTATGAAAAGCCAGCACAGGGTGTGACTTGCCAAGTCCAGCCTCGCTGTGAAGACTATGGGTTCTGGAGTGAGACTGTGGGGTTCCAACGGCAGCTGGTCCAGCTTCTCACCACCTGGGGCAGCTCTGCGCCCTTAGCTGTTGTCATGTCACTGTTGTGCTGACAGTGACCCCGAGTGTGTTCGCAGGAAGGTAGCGCTCGCTCCCCCACTCCCGCTGGCTCCTTCCGCGGCTGTTCCTCTAACTCCCGGCACCGCTTTTTCTGCAGACGTCCCCAAAGAGCAACAGCTGCAGGCAGTGCAGGCGGCTGTCCTGCTGCTGGCCGATGAGAGCAGGGAGGTGTTGCAGACGCTGCTGTGCTTCCTCAACGACGTGGTCCACGCGGTGGAGGAGAATCAGATGACGCCCATGAACCTGGCTGTGTGTCTGGCCCCCTCCCTCTTCCATCTGAATTTACTGAAGAAGGAAAACTCCCCCAGGTGGGTTTTCCTCAGCAAGAATGCTAATCCTAAACCAGGTATTCCCCACAGCTACTTAAAAAAACTCCCACTGTATTTCAAGTTGGGGATTTGTCAGCACTTCATTCATAATCAGAAAATGTTTGGAGGAACATAATTCATGTGGCTCAGCATCAGGGAATTGTCAGAGTAGCACAGTGTCCTTTGTGATCCTGAAAGCCTGGAGTTTTGTTTTGTTTTGTGTGTGTTAGTGGGAAGGAGGGAAAAAGGACACAAAGTAGTATTTTACAATCTTCAATTTTAAAAGGCTAGATTTAAGGCCCAAGCACGGCAGCTTGCAGTGAAGTAGTTTCAAACTTGGGAAGAATAGGTTAATTTCTCCCCCAACAGTTATTCCTGCCCGTGTATTTTTCCAAGGTTTTCCATTATGAACTGTCAGACTCTTAGCCTGACTCAGGATATCTAAGATGTATAGTCACTGTTTTTATTTGGAAATGAGAAAGTATGGGATCTGGGTGGCGTCTGGGCATGAAGACATGACAAAGGGATGAGCTGTGTACTGTGAAAAGCTCTTGGGTTTGGGATCCGCTGAGGACTCTCCCCCTCAATTACAGAGTCATCCAGAAGAAATATGCCTCCGGGAAGCCAGATCAAAAGGACCTCAGTGAGAATCTGGCCGCAGCTCAGGGGCTGGCCCACATGATCATGGAATGCGACAGACTTTTTGAGGTGAGTGAAAGGTTCCAACTGCCTTCCTTATAGCTCTTGGAACTCGATAAGACGCTTGGAATGGTTGCTGCATTTATGGCTTATTTCTGTTTTTTCCTGATTTTATAATGACAATGGTACACTCGATAGGTCTGGTCTTTGCCTCCTAGAAATGTGAGGAGTGAGCTTATATATTGAATAGTTGAGGCTTTGACAGTTAAAGACACTTGGGTTTACCATGATGATGGTTTTTATGAAAACAGTTGCATCAACTTCAGGTGCCAGGTCCCAGGCCAGCCAGCCAAGTACGGTATATTTTATATAACCTCGGGACTTGATTAGAGTGTGTGTGTGTGTGTGTGTGTGTGTGTGTGTGAATGTGTGATACTGAACAATCGCTGTGAACTCAGAATCAGTGACAGCTTATGAATACAGCCACAGATACGCTAAAGGATTAAGTGAACTAGACTTCCGGCATACTTGTTGGGGCAAAGTCGTCATTTGCAAAAGGGAAAAGTGTGCCACAAAGGTAAAGCTGCCTCTAAGTCATGCTTGACGTTCCCCTTAAGTCTGTGCACTTTAAGTTTCCTGAGCCCAAGTTTTGCCAAATTGAATAAAAATGTATAATAAGTAAAATCAAAGGAAAATGGAAAGAATGAATGGGAAGTCATGGTGGTGTTTTGAATAATAAATATAGCCTCAAACAGATTTGGGTTTCCTGACTTGGGGAAGCCCGCCCCCGACCCCTTCACTGATCTTAGGCAAACATCTCTTGCCCCACGGCACTCAGCCCATTGCCCGTACCGTGGTCTTTGGTGATGCTACTTTGCTTTCTCTGTCAGTCTCAGCATTTCTGTAGCTCAGTGCGTTGCTCTTCTGTGCATCCATCGGTTCAGGTCCCGCTTGAGATGGTGGCCCAGTCTCATAACTCATATATGGAGGCTGAGATCCATCCCCCAACTCTGGAAGACCTGGGGGCCCAGCTGGAGGAGAGCGGGGCCACTTTCCACACGTACCTGGAGCATCTCATCCAGGGCCTCCAGAAGGAAGCCAAGGAAAAGTTCAAAGGATGGGTCACGTGTTCCAACACAGACAACACAGATCTTGCTTTCAAAAAGGTAATCTCAGGTCTTGGAAAAAATTACCCCCAAAGAGCCAAGTCTTACAACCAGGGATTTGTTTTGCTTTTAAAATGGCTACTCTGTTCCCAGGGCTTCACCACACACGAATCAGTCAACCACCCACTCTAGAGTCTGTTTGCACATAATCAGACTACAGACTGTGGAGCCAGACTGCTGGAGCCCAGGCCTGGCTCTGTCCCGTAGCTGTGTGACGTTGGGCGAGTCACTCGCCTCTCTGTGCCTCCGTTTTCTTATTTGCACAATGGACATAATAGTAGGGCCACTGTCAGAGGAGGGCTGTTTTAAAATCAGAACAATGCCTGGTACACAGGGAGCACTGTGTGCTGGTGGTTATCGTTTTTATTATCAGTATTCTTTTCAGCTTAAGGATAAACATTTAAAAATTCTAAACCTGAGGTATGCAGAGTCACTCGTTCAAGTTACGTACTCAGTGATGTTTTTTGAACACCCAGTGAAGGAAGGTAGGTTGTGTTGGAACCAGCAACCTCTTCAGCATGTGCTGGTGTCTTTCCCAAGGTGGGAGACGGGCATCCGCTGAGGCTGTGGAAGGCTTCTGTGGAGGTGGAAGCGCCCCCCTCGGTGGTTTTGAATCGCGTGCTGAGGGAGCGCCACCTGTGGGATGAGGATTTCGTGCAGTGGAAGGTGGTGGAAACCCTGGACAAGCAAACAGAGATCTATCAGTACGTGCAGAACAGCATGGCGCCTCACCCTTCCAGAGACTTCCTGGTTGTCAGGTAAGCCGGCCTCCGGGGTTTAACATGCTCCAACAGCCAGATAAGAGCTGCAGGTTAAGCATTTCAGAGGTCTCCCACCTAAGTTCAGCCTCCACTGGCAACACTCGGCCGGCCCTCATTTCTCTCAGTGAAAACTGACTTTGCTGTATGTATGCCCGACTTCCTGCTTCTTTCACCCAATTCACAGCTCTGCTGAGTTCTCTTATGACCCCTTTCATTATGGAGCATACGGTTTATTAAGCCATAAATATTGTTCATTTCCTCGGAACAGAGTCCCCCCAAAATAACTGCTGGTTGTTCAGTTGTACTTACTGCTAAATTATGCAGACTGAACCTGACTGGCTTTTATCCTGATTTTGCCTTTCTCCCCCTGGGAAAGCAAGTCTTCAGTGGTGTGACTCTCTATCTGGAGTGTGTGTAACTTCAAAATTCCTCTGTATAACTTCAGCTGCTCATAACTCATTACCAGGCATGGAAACCTTGACAGAGCCCTGAAGGTCCAACTGTGCTGAGACACTTGGATGTCCAGAAAGGTTTCAGGGCCTAACAGGGCTTGCGAGGCTGGTGTCCACTGTCGAAATATTACTTCTAATAGATTTTTGGGTTGAGTTCCGGACCCCTGCTCTCTGGGTTTGGAGGGGGATGCTCAACCAACAGTAGGAAGTTGCACAGTAGAGCTGTGTACATGGGCTGGTGAGTCAGTACTGAATCAGAAAGAAGAGGGACTGAGGATTCTAACAAACCCACATAAAATATAATTAAATCAATACATCCTTTTTTTATTGATAACTGATGGTGAATACTGTCTCATATATTAGCAGTATAAAAAGAATCACTAGTGAAATTCCCAAATGTGTAATTTTATTTTTTTTACATCTTTATTGGAGTATAATTGCTTTACAATGGTGTGTTAGTTTCTGCTTTATAACAAAGTGAATCAGTTATACATATAAATATGTTCCCATATCTCTTCCCTCTTGCATCTCCCTCCCTCCCACCCTCCCCATCCCACCCCTCCAGGCGGTCACAAAGCACCGAGCTGATCTCCTTGTGTTATGCGGCTGCTTCCCACTAGCTATCTGCCTTACGCTTGGTAGTGTATATATGTCCATGCCTCTCTATCGCTTTGTCACAGCTTACCCATCCCCCTCCCCATATCCTCAAGTCCATTTTCTAGTAGGTCTGTGTCTTTATTCCTGTCTTACCCCTAGGTTCTTCATGACATTTTTTTTCCTTAACTTCCATATATATGTGTTAGCATACGGTATTTGTCTTTCTGACTTACTTCACTCTGTATGATAGACTCTAGATCTATCCACCTCATTACAAATAGCTCAATTTCATTTCTTTTTATGGCTGAGTAATATTCCATTGTATATATGGGCCACATCTTCTTTATCCATTGATCCGATGATTGACACTTAGGTTGTTTCCATCTCCGGGCTATTGTAAATAGAGCTGTAATGAACATTTTGGTACATGACTCTTTTTGAATTATGGTTTTCTCAGGGTATATGCCCAGTAGTGGGATTGCTGCATCATATGGTAGTTCTATTTGTAGATTTTAAGGAAACTCCAAACTGTTCTCCATAGTGGCTGTACCAGTTCACATTCCCACCAGCAGTGCAAGAGTGTTCCCTTTTCTCCACACCCTCTCCAGCATTTATTGTTTCTAGATTTCTTGATGATGGCCATTCTGATTGGTGTGAGATGATATCTCATTGTAGTTTTGATTTGCATTTCTCTAATGATTAATGATGTTGAGCATTCTTTCATGTGTTTGTTGGCAGTCTGTATATCTTCTGTGGAGAAATGTCTATTTAGGTCTTCTGCCCATTTTTGGATTGAGTTGTTTGTTATTGAGCTGCATGAGCTGCTTATAAATTTTGGAGATTAATCCTTTGTCAGTTGCTTCATTTGCAAATATTTTCTCCCATTCTGAGGGTTGTCTTTTGGTCTGGTTTATGGTTTCCTTTGCTGTGCAAAAGCTTTGAAGTTTCATTAGATCCCATTTGTTTATTTTTGTTTTTATTTCCATTTCTCTAGGAGGTGGGTCCAAAAGGATCTTGCTGTGATTTATGTCATAGAGTGTTCTACCTATGTTTTCCTCTAAGAGTTTGATAGTTTCTGGCCTTACATTTAGGTCTTTAATCCATTTTGAGCTTATATTTGTATATGGTGTTAGGGAGTGATCTAATCTCATACTTTTACATGTACCTGTCCAGTTTTCCCAGCACCACTTATTGAAGAGGCTGTCCTTTCTCCACTGTACATTCCTGCCTCCTTTATCAAAGATAAGGTGACAATATGTGCGTGGGTTTATCTCTGGGCTTTCTATCCTGTTCCATTGATCTAGCTTTCTGTTTTTATGCCAGTACCATACTGCCTTGATTACTGTAGCTTTGTAGTATAGTCTGAAGTCAGGGAGCCTGATTCCTCCAGCTCAGTTTTTCATTCTCAAGATTGCTTTGGCTATTCGGGGTCTTTTGTGTTTCCATACAAATTGTGCAATTTTTTGTTCTAGTTCTGTGAAAAATGCCAGTGGCAGTTTGATAGGGATTGCATTGAATCTGTAGATTGCTTTGGATTGTAGAGTCATTTTCACAATATTGATTCTTCCAATCTAAGAGCATGGTATATCTCTCCATCTATTTGTATCATCTTTAATTTCTTTCATCAGTGTCTTATAATTTTCTGCATACAGGTTTTTTGTCTCCTTAGGTAGGTTTATTCCTAGATATTTTATTCTTTTTGTTGCAATGGTAAATGGGAGTGTTTTCTTGATTTCATTTTCAGATTTTTCATCATTAGTGTATAGGAATGCCAGAGATTTCTGTGCATTAACTTTGTATCCTGCTACTTTACTTAATTCATTGGTTATCTCTAGTAGATTTCTGGTAGCATCTTTAGGATTCTCTATCTATAGTATCATGTCATCTGCAAATAGTGACAGCTTTACTTCTTTTCCAATTTGGATTCCTTTTATTTCCTTTTCTTCTCTGCTGTGGCTAAGACTTCCAAAACTATGTTGAATAAGAGTGGTGAGAGTGGGCAACCTTGTCTTGTTCCTGATCTTAGTTGAAATGCTTTCAGTTTTTCACCATTGAGGAAGATGTTGGCTGTGGGTTTGTCATATATGGCCTTTATTATGTTGAGGAAAGTTCCCTCTATGCCTACTTTCTGCAGGGTTTTTATCAATAATGGATGTTGAATTTTGTCAAAAGCTTTCTCTGCATCTATTGAGATGATCATATGGTTTTTCTCCTTCAATTTGTTAATATGGTGTATCACCTTGATTAATTTGCGTATATTGAAGAATCCTTGCATTCCTGGAATAAACCCTACTTGATCATGGTGTATGATCCTTTTAATGTGCTGTTGGATTCTGTTTGCTGGTATTTTGAGGAGGATTTTTGCATCTATGTTCATCAGCGATATAGGCCTGTAGTTTTCTTTCTTTGTGACATCCTTGTCTGGTTTTGGTATAAAGGTGATGGTGGCCTCGTAGAATGAGCTTGGGAGTGTTCCTCCCTCTGCTATATTTTGGAAGAGTTTGAGAAGGATAGGTGTTAGCTCTTCTCTAAATGTTTGATAGAATTTGCCTGTGAAGCCATCTGGTCCTGGGCTTTTGTTTGTTGGAAGATTTTTTATCACAGTTTCAATTTCAGTGCTTGTGATTGGTCTGTTCATATTTTCTATTTCTTCCTGATTCAGTCTTGGCAGGTTGTGCATTTCTAAGAATTTGTCCATTTCTTCCAGGTTGTCCATTTTATTGGCATAGAGTTGCTTGTAGTAATCTCTCATGATCTTTTGTATTTCTGCAGTGTCAGTTCTTACTTCTCCTTTTTCATTTCTAATTCTATTGATTTGAGTCTTCTCCCTTTTTTTCTTGATTAGTCTGGCTAATGGTTTATCAATTTTGTTTATCTTCTCAAAGAACCAGCTTTTAGTTTTATTGATCTTTGCTATTGTTTCCTTCATTTCTTTTTCATTTATTTCTGATCTGATTTTTATGATTTCTTTCCTTCTGCTAACTTTGGGGTTTTTTTGTTCTTCTTTCTCTAATTGTTTAGGTGCAAGGTTAGGTTGTTTATTCGAGATGTTTCCTGTTTCTTAAGGTAGGATTGTATTGCTATAAACTTCCCTCTTAGAACTGCTTTTGCTGCGTCCCATAGGGTTTGGGTGGTCGTCTCTCCATTGTCATTTGTTTCTAGATATTTTTTGATTTCCTCTTTGATTTCTTCAGTGATCACTTCATTATTAAGTAGTATATTGTTTAGCCTCCATATATTTGTATTTTTACAGATCTTTTCCTGTAATTGATATCTAGTCTCATAGCGTTGTGGTCGGAAAAGATACTTGATACAATTTCTATTTTCTTAAATTTACCAAGGCTTGATTTGTGACCCAAGATATGATCTATCTTGGAGAATGTTCCATGAGCACTTGAGAAAAATATATATTCTGTTGTTTTTGGATGGAATGTCCTATAAATATCAATTAAGTCCATCTTGTTTAATGTATCATTTAAAGCTTGTGTTTCCTTATTTAGTTTCATTTTGGATGATCTGTCCATTGGTGAAAGTGGGGTGTTAAAATCCCCTACTATGAATGTGTTACTGTCGATTTCCCCTTTTATGGCTGTTAGTATTTATTTGGCTTATGTATTGAGGTGCTCCTATGTTGGGTGCATAAATATTTACAATTGTTATATCTTCTTCTTGGATCGATCCCTTGATCATTATGTAGTGTCCTTCTTTGTCTCTTCTAATAGTCTTTATATTAAAGTCTATTTTGTCTGATACGAGAATTGCCACTCCAGCTTTCTTTTGGTTTCCGTTTGCATGGAATATCTTTTTCCATCCCCTTACTTTCAGTCTGTATGTGTCTCTAGGTCTGAAGTGGGTCTCTTGTAGACAGCATATAT
Organism: Hyperoodon ampullatus; assembly: GCF_949752795.1. Lineage (NCBI taxonomy): Eukaryota > Metazoa > Chordata > Mammalia > Artiodactyla > Ziphiidae > Hyperoodon > Hyperoodon ampullatus. Next base: position 68,989,568 of record NC_136929.1, read on the forward strand.
ATGGGTCTTGTTTTTGTATCCATTCAGCCACTCTGTGTCTTTTGGTGGGAGCATTTAGTCCATTTACATTTAAGGTAATTATCGATATGTATGTTCCTATTCCCATTTTCTTAATTGTTTTGGGTTCGTTATTGTAGGTCTTTTCCCTCTGTTGTGTTTCCTGCCTAGAGAAGTTCCTTTAGCATTTGTTGTAAAGCTGGTTTGGTGGTACTGAACTCTCTCAGCTTTTGCTTGTCTGTAAACGTTTTAATTTCTCCATCAAATCTGAATGAGATCCTTGCTGAGTAGAGTAATCTTGGTTGCAGGTTTTTCTCCTTCATCACTTTAAATATGTCCTGCCACTCCCTTCTGGCTTGCAGAGTTTCTGCTGAAAGATCAGCTGTTAACCTTATGGGGATTCCCTTGTGTGTTATTTGTTGTTTTTCCCTTGCTGCTTTTAATATGTTTTCTTTGTATTTAATTCTTTTTGTTTACATCTTTATTGGAGTATAATTGCTTAACAATGGTGTGTCAGTTTCTGCTTTATAACAAAGCGAATCAGTTATACATATACATATGTTCCCATATCCCCTCCCTCTTGGGTCTCCCTCCCACCCCTCCAGGCGGTCACAAAGCACTGAGCTGATCTCACTGTGCCATGCAGCTGCTTCCCATTAGCTATGTACCCTACGTTTGGCAGTGTATATATGTCCATGCCTCTCTTTCGCTTTGTCACAGCTTACCCTTCCCCCTCCCCATATCCTCAATTCCATTCTCGAGTAGGTCTGTGTCTTTATTCCTGTCTTGCCCCTAGGTTCTTCATGACCTTTTTCTTTGTTTAGATTCCATATATATGTGTTAGCATACGGTATTTGTTTTTCTATTTCTGACTTACTTCACTCTGTATGACAGTCTTTAGGTCCATCCACCTCACTACAAATAACTCAATTTAATTTCTTTTTATTGCTGAGTAATACTCCGTTGTACAAATGTGCCACATCTTCTTTACCCATTCAACTGTCGATGGACACTTAGGTTGCTTCCATGTCCTGGCTATTGTAAACAGAGCTGCAATGAATATTGTGGTACATGAGTCTTTTCGAATTACGGTCTTCTCAGGGTATATGTCCGGTAGTGGGATTGCTGGGTCGTATGATAGTTCTAGTTTTAGTTTTGTAAGGAACCTCCATACTGTTCTCCATAGTGGCTGCACCAATTTACATTCCCACCAACAGTGCAAGAGGGTTCCCTTTTGTCCACACCCTCTCCAGCATTTATCGTTTGTAGATTTTAAAATGATGGCCATTCTGACCGGTGTGAGGTGATACCTCATTGTAGTTTTGATTTGCATTTCTGTAATGATTAGTGATGTTGAGCATCCTTTCATGTGTTTGTTGGCAATCTGTATATGTTCTTTGTAGAAATGTCTATTTAGGTCTTCTGCCCATTTTTGGATTGGGTTCTTGGTTTTTTTGATATTGAGCTGCATGAGCTGCTTTTATATTTTGGAGATCAATCCTTTGTCAGTTGCTTTGTTTGCAAATATTTTTGCCCAATCTGAGGGTTGTCTTTTCATCTTGTTTATGGTTTCCTTTGCTGTGCAAAAGCTTTCAAGTTTCATTAGGTCCCATTTGTTTATTTTTGTTTTTATTTCCATTTCTCTAGGAGGTGGGTCAAAGAGGATCTTGCTGTGATTTATGTCATAGAGTGTTGTGCCTGTGTTTTCCTCTAAGACTTTTATAGTCTCTGGCCTTACATTAGGTCTTTAATCCATTTTTTTTTTTTTTTTTTTTTTGCGGGCCTCTCACTGTTGTGGCCTCTCCCGTTGTGGAGCACAGGCTCCAGACGCGCAGGCTCAGCGGCCATGGCTCACAGCCCAGCCGCTCCGCGGCATGTGGGATCCTCCCGGACCAGGGCATGAACTTGTGTCCCGTGCATCGGCAGGCGGACTCTCAACCACTGCGCCACCAGAGAAGCCCCTTTAATCCATTTTGAGTTTATTTTTGTGTATGGTGTTAGGGAGTGTTCTAATTTCATTCTTTTACATGCAGCTGTTGAGTTTTCCCAGCACTAATTATTGAAGAGGCTGTCTTTTCTCCATTATATATCGTTGCTTCCTTTATCAAAGATAAGGTGACCATATGTGCATGGATTCATCTCTGGGCTTTCAATCCTGTTCCATTGATCCATATTTCTGTTTTTGTGCCAGTACCATACTGTCTTCATTACTGTAGACTTGTAGTATAGTCTGAAGTCAGGGAGCCTGATTCCTCCAACTCTGTTTTTCTTTCTTAATATTGCCTTGGCTATTCGGGGTCTTTTGTGTTTCCATACGAAATGTGAAAGGTTTTGTTCTAGTTCTGTGAAAAATGCTTTAGTCTGAGAGGGATTGCATTGAATCTGTAGATTGCATTGGGTAGTATAGTCATTTTCACAATGTTGATTCTTCTAATCCAAGAACATGGTATATGTCTCCATCTGTATCACCTTTAATTTCCTTCATCAGTGTCTTATAGTTTTCTTTATGTAGATCTTTTGTCTCCTTAGGTAGATTTATTTCTAGGTATTTTATTCTTTTTGTTGTAATGGTAAATGGGAGTGTTTCCTTAATTTCTCTTTCCGATTTTTCATCATTAGTGTATAGGAATGCAAGAGATTTCTGTGTATTAATTTTGTATCCTGCTACTTTACCAAATTCATTGATTAGCTCTAGTAGTTTTCTGGTAGCATCTTTAGGATTCTCTATGTATACTATCATGTCATCTGCAATCAGTGACAGGTTTGCTTCTTTTTTTCCGATTTGGATTCCTTTTATTTCTTTTTCGTCTCTGATTGCTGTGGCTAAAACTTCCAAAACTATGTTGAATAATAGTGGTGAGAGTGGGCAACCTTGTCTTGTTCCTGATCTTAGTGGAAATGGTTTCAGTTTTTCACCATTGAGGACGATGTTGGCTGTGGGTTTGTCATATATGGCCTTTATTATGTTGAGGTTAGGTTACTTCTCTGCCTACTTTCTGGAGAGTTTTTATCATAAGTGGGTGTTGAATTTTGTCGAAAGCTTTTTCTGCATGTATTGAGATGATCATATGGTTTTTATCCTTCAGTTTGTTAATATGGTTTATCACATTGATTGATTTGCGTATACTGAAGAATCTTTGCATTCCTGGGATAAATCCCACTTGATCATGGTGTATGATCCTTTTAATGTGCTGTTGGATTCTGTTTGCTACTATTTTGTTGAGGATTTTTGCATCTGTGTTCATCAGTGTTACTGGTCTGTAGTTTTCTTCTTTTGTGACATCTTTGTCTGGTTTTGTTATCAGGGTGATGGTGGCCTCGTAGAATGAGTTTGGGAGTGTTCCTCCCTCAGCTATATTTTGGAAGTGTTTGAGAAGGATAGGTGTTAGCTCTTCTCTAAATGTTTGATAGAATTTGCCTGTGAAGCCATCTGGTCCTGGGCTTTTGTTTGTTGGAAGATTTTTTTTTTTTTTTTTTTAGTTTCTGCTTTATAACAAAGTGAATCAGTCATACATATACATCTGTTCCCACATCCCTTCCCTCATGCATCTCCCTCCCTCCCACCCTCCCTGTTGGAAGATTTTTAATCACAGTTTCAATTTCAGTGCTTGTGATTGGTCTGTTCATATTTTCTATTTCTTCCTGATTCAGTCTTGGCAGGTTGTGCATTTCTAAGAATTTGTCCATTTCTTCCAGGTTGTCCATTTTATTGGCATAGAGTTGCTTGTAGTAATCTCTCATGATCTTTTGTATTTCTGCAGTGTCAGTTCTTACTTCTCCTTTTTCATTTCTAATTCTATTGATTTGAGTCTTCTCCCTTTTTTTCTTGATTAGTCTGGCTAATGGTTTATCAATCTTGTTTATCTTCTCAAAGAACCAGCTTTTAGTTTTATTAATCTTTGCTATTGTTTCCTTCATTTCTTTTTCATTTATTTCTGATCTGATTTCTATGATTTCTTTCCTTCTGCTAACTTTGGGGTTTTTTTGTTCTTCTTTCTCTAATTGCTTTAGGTGCAAGTTTAGGTTGTTTATTCAAGATGTTTCCTGCAAGGTTGGATCTTAACAAAGAGCACCGTGAAACAGAGGAAAGCTTCAAGTGAGCGTTATTAGGGGGCGCTCCCGGGCGAGGTTCACTGGTCCGAGAGAAAGGGGCCAGAGAAGTCGCACCTGTGCAAGGGTTGTGCAAGATTTTATAGGGGAAGAAGGGGAAGTGTTGTGGTCAATCGAGGAGGGCACAGGGTATTCCTTATTTGGTGGTCTCTTCGGGTATCGTGGCAATATCTGGTGCCGGTTGCATCAGTCTTGTGACCTTTGGCCCTGCCCCTCGAAAGGCAGGAAGGCTGGGCCAGGTGGAACGTCCCCAGGCCAGTTCCTGGAACTGGGTGGTCCGGAATGTCTCCAGGTCAGTTTCTGGAACTGGGTGGTCCGAAGAGTTTCGGTCTGATGCAACCTGTGAATCTGATTGTACTCCCCTGCCTCGGGTCATTTGGCCTTACATCCTGACATCTTTGGTGTAATGGGGCAGCGTTCTGATCTCTGGCTACTTCATGATGAATGGGGGCGTCGAAAGGGGAGTCGGGCGACCAGAGGTCTGAGGCTTAGGGGAGAGCAGTGGGGGGTTCTGTAGGAAGCAATGTGTAAGGACCGAGGAGCATTTGGTTTGTGGTCACCTGAGGGACTTCCTCCATGCACCTGCGAAGGAACCTAAGAAAACGGGGCAAACATGAGCAAGATACAGATAAGAATTAAGGGGCCTAAGATTGGTGTTAGCCAGGTATAGAGGGTGGATCGCCACCAGTGGAAGCGATGGAGGGTGTTTACGTTGTCTTCGATGAGTCCTGTTTCATTGATGTAATAGCAGCATTCCTCCTGTAGGAAGAGGCAGGTACCTCCTTTGTCAGATGTCAGGAGATCCAGTGCTTGTCGATTCTGGAGAGCAACTTGGGCTATGGAGGTGACTTGGCGCTGGAGAGGAGATGGAGGCAGCGGAGGCTTCAATGGCTAGCTGGAGTTTATGTTCTAAGTCGCGGGATGTTGAAACACTATGTGTTAGAGCTCCCCCCTGCTGCGAGGCCTGCAGCGACCAGGGAGGAGGCGAGAGAGATGCCTGCGACCAGAGGAAGAAAGATAGCTCTTTTCCGTTGGGTAAAGGGCGGCATGATTAGCGAGGAAAATTCGGCTTGGCTATACAGTGTGAATTGTGGGACAAGAGTAACGGGGATATATGGGAAGGGGGAGGAAGAATTGATCTCTTTTGTGAGGGAACCATTGCACCACAAGAACATGCCTGGTGGTGCTTCAATTGATGTGTTTACTGTGAGGGATGAGTTGCAAAGAAACCCAGTATCAGCTAGATTTGGGCGGCTGCCGTAGATTTTTTGAATCAAGGAATATGGGGAATAGTAGGTGGAACTCCTGGATGCGGGAGGGGCCCAGGAGGGAGAGAGAGACTTGTGGCCTAGGAGGTCGACCAGCCGGTGGGAGGAAAACACGGTTAGTGGTGGGCCAGAGTCAGTTTGAGTGTTTGTTTGGTCAGTTTGGCTGCTGCTGCTAGGGCCCGAAGGCATGGTTGCCATCCCCGAATGATTGGGTCTAGCTGTTTGGAGAGGTAAGCTACGGGGCGGTAGGAAGGCCCTACAGGCTGGGCAAGGAGTCCAGTGGCTATTCAGGCCCATTCATCCACAAAAAGGTGAAAAGGTCGGTTTGGGTTGGGCAGAGAAGGGAGGAGAAGATACCAGAGCATTACGGAGGGTGAGAAAGGCCTGTCGAACGGCAGGAGAGGTGAGGGGTCCTTGAGGGGTTTCTTTTGCGGCTAGATATAAGGTTTTAGCGAGGAGAGCAAAGTTAGGGATCCAGTGTCGAAAAATCCTATAAGGCCCAAAAAGGAGAGAATTTCTTCCGCTGTTTCTGGAGGCTGGAGTTCACGGATAATCCGGGTGCGATCGGCTGTTAGACCTTTTGTGGTAGGGGTAAGGTGGAGCCCCAGGTAGGTTACAGAAGATACAGATAACTGAGCCTTGGCTGGGGAGACCCTATAACCGCGAGAGCCAAGGTAATTGAGGAGACCTGCAGTATGTTGTCTTGAGAGGCTGAGAGATGGGCTACAAAGGAGGAGGTCATCTACATATTGAAGGAGTGTGCTGGGGGTAAGGGAGCAGGAAATGAGGTCCCGTGCCAGCGCCTGACCGAAGAGGTGAGGACTGTCACGGAAGCCCTGGGGAAGAACTGTCCAGGTGAGCTGACTGGAAGTATGAGTATCTGGATCTGTCTAGGTAAAGGCGAAGAGGAAATAGGAGTCGGGATGTAGGGGGACAGTGAAAAAGGCATCTTTGAGATCCAGAACCATAAAGTGGGTTGTGGATGGGAGGATATGGGAGAGCAAGGTGTATGGGTTTGGTACTACTGGGTGGAGAGGAATTATGGCCTCATTGATTAGTCGGAGGTCCTGGACCAGGCGATAATCCCTAGAGGCCTTGCGGACAGGCAGGATGGGGGTGTTGCAGGGAGAGTCAGTGGGGATAAGGAGTCCCTGGTTTAGGAGTCTGGTGATAATAGGTTGTAGGCCCCTAAGGTGAGTCTCAGAGATGGGAAATTGGGGCCTTGATGGAAACTTGGAGGGGTCCTTTGGGCGGATGAGGACGGGGGAATGGTGTGTTGCTATTATGGGCTTAGAAGTATCCCAGACTTGGGGATTGATTGGGTTCGGTGTGATTGGAAGAGGGGGATAGGAGAGGGAGGGTTCTAGAGACAGGCCGAGAAGAGGAAGCAGGAGTTGGGAGGAGGGGACCTTAGGGTCAAGTCTAACCAGCTGGAGGGAGGCCCCTAAGTGGAAAAGGACATCTCAGCCTAGCAAGGGAACTGGAGGATGGTATGACTAAGAAGGAATGAGTAAAAGGGAGTCCTTCGATGTGACATGGGAGTGGACCGGTCTGGAGTGGGAAGGATGGTTTGCCATCAATACCCATGACCAAGATCTGGGAAGGAGAAACTGGCCCCGAATAAGTAGGCAGGACCGAGTAGGTAGCCCCCGTGTCCACCAGAAATGAGATGGACTTACCCGCTACCTGTAGCGTTACCCTGGGCTCGGCAAGCGTGATGGGGGTCTTCGAGTCCGGGCGCTGTCAGTCATCAGCCAATCCCAGCAGTTTGAGTGGTAATGCCGTTGGGTTGGCCTGCCCCCTGCATGGAGACGCTGAGGGAGGGCCAGTCGTAGGGCAGTCACTCTTCCAGTGGCCCGTTAGCCCGCAGCTGAGACAGGGCTTAGAAGGTCGGGGATTGGGACATTGGTGAGCCCAGTGGCCTTCTTTTCTGCATTTGAAGCAGGCCCCCGGCGGGGTTGCCTTTTGCGGACCCCGTGGATGCTGTGATCCATGGGAGATGGCCGGCCTTAGGGCGGCTACAAGAGCTTGGGTTTGGAGGGCCACCTTCTGGTACATCCGAGCCTGTTGGCTGGATTCTGCCAAATCCTCATGGCCATTGTAGACTTTAAAGGCCATCTTTACCAGATCTCGAATAGGGATTTGAGGGCCGTCTTCTGCCCGTTTTAATTTCTTTCAGATGTCCGGGGCTGATTGGATGATAAAATGGATGGCTAGGACCGCTGCCCCTGCCGGGGTGTCGGGATCCAGCCGGGTGTAGAGAGTTAAGGCCTCTGTAAGGCGATTGAGAAAGATAGCTGGATTTTCGTTAGGTTCTTGGGTTATCTCTTTTAGTTTTTCAAAATTGACTACCTTATGAATGGCAGCCTGCATGCCAGCCAGGAGGCATTGGATCATGAGGTCGCATTTACGACAGCCATCCTGGCCATCCTGATAAATCCAGCCTGGATCGGTGCCAGGTACGGCAGTCACTCCGACAGGCATGGAGTTGTCGGTAAGGTGAACCTGATCTGCATGGTTTCAGGCAGCAGTTTGAATTCTTTCCCTCTCGTCAGGGGTCAGAGTAGAAGACAGGATCACAAAGATACCGTGCCAGGTTAGATCGTAAGCTTGAGAGAGGTAGTGAAATTCTTTGATATAGTGGGAAGAGTCGGCAGAAAAGGAGCCTAATTGCTTTTCTATATGAGAGAGATCTTGGAGGGAAAAGGGAACATGAACTCTAACTAATCCTTCTGCTCCTGCTACCTCCCTCAGAGGGCAAAGGAGATTTGGATCTTGGGAGTCGTGAGAGCGTGTATGTGCACTAGTTGGGGCGTGGGAGGAGAAACCGTTGAGGGAGGCGGGGGAGCAGTTGGATGGGTCGGAGCGGGTTCTGGAGGAGGAGGGACCACTTCAGGGTTGGGTGGAGGTTGGAGAGGAGCTCTGGAGGGGGGAGAGGCGAGAGATTCGGGTGGGTCGGCTAGTGGAGAGGGGTCATCGTCAAAGGAAATTAGGGGCTTGGATGTAGGAGATGTCTGTTTGGCAAGAAGGATCTGGGAAGTGGAACAATCGACGCAGAGGGAAGGGCGGGAGCGTAAATACCAGAAGGCCTGAACACAGGGGACCTCGGACCATTTGCCCGTCCTGCGGCAGTAATTATCTAGATGACGAAGGATGTTAAAATCGAAAGTCCCTTCAGGAGGCCATTTTGGATTGATTGTCTAGAGGATACTGTGGCCAGGCCACAGTGGAATAGAAAATAAGCCGTCGGCGACGGAGATCTTGGGAGAAACTGAGGGCTATAAAATTGGCTAGGAGACACCCCAGGGGCGTCTTAGAATCTGGTTTCGACTGTGAGGTTCCCATGACCCCCAGTCTGTCCCTGAGTGAATGGAGAGGGAGAGAGGCGTCCCTGGTCTCAGTCTCCAATTCACGGCAGGTCGGAGGGCAGTCAGGCGATTGGGACGTCTCCACAATCACCTGAGGCCTGGCGGGTCGGAGAGCGGTCAGGCAATTGGGACGTCTCCACAGTTGCCCGAGGCCTGGAGAGAGGATGGAGGAGTCCCTGATGCGGCCGCGATTAGGGACAGGGAGTCTAGTGGGTAGGGACTCTGGGGATCGGAGGGAACAAGGGACGGGGACTTACCCTGTTTTCTGCCGGATCGGGTGGATGAGTAGAGGTTCCCTGGTTGTCTCCTGGGGGAGGGGAGGAGCGGCCCGTGTGGTAACCCACGGGGCTTGGTACCCCTCCAGGGTTCTGGCACCAAATGTAAGGTCGGATCTTAACAAACGGCACCATGAAACAGAGGAAAGCTTCAAGTGAGCTTTATTGGGGGCGCTCCTGGGCGAGGTTCACTGGTCCGAGAGGAAGGGGCCAGAGAAGTCGCACCCAGGCGAGGGCAAGATTTTATAGGGGAAGAAGGGAAAGGGGTGTGGTGAATCTGGGAGGGCACAGGGTATTCCTTATTTGGTGGTCTCTTCGGGTATCGTGGCAATATCTGGTGCCGGTTGCATCAGTCTTGTGACCGTTGGTCCTGCCCCTCAAAAGGCGGGAAGGCTGGGCCAGGTGGAAAGTCCCCAGGTCAGTTCTTGGAACTGGGTGGTCCGGAATGTCTCCAGGTCAGTTTCTGGAACTGGGTGGTCCAGAGAGTTTTGGTCTGATGGAACCTGTGAATCTGATTGTGTTCCCCTGCCTCGGGCCAGTTGGCCTTACATTTCCTGTTTCTTAAAGTGGGATTGTATTGCTATAAACCTCCCTCTTAGAACTCCTTTTGCTACATCCCATAGGTTTTGGGTCGTTGTGTCTCCATTGTCATTTCTTTCTAGGTATTTTTTTATTTCCTCTTTGATTTCTTCAGTGATCACTTCGTTATTGAGTAGTGTATTGTTTAGCCTCCATGTGTATTTTTTACAGATCTTTTCCTGTAATTGATATCTAGTCTCATAGCGTTGTGGTTGGAAAAGATACTTGACAATTTCAATTTTCTTAAATTTACCAAGGCTTGATTTGTGACCCAATATATGATCCTGGAGAATGTTCCATGAGCACTTGAGAAAAATATGTATTCTGTTGTTTTTGGATGGAATGTCCTATAAATATCAATTAAGTCCACCTTGTTAATGTATCATTTAAAGCTTGTGTTTCCTTATTTATTTTCATTTTGGATGATCTGTCCATTGGTGAAAGTGGGGTGTTAAAGTCCCCTAATATGAATGTTACTGTCGATTTCCCCTTTTATGGCTGTTAGTATTTGCCTTATGTATTGAGGTGCTCCTATGTTGGGTGCATAAATATTTACAATTGTTATATCTTCTTCTTAGATCGATCCCTTGATCATTATGTAGTGTTCTTGTCTCTTCTAATAGTCTTTATTTTAAAGTCTATTTTGTCCTATACGAGAATTGCCACTCCAGCTTTCTTTTGATTTCCATTTGCATGGAACATCTTTTTCCATCCCCTTACCTTCAGTCTGTATGTGTCTCTAGGTCTGAAGTGGGTCTCTTGTAGACAGCATATATATGAGTCTTGTTTTTGTATCCATTCAGCCAGTCTGTGTCTTTTGGTGGGAGCATTTAATCCATTTACATTTAAGGTAATTATCAATGTGTATGTGCCTATTCCCATTTTCTTAATTGTTTTGGGTTCGTTATTGTAGGTCTTTTCCTTCTGTTGTGTTTCTTGCCTAGAGAAGTTCCTTTAGCATTTGTTGTAAAGCTGGTTTGGTGGTGCTAAACTCTCTCAGCTTTTGCTTGTCTGTAAACGTTTTAATTTCTCCATCAAATCTGAATGAGATCCTTGCTGGGTAGAGTAATCTTGGTTGCAGGTTTTTCTCCTTCATCACTTTAAATATGTCCTGCCAGTCCCTTCTGGCTTGCAGAGTTTCTGCTGAAAGGTCAGCTGTTAACCTTATGGGGATTCCCTTGTGTATTATTTGTTGTTTTTCCCTTGCTGCTTTTAATATGTTTTCTTTGTATTTAATTTTTGAGCTTGAGTAATATGTGTCTTAGCGTATTTCTCCTTGGATTTATCCTGCATGGGACTCTCTGTGCCTCCTGGACTTGATTAACTATTTCCTTTCCCATATTAGGGAAGTTTTCAACTATAATCTCTTCAAATATTTTCTCAGTCCCTTTTTCTCTTCTTCTTCTGGAACCCCTATAATTCGAATGTTGGTGCGTTTAATGTTGTCCCAGAGGTCTCTGAGACTGTCCTCAGTTCTTTTCATTCTTTTTTCTTTATTCTGCTCTGCAGTAATTTCCCCTATTTTATCTTCCACGTCACTTATCCGTTCTTCTGCCTCAGTTGTTCTGCTATTGATCTCATCTAGAGTATTTTTAATTTCATTTATTGTGTTGTTCATTGTTGCTTGTTTCATCTTTAGTTGTTCTAAGTCCTTGTTAACTGTCTCTTGCATTTTGTCTATTCTATTTCCAAGATTTTGGATCATCTTTACTGTCATTATTCTGAATTCTTTTTCAGGTAGACTGCCTATTTCCTCTTCATTTGTTAGGTCTGGTGGGTTTTTATCTTGCTCCTTCACCTGCTGTGTTTTTTTCTGTCTTCTCATTTTGCTTATCTTACTGTGTTTGGGGTCTCCTTTTTGCAGGCTGCAGGTTCGTAGTTCCCGTTGTTTTTAGTCTGTCCCTAGTGGCTAAGGTTGGTTCAGTGGGTTGTGTAGGCTTCCTGGTGGAGGGGACTAGTGCCTGTGTTCTGGTGGATGAGGCTGGATCTTGTCTTTCTGATGGGCACGTCCACGTCTGGTGGTGTGTTTTGGGGTGTCTTTGGGGTGTCTGTGGACATTTTATGATTTTAGGCAGCCTCTCTGCTAATGGGTGGGGTTGTGTTCCTGTCTTGCTAGTTGTTTGGCATAGGGTGTCCAGCACTATAGCTTGCTGGTCGTTGAGTGAAGCTGGGTGCTGGTGTTGAGATGGAGATCTCTGGAAGATTTTCGCCGTTTGATATTATGTGGAGCTGGGAGGTCTCTTGTGGACCAGTGTCCTGAAGTTGGCTCTCCCACCTCAGAGGCACAGCACTGACTCCTGGCTGGAGCACCAAGAACCTTTCATCCACACAGCTCAGAATAAAAAGGAGAAAAAGTAGAAACAAAGAATTAGTAAAAGTAGAAAGGAAGAAAGGAAGAAAAGAAAGGAGGGAGGGAAGGAGGAGGGAAGGAAGGTGGGAAGGAATGAAAAAAGGAAATAAGATAAAAGTAAAATAAAATTATGATAAAATATAATAAAGTTATTAAAATAAAAATTAAGGAAAAAAATGGACAGATAGAACCCTGGGACAAATGGTGGAAGCAAAGCTATACAGACAAAATCTCGCACAGAAGCATACACATACACACTCAGCAAAAGAGGAAAAGGGGGAAAAAATCATAAATCTTGCTCTCAAAAGTCCCACCTCCTCAATTTGGGATGATTCGTTGTCTATTCATGTAGTCCACAGATGCAGGGTACATCAAGTTGATTGTGGCGTTTTTAATCCACAGCTTCTGAGGCTGCTGGGAGAGATTTCCCTTTCTCTTCTTTGTTCGCACAGCTCCTGGGGCTCAGCTTTGGATTTGGCCCCGCCTGTGCGTGTAGGTCGCCAGAGGGCGTCTGTTCTTCGTTCAGACAGGACAGGGTTAAAGGAGCCGCTGATTCGGGGGCTCTGGCTCACTCAGGCCGGGGGGAGGGAGGGGTACGGGTGCCGGGCGAGTCTGTGGCAGCAGAGGTCGGCGTGACGTTGCACCAGCCTGAGGCACGCCGTGCGTTCTCCCGGGTAAGTTGTTCCTGGATCCTGGGACCCTGGCAGTGGCGGGCTGCACAGGCTCCTGGAAGGGAGGTGTGGAGAGTGACCTGTGCTCGCACACAGGCTTCTTGGTGGCGGCAGCAGCAGCCTTAGCGTCTCATGCCCGTCTCTGGGGTCCGCGCTTTTAGCCGCAGTTAAGTTGCTAAGCATTTGCACCCGTCTCTGGAGCTGCTTTAAGCAGTGCTCTTAATCCCCTCTCCTTGCACGCCAGGAAACAAAGAGGGAACAAAAAATTTCTTGCCTCTTCAGCAGCTCCAGACTTTTCCCCAGACTCCCTCCTGGCCAGCCGTGGCGCACTAGCCCCGTCAGGCTGTGTTCACGCCGCTAACCCCAGATCCTAACGGATCCTCTCCCTGGGATCCGTCCGAAGCCCGAGCCGCAGCTCCCAGCCCCGCCCACCCTGGCGGGTGAGCAGACAAGCCTCTCGGGCTGGTGAGTGCTGGTCGGCACCGATTCTCTGTGCGGGAATCTCCCCACTTTGCCCTCCGTACCCCTGTGGCTGCGCTCTCCTCCGCGACTCGGAAGCTTTCCCCCTCCGCCACCCGCAGTCTCCTTCCACGAAGGGGCTTCCTAGTGTGTGTAAACCTTTCCTCCTCCACGGCTCCCTCCCACTGGTGCAGGTCCTGTCCCTATTCTTTCTCTGTTTATTCTTTTTTCTTTTGCCCTACCCAGGTACGTGGGGAGTTTCTTGCCTTTTGGGAGGTCTGAGGTCTTCTGCCAGCATTCAGTAGGTGTTCTGTAGGAGTTGTTCCACGTGTAGATGTATTTCTGGTGTATCTGTGGGGAGGAAGGTGATCTCCACGTCTTAGTCCTCCACCATCTTCCCTTTGCCCCTCTAAATAGTTTCTTTATTAAACTAGTCTTGATGGCAAACTAAAGGTTACTTTTTACATGGGCTATTTATGCCTTTGGAATTGGTCCTTAGGACCTTGAATTTTAAGGGTCACTTTTTCTCTAAGTATATATTTGTCTTAGCAACCTTGGGACCCTGGTGGAGAATGTGGGCCGTTGTTAGGGTGGCTTATTACCGCAGTTATTGGGACTCGCCTCGTGGAAGTTAAACTTTACGCCTTCACTCTTGCAAGCAGAAAATCAAATCGTTCTAGGATGGCAGCCACGGCGGGGCGGGGATGGAGCCATGCCATAGCCTGCCTCTTCACTTCCTTACAGGAGGCTGAGGGCCAGAGTCCATGCATAGAACCGCCCTCCTTCCACTCATCCTGCAGTGCCACCTGCCTGCTACTTCTCATGTATCATTCCATCACTGCCTTGTGCCAGGCACTGTTGGAGGCTCCAGAGATACTGCAGGGAGCAGAAGAGACCACAGCCCTGCTCTCTTGGGATTTATATTAGGGAGATATAGTCAATAAATAATAAGCAAGGGGGATAGGATTACTTGTCTTAGGGGGATAGGAAGGGGTAGAATTTCAAATATCGTGGTCAGAGCAGAGTCTCACTGTGTTGATATTTGGTCCAAGACTTGAAGAAGGTGGCAGGTGGACCACGAGGCTTAGGGAGAAGAACTCAGCACCCGAGGATTAATAATGAACCAGATGTCTTTCCTGCAGCAGGAATTCCTTGTGATTATGATACAAGAGGTAGAAAGTGACAGGTATGGAAGAGGAGTCCAGGGCCGAGGCACTTCCTGTTTCCAGAGCATCTCCCTGTCTAGGCTAGCTCGCATGAGGCTGGTCTCCTCTTGGGATTACCATGTTCATGTCTCACTTTATCCCTTCCTCTAGTTCCTCAGGAGCTTCCAGTGATACTCACTGAAGCTTCTTCCATTTTATCCTCACAAATCTGTAGAACTTTCAGTCTTTGTTACTAATCTCAGCCTTATGCATGAAAAGAGAATGGTCACACCCCTGGAGAAGTTAAGTTGCTAAGCATTTGTGTAGGGCTTGCTTATTCCCTAGTTCTAGGTAATAGTTCCTCTTTCTGGTGAGGTAGGCCAGGACGAAGTTAGAGATGAGATAACTAAGCAAGGGGATAGGATTTGTAACATAAATAACTAAGATTATAATAATCAAACCTACATCCTACGGTAGAAATGGTTGCTACAGAGATGCTCTCATGATTCCTGACTTCCATCCACAACCTTTTCCCAAGTGGTACACCACCACCCCCATGTTTGAATAGCTCCAGTAACAGTGAACTCACTATCCCTCATATAGCCCATTCCATTTTTGAGGAGTGCACACTGTGAGACGGCTCGTCTGCGCTGAATTAAAACATACCTTCATATCTCTGCTTTCTGGAGGCAAAATCAACTGTATTTATTTCTTCTCCCGCTCAAGAGCCACTCAGGGACTTGAAGGCAATTAGTAGTCTGCCATGTATCTAGTTTTCTTCAAGCTAAGCATCCTTTCAGACTTGAGTTGAGCACCACCTCCTCCAGGAAGCCATCCCCTGTACATGATCTCAGAGCGCTCTTTGCACAGCCATATCACTGCACTTGCCGTGGTGCTTTAGGGTTCTCTTGGTAGGTCTGTTTCTCCTCCTGGGCTGTAGACCTTTATGTCTTCAGTGGCTTCTCAGAGCTTGGCACACCCAATAGATGTTTGGTGAAAGACTTGAATGGGCGGGTCCTAATTCCCAAATGGTGAGACCAGTCCTTCAGTATTGTGCAGGAGCCTCTGCAGCCTCAGTTTGGGATTCCGAAAGCAGCTCTGAAAGCTGCAAGACCGTTTCTGACCTCTGGGTCAGAGGGCTGAGACCCTTGCTTTCAACTGCACAGTATAAAGTTCACACGCACTTATGGAAACCATTAGCTTAGTCCAAGTAACTGGGCTTGGAATTTGAGCAAGAAAATGTAAGTGTGAGCCTCGGCGCTGTACTCAGGGTTTTCTTTCTCTCTCAGCCCTAATTCCGACGTGCGGGTTTGTTTTGCTGCAGGACCTGGAAGACTGATTTGCCCAAAGGAATATGCACTCTGGTGTCCCTCTCCGTGGAGCACGAGGAAGCCCAGCTCATGGGTGGCGTGCGGGCCGTGGTGATGGACTCTCAGTACTTAATGGAGCCGTGTGGGTCAGGCAAGTCGAGGCTGACCCACATCTGCAGGGTGGACCTGAGGTGAGTGGGCTCCTGGGGGCAGCGGGCGCAGGCTTGCCGCACATTCGCTGGGGCCCTGTTTCTCATCTGGTCCCGTATTTCACTGTCCTTTTATTCCTCTTGCCATTAACATGCTTTCTAGAAGACTATGTGCGCCTCCCCCTCGCTTTTCCTCTTTCCACCCTTGCTAAAATTCTGACTTTCAGGAGAAAGTCCTCTGCTCATCTTTATTTCCGTTTTGTCCCACTTATACTTCTGTGCTTTGGGCACAGGGCAAACACCAGCACTAGAGCCCGGGACGTGGTAGGTGCTCAGTAAATACGAGTCCTCTTGGGTTTTCTTTTCAGCCTGTCCCTTTTGCGGCTCTCTCCAGTTGCCCTCCTTTGAGAGGCAACTAACTTAAATCCAACCCCTTCAAGGCACTCCTGATATTGAGTTCTTGGTCTGGGTGGATATAAGCTGGGTTTTCTCAGTAAATTCTAGAATTAAGTCTGAATCACCCCTGAGGAGACGCTATCATTTTAAAGCACCCGGTGAATACTGGAAAGATAGACTAACTACTTGGCCAAAAAGGCATTTCAAGGCCCCTGTTGACAGACTGAGGTTCTCAGAACCTTGGAGCAGCAGCCCCGAGTGTAATGCAGGTGGACTGACATTCAGGGCACAAGCACAGTCCATGACAAATTTTGGTGATTTGGAAAAAGACTTTCCCACTTCCTTTCTGATTTTTGTCCCTGCAGAGGTCATTCCCCAGAATGGTACAATAAAGGCTTTGGACATCTGTGTGCAGCGGAAGTTGCCAGGATTAGAAACTCTTTTCAGCCCCTCATTGCTGAGGGTCCAGAAACTAAAATCTGAGTTTTCCCCAGTGTGACATCAAACTCAGGGGAAGAGGAAGTGAAAGCAAACACTTGTGGGAGAGAGTGTGCGTGTGAGAAAGCAAGGGAGAGAGAGAAACCGACCGACAATGCTTAAAAACTGAAGCACTGAGAAGTCGGGAGTGTTGAAGATGCAAGAATTTCTGAGAACTTTCCTAGCCTTCCTGGAGATGGCTACATCCCTACTAATATAATATTTTTAAAAATCAGAACATTTATCTATGTTACTTAAAATTAAATGGATTATTCCTTGTGCATTGCCTAATTTGCTATTTAAAGGCTTCTAAGAAGCATATTCTTAACTGTAAATAAATGTATGTATAGCATATGTACATATGTGTGTATATCTCTATCTTTACTGTATATATGTAAAATATCAATTTTATATATAATTGCATATTTTGAAAAGGAACGAGTCTGATTCGGTGAGACCCTTCCTCACCTGGTTCTTTCCAAGTTGTTCTGGGCGCTGTCTCCCCACTGTCCTGTAAGCTGAGCAGAATCTGCTGCTGACACCAAAGTGTGAAAATATGTAGTCTGCCCTGATGTCTTACCAAAGATTAGCCAACCAAAGGAAAACACATTAAATGGTTCTTACATGTTGTCAGCTTGTTTGTGTTATTCAAACACTGAGAGTGGGGTGTTGCATAAAGCAAGGAAAATAATATTTAGTCCTCTTTAAAGCAAAGAAGTGAGTGAGGAGTCATTCCCGAATTTAAGGCTAGATTACCGCTTGCCATGGGGCCAGCAGATACAGCTTTCAGTGACATGTTAGATGCCTGTGGACCACTGGAGTCAGCCCAGTGGCTGAAAGAGAGCCTGCATTTCCCTGCTGATTAGAGCTGAATATAATACCTTTTGCAGATTCACAGCCAAAGGGAGCCTCTGTGTTTTGTTGAGTTTTCATACTTACATTTCATCATGTTCTTAAATGTCATTCTAGTTGACCAGTGGCCTATTTGGTCACAGTTAATTGGCATTTTCTTACCAACGTATTGCACTGAATTTAACTCTGGACACCAGATGAAGGGAGATGATGGTCATTCAAGAGTCCTGGACCATTTCAGCTTCAGGGAATTCTACTGTTGCTACATATGATGCTCTTAAGATAGAATTCATTGAAGTTTCGCAATCTGAAAGACAGGGTTTTTAAACTAATGTTAAGACCAAAACTGTGTTCTTCAATTAGTTTTAGAAAATACAAACAGGTCTGTTAAATTCCATGTTTCTTCATTAGTCAGTCAAGCTACCTATGCATTTGACCCAACCTTATTTATTATTGTATAGACTAAGCAAATTGACTATCCTTAACCAATTGCTAATGGATTTAAGTTGGTTTTTTATTGTAATTCAACAGTGCTAGAGAGGAAGATAATTTATTGTGTTTGGTTTCAGGGAGAGATTGGTATCATAACTTAGCAATTCATGCTGGAGAAAAAAAAGTGTTTTCCTTTCTTTTCTTTTTATATTGTATGCGTTTATATAATGTTTTCTTTTATCAGCAATGTGCAATTCTTTTATTGAGAGAAATAAAAATGCTATATATGAGTTCTGTATGGTACCAGTAAAATCATACTGTTTGAATTGTGATCTAGGAATTTTTTGTTTCCTTGCCTACTGAAGAAGGTGGCAGCAAACCCATAATTTTTCATCTGGGCAATGCCCTGTGAGCAAAACAAATTCACTTCTTCCATACATCTTAAATTTAACCACATATGCCAGATTACTTTAATATGCATAGACAAGATCATTAGTGAATTTTAATTTAGCTTAATGCTGATCCTACTCCAGAGATGGGATCATATGTTTTCAGGAAATATGACAGGCACACAAGGATGAATGGTGTCGTGTCACCTAGAGCAGGCCTTTTCCAGCCTTAGCAGCACACGGATCACCCGCAGATATTGTTACAATAAGCCTCTGATTCAGGCAGTCTGAGGTGGACCTGAGATTCTGCATTTTGAACCAGCTTCGGGGATGCCCAGCCTGCCAGCCCGAAGACCACACCTTGAGAAGCTGGGACCTAGAGGATACTTAGAATAAAAGTACACGTGGTTTTATTTCTGACTCCCCTTCTCTTCAAGTTACCTGACTTCTGAATTTTTCTGCACATACTAATCACATCACTGCTGCCTAACAACACAGTGCATCTTAAAAGAAAAAAAGATGCAGCAAGCTTGTTTGTCAAATACTACAGTATTTTATTCATTGTTATCTTGCCAATAGAAATAAAATATGATGTTGCCTTTAAATATTATATTTATACCTCATGTATATCTTTACCTCAGCTGTTGGTATCAGTCATCAATTGTAAATAAATACTTGCCAAGGCAAAGAAATTTATATACATTAAATATACCCTTTTTTTCTATAAGATACATGTTGATTTTCATGCTTCATCCTGTAAGTGGAAAACCTGCTTCCTGAGGAAGAGTTCTCTCTAAATAGCTTGCCATGAGCTTGACACCTCAGTACTATAGTCAAATCTCCCTCAAATATAAAGATTCATATAAAAGTCTAAGATTGTTATCTACAGAACTTCACCAACGGTCTGGGTGCCTTAAGCTATGTCTAAGGCACTATGGTGATGGGTAGGGATTTCTTTTACATTTCATTGTTCTTAAATCTAGAAGTTATAAAAACACTTTTAAGAGTATTTTTATGAAGGACTCAGTGAACTCCAGCTACAATTCCATTTTCACTGAGTGCATAAGAAACTGAGACTTGATGACGTGACTTACGGCTGCACCACTGGACCATGAAGAGTAGCCACATCTGACTCTGAGCCTCTTGCTTTCCATCCTTGTACAGTGAGCCCTCCATATCTGCAGGTTCTGCATCCAAGGATTCAACCAACCACAGATCAAAAATACTCCAGGGGCTTCCCTTGGTGGCGCAGTGGTTGAGAATCTGCCTGCCAGTGCAGGGGACATGG
This sequence comes from Hyperoodon ampullatus, assembly GCF_949752795.1. NCBI lineage: Eukaryota > Metazoa > Chordata > Mammalia > Artiodactyla > Ziphiidae > Hyperoodon > Hyperoodon ampullatus. The sequence goes on from NC_136929.1 coordinate 69,009,083, forward strand.
GTTCGAGCCCTGGTCTGGGAAGATCCCACATGCTGCGGAGCAACTAGGCCCGTGAGCCACAACTACTGAGCCTGCGCGTCTGGAGCTTGAGCTCCGCAACAAAGAGAGGCCGCAATAGTGAGAGGCCCGCGCACCGCAATGAAGAGTGGCCCCCGCTTGCCGCAACTAGAGAAAGCCCTCGCACAGAAACGAAGACCCAACACAGCCCAAAATAAATAATTTTAAAAGAAAAACTCCAAAAAAAATTCCAGAAAATTCCAAAAAGCAAAACTTGAATTTGCTGTACACTGGCAGCTATTTACATAGCATTTACAGCTATTTACATATCATTTGCATTGTATTAGGTATTACAAGTAATCTAGAGATGATTTAAAGTATATGAGAGTATGTGCATGGGTTATATGCAAATACTACATCACTTTATATAAGGGACTTGAGCAATCCCTGGATTCTGGTACCTGAAGGGAGTCCTGGAGCTAATTTCCTGCGGATACTGAGGGACCACTGTACTTGTTCTATGCGTTATTTCTAAAAGATGACAAAGGTCGCCCCTAATTAAGCAAGCAGGAGCTCTTGAACATTCTCAGCTACAGGCTACAAGAGCCACAGCAGCCCAAATGACCACATGCCCACATAAAAATGATCCAAACTCTGCCCTCTGCTCCTCTTCCTCATCCTTTCTTCCATTACTTGCAAGTTTTGCTTTCATGGGCAAAGGAGGAATTTCAACTGTCCCTTTTCCTCTTCTATGTGAAAGAAGAGAACATGGTCATTCTAGCAGCCACAGGCAACCAGTGTCATCCTGGGACCCTGGAGCATAGGAATTCAAACTTGTTTCTGAGTCTACTTCATGAAATTCTTAGGCATGAAACTGTTCTACTTCTTTTTTAAAAAAACATTTTATTTATTTATTTAGGCTGTGCTGGGTCTTAGTTGCAGCATGCAGGATCTTCACTATGGCGTGTGGCCTTCTTAGCTGCGGCATGCGTGCAGGATCTAGTTCCCTGACGAAGGATCAAACCCGGGCCCCCTGCATTGGGAGCGCAGAGTCTTACCCACTGGACCACCAGGGAAGTCCCTGTTATACTTCTGTCTTTTGATATTTGGCCACAAAAAAAATCAGTCGTATGATTTCTTTTCAGGAAATTAATGTAAAGGGATTAAACAGATCCTAGCCAAGTGGAGTGCCATTGGTCCTGTGGCGCTTACAATGATTCTGAATTGTCCAGGTGGAGATGCCCAGCCACTAGTGGGACATACAGGTGTGAAACATTATAAGAGTGACCAGGGCCCAAAGCTAGAGGTACATACCATGTTCACTTCAGTTGTGTTATCCCTGCCTCTCCTGACTACACACATAACGGTCCAGTGATACCAAGCCACTCTTTCACATCTCTGTGACTTGGCATTGACTTTCTCCCCATCTTGTTGGTCATGTGATAGCCTGTTTATTCCTCAAAACCCTATTTGAGCATCATTTGCTCCATGGACTTTCCTGACCACCCATCTGAAATCCACCTGCTTCCTTAAATATTACTCTTATTGCATGAATCACATCTCATTTAGTTATTTGGCAATAAATCTAACTCTCCCACTAGACTATGAGCTCTTAGGGACATGGACCCTGTCTTACTCAGCTTTGAAACTCCATCCCGTAGGACACTTTCTGCTATACCATTCTATAAGTATTTAAAATGACCTGGGCATCTGAAAACTGGGCATAAAGATGATAGAAGCCATAGAAATGGAAGTCATAACCTAGTGTGGAGTACTCCAAAGCCAGTAAAATAACTCACATTTTGTGTTTCACTACTTCAACTCTCCAATAGCACAAAGAATGGAGAATTAGCTGGTCTTCCAAGAAGTTAAATGCAACTGTTTCTGAAATTATCAAATGCTGAACATCTGTTTGCAGAAAGTAGGACAGTTTGATTAGTTCATTCATCCGACAAATCTGTGTGGAGCGCTCATGATGTGCCAGACCCTGTTCTAGGCATTCAATAACTAAAACAATAAATAAAATCAGTGAAAAAAACAGACAAAAAACCCCTGTCCTCATGGAACTTACGGTCTAGAAGAGAAAACAGCCACGAAACAAGATAAGTAATTGACCAGGGAAGCTCTACAGAGAAAAATAAAATCAGAGGAAGGAGATTAGATAGTCAGGGAAAAGCTTACCAAGGGCCTGGGGTAAAGAACTATCAAAATGACACACTGTTTGATTATTTTTCCTCAAGCTCCACTGGAGCTGCTAAAATTACAGTGGTGGGAATGATCAATTCATCTATTTGCTGAGACCTTATTCCTTGTGAAGGAAAATAAGTAACGGCAGCAGGAGGAAACGAAGCCTCTGGGAACTACACCTGCTGATGCGTGATGGCTGCATCTTTCAAGCCCATCAGAAAGCAGGGTTCCAGCAAGCAATGCACAGGTGCTGGAAGCCCACATGTCCCAGATGGGAACATTCAGTTCTTAGGCCTAGATGATAAGTCCCCTGCCGTTCTCATTTCCAGATACAAGCATGTCTCCAAGGCCCCCAGATACTTCGCGGAGTTCTCGAGACAAGCGTCTCCACGTGCTCCAAGGCAGGCTCCCTTGTCAGCTTGGTTCATCCTCACACCCACACCCACCCCTGCTGACCATGACCACGACCGCTCAGCTCACTGCTGGGACCCACCCTGGCACCAGAGTCCTGGGAGGGGAGGAAGACCCCGTTCTCCCTGTGATACCTCCTTATGGGGCTGCTCCAAGTGCTTCCCTAAATCCCCACAACACACCTGAGACCAGGTGTCACTTGGGATAAGACTCAACCAACACATCAGGGAGACAGTACAAGGTAGGATGTAACTTAAAGCTGCAGCCCCAAGGGGCTCTGCTTCCAGCGCCTTAACCCACACCTGACCCCAGGGGCTCTCACCTCTCCGCCTGCCCCCCGCAACCACCATGATCAGCCTCCACTCTGGGAACAGTGAACGCCTCCCGCAGGGAAGGGTCTGACCCAGCCCGCCTCACTCCCACGTCCAGGTCCCCAGCTTCAGAATGTGACGAACAACTGCGCTAACGGCAGGAGGAATTCACTCTGGCGGAAGACCCACCTTCACGCTCTGGCCGCGTGGCTCCACCCCAAGACCCAGAAGATCATCACACCAGGGACGCGCACAGATTCGTTGCCCTAAATCCGAGTCACCTCGGGAAACATCACCACGCTGCTCCTGTGGGCACAGCGGGTGCCAGCCCTATATTGGGCTTCCTCGCCTTCCCTTCCCATCCCTGTGTTCACGTCAAGGGTGGCAGACGCCTCTGCCATCCCCGTGGTTATCAGTCATCCCGTCTGCTGAAAAGCTGATTGGTGACATTTTCATATGAATGTTTCAGACAGAGCTGCTCCACTGTAGATTTGCATAATGAAGTCCTTTATCTCCTTATTGGGTATTAGAGGCTTTCTCTCTTGTTACAAGGATTTCAGGCATCAGCAGGTAGGTGGAAGCTATTTTTGGAATACAGAAGAGACTGAAATGCTACTACCACATTAAAAAAAAAGCCTAACCCTGAAAGTCACCTGACCTTGTTGTTCTCTGGTGGTTGGAGTATACGGGTCGTTTCCCCACATGGTCCCTGCTTCCCTGGGGAGGCTTGGGTGCTGCACTCCCAGGAGAGTCAAAGATGGGAGCTCTGCCTGGATTCAGAAGGGCTCTTCCAAGGAGCCTCCTCCAGCCTGACCCTTCCTCCCCCCGTCTCTCTCCCCCTCCACCACTTCAAAGCTGTCTGAATCTCATCTTTTCTTCTCAGACAGTCCCCACCCCCATTCCTTGGTTTCCAAGCCCGTCAAGCAGTTTTCTGAAGAAATTCCCAAGATGGTGTGTGGTATCCATTTTGTCTCAATCCTGTAATGCACCGCTTTGCCAGGAACTTTGTGCCCAAGAAAGACCCAAGGGAGCATCCAAGAGGTGCCAGCCAGGGAGAAGGGACCCCGCCTATCTGGGGGCTGGATTCCCATATACGCCAAATGGACAAGAGTTGAAGATGCTGAGTGAGGAAGGGCCAAACTGGGGAGTACTGGGCAAACAAACAAGACCACTGGATGTGGCGGTGTTCACTGCTTTTCCTGATGTCCTTCAGTTTCTCTGCTGCTCCCTCACCTACAGGGGAAAACTAAAAGGAAACAGGCACAACTATCAATTCTGTTTGAGCCACAGATAGTGTGCTCACTGCCACAGAGATGGGCGGTTCAAATTGCTTTGGAGAAAAGGGCTACCCGATGGTCTGAAATTAAACATGCTCTGGAAGGAGCAGCTGTGGGGGAGCGGTGGGGGGAGGACCACCCATCGCTGGGATCTGTTGGAGCTGTCCTCTGGGACCCCACGCACGAAGAACACACACTCCAGAACAGGGTTTCCCTTCTAGAACTGCATGAAACTGAACATTCAGCTCGAAACAGACTTGGAAGTGGCAAAGGGGAGTGGATTTCTTCTTATTTTTCTATCAGTTTGCAGTGGTTCCAGTATAAACCCTGCAGCGTATGTGTGAAACATAAAAAACATCAAAGCAGTGATGCAGCATTTCAAAAAAAAAAATGCAGCAGCACTTTGGCTGCCTTGTTCACTTTTCAGACGGCCCTGTGGCTGTCCTGATCTTCCCCACAAATCTCAACATTCACATGTAACAGAGTCCTGCTCCCGGTAGTCCTGATGCTGCAAAGCAGGCATCAAGCAGGGTCCTTCACATGAAACGAAGGAATTGTAACCAGTCAGACATACAGCAACAGCTGTCACTTCTTGAAACTAAATAAGAACAAGAGGGGGACAGTTTTTCTCTGAGAAGACAGAAGAACACTTTGCAACTTTTGTTCAAGGATTGGGGAGTATAAAACGAACAGCTGCTCGTGTTCCCACATTCCAGTGTCAAGATGTTATGCAGAGATCAGAAATAGACCCAAGGTGACGTCCATCGTGTGAGCCATGCAAATGAGGAGAAGACTCTCCAGTGGCGGTAATTCCCAGGACGAGGGTCAGGCCACTGAAACGGGACAAAGGAATCAAGGCCAGAAGAAGCAGCAAGCAAGATGGCAGTTCTCCATGGCATTCTCCAAGTGGAATTTCGAAGGCTAATGAGGGGAACCACAGTGAACCAGAACTTCAAACCTAGAAGTGTAAACGGCCAGGGAACGTCCTGATGCCCTGTATGCAATGGGTTCTTTATCTTCCTACTTCAGATCATCACCAATCACACATGGAATAAACCTCCCATTAAGTAAAAAGTGGTAAGATAATGACAGCTGTGTGCATTGGGGCCTTGCTGTTTACCAAGGATTTTTCATACACACTCACATACATGTATATGTGTATACACAATGTAGGTATCAATCCTCACAACAACCCAATGACACAGATACTATTATATCTATTTTTTAGAAGAGTAAGTTGAGGCTAAGAAAGGACTGGTGACTTTCCTGATGTCACCCAACCAGGACTGACACCCAGGCAATCTGAGATTTGCTCTGCTGCTTCCCTTAATGAGGAGGGTTCCTCTATGACAGAATGATGAAATCAGGAAGCTATGCTGGCTGTTAAGAACACCCAGCGGATTGGCTGAGTGGATCTTCTAAAGAGTGACATTTTGAGTACAGTTGCAAATAGTCTCCAACAAGAAGACGACACCGGAAATTCCCTGGTGGTGCAGTAGTTAAGAATCCACCTGCCAGTGCAGGGGACACGGGTTTAAGCCCTGGTCTAGGAAGATCCCACATGCCGTGGAGCAACTAAGCCCATGCACCACAACTGCTGAGCCTGCGCTCTAGAGACCAGGAGCCAGAACTACTGAGCCCACGTGCCACAACCACTGAAGCGGGAGCACCTATAGCCTGTGCTCTGCAACAAGAGAAACCACCACAATGAGAAGCCCACGCACCGCAATGAAGAGTAGCTCCTGCCCTCTGCAACTAGAGAAAGCCTGTGTGCAGCAATGAAGACCCAACGCAGCCAAAAATAAAATAAATTAATTTAAAAAGAAGACAGCAAGACAGTGGGGTGCACAGCAAGCCTGCTGGTGAGGCCAGACTTGGAAGCAGCAAAGGGCACATAAGGGAGGGACAACATACCTCCAGCCAGGCTATTCTGTCCCGCCCTCTGCAGCACCTTCTAGGGGAGGGGAGTTGCTAGTGTGAATCACCAAGCTCCATGACATTGTTTGGAGGCGGTCACAGCATTGCCAGGTGGTACCCATCACGTGTGCTCCTTCCTCTGTGAACGCAGCTGGGCTGCTAAGTACAGCCGGATACATGGATAGATCCCCGTCCCGCCCTGTGGCATGACGGGGCCTGCTCAGTCCTAAGATTTAGGTTCAGAGGCAAGTGGGAGCCCTTGTCCTTTACTATAATTCTCAGACATCTGCACAGCTATTAATAAAGACGTGTTTTGATACCCTTCTGCTATTGTTCCTGTGCACAGAGAGCTTTCCGAGCCTGTGGGAAGGATCACTGATAATAGATGATCAAGATCTCAGCATTCCTGGGGCCCTGGCAATAATTATATCTAATGACATTAAAATTATGTCCTGGGTAATAGGAACATACATATCGATAATTACCTTAAACGTAAATGGATTAAATGCTCCAACCAAAAGACATAGACTGGGAGCTTCCCTGGTGGCACAGTGGTTGAGGACCCGCCTGCCGATGCAGGGGACACGGGTTTGTGCCCCAGTCTGGGAAGATCCCACATGCCGCGGAGCGGCTAGGCCCGTGAACCATGGCCGCTGAGCCTGCGCGTCGGGAGCCCGTGATCCGCAACAGGAGAGGCCACAACAGTGAGAGGCCCACATACCGCAAAAAAAACAAAGACACAGACTGGCTGAATGGATACAAAAACGAGACCTGTATATATGCTGTCTACAACAGACCCACTTCAGACCTAGGGACACATACAGACTGAAAGTGAGGGGATGGAAAAAGATATTCCATGCAAGTGGAAATCAAAAGAAAGCTGGAGTAGCCATTCTCATATCAGACAAAATAGACTTTAAAAAAAAAGACTATTACAAGAGACAAAGAAGGACACTACATAATGATCAAGGGATCAATCCAAGAAGAAGATATAACAATTGTAAATATTTATGCACCCAACATAGGAGCACCTCTATACATAAAGCAAATGGTAATAGCCATAAAAGGGGAACTCGACAGTAACACAATAATACTAGGGGACTTTACCACCCCACTTTCACCAATAGACAAATCATCCAAAGTGAAAAAAAAAAAATAAGGAAACACAAGCTTTAAATGATACATTAAACAAGATGGATTTAATTGATACTTATAGGACATTCCATACAACAACAACAGAATACACTTTCTTCTCAAGTGCTCATGGAATATTCTCCAGGATAGATCATATCTTGGGTCACAAATCAAGCCTTAGTAAATTTAAGAAAATTGAAATCGTATCAAGTATCTTTTCCGATGACAACACTATGAGACTAGATATCAATTACAGGAAAAAAAATCTGTAAAAAATACAAACACATGGAGGCTAAACAATACACTACTAAATTACCAAGAGATCACTGAAGAAATCAAAGAGGAAATCAAAAATACCTAGAAACAAATGACAATGAAAACACAATGACCCAAAACCTACGTGATGCAGCAAAAGCGATTCTAAGTGGGAAGTTTACAGCAATACAATCTACCTCAAGAAACAAGAAACATCTCAAATAAACAACCTAACCTTACACCTAAAGCAATTAGAGAAAGAGGAACAACAAAAACAAAAAAAGTTAGCAGATGGAAAGAAATCATAAAGATCAGGTCAGAAATAAATGAAAAAGAAACGAAGGAAATGACAGCAAAGAGGAATAAAACTAAAAGCTGGTTCTTTGAGAAGATAAACAAAATTGATAAACCATTAGCCAGACTCATCAAGAAAAAGAGGGAGAGGACTCAAATCAATAGAATTCGAAATTAAAAAGGAGAAGTAGGGCTTCCCTGGTGGCGCAGTGGTTGAGAGTCCGCCTGCCGATGCAGGGGACACGGGTTCGTGCCCCGGTCTGGGAAGATCCCACATGCCGCGGAGCGGCTGGGCCCGTGAGCCATGGCCACTGAGCCTGTGCTCCGGAGCCTGTGCTCCGCAAGGGGAGAGGCCACAACAGTGAGAGGCCCGCCTACCGCAAAAAAAAAAAAAAAAAAAAAAAAAAAAAAAAAAAAAAAAGGAGAAGTAACAACGGACACTACAGAAATACAAAGGATCTTGAGAGATTACTACAAGCAACTATCTGCCAATAAAATGGACAACCTGGAAGAAATGGACAAATTCTTAGAAAAGCACAACCTTCTGAGACTGAACCAGGAAGAAATAGAAAATATAAACAGACCAATCACAACCACTGCAACGGAAACTGTGATTAAAAATCTTCCAACAAACAAAAGCCCAGGACCAGATGGCTTCACAGGCAAATTCTATCAAACATTTAGAGAAGAGCTAACACCTATCCTTCTCAAACTCTTCCAAAATATAGCTGAGGGAGGAACACTCCCAAACTCATTCTACGAGGCCACCATCACCCTGATAACAAAACCAGACAAAGATGTCATAAAAGAAGAAAACTACAGACCAGTAACACTGATGAACACAGATGCAAAAATCCTCAACAAAATACTAGCAAACAGAATCCAACAGCACACTAAAAGGATCATACACCATGATCAAGTGGGGTTTATCCCAGGAATGCAAAGATTCTTCAGTATACGCAAATCAATCAATGTGATAAACCATATTAACAAACTGAAGGATAAAAACCATATGATCATCTCAATACATGCAGAAAAAGCTTTCGACAAAATTCAACACCCACTTATGATAAAAACTCTCCAGAAAGTAGGCAGAGAAGTAACCTAACCTCAACATAATAAAGGCCATATATGACAAACCCACAGCCAACATTGTCCTCAATGGTGAAAAACTGAAACCATTTCCACTAAGATCAGGAACAAGACAAGGTTGCCCACTCTCACCACTATTATTCAACATAGTTTTGGAAGTTTTAGCCACAGCAATCAGAGACGAAAAAGAAATAAAAGGAATCTAAATCGGAAAAGAAGAAGTAAACCTGTCACTGTTTGATACTATACATAAAGAATCCTAAAGATGCTACCAGAAAACTACTAGAGCTAATCAATGAATTTGGTAAAGTAGCAGGATACAAAATTAATACACAGAAATCTCTTGCATTCCTATACACTAATGATGAAAAATCGGAAAGAGAAATTAAGGAAACACTCCCATTTACCATTACAACAAAAAGAATAAAATACCTAGAAATAAATCTACCTAAGGAGACAAAAGATCTACATAAAGAAAACTATAAGACACTGATGAAGGAAATTAAAGATGATACAGATGGAGACATATACCATGTTCTTGGATTAGAAGAATCAACATTGTGAAAATGACTATACTACCCAATGCAATCTACAGATTCAATGCAATCCCTCTCAGACTAAAACATTTTTCACAGAACTAGAACAAAACCTTTCACATTTCATATGGAAACACAAAAGACCCCAAATAGCCAAGGCAATCTTAAGAAAGAAAAACGGAGCTGGAGGAATCAGGCTCCCTGACTTCAGACTATACTACAAGTCTACAGTAATCAAGACAGTACAGTACTGGCACAAAAACAGAAATATGGATCAATGGAACAGGATTGAAAGCCCAGAGATAAATCCACGCACATACGGTCACCTTATCTTTGATAAAGGAAGCAACGATATATAATGGAGAAAAGACAGCCTCTTCAATAATTGGTGCTGGGAAAAATCGACAGCTGCATGTAAAAGAATGAAATTAGAACACTCCCTAACACCATACACAAAAATAAACTCAAAATGGATTAAAGGGGCTTCCCTGGTGGGGCAGTGGTTGAGAGTCCGCCTGCCATTGCAGGGGACACGAGTTCATGCCCCGGTCCGGGAGGATCCCACATGCCGTGGAGCGGCTGGGCCCGTGAGCCATGGCCGCTGAGCCTGCGCGTCCGGAGCCTGTGCTCCACAACGGAAGAGGCCACGACAGTGAGAGGCCCACAAAAAAAAAAAAAAAAAAAAAAAGGATTAAAGACCTAATGTAAGGCCAGAGACTATAAAAGTCTTAGAGGAAAACATAGGCACAACACTCTATGACATAAATCACAGCAAGATCCTCTTTGACCCACCTCCTAGAGATATGGAAATAAAAACAAAAATAAACAAATGGGACCTAATGAAACTTGAAAGCTTTTACACAGCAAAGGAAACCATAAACAAGATGAAAAGACAACCCTCAGATTGGGCAAAAATATTTGCAAACAAAGCAACTGACAAAGGATTGATCTCCAAAATATAAAAGCAGCTCATGCAGCTCAATATCAAAAAAACCAACAACCCAATCCAAAAATGGGCAGAAGACCTAAACAGACATTTCTACAAAGAACATATACAGATTGCCAACAAACACATGAAAGGATGCTCAACATCACTAATCATTACAGAAATGCAAATCAAAACTACAATGAGGTATCACCTCACACCGGTCAGAATGGCCATCATTAAAAAATCTACAAACGATAAATGCTGGAGAGGGTGTGGAGAAAAGAGAACCCTCTTGCACTGTTGGTGGGAATGTAAATTGATACAGCCACTATGGAGAACAGTATGGAGGTTCCTTATAAAACTAAAACCAGAACTACCATACGACCCAGCAATCCCACTACCGGGCATATACCCTGAGAAAACCATAATTCGAAAAGAGTCATGTACCACAATGTTCATTGCAGCTCTGTTTACAATAGCCAGGACATGGAAGCAACCCTAAGTGTCCATCGACAGTTGAATGGGTAAAGAAGATGTGGCACATTTGTACAATGGAGTAATACTCAGCCATAAAATGAAATTAAATTGAGTTATTTGTAGTGAGGTGGATGGACCTAAAGACTGTCATACAGAGTGAAGTCAGAAAGAGAAAAACAAATACCGTATGCTAACACATACATATGGAATCTAAAAAAAAAAAAATGCTTCTGAAGAACCTAGGGGCAGGACAGGAATAAAGACGCAGACATGGAGAATGTATTTGAGGACATGGGGAGGGGGAAGGGTAAGCTGGGACGAAGTGAGAGAGTGGCATGGACATATATACACTACCAAACGTAAAATAGATAGCTAGTGGGAAGCAGCCGCATAGCACAGGGAGATCAGCTCGGTGCTTTGTGACCGCCTGGAGGGGTGGGATAGGGACGGTGGGAGGGAGATGCAAGAGGGAGGAGCTATGGTGATATATGTACACATATAGCTGATTCAGTTTGTTATACAGCAGAAACTAACACACCATTGTAAAGCAATTATACTCCAATAAAGATGTTTAAAACAAAAAAATTATGTCCTGTTTCCTAAAAACAGGGCAAAATACCAAGAACAGATTCAAGAGATGGGCATAACACCTATGAGCAGCATCAGGAAGTCTGAAACCAAGCACGTATTGAAATTTTCAGAATGTATTGAGGACGGCAAAAAATAAGCAATAATAATAAAGACTTGTAAAATGCATATTTAGTGCAAGAATAAAGAGAAGGAAGGGATAGACCTGTGCTTGACATGGATGATGTTATATCTGTATAAGACAAAAAGAAAGCAAAAAGATTTCTTCCTTATAGCATCCTCAACTTTCCAACCATAAACATCTCCCTCTTGAATAATGTAGAATGATACCTGGTTCAGAGGGTGGTTTAAAAATATGTCCACAGGGGCTTCCCTGGTGGCGCAGTGGTTGAGAGTCCGCCTGCCGATGCAGGGGACACGGGTTCGTGCCCCGGTCCGGGAAGATCCCACATGCCGGGGAGCGGCTGGGCCCGTGAGCCACGGCCGCTGAGCCTGCACATCCGGAGCCTGTTCTCTGCAACGGGAGAGGCCACAGCAGTGAGAGGCCCACGTACCACAAAAAACAAAACAAAACAAAAAAAAACGAACAAAAAACACAAAAATATGTCCACAAATTACTCACCTCCAGACTTCAAGAGGTGGAGCTTAATTCTCCTCTCCTTGAGTGTGGGCTGTGTTTAGTGACTTGCTTCTAAGAAATAGAATGTGGTCGAAAGAACAGAGAGTGATTCATTTCTCTTGCGTAGATACCTATTAGCAGAATTGCCGGACCACGTAATGTATTTTTGTTTAACATTTTAAGAAACTACCAAACTATTTTCCAAAGTGGATGTGCATTTTACCCTCCCACTAACAAAGCATAAGGATTCCAGTTTCTCCACATCCTTGTCCACCTTTTGGGTTACAGACATCTTAGTGGGTGAGAAGTCATTCAGTTTAAAATGCTGGTCACTGTTTTAAACTTTAAATAAAAATAGAAGTTCTAATTGATCACAGGAAATGATAGAATTCAATTAACTCAAGTCTGGTTCTTTGTTTTAGTCACTCATTGTTTATCTCAAATATACAGTCCAAACAATCACAGGGTTGGAAACAGGAACTGAATTATGCCCAAAGCAAGGTAGAACAATTCCAAACTCTCACCTGTTCTTGCTCTTATTTTCTTACTATTGAAACAAACCCACATAGCGGGATCTACCTGTGTCAGGGGCTGACTGTAGCTGAGAGTTCTCTGACTTAACTTCCTAGTAGATTAAAAAGCTTATTAAAGGATATATAATCAAATATGTTAATTGGAAGCTTACATATACTCTGCTAAAACTCAGCAGTAACTACAACGATTGATATAGAACAAAGAAAAATAAAATATTTAGATAAATTTAGATAAAATATTTAGATAAATAAAAGAATTTAGAACTGCCAGCTCATGGTGATAATAAAAAGCAGATCAAATTTTAGTTTTCTCAGTTTTTAAATTCCCACAGATGCTGCAATAATGAACCGCCTCTTACTTGTTTGTACTCCAGCCAGAAGCTCTGACTCTTTGTAGTCAGGCTGCCAGGGACCATTCTCCATCACTCCAGGAGGAAGCTGGGAGGATGTGGGAACACTGACTTCTTACTGACTGGTACATTTTTAAAGCCAAGGGTGAATTGTAACTGTTTAAGTTATCACCTTTGTAAATTGCCAAAGGACAATTTAATGACAACTTGTATAAGAAGCAGTGAAGAGGGTGAGATGGAGAGCCTATTTCTGCCATTGCTCCCCAGACCCTTGTCGGAAATCCTCTTGGGCTGTGCCTTATGCTGACACGTGCTCGCTGTGCCTTTTCCAGATGCCACCTTATGAGTAAGGAAAATGCTCTAAATGAACACATCTTCACTGGGACCTCACAGACAATAGATTTAATTAAGAACAGGGGAAAGAACAGGGAATTAAGAAAGTCAAATACATTCCTTCCCATCTGGAGACATGGGCCAGTATGGGGGAAGAGTGGGTATCTAGGCTGGGGAACCCCTCAAACGTAGGCACGCATGGGGGAAAACCCTTGAGAAGCACTCTCAGGGGGCCAGGCAGAAAAGTACAGACACCTTAAAACCACAATAAGCCTCCCAGTTCAAAGTGACTGGAAGCTGGTTCTATAAAACCAGGAAGAACGTTCTGCCCAGAGGGGCAGCTGGTCAGTCTTGGAACCACAAGAAAGGAAATCTAAGAGGGGAACACTGGGAATGCCCGCCGGACAGGCCTGCCTGGGCAAGAGAGCATCAGGGCAGTGGGCTTCCGGGGCCTCGCTCCTCTGTCAGTGGCCTCGCCCCGAGGGACACACACACCACCAGCATCCTGTCCCCCATCTCACTGAATTCTGTTCTGTGCTCACCAAGCAACCTTCGAGTGTGATTTCCTGCCCACAAGTGGGGCCTCACGGGGAGATAACACACACGCAGAGTGGGAAGGTGTTTTTGGTCCTCAGAGCAGAGCCGCAGGTCTAAATGGGAATGGAGGGATTGGGGAGAAGAAGGATGAGTGGAGAAAAGCTTCATAAAGGGCTTCCAGGTCACAGAAAGCATCAGTCTACCGTCCCCTCTCCACCCGGGCGCCTTCCTTTGTATCTGAGCCCTGAGGTGTTAGTGCCATAGCAGGGCACGGGGAGTTTTAGAGAATCACCATTTCCAACCCTAGTGGACATTTGCATGATTGTGGAGTCTCAAAAATAAGTGCCCGTAGATTAAGGTAGAGTCCACAGGCGTGGACATCTGAGGGCTACGAAGGGCTCACAAACACTGAGTCCCCTCCATAACGACAGCCTCAAAATCCAGCTGTTTTCAAAGAACTGATTCGCAAAGCATCATGATGCACATTTAAATTGTGGCAGCCATTCTTCTTAGTGGTATTTTAACATCTCTGAAATTCAGATTAAGGAGGGGGTCATACAAAGTGGCAAAATTCACCGGGGAGTCTTTTGTTGTCATTGTTTAATGTGACCATGCTCCCCAAAATACTTGCCCATAATTGCCCTTCTCTACAGGAGCAAAACGGTTCTTAGCACCATGTCAAGTGCAGTTTCTAAGAAACCTGAAACTTCTTGAAACCTGATTTTTTGTTTTGTTTTTTGCGGACAAACTATGAAAGGTTTATTCTCAAATATTCGGACTTGACCCTCCATCCTTCCACATTAGTGCGAGCACCAAAGCAATTCCATGTACTGTTTTCTAACACACACAAACTGTTCATCTCAGGCTACTCAGGCTAGAGACAGGCAAGGAGAGAGTGAGTAATGAGTCTGATCTGAGAGCACTTGTAGAGGAAAACAACGCGGCACCTCCCCTGAGGAGACAGCAGTGACCACTCCCTCGCCCCCAGCCAGTGTGGGCCGGATCCGTCCCATCCATTTAGCCTTGAGAGCCTGAGTTTCCCCTCCAAGATCTGTACCAAGGGTCATTAAAAAGTACATTTGCCTTAAAGGTGAGTTAATGTAACAATGGGTTTTAACTAACCATGTGATCTATCAATAAGAAGAGATCCTGGGTCTTCAAAGAGATCATAAGACAAAACTCAAGGAAACCAGGCAGACAGATGACAGCCCTGGAGAAGAAGTAATCACCCAACAGGAAGGAGAAAACCAGGGGAAAGGGGAAACTGTACGGCAGGACCACCCTGGAGAGGTCAGTAACACCCCCTGCAGACATTCTTTATTTCCCAAGTGAGTAGGTGGCCCTGAAGATCTGGTCTCACAGTTTAACTGGCATTCCCAGTGTCAGGAGTTATCGCGCAAAGTCTTCTACAGACATGGTCCCTGCTTCTCTTCCTAATGTGCTGTAACTCCAGGAATTAAGAGAAATGTAGCTCTTCGGAAGTTCCCTTGTATAGAGTTCTAGTTTCTCTTTAATTAAAACATTTAATAATACAAAGCTGGTGCAACAATTGGCAGGTCCATTAAACTGTCAAGCGTGGCAAAATGGTTGTGCAATGCTCTGTCTTTTTCTGTGGCTCGCACACAATCTGACAAATGGAACGATAAAGAAATGTGGAGATCCTGTGTTTATTTAAGTAGGCTGCAGAGATGAAAAGGAACTCTCCTCAGTGTGCTGACTGGAACATAATTGCTGACAGAATAGCAGCTACAGGAACAATAAGGTAGAAAAGTCAGGTCTTATGAAAAGTGACTGAAAGCTTGCCTATCGGTAGCCTGGCATTCCTTTATTTTTTATTATTCCACAAAGGGAACATAAATGGGGATCATGCTAGCTTTTTAAATAGTTCAATTCCTTCCCCCTCTTATTTATTCCTTCCTTCTTTCCTACCTTCCTTTCTTTCTTCCTAAACCACACTAAGTATCCTGTGTTAACAACCTAGTGTTGTAAACACATACACGCATTCACAAATGCACATATACACGACAGTTTCTTCCTTGTACATTAGTATTATTTAGAGAAATATAGTACCATACATCTCTGCAGCTAGATTTTTGTCACTCAATAATACTTCATAGAAATCCTCACCAAGTGTACAGACTTTGCTATAGTTTATCCTTTTTAATGGCTCCATAATATTCTATGAAATTTTAAAATATTTTCTTTTGAAGACTGATTCAACCATTCTTCTATGGGGATTCACTTTGTTTCAGAATTTTAACTGTATGAAAAATGCTGTAATAAACATCATGGTACATATATTTTTATGAAATTATTATGTATTTTTATTTCTTTGGAATAGCTTCTCAGGAATGAGACTGGTGGATCGAAGTGTATGTGAATTTTTATTCTCAGAAGATATTGCCATACTGCAATTAATATTTAACTTGCAGAGTATGACAGTACCTTTTCCTGTGCATCCTTACCTCTAAAAGAGTGTGATGGTGTTATGTTCTATTATATTTGTATTAAATACATGGTTATAAAGGGATAATGTATTGTTACTTTAATTTGCATTTCTCTGATTACTGATAATTTTGAGTATCCATATGTCTATGGCCATTATATCCACTTTTGGATAAATTATCCATTCATATTTATTTTCTATTATTTGTTGCCATTAGTAAGAACTCTTAGTATTTTAAAGATATTAACTTTGTTTTAATCATCTGTGATGCAAATATATTTTTAACTATACAATTTCTCATTGACCTTGTTTAAATCTTCTATAGCTTTTGGTTTCTTGTCTTGGTTAAGAACAGTCTCTACAAACCCTAAATTGTATGTACAGGCTCCTAGATTTTCTTCTGTAATTTAAGTCATTCATTCATCTATCTATTCATTGATTTATTTTTACATTTAATTTTTTGCTTTGAAGCCTTCAGTTATCTGGAATTTATTTCTATAAATGCTGAGAGACGTGTACATTTCCATTTTCTTCCAGCTGCATGGTCAACTGAGCCAGCACCTTCCAGCTCACACTGAATTAAAATATCAACTTCAAAATAGATTAAAATAGTGTACATTTGGAATGTATACCAAGATTTTTCATTCAATTCCTCTACCATATTTATTTATTTTAAAAACCAATGCCTTATTTATTTGATTATAGTGGCTTTATAGTATGCTTTAATATCTGCACTCACTAGTCTTCTTTGTATACATTTTATTCTTGGGCTTTTTATTTTTCCAAATAAGCTTTAAGATCTTTTTATATTGTTTTTAAATGCTATGATTCTAATTGGAATTGCAGTATATATCATAATTAATGTTAAATGTAAATATTATATGTACATGAATACAGGGAATTTTAGAAGCTCTAACATTTAAATTATTTTAGTCTATACATCTAAGAACTTAGTATGATTTTCCATTTGTTTGAGTCTTGTTTTCAGGATGTAATAGTTGTCTTCCCACAGTATTTCTTTGCATTTTATTGTAACCACAGATTAATTTTTCCCATTTTCATGGTTAGGTCATTTCTGCTATTGATTGTTATATGTATTTTTATATCCATCTGTCTTACCATTTCAAGTATTTTTTCCTTATGTCTCTTGGGTTTTCCAGGAATATAATAATATTATCAAGAAAAAGAGTTTTATCCTTTCTTTTTCAATGTTTATACAAATTATTTTACTATCTTTTCTCACTGCATTTGCTAGAACTTTTAAAACAATGTTGAATGATAATGGCAAGAACAAGCAATCTTATCTAGTTCCTGGTCATAATTAAAGTAATTTCAGTGGTCTGCTATTTAGAATAATGTTTGCCAGTGTTTTGTAGTCTTTATCAAACTTACAAATGTTCCTCCTGTACATATTTTCCTAAAGTTCTTATTAAGGATAGCTGCCAAATGTTTATCAAGATGGCTTTTCAACATCTATTGACATGTTAATTTACTTTTCTGTTTTAATTTGTTGGTGTAATGAATCATACTGCTTGATTTCCTGATACCAATGCAACCTTGCATTCTTGCAATAAACTCTACTTGGCCATAGTTTATTAGTCCGTTAATATTCAATACATGACTGGATTATTGTAGCTAATATCACATTTAGAATTTTCTGCATCTAGTGTACTCTTGGTCTTTTTGCAGTACTATTTTTATCAGGTTGCAGTAATAAGATTGGCCTCATAAATACAATGAGAACTTGTCTGTCTTCTTCTATAGTCTTAAATAATTTAAATTACATCAGAAATGCTTGCCCTCTAAGGTTAAATAGTGTTCAGCTATGCAATTATTAAATCCTGTTAACGTTTTCAATAATACATTTTTAATCTCTTTTCTAATCTCTCCTATGGCACTCAAACCATTCAAAATTTCTACTTCTTCAATGAATTTTAAAAATTTATATTTTCCTAGGAAATCAACAATGTTTTCTAGATTTCTAAATTACTTTACTGAGATTAAGACTTTCTGTGTGGTCAAGAACCTGATCAACTATTTTTGTAAATGTTACATGGACACTACAAAACTACATGTTCTTTGGGAGTCAATAAATAGATTTGTGTTTAATAAATAGAAATTTATTGAATCCATCTTGTAGACACTAGCTATAGGCTTAGGAGAAACAGGCTAACTTTCTACCTTTGTCCCTTCTCTCATCTTCAAACTTTTTTTATAAAGGTGTTCACCACACCTGTCCCCAGTGGCTGGGTAACTTGTATTTATGCATAGGTCTCAGTTTTATGTCACTTTCCCCAGGAAGTCCTCCTTCATACCCTATACTCAGTTGGGGAATAGATTCATGATACAAAGAACATTTTCTTCTTGGCACTTGTCTTATTGGTCATTATACTGTTATTTGTATAAGTAATAAAGCAATATCTTTCTTATGATCTAGTAACTTCCACGATGATGGAATGTTTGCTTTATCTTATCTGCAAAACATAGTTAAACACAACAGAGTTTAACTGGTACACAGTAGGCACACAATATATATTTCTTATATGAATGAATGAATGACTGAATAAATGAATGGTCTGGTATTCAGAGGAGATATAAATTAAGGAACCATCACTGGCAGTTTTCCACTGTGTGGCTGGAAACCCAGTCTGCAACATCACGGAACCTTGAAGAAGATATGCAAGAAAGAAGCAAAGTTGAGAGATGGAGGAAAAGAAAATTTCCCAGCTCACAACAGCACATCAGTCCCTCTTTAAAGTTTGTATCGGAGGCCCAACTTCATCCCAGTCCTTGGGTTCCTGAGACGTGCTGTAGCCTTGTAATTCGACTTTTTGATGAAGCTAAAAATAAAACCAGATTTCCTTAGTTTTTTCCTAATGTCCATTTCCTGTCCCAGGATCCCATCCAGGACACCACATAACATTTTTTTAACATTTTTATTGGAGTATAATTGCTTTGCAATGGTGTGTTAGTTTCTGTTGTATAACAAACTGAATCAGGTATACATATACATATATCCCCGTATCTCCTCCCTCTTGCGTCTCCCTCCCACCTTCCCTATCCCACCCCTCTAGGTGATCACAAAGCACCGAGCTGATCTCCCTGTGCTATGAGGCTGCTTCCCACTAGCTATTTTACATTTGGTAGTGTATATATGTCCATGAAACTCTCTCACTTTGTCCCAGCTTACCCTTCCCCCTCCCCATGTCCTCAAATCCATTCTCTACGTCGTTGGCTTTATTCCTGTCCCGCCCCTAGGTTCTTCAGAAGCTTTTTTTTTTTTAATTCCATATAGGTGTTAGCATACGGTATTTTTCTCTTTCTGACTTAGCTTCACTCTGTATGACAGTCTCTAGGTCCATCCACTTCACTACAAATAACTCAATTTCATTTCTTTTTATGGCTCAGTAATATCCCACTGTATATATGTGCTACATCTTCTTTATCCATTCATCTGTCAATGGACACTAGGGTTGCTTCCACATCCTGGCTATTGTAAATAGAGCTGCAATGAATATTGTGCTACATGACTCTTTTTGAATTACAGTTTTCTCAGGATATATGTCCAGTAGTGGGATTGCTGGGTCATATGGTAGTTCTATTCTTAGTTTTTAAGGAACCTCCATACTGTTCTCCATAGTGGCTGTATCAATTTACATTCCTACCAACAGTGCAGGAGGGTTTCCTTTTCTCCACACCCTCTCCAGCATTGTTTGTAGATTTTATGACAATGGCCATTCTGACCGGTGTGAGGTGATACCTCATTGTAGTTTTGATGTGCATTTCTCTAATGATTAGTGATGTTGAGCATCCTTTCATGTGTTTCTTGGCAATCTGTATATGTTCTTTGTAGAAATGTCTATTTAGGTCTTCTGCCCATTTTTGGATTGGGTTGTTTGTTTTTTTGATATTGAGCTGCATGAGCTGCTTTTATATTTTGCTTCATTTGCAAATATTTTCTCCCATTCTGAGGGTTGTCTTTTAATCTTGTTTATGGTTTCCTTTGCTGTGAAAAAGCTTTTAAGTTTCATTAGGTCCCATTTGTTTATTTTTGTTTGTATTTCCATTTCTCTAGGAGGTGGGTCAAAAAGGATCTTGCTGTGATTTATATCATAGAGTGTTCTGCCTACGTTTTCCTCTAAGAGTTTTATAGTGTCTGGCCTTACATTTAGGTTTTGAATCCACTTTGAGTTTATTTTTGTGTATGGTGTTAGGGAGTGTTCTAATTTCATACTTTTACATGTACCTGTCCAGTTTTCCCAGCACCACTTATTGAAGAGGCTGCCTTTTCTCCACTGTATATCCTTGCCTCCTTTATCAAGTTAAGGTGACCATATGTGCGGGGGTTTATCTCTGGGCTTTCCATCCTGTTCCATTGATCTATATTTCTGTTTTTGTGCCAGTACCATACTGTCTTCATTACCGTAGCTTTGTAGTATAGTCTGAAGTCAGGGAGCCTGATTACTCCAGCTCCATTTTGATTTCTGAAGATTGCTTTGGCTACTCAGGGTCTTTTGTCTTCCATACAAATTGTGAAATTTTTTGTTCTAGTTCTGTGAAAAATACCATTGGTAGTTTGATAGGGATTGCACTGAAACTGTAGATTGCATTGGGTAGTGGAGTCATTTTCACAATGTTGATTCCTCCAAGAACATGGTATATCTCTCCATCTATTTGTATCATCTTTAATTTCTTTCATCAGTGTCTTATAGTTTTCTGCATAGGTCTTTTGTCTCCTTAGGTAGGTTTATCCCTAGGTATTTTGTCCTTTTTGTTGCAATGGTAAATGGGAGTGTTTCCTTAATTTCACTTTCAGATTTTTCATCATTAGTGTATAGGAATGCCAGAGATTTCTGTGCATTAATTTTGTATCCTGCTACTTTACCAAATTCATTGATTAGCTCTAGTAGTTTTCTGGTAGCATCTTTAGGATTCTCTATGTATAGTATCATGTCATCTGCAAACAGTGACAGGTTTACTTCTTCTTTTCTGATTTGGATTCCCTTTATTTCCTTTTCGTCTCTGATTGCTGTGGCTAAAACTTCCAAAACTATGTTGAGTAACAGTGGTGAGAGTGGGCAGCCTTGTCTTGTTCCTGATCTTGGTGGAAATGGTTTCAGTTTTTCACCATTGAGAACGATGTTGGCTGTGGGTTTGTCATATATGGCCTTTATTGTGTTGAGGTAAGTTCCCTCTATGCCTACATTCTGGAGGGCTTTTATCATAAATGGGTGTTGAATTTTGTCAAAAGCTTTATCTGCATCTATTGAGATGATCATATGGATTTTCTCCTTCAATTTGTTAATATGGTGTATCACATTGATTGATTTGCGTATATTGAAGAATCCTTGCATTCCTGGAATAAACCCCACTTGATCATGGTGTACAATCCTTTAAATGTGCTGTTGGATTCTGCTTGCTAGTATTTTGTTGAGGATTTTTGCACCTATGTTCATCAGTGATATTGGCCTGTAGTTTTCTTTTTTGTGATATCTTTGTCTGGTTTTGGTATCAGGGTGATGGTGGCCTCGTAGGATGAGTTTGGGAGTGTTCCTCCCTCTGCTATAATTTGGAAGAGTATGAGAAACATAGGTTTTAGCTCTTCTGTAAACGTTTGATAGAATTCACCTGTGAAGCCATCTGGTCCTAGGCTTTTGTTTGTTGCAAGATTTTTTTAAAAATTTATTTATTTATTTATTTATTTTTGGTTGCGTTGGGTCTTCATCGCTGCACGCAGGCTTTCTCTAGTTGTGGGAAGCAGGGGCCCCTCCCCACTGTGGTGCACGGGCTTTTCACTGTGGTGCCCTCTCTTGCTGCAGAGCATGGGCTCCAGGCGCACAGGTCTCAGTAGCTGTGGCCTGCGGGCTCTACTCAGGCTCAGTAGTTTTGTCACATAGGCTCAGTTGCTCTGGGGCATGTGGGATCCTCCCGGACCAGGGATAGAACCTGGGTCCCCCCCCACATTGGAGGGCAGATTCTCAACTACTGTGCCATCAGGGAAGTCCCTGTTGGAAGTTTTTAAATCACAGTTTCAATTTCAGTGGTTGTGATTGGTCTGTTTATATTTTCTATTTCTTCCTGGTTCAGTCTCGGAAGGTTGTGCTTTTCTAAGAATCTGTCCATTTCTTCCAGGTTGTCCATTTTATTGGCAGATAGTTGCTTGTAGTAATCTCTCACAATCCTTTGTATTTCTGCAGTGTCAGATGTTACTTCTCTTTTTTCATTTCTAATTCTACTGATTTGAGTCTTCTCCCTTTTTTTTCCTTGATGAGTCTGGCTAATGGTTTATCAATTTTGTTTATCTTCTCAAAGAACCAGCTTTTAGTTTTATTGATCTTTGCTATCGTTTCCTTCATTTCTTTTTCATTTATTTCTGATCTGATTTTCTTTTAATTCATTTATTTTTGGCTGTACTGGGTCTTTGCTGCTGTGCACAGGCTTTCTGTAGTTGCAGTGAGTGGGGGCTACTCTTCATTGCAGTGCACGGGCTTCTCATTGTGATGGCTTCTCTTGTTGTGGAGCACTGACTCTAGGCATGCAGGCTTCACTAGTTGTGGCTTATGGGCTCTAGAGCGCAGGCTCAGTAGTTGTGTCACACAGGATTAGTTGCTCTGCAGCATGTGGGAACTTCCCGGACCAGGGCTCAAACCCATGTCCCCTGCATTGGCAGGCGGATTTTTAACCACTGCGCCACCAGGGAAGCCCTGATCTGATGTTTATGATTTCTTTCCTTCTGCTAACTTTGAGGGGTTTTTGTTCTTCTTTCTCTAATTGCTTTAGGTGTAAGGTTAGGTTGTTTGAGATGTTTCTTGTTTCTTGAGGTAGGATTGTATTGCTATAAACTTCCCCCTTAGAACTGCTTTTGCTGCATCCCATAGGTTTTGGGTTGTCTTATTTTCATTGTCCTTTTTTTCTAGGTATTTTTGATTTCCTCTTTGACTTCTTCAGTGATCTCTTGGTTATTTAGTAATGTATTGTTTACAGTTTTTTTTCCTGTAATTGTTATGTAGTCTCATAGCATTGTAGTCGGAAAAGATACTTGATAGGATTTCAATTTTCTTAAATTTACCAAGGCTTGACTTGTGACCCAAGATATTATCTATCCTGGAGAATATTCCATGAGCACTTGAGAAGAAAGTGTATTGTGCTGTTTTTGGATGGAATGTCCTATAAATATCAATTAAGTCCATCTTGTTTAATGTGTCATTTAAAGCTTGTTTTTCCTTATTTATTTTCATTTTGGTTAATATGTCCATTGGTGACAGTGGGGTGTTAAAGTCCCCTACTATTATTGTGTTACTGTCGAGTTCCTCTTTTATGGCTCTTAGCACTTGCTGTATGTATTGAGGTGCTCCTATTTTGGGTGCATAAATATTTACAATTGTTATATCTTCTTCTTGGATTGATCCCTTGATCATTATGTAGTGTCCTTCTTTGTCTCTTGTAATAGTCTTTATTTTAAAGTCTATTTTGTCTGATATGAGAATGGCTACTCCAGCTTTCGATTTCCATTTGCATGGAATATCTTTTTCCATACCCTCACTTTCAGTCTGTATGTGTCCTTAGGTCTGGAATGGGTCTCTTGTAGACAGCATATATTCGGGTCTTGTTTCTGTATCCATTCAGCTAGTCTGTGTCTTTTGGTGGGAGCATTTAATCCATTTACATTTAAGGTAATTATCAATATGTATGATCCTATTACCATTTTCTTAATTGTTTTGGGTTTGTTATTGTCTTTTCCTTCTCTTGTGTTTCCTCCTGCCTAGAGAAGTTCCTTTAGCATTTGTTGTAAAGCTGGTTTGGTGGTGGTGAATTCTCTTAGCTTTTGCTTGTCTGTAAAGGTTTTAATTTCTCCATCAAATCTGAATGAGATCCTTGCTGGGTAGAGTAATCTTGGTGGTAGGTTTTTACCTTTCATCATTTTAAATATGTCCTGCCACACCCTTCTGGCTTGCAGGGTTTCTGCTGAAAGATCAGCTGTTAACCTTATGCTCATTAGGGGGCTCTGGCTCAATGAGGCCGGGGGGAGGGAGGGTACGGGATGCGGGGCGAGCCTGTGGTTGCAAAGGCCAGCATGATTTTGCAACAGCCTGAGGTGTGCTGTGTCTTCTCCCGGGGAAGTTGTCCCTGGATCATGGGACCCGGGCAGTGGCCGGCTGCACAGGCTCCCAGGAGGGGAAGTGTGGAGTGACCTGTGCTTGCACACAGGCTTCTTGGTGGCTGCAACAGCAGCCTTAGCGTCTCATGCCTGTCTCTGGTGTCCACACTATAGCTGTGGCTTGCGCCCATCTCTGGAGCCTGTTTGGGTGGTGCTCTGAATCCCCTATCCTCGTGCACCCCGAAACAATGGTCTCTTGACTCTTAGGCAGGTCCAGACTTTTTCCTGGACTCCCTCCCGGCTAGCTGTGGTGCACTAGCCCCCTTCAGGCTGTGTTCATGCCGCCAACCTCAGTCCTCTCTCTGGGATCTGACCTCCGAAGCCCGAGCCTCAGCTCCCAGCCCACGCCCGCCCCGGCGGGTGAGCAGACAAGCCTCTCGGGCTGATGAGTGCTGGTCGGCACCCACCGATCCTCTGTGTGGGAATCTCTCCGCTTTGCCCTCTGCATCCCTGTTGCTGCACTCTCCTCCGTGGCTCTGAAGCTTCCCCCCTGCCCTCCCCACCCCCCATCTCTGCCAGTGAAGGGGCTTCCTAGTGTGTAGAAATTTTTCCTCCTTCTCAGCTCCCTCCCAGAGGTGCAGGTCCCATCCCTATTCTTTTGTCTCTGTTTTTTCTTTTTTCTTTTGCCCCACCCAGGTACGTGGGGAGTTTCTTGCCTTTTGGGAAGTCTGAGGTCTTCTGCCAGAGTTCAGTACATGTTCTGTAGGAGTCGTTCCACACATAGATGTATTTTTGATGTATTTGTGGGGAGGAAGGTGATCTCCACATCTTACTCCTCCACCATCTTGAAAGTCCTCCCACATTACATTTAGTTCTCATGTTCCTCAGGCTTCTCTCGGCTGTGAGCCTTTCTCAGACTTTCCTTGTTTTTAATGACCTCATTGTATATATTTTTGTAGTTTATTTTACTCCTTCTAAATTTATGTTCACTTTGTGCTCACTTTGTTCTCTCCTCTTTTTCCTTTTGCTATTCTTTGCTGGTTTTCATAAGTTTCTTTTCACTCTCTTTTTTCCTTTTGTTAGCACTGCTGTTTTGTAACTTTCTATCCCATTAATGTTTGCCTCCCCTAAGACCTCATAACAAAACATGTATTTCTGTAATATTTTTTAAAAACAAGATATAATTTGCTTCCTTCACCAAGATAGTCTACACTAATAAGGTCAGTCTTTTAGAATATTTTCACTGCTGTTCTCAATTCTGCCCTTAACCAGACCAAGATAAAATCTTTGAAATGCTTATCTTCATTACTTTTCTCCCCCTTCACCCCTAACTTGTAGATTTCTCTGAGATAGTTTTGTACTTTTCGTTTTAGATTATTATTAGAATTACCCTCACACAGTTCCTCTTTATTTTAAGAATTCTTCTATAGGGTAGCTAGCATACCTTCCTGGTCTATTACTATCCATTTAAATTTAACTGTTTATGCATTGTCAAGCACTACCTCTTTTCCTCTTCGTGTTCTCCTGTCTTTGGTGGTTGTGCTGGTAGAGGATGGTGGTGTGTTGGTTATGGTACAATTGTTTGGTTGTATAGTCCTCCCTCTAGTAGTTTCCTCTGGCACCAATATGCACAAGTGATGTACTCTCTGGGTCACAGCACCACTCTCTCCTCCATTCTGAAATGGAAATGACGTCTTAAGTGGATACAGGACCATGGGTTGCAGTTCATTTCTCTCAGATGCCATTCGCCACCTTCTATCTAAGGCATTGCATATAAAACAGTGCATGGCTGTTTGATTCTTTAAGTAGCCAGTTATTTCCAACTAGAAGTTAGTAATGGTTTCTCTTCATTCTTGGAGTTGAAGAATTTCCCAGGCAAGCTTTGGTTACTTTTATTCTCATGCCTTCTGCTTGGAACTTGGTGAAGAGTTTCAATTTGCACATTCAGGTCTTTCTTAATCTTGAGGACATTTTCTTCTTTTATTAGTTTAATTATTGCCTTTTCATCATCTGTTCCTTTTCTCCTCTCTGGATCTTCTTTTATTCACATGTTAGTTCTTCCAAATATATCCTCCAAAAGTCTTTTTTTTTTCTCATGATTGTTCTCTCTCTCTCTCTCTCTCTCTCTCTCTCTCTCTCTATATATATATATATATATATATATTTTTTTTTTTTTTTTTTTTTTTTTTTTTTTTGCAGTACATGGGCCTCTCACTGTTGTGGCCTCTCCTGTTGAGGAGCACAGGCTCCGGACACGCAGGCTCAGCGGCCATGGCTCATGGGCCTAGCCACTCCGTGGCATGAGGGATCTTCCTGGACCGGGGCAGGAACCCGTGTCCCCTGCATCGGCAGGCAGACTCTCAACCACTCTGCCACCATGGAAGCCCTAGAAACACTTTTTGATAGTTTCCAATTTTGAGAAGTCTCTTTATGCATGTGCAACTGTTGTTGGAGCTATTAAGAGTAAATGATAGGCTGTGACAACACTGTTGGGATTATTTTGGGACATTATACTGGGATAAGTTTCTGATAAATTATATCAAAATATAAATTTTATTACATCTAGAACTGCTGATTGTCAAGGAATAATTTTTCTAAAAGATTTCACTCTCTGTACAAACGTGTTTCGTATGTCTGAAGTACACTTTGAATGTCGATTTATACAGTGTTATCTTAACGTTTCCTCTGACATTCCTCCAACTTGTAGAGTTGCCCACTGCTGCCTGTCCCATCTCCGCTGCCCGTGTGAGTATCACACTGGCCCATCAGCCTCCTCACAAAACACAAGTTCAAAGACAAAATTATTTTAAGAATTTCAAAACAGTCGTAGAAGAACATTAAACCAACCACAGGGCCTTTCTCAACACAGGCCCTGCCCAGGAATGCAGACACATAGCAATGGTGATTTCTGGTTTTGTACCCACTAGTGGTTTGGAGTGTTTAACGCACTTTTTATTGCCAATCTAGTAAGTAATTTGTCTTATAAATCTGCCATTTACAGTCTCTCCTTCTAGAGGTTTTCTGAAGCTCTCTAAGCTGGCAATTATCTCTCTGCTTGTAAATCAGTTGGTACCTTTTCTAGGAAACCAACGTGATCCTAACTCTAAATAGTCACTAATGACTTAAATTAGTTGCTGGCTCTTTCTGAGCCCCTAATTTTCCCAAGACTAATTAGCTCAGGCATAGGGAAGTTCTGGATTCATCCAGCCATTTAAAACATGATGGACATAGGGCTTCCCTGGTGGCGCAGTGGTTGGGAGTCCGCCTGCCGATGCAGGGGACACGGGTTTGTGCCCCGGTCCGGGAGGATCCCACATGCCGCAGAGCGGCTGGGCCCGTGAGCCATGGCTGCTGAGCCTGCGTGTCCGGAGCCTGTCTCCGCAACAGGAGAGGCCACAACAGTGAGAGGCCCGCGTACCACAAAAAAAAAAAAAAAAAAAAAAACATGATGGACATAAATTCAGTCCATACCATAATTCAGAGTGCAGGTTCTGGAACAATCCTGCCTGTTCAAATCCTCCACTTTCCTGCCATGAGCCTTTGGCATGTCATTAACCTCTGTAAGTCTCAGTTTTCTCATTTATAAAACAGGAATAACAGCATACCTTTCAAGATAGGGCGTGACAAATGTTTATTATTACTGTTCAATTCTAGATAAGTGGGGCTCAGTCTCTTAGCTCATAGCAGTTATGTCCCTAAGAGAACAAAACTGCTAGCTTTGACTAGTAAATTTTTTCGGTAAAATATAGAGGATGTTCACTACTGCTTTCTGAAGGAGTCCACAAGAGAGCAGAAACAGAATCCAGTTCAGTAAGGCCATTCAGAAAGTATGGCTGAGCGAAGCTGCCGCAGGATCCGCTGAGTGTGTGGAGGGGATGTGTGGGTGTGTGAGTGTGAGTCTGTATGGGATCCTTCCTGTGCTTACTTGAAAGCAGGCTTTGAGTGTCCATGTATACAACGAACAAACACACGTGGCTTTTGTCTGATGTCTGGGATTGCTCCTCTGGGTTACATGGCAGCTGTCAGCAGAGCTCCAACGCGACAACACTCATAAGTAATATAGAACAGAACATCTCCTCTTACCCACACAAGACAAAGAACAGACATTTTCTGAAACTGGGTTTTTTTTTAACTGGGATGAGGCTTTTCCAGCACCTGATGTTTGGTCATGAATTTAAAGCATAAGCCAACAGCAGGGTTTGGTAAAAAGGAATTCTGAATTTAAAAAGAAATTCACAATTAAGTGTTTTCAGCTTTACCAGTATGTACTAAAAGGGTAATCAGGTTTGATTAATCAACCCTATTCACCAATAGATAGGCATCAAGTAAAAAAATTAATTTCTTCCCTGATGGACTTTATAAAAGTGTGACCTATTACAAGGAAATGAAATCATCAAAAAGATGAAATTAAAACATTTCATTAAGTTCTCCCATGAGATTTGTGTTATAGACTATCTGCAGGTGTCTCTACAGCTGAATGAGTGGCCTCTGGAAACGGCCACCATGCCTGTATCCTTCCCACCCTCCCCCTCCACTTGATGAGCCTCTTCTGCCCTCCCAGCCAGCACTAGGGCTGGCTGTTTAAGGTTGCCCCATACTATGAGTAATTCACCTTCCCTGTCTTCACTGCCAGCTGTCTTAGTCAAGGTCCCATAAAAACCTGCACAAGGAAAAGAACCACATTGAGATTTTACAGCAGAGGGAATGTCATGCAAAGAGTTGGTTCCAGGGGCCTTGGAAGAGCTGAGAAGCCAACAGGGGATGGAGAAGAAAGCTAGTGAGTAGCAACAGCAGGCATCCACGGCCTCCTCTGAGCTACAGGATAAAGGAGAGGGTGTTTCTGGACCCCAGGGGCCAGGGTCACCTGGGAGAGGCTGGAAGGCCCACCCAGAGGGCACTGGGGCAATTTAAGAGATGCAGGGCGGGGGCTTCCCTGGTGGCGCAGTGGTTGAGAATCTGCCTGCTAATGCACGGGACATGGGTTCGAGCCCTGGTCTGGGAGGATCCCACATGCCGCGGAGCAACTCGGCCCGTGAGCCACAGCTACTGAGCCTGCGCATCTGGAGCCTGTGCTCCACAACAAGAGAGGCCGTGATAGTGAGAGGCCCGTGCACCGCGATGAAGAGTGGCCCCCGCTTGCCACAACTAGAGAAAGCCCTCGCACAGAAACGAAGACCCAACACAGCAAAAATAAAATTAATTAATTAATAAACTCCTACCCCCAACATCTTAAAAAAAAAAAAGAGATGAAGGGCGACATACCAGACCAATTAAGCTGGAACCCCTGCAAATGAGGCCAGGCATCAGTGGTTTTTAAAACTCCCCAGGTGA
Organism: Hyperoodon ampullatus; assembly: GCF_949752795.1. NCBI lineage: Eukaryota > Metazoa > Chordata > Mammalia > Artiodactyla > Ziphiidae > Hyperoodon > Hyperoodon ampullatus. The sequence goes on from NC_136929.1 coordinate 69,038,734, forward strand.
TTCCAATGCACAACCAGGCATGAGAACCCCAGCTTAAAGCATCTAGTAGAATCTGCATTCTTACAACTGCATCTGCCCCGCACTGAGCAGACGTGGGGAAAAGTGCTGCTGACATACCATTGCTCAAAGTCCAGAAGCAGAGACCAAAGACGCCATTAAATTGGGAGGCCAAGCTGCTCTAAGATACCCTAAAAGGAATATCCAAGAACTGGATTTGATTCATAGAATTTTGCTTCATAGGTAAACTTTAGTAATTGCTGTCTAAAATATACTATTTTAAAGAGCCATCCTCTGTTTACTGAAAAAATTGATTAGATTTCACACTGTGTGCCAATTACAGTAAACCACTTGCTAGCACAATTGAAGCACAAGGCATTTCCAATATACATAAACTAAAATAGAACATCCTGCTTAATAATTCTATTAACGTGCACATATTGAGTGTGTGCTAATTATTTCTTGAATGTACTAATAATCAAAGGAATATTAGTGTTCAGTGTGATATTATTGTGATTTTTAATTGTATTTTACTTATTTTCAAATGGATAATCCATGATGATACATACAAAGAATCTGTTAACTAGAAACAAACATCTTAATATGATCTTCTTTTAAATAACTGAGAAGATATTTCAAGATTTTGTACAGCCCTCGGGTAATCACTATGAACACCAATTATCATCATAAACATCGCTAAAGAGAAGTGTGACTAGCAAAACTCCAGGTAATGAGTTCAACTGAGCCTCGGTAACTGGAAAAAAAGAGTGAACTCTTTTTAAAGAACGCATCTATAATGCGTTTCATTACGCATTTATTCACACAAGAAATGTTTCTTAAGCAATTAATATACATTCTAGGGAATAACAAGACAAATAAGATGAGGTCCCTTCCTCAGAGCACTTTATAATCTAATGGAAGCGATTAGACAATCACACAAGTCCCGGTAAGAGGTAGTAGTTGCTGATTCTAACATTCAGTGAGGTTGAGGGTGAACAGGCCAGAGGACATGAGAAGGGAGACTTGAAAGCAAATGTCAGCTGATTGTGGGGAGTAGGGACACACATTAAAAATATTTGAAGAGAGAAGCGACCAAATCAAAATGGCACTTGATGTACAGAATGGACACACACCAGGAAACCATTTAAGGATTACTGGAAAAATCAAAGTGAAAGGTTCAAAGAAGACAACAGCAGCAAGTATCCAAATGAAGCATGGATGCTAGAAATATCAGAATGAAAAAACCCCATAGAATTTCATGCCTGAATGTCTCCAAGGGCTGACTGAAGAAAATTAAGGAAACAGAAGGAAGGGCTCCTTTGAAGGGAAAGATAATGAATATTCCTCTTCAGATATATCTGGTTGAAGGCTAGAGAGACATCCAACAAGAGACATCCAGCATGCATGCACTGAGAACACTGTTTGCAAAGCCGTTTTATGATGATTTCGTCATTGTGTAACTGTATCCAGAAATAAAACACTCGTCATTCATAATACAAAATGTTGTGAACAAATTTACAAATTCCTGTCACAATATTCTTAATGACTTTCAAAAACAACAGTGCAAGTCATCTTTACATGCATCAAATATATACTGTTTCCACTTCACTTTAATAAAATCATGATGGTGAATCATGATGATGTTGTCCAGCCTTTTAGGGTGATGTTTAAGAGTACCAGAACCAACTGTTCAAAAGCCCATCATATAAACAGTTATGATCCTTGGTGGACTTCATAGATTTGTGCTTCACTGCCAGAGCTGGAGAGATTGCTGAGCTGTTAGAGATTATATTTTGCAACTGTATTGCAAAAGTTGGGTTGAAAGTAGCCCCACAGTTTGCTTTATAAGCGTTACAGCGTTTCATTGACTCTTCCCTTTCTTTCTCTATTTAGCAGTGATGGGCAGGAAGTCATCACTCCATCCTAACAATGAGTAAAAAGCTGAACAGACTGAAAAATCAACAATTCTTCTTGGATCCATAAGAGAGGGTAGGACACAGGGCAAACTGCTGCCCCCAACTGGAGAGACAGACAAATATAGGGAGTTGGGGCTTACCCAAGTAGAGACTCATGAATGGAAACCACCTCAGGAATCAGTGCCAGGGAGGAAAACCTGAAATGTAATTCATGAATTGCCAGAGGCTCAGTGTGGACAACTCTGAGAGTTAAAAACTCTAGGGGAACCCAGTCATCAGAGAAAAGAAACTATTTTGAAATATGCCAGAGTATTCTGTTCTTTAAAAACCTGCCCTCAGGAGAAACTAGTTGAACAGAGCCTAACTTACTCGGATATTATCAGAGCCTATCTGACCTGGGGGAAGGGAAATACCCAACTCCAGCCAGTTCTAGCTTTCCACATGGGAGCATGGAAATACCCAACTCCATCTCATGCTATCCATCCTGTCCCACCTAAGATAGGAGAAAAAACTGAGGAATGCTATGAAGTTCACAGCCCAAAGGCATAGACTCACTGAAAGACTGAGACCTAACCATAGGCTAGAGAATGCTTCCTGTTCCCCCACACCTCACCCTCACATTACTAAAGACCTAGTTACAGCAGTTCTTTTTACCCAGTACATCATGTCCAGTTACCAAGAAAAAATTACAAGATCTACCAAAAGGCAAAAAACATAATTTGAAAAGACAGAGCAAGCATCAGAACCAGACATGGAAGGGATTTTGGAATTTTGGAATTCTCAATAACCTCCCTAAGGAGGCAAAAGACCTGTACTCTGAAAACTACAAGATGTTAATGAAAGAAATCAGAGATGACACAAACATATGGAAAGATATACCATGTTCTTGGATTGGAAGAATCAATACTGTCAAAATAAGCATACTGCCCAAGGCAATCTACAGATTCAGTGCAATGCCTATCAAATTACCAGTGGCATTTTTCACAGAACTAGAATAAAAAATTTTTTAATTTGTATGGAAACACAAAAGACCCCAAATATCCAAAGCAAGCCTGAGAAAGAAAAACAGAGCTGGAGGAATCAGGCTCCTTGACTTCAAGCTATACTACAAAGTTACAGTAATCAAAACAGTATGTTACTGGCACAAAAACAGAAATATAAATCAATGGACTAGGATAGGAAGCCCAGAAATAAACCCACACATCTATGGTCAATTACTCTATGACAAAGGAGGTAAGAATATACAATGGAGAAAAGACAGCCTCTTCAATAAGTGGTGCTGGGAAAACTGGACAGCTACATGTAAAAGAATGAAATTAGAACATTCTCTAACACCTTATACAAAAGTAAACTCGTAATGAATTAAAGACCTAAATGTAAGACTGGGTACTATAAAACTCTTAGAGGAAAACACAGGCAGAAGACTCTTTGACATCAATTGCAGCAATATCTTTTTGGATCCACCTCCTACAGTAATGAAAACAAAAACAAAAACAAACAAATGGGACCTAATTAACCTTAAAATAATTTGGAAAGATACATGCACCCCAATGTTCACTGCAGCACTATTTGCAATAGCCAAGACATGGAAGCAACCTAAATGTCCACTGACAGAGGAATGGATAAAGAAGATATGGTACATATATACAATGGAATATTACTCAGCCTTAAAAAGAATGTAATAATGCCATTTTCAGCAACACGGATGGACCTAAAGATTATCATACTAAGTGAACTAAGTCAGACAGAGAAAGACAGATATATGATATCACTTATATGTGGAATCTAAAAAGATGATACAAATGAACTTATTTACAAAACAGACGCACAGACTTTGAAAACAAAAGTATGGTTACCAAAGGGGAAGTGGGGAAGGATAAATTAGGAGTTTGGGATTCTTACTAACTGGCTTAACAGGTGCTGGAGAGGAGGCTCCTCTATGGTTGTTTGAGGGATGGATATAGTTTGGGATTAACATATACACACTACTATATATAGAACAGATAATCAACAATGACCTACTGCATAGCATAGGAGACTCCACTCAATATTCTGTAATAATCTATATGGGAAAAGAATCTGAAAAAGAATGGATATATGTATATGTATAACTGAACCACTCTGCTGTACACCTGAAACTAACACAACATTGTAAATCAACTATATCCCAATATAAAATAAAAATTAAATTAAAAAAACATAATTTGAAGAGATAGAGCAAGCATCATTTGCATCACCTTTTTAGATTCTTTCCTTAACCGTGTCCAGTCTACTTTATAAGTAGACTTGTAGATGGGATTATAGCCCATCAGAGGCACTCTTCATTTCTGTTACAGTGCTTTTGATCTCTAGCATTTCTTTTTGGTTCCTTCTTAGGAGTTCCATCTCTCTGCTTACATTGCCCATCTGTCCTTGTGTGCGGTGTCTTTCTCCACTAGAGTCCTTAGCATATTAATCATAGTTGTTTTAAATTCCTGGTCTGATAATTCCAAAATTCCTGACCCTCCTCACGTTGCTTGATGGCTATGACACCCTGGCCTCTTTATGTAGTCCAATCTCAATCCCCTATTGTAATAGTCATGACCCCTAGTCATTCGTCTTTAATAAGGTCCTCACTATTAAAACAATATAAAAATAAAAATAAAGTTGGAGAGATGCTGTTGTTTTGTTCTGTTTTTGTTTTTTGGAGGTTTCTATTAAGATATCCTCAAGCTCAGAGATTTCTGGTTCACAGTTTTAGCTTCCCATGGTAATCACCTGGGAGCTTTAAAAAATACCACTGCCTGGATCCCACCCCAAGAGAATCTGATTTAATCAGTCTGGGGATTTTTAAAAGCTCCCACATGATTCTAATGTGTAACCAAGGTTGAAACCTGCTGGTCTTGATTAACCCCGTCTCTCTACAGACAAGAACAATAAGACTCTGCGGCCTTGGTGACTTGCTCCAGGTTATAAAGCAAATTTGAGAGCAGACTTAGAAATCAGAAAATCCCAGTCTGGTTTGGGGCTGCCTACACTATGGTAGAGCCCTTTCCTTCCACAACTGAGGCCTCTGTTTCCATGTTGAGGAGCTGGCATAATCCTTGCTCCCCAGAGCCTTTCATTCACCTGCTCCTGTTCCTCATCCTAGGAATGTTCTGGCTTTCTGGACACACCTTAATGCCTCTCTCACAATTTTCATCTGCTTTGCATCCCTCCCCTCCTCCACTGGGCCCACTCTCGTAAGCCCTGAATCATTCCCAGACTTTCCAGCCTCCTTGTAAATGCCCTTCTCCGTACCCTGGACTAACATTCTCTAAACATCATCACCTCCAATGGCATTGCTTCTCCACACAACCCTCCTGATACAAACCAAAAATGCTTCATCTTGAATTCTGACATTCCAGGTTCTGGTTCTATCCCCTTGTCCTTCGATCTTCCTCACCTTCTTGCACCCGTTGAATCTGGCCTTGACCACACTCTTCCATGTAACCCCACGGCTGTCAATGAACACCTGTCAGAATGTCTCGGGGGAGCCCCCTTGCCAAACCTCCGGTGCTGCAGCCCCCTCCCCAAGGGCACTTCAGAGAGTGGGGACTAAAGGAAAAGGCCTGGTCATCTGCATTTTGAAATCGCACCCCTCAGTCCTGAGGCCCTGCCCCACCACGGGCTCTCCCCAGAACTGCAAGGCTTTCACGTGCTTCCAGGCTTCCCTCATCTCAGCCCTTTGTGTCTATGAACCACTGCCACTGAGTCCCCAGCACTGAGGGAAGCTTGCTGCTCTGATCTTGTCAGTCTGATGGCCCAGTAACCCCACTGTGTTTGTTTTGCTGGCTTGATAGATTCATGACAGGCACAAAAAAAATAAGGACATTTTAGAATGGTACGAATTTGGAAGAAAATCTGGTTCATTCTTTATCGGGTTGTCCTTTACTAATGGAGTATTTTCACCTGACCCGTCAATCTTTAGCTCTAATTATATCTCCACTTCACTGCTCCGTGGCTTACCACTACTGTCCCTGTTCATTGAAATGTTTTATCTTGAAGCCTTTGGGCTACTTACCAGAGACTCATAATACACATAATTTAAAGAGGAAAAAAAAAGTTATAAAGCCTTCATGTCTTAAATGCAACAGCATGGCCTTGAAACACCATAGAACTTGCGGTCTAATAACTTAGAACTAAATTAGCTAAAGCTTTGATTCACATGCATTTGGAGATCAAAACAGGCTGAAATGCTTTAGGCAACATTTATGCTTACGGCCATAATTAGACAACTGCTACAATACTGAAAAAAAAACAAATTTTACAAACTAATCAATTGAGACTTCAAAAAAGAAAAACATGTCAGCTTATTCCAGCAGTTTATTAAAGGGCAATGTTTCAGCTGCAAATAATTTATATCATATAAATAAGCTCATTTAAAATTAATTAGTTTTACCATAAATAAGCATATTGAAGATTCTACCAAAATCAGAAACTCTACCAAAGATTTTTGAATCACATAAAAATTTAGTTAACGGGCCTTCAGTTATTTACCAATAACAAATACACAAATTTCAGTGTTTTGCCTGTGTCATTAGATTATTTTAAAAGAGCAGATGGTACAACACACTGATATAGAAACACCTCCTGCCAAATTATCTTCAGGATTCTATCAATCCAACATTTGTAAAATTAGAATCCAAGAAAATACTCTAGTATTGATACGATTAAGTACATGTGGGGGTTGATTTTTTGCTTGTTTGTTTGTTTGGTTTTACCAAGGACATTCTATGAAGATGTATATTCAAAGCCACAAATAAAATAACTAAAGGGCTTTTGGGTGAATTATTTAACTGTAATAGGCCCTGGTTTTATGTTACTGAGCTCTAAAAATCTGATTAACAAGAAATCACATGCACATTAAGAGTAAGTGAAATCAGTCTGGAAAAAAATACTTCTAGAGTAGGTGCTTTATTTATTGAATACTTACTGTGTTACTCCCGTTTCACAGATGAGGAAACTGAGGCTCACCAAATTTTGAACATGGGTCTTGCTGACTCTTGTCCCTAAGCCTTTCTGAATCCATTAATATGTAGGTTGAAATGTTTTTCTTCTCTAACCTATTGGATCAAAAAAGGGGCTGAATATCAGTCACCAAGTCTTTGCTGGTGTGTAGCAATCATGTTGTGAAATGGGATTTCACCATATTTTAGGCGTCCTGTCACAGTAGTTATTGGCATTTGCACTTTACTCAAGGTTCCTTGTGGTTTTTCTTGACCTCTTTCTCTTGGATACCAAACAATGGGTATTTGCCACAAATGTATGAAACAAAAACGGTCCAGGAAATGCACTATGACAGACAAAACTCTAACAGTATTTAATAGTTATGAAAATTGAAAAAGGTAATAGGTCTAAGTAGAAAGCTACATGTTCTAGGAAATTATAAGTATTTGGAGATGACGTAAAAGGATTCCTCCTAGATGAGTTCCCTGTTTTTATTTGCGGATAAAGAACTTAACCCAATAACAAGTCTTGCAAACAAAAGGATTACTGACTAGTTGAGGAACATGGTGAATAATGAGGAAGAGTTAGTAATACTACTCACCTAGTGAATAGTCTACAGATGAGGATAAGACAGCAGTTTACTGCCTTGCCACCTAGAAAGACAGGTTATCAAAGGTTATTACATGTAAGTCATCATTCCCTCCTCTGAATACAAAGAATTGAGCTGTGTGGCATCTAATACATAGCAGTTTCGGATTCTTGACAGATGGTCCCTATTAAATCAGTCTCTGGACAAAGGTGGTGTCGGTGAGCTAATTCTGTTCATTCATTAACTCTATCACTCGTTCCCACATTTATTGAACTAATCGACCTTTATTGAACAATATTTTGCATGGGACACTGGGCTAAATACTCAAAACAAAACAAAACAGCCATGGCTTCTGTTTTCCCCTCTAGAACCAGGCCCACCTGTCAAGATTGGTTCCTGGTCATCCAAATTAATATTTTCCTTCCCAGGTTGAAATTTTCAGCAGCTTTGTTCAATATTAAATATTAAATGGAGATGCTATAGAATATAGTAATTGCTCTATTAATTCAGAAAGGGGCAAGTTGAATTAGAGAAAAGACTGGATTATAGACTAGGTAAAAAGAAAATCAGTTTAATTCCAGCACCTGAATTACTATGTTCAGAATTGCAGAATTCTTCCATCCACACAAGTGTCTTTAAAATATTTGTTTTAATCAGTAGATTTAGTTTAATGGTAAATTTACATGCCAATGATTTCTTTGGATTATAGACCTTAGAAGATTCTTGAAAAAAAAGTTTATTCTTCTAATTCGTTAAATACTTTGGACAGCTTAATAATGCAGCTAATTTACGTAGCAGAGCAAGTCTCTCTTTATAGACCTGCACTATCCAATAGAGTAGCCATTGCCCACATGTAGCTACTTACAATGTACAGTCCAAAACGAGCACAAGATGTGCACTTTGTGTAGAACACACACCAGATTTCTAAGACTTAGTAGCCCAAAAAAGTATGTAAAACCCTCGATCATTTTTATATTGATTGCATATTGAAATTATAATATTTTGGATATGTTGGGGAAAATAAAATACTGTATAGTACCAAGTTTTATTTTCTATGCCTTTTATTTTTTTAATGTGACTACTAGAAAATTTAAAATATGTGGCTTGCATTATATCTCTGTTGGATGGCATTATAATAAATAATAAAAAGAAATGTTTCCGAGGCAGCAGTAGATTCTAATTACTGTCTGTGGAAGTCCAAAAATAAAATGAAAAATGTCCTTAAATGGATATGAAAAACCATCCTTCCAAACTAAAGCAAAATGAATGGGGCATAAGTGCATGACCCACCCCACCTCTCCTCCCCCTCTCACTCCCCAACCCCAGGTTCAAAGGAAGGAACCTGGAATGTAGAGAAAACACAAATATGGCAGAAATTAGCCCAGAGGCCTTGGGGACCACGGCTTACCACTTAATGCCGCTGCAGAGCTGGCCCCAAAAGGTATTGAGATGTAGGACTTCCAAGGGAATGGTCTCTATATTTTAACAAATATATGTAACATGGTGAAAAATTCAGAATTCATGAAAGTAAAGCATCAATGGAAGAACTAATGCCCTGAGAAGTCAGTTAAGAAATGAGGATTCCATCCCCGATGGACCAGAAAGCCCTTCTAGCACCTCCTGCTGCCTCCTGGTTCCCAGCCTCATCGGAACGGCGCCCCGCCCACTCCCCCTTCCCATTGGGGCGAGCCACCGACCTCCCCCTAAGGTCTACAGCGACTCAAAGTTAGCGTGATGCTCACCTGATAACTTTGCTGAATGATGCTGAAGTGTCATTTCTCTTTGGTTCTTTGGCATCTCCTGTCTCTTTCAGTGTCTGAAATTCCCTCTCAGCTCAACCACAGGGATTAGCTTGGGGCACCCTCCCCGCCCCTACCGTCTTCCAGCCTCGAACTTCACTCCTGCTTTCAGATCCCTTTCTTCACCACTCAGATAATATTCCAGGTGGTTTAATCAACCCGAAAGAAAAAAATAATTAAGGAATTTATCTGGTTATTTGGTGATGTAAGAAAAAGTTTCAGGCAGATTTATTACAATTCTTTATCAAGGGACTGAATTACTTCTCTCCACACTCAAGGAAATTAAATGCTGTAGCAAGAAAATTATTTTTAAACAAAATCCATTATTTAACAGTAATTAATAATAATAAGAAACTAGTCCAACAAATAGGAATCATTAAATAAGTTGTGATAAATTCATATAGTGGAATTACTCTACAGCTATCAAAAATCATGCCTTTGAAGACTGACAAAGGAAATGCACATAATGAAAATTAATAAAGACACATAACTATTTACTATATAATCTGACTCTATGTAAAATAAAATACATACACTATGTTAACAGTGGCTACCTCAAGGTGGTAAAATTACAGGTAATATTTTTTCTTTATATACAGTTTCTGTTTTTAAATTTTTTACAATGAGCATATATTACTATTATAATCAGAAAAATATATACATAAAATAAACTATTATTCTCTAGTTTGCGATTTTAACAATAAGTCCAATTTTTAAAAGAGTACCACCAAAAGCTTACCTTTCATGGAAAAAAATCATACCACCTCTAAAGATGATACATGATACAGTACAGTTTTTTTTAATTCAGTAGAACCCTGTGTCAGCAAAATTAGTTATGCCAGACATGATATTGATTTATCTTGCCTGATATAATTTTGGCTTATCTATAAAACAAACATTAGGATAATCCCTAACTCCAGTGCAGCAGACTTCCCTGTCTGAAAATCAGCAAGACTTATTTAAGGGGCTTTAAAGGATAAGACCTAATTAGCCCTTTCTAAAAATCCATAGCATGTTTCTGTATAAAAGTTCGAAGCAAAACTCATTCAAAGCTAGCTCCACAGAAGTAGCAGCAAAAATATAAAATGGACCTCAGCAATTACAGAAACACATCTTCCAGGGTTATTAGACCAAATGCTTTTGAACCTACTAAGAATTTTTAAAACTCAATTCAAAGAAATTTTGGCATATTCTAAAGAACAGAAAGTGGAGTCACTCCTCATAAAATAAGTTATTATTTCGTTCTTATTCTCTCAGAAAAGGTCACCTCATTCATTTCAAGGTCTGCTCTAAATAAAAGAGTTTATAATAAAATTAATCACAATGTTGCTCATAACAAGTACTTTTTCCTCCTTTCCGCCCCCTCCAGCCACTGAAGGATAATGCATTTCACAGTCGGTTTATGCTTCTTTAAGGGCCTAATATTGCATAATGCATGCATATTTTTCTGCACACATTTAGTGAAAGTCCATGTGTGCAGGCCCTCAACAGGGACACAAAGTCCTCAAGGACCTGGGATTTAGAGAGTGCCTCGAAATATAAAAAAATATATTTTATACTTACATAAAATACAGAGTTCTATCATTTGTTCTGCTAAGCCTATCATTAATATAACAGTATTTGATAGAAACACTGCTTTAAAAGGAACATTCCAGCCTAGGGCCCTTTGTCATCTGTTCTATATTCTGCCATCTTCTTTTTCAAGGGAAACTTGGTTCAGCAGAGACCATTAGGCATATCATGGCAGTTAAGATATGGTTACTTGGGACTTAACTTTTGATTCCAATACTTGCAATATGACTTCAAGATAAACACTGCATATAGCAATGGGCATAGACAAAAAATATTCTTAATCTTGTCATTCAATTTCTGTAAAAATGTTACAGAATGGTTCCCATTTCTCATGCTTTTGTTATAGAATGTGCTGCAGAAATGATAGCCCCTGTCTGTATTTTTTTTAACATCCCCCTGCCAAAAGGAACAAATCCAGGCACTATTCACATTATCCAATATTTTACAATCACTTATGCTCATTTCAAAAGCTCTGTCAAATGCCACAAAAAGGTCTTCTAGAAGTCAGATATATAAAATCTACAGTTTCACAACACTGAGAAGTACAAATGGTTAACAGCTGCTGTGTGTGTACAATTATTTAAAATAAATGAATAAGAAAAATATCAAGACTATTTGTAACTTCTTCTGCCTCTCTTAGAGTAGTAAAAAATAAGAGAAAGAGAAATAATAAAAGCAAAAAATAGAAAAGCTATGAAAGCCAGTAAAGACTTTCGGGTATGAAAAAAGCTGCACTCTGTACACAGGGTGAATTCTTCTGGACAAAATCTTCCCAGAGTTTTGGGACCTGGGAAGCCATTGTTGTCAATAATTTTCCTGTAATGTTTCATGGATGGTTTGGGCTCAAACTGATTTGCAGCATAACGATACAGGCCAAACTTCGGAGCTGTGTGATCATTAAATGAATAAGCAAAGTATCCACAAAGATTGATACCATCCAATATATAGGCTAGAAAAACAAAAGGACAGGAGAAAAGTTAGGAAAATATTTTGCACACAACACTTTGCTTTTACATAGCCCTGGCGCATCAGCAAAAATGTCAATAACCATTTAATAAAGCTTCAGATTTAATTAGATTTAATCAGAAAAGGCTTCTTTTATCCGAAGACAAAGAGGTAAATACATTTAACATAGTAGGTTTTACATAATTAAGCCTACTATGATGCATTTGGGTTAAATCTTTAAGTACATGAAGCAGTCAAGACTGCTGTGGAGCCATCTTATATGGAGGACAAGATAGTCCAGGGTTTATTCCATCCAGAGTAGGTGCAAGGGATATTCCATCTTCCTCTTTTAGCCAAACTCCTTCATCCCTGGGGAAAATACTAGCTAGCACTTGGACTTTTTCAGTGTGTCAAGGAATAGATAGCACTTTCTCTGCAGGTGATAGTGTGTGTATATGTTTGAGAGTTTCTATCAGGTATCAGGCTCTCTCTCAGGTGACTTAACCCTCAAGAGACCGCTGTTTCAGGGACTCCTTACCTTTCAGAGCTTCGTTTACGTAATTCTTCATGTAATACACCCTCAGATTGTCTTCGGCTGCGTGCGGATCATCGTCGATGCCATTGGAGATTATATACATGGGGAGGTCTCCGTACTTGGACTTCAGCCAATTCAGTACCTTGCGTAACCCCCAGGGCACCACGGCCACCTGACTTGGGGAGTTGAGCCAGGTGATGTCAGTCATTTCTTGCACTGCCAGGTAATCATTATATTTTACTGGATCCTCTTTTTCCCAGTCTACAAGGATGGTGGTGTAATGGCTTAAAGCCAAAAAGTCAAAGGAACCCCGGATTAGCTTTTTTTCCTCCTCAGTGAAATAAGGCAGGAGGAAATTGTTTCTCTGGTTCAGCCAGTCCCTCATCACACGTGGATAATCCCCGGAGCCGAAAATGGGCTCGGCCAGCCAGCCAATGTCAAATTGCAAAACTCGCTCGGCCACTTCTTGGTCTTTTGGCGACAGAGGGCAGGCCGGTTCTATCCAATCCGCCTGCAGGGCGATGGATATTTTACCCTTCTGAGAGCGCCTAAACTTCTCATCGTACACGCGCCAGGCCAACGCGTGGGCCTTCAGGAGGTGGTGCCCTGCAATATACGTCATGTTCTGTGTGGACGGCTCGCTCATCGTGATCCAGAACTTGACGTGGTGGCCGAGATCTTGAAAGCACAGGCTGGCGTACTCTGCAAAAGCCAGGGCGGTGTGAGGGTTCTCCCAGGCGCCGTGCCGGGCCAGGGGTGGCGGCAGCCCCTGGTGCGGGGCGGCGGGGCGCCACAGGGCCACCACCGGGGTGATGTTGGCGCGCACGAGCTCGCTGGCCACGCAGCGATAGTAGCGCAGAACCGTGTGGTTGACCTGGGACTGGTTCCCCAGTGGCAGGATCAGCGCCCAGTCCAGGGAGAAGTGGAAATGCGACACGTGCATTTCCCGGAGTAAGGCGATCTGGGGCCGGATGGCGGCGAAGTCAACGCAATAGGATTTCCTCTTCTTGGTCACAACCCCGTCCACCTTAATAAGCCTTTTACTGTGGTGGACATCCCACAGGTAAACGTTGGGGTCGGTAAACTGAGACAGAGTGGTGTCCACCTGGCAGGAGGAGAGTAACCGTTAGCCTCACCTGGATGGTCCTGGAAAGTCGTTCAACGCAGTTCTTTTGACAAAACCAGCCAGCAAAATAGGTAAAAACAGAAACCTTCCTAGCTGAATTTTGAAACTATTTTTTCATAAATAGGAAGTTCTTGGAGAAGAAAATATTCCCCTTTGATGGGTGCATATTTGTTTTTCCCATAGTTCTCTGTAACTCTGGAACTGTTACTTTAATGTTAAAAAAAATCTGAATTTTGGGGGTCACTTCAGATGACAAACATTAATAATCCTCACACACCTCTGGTCTGCCTGAAGCAAGCAGAGTATTTTGGACGTTTTTCTTTTAGTGTAAGAAATCACTAATGATACGAGGCTTTCAACTAGACAAAAGAATGATAAAGCTTAAAACCTGAGTGATAGTCAGAAAATGACACGATATTTAAGATTAAATTCTGCTTCTTAAAATCACGTTCTAAATGGAGGTTTGCTCTAGGTGAAGGACATGGAAAATAAGCATAACGGTTGCATCTTATTGGCATTAGAGTCTGTAACAGAATTTAGCAAACTCATTCTGACTGATGGTAGAAAGTGATAGAGAATGTGGAAAACAATTCTGTCATCCACCCATAATGGGATATTTTAACATAGCTTTTTAAATATTTCTAAATCATTTTTCTGTGACGATCATGACAATAATGGTTCTCAATCTCTGATTTACAAGCCTTCAAAATGAAAACATGTATTTAGGAAAGTGGACAAATTGCAAAATCAAAATCACAAAATCCTTCCTCCACGTGCCAACCATGGCAGGAATGGAAACTGAAAGTTCATCCCAAGGACCCGCCACCAAAGCCAGTTTTCTCCTCAGAAATAATCCTGTTAGAATTGGTTCCTCGGTTTGACCCTCTATATAAAAGCTGGGGTCGAACTCCGGTTTTGAATCTCTAGCAGAGGTTTCCTTGCATTTTTCAGGCCTGTTGCAAATGAGTTTCTGTTTCTCTAGAGGGGTCAGTGCTGTGCTTATAAAGGAAAGTAATAAAATACAGCATGTCAGAGGGAAATTGCTTTTTCTGGAGAATTGTCCCTTGTAGATCACCCACACATGCATTTCCTCTAATGCTGTGGGAATGCTGTCAGAAGTATTTTTCCACTGTGATGCACCCACAAATCATGTTTCCTCAGCTTTGCAAGAGAAAATATTTGCATACTCTTTGTAAGTGAAAGTGTTCATAGCTTGAAGGAATTATTTGGATTATTTTTACAGAGCTCTGAGTTGACAAAATTCCTAAGTTTTCTACCATAATTGTTCCAGAACAACAGCCTTTGTTCAGTCGATCTGAAAACAAACATGAGAGACTAGGGTATAATTTCTATTTATAGCCTATTTCTTAAAAATACAGGACATTTATAAATGGGTGTTTAGGCAAAATTCTATATAATCTCCACTGATGTATTGACTTATTTCTTAATAAAAAAATTAATAAAGTTGAACCTTTCAGAAGGTTATAATGTATGTATTCAGTATATTATGGAAGAAATGTTTCCCTAACAGTGGCCAATGTTAAAAAAGCTCTATGTCCCCAGTACATAGCAGGTTTTGTATTTATGAGCTATGAGCATTAGTGGTTATGGGAAAACAAACCTCTTGGCTGGGAAATTAGGCCCAAGGACAATGACAATCCATGTGAACAAGCCTAAGATCAGACTTCAGACAGGTGGTGTTAATAAGATGTTATTTTTAAAGCTTTTCAGGTGAAATGCATGCCTCATTCATACAGGGAGTTTGAAATACTAGCCAGGAGTAAAAAGATAAATTTCAATGGTTTGAAATTCACTTATATGTAGAGAATGGACTTGAGGACACGGGGAGGGGGAAGGGTAAGCTGGGACGAAGTGAGAGAGTGGCATGGACATATATACACTACCAAACGTAAAATAGATAGCTAGTGGGAAGCAGCTGCATAGCATAGGGAGATCAGCTCCATGGTTTGTGATCACCTAGAGGGGTGGGATAGGGAGGGTGGGAGGGAGGGAGATGCAGGAGGGAAGAGATATGGGAACATGTGTATATGTATAACTGATTCACTTTGTTATAAAGCAGAAACTAACACACCATTGTAAAGCAATTATACTCCAGTAAAGATGTTTAAAAAAGAAAAAAGTATTGCCAGCTAAAAACACCATGATGGGTCTTGCTGTTTTTCTCACCAGCCTGTGTATTGGAACGGAGGCAGGCACCTAAGTGTATTTGTCTCACTATTCCCTGGTCTGAGCACAGTGGTAGGTACTTAATAAATATCGATTGAACGACAAAAAAATAAAGTAAAATAAAATAAAAATTCACTTCTAATGCATTAAAAGTATAGAGACCTGCTTGTAAATTAAAACTTACCCATACACTCATCAGAACTGCCCTAACAAAAAACTTGTTTTTACTTTGTTAGGAAGTTAGCTTGGGAAGAGAGCCGCCACAGTAGTGCAACGCTCCAGGTGAAAAGCAGAAAGAATAAAAGAGCAGTTGCAGCCTTTTCCCACTAGAGAGCTTCTAGAGGAGCTGCAGTCCGCAGAGGGTCTGTGTCTGGCTGGGTCAGCAGGGAGTGGGCCAGGTGGCTCGGCTAGGTGAAGGTAGCAGGGGCCCTGAGCTGTGCAGCCTGAGGGCAAAGCTCCAGGGCTGATGAGTGGCTGGCAGGAAATCAAAGTCTAAACAACTGCCTCTAGGGAGCAGAAAAAGGAATTCTCTCCCTATCTCCCTTCCTCTTCGCTGCCTGCCGTATTTGTCGCCTCTGATCAGAGTTCTTCTTCTCTCTGGAAGAAGTAAGATGTACTCTTAAAACGTTCTCACCACTGACCAGTTCCCAAGGCAGACACAGTCCCTGGATGGGAACAAAGCAGGAGTGAAAAGGCTCCCCACAAATGTCCCCACTGCTCCCTGAGTTCATACCACCTGCACAGAAACGCTGGCAGAGCCTCCTCTTCTCAAAGACAAAGCTGGGCATTACCAGCCCTGGCTGGGCGGCTGTCAGAGATGGGACAGAGCACGAGCCCTCAGTGACTAGGGTCCCAGGGCCCAGCAAGAAGCAGGGCTAAGAAGAAGGTCAAGAGGTCGAAAAAGGACCAGGGACCAACCAGGATGCACTAGGGAGTGGCCTTCCCCCATTCCTTCCTTCCTCCTTCCCTCCTCCATCACCAGCACCACCTCTGCCGCTTCAGATCCTACTTGAACCCCCACTGTGGATACCACTGCAGGAGAAATTAGGATGGGGAGGTTCCAAAGAGCAGTGGGCTGAGGGAGAAGGGGAGATGGAGGAAAATCCGGAGCCAGGAAGACAAGCTACTGGGCTCAGATATCCTTGCAAACACAGCGTTCCTTGGATGCCTTTTTTTTTTTTTTTTTAATATCTTTACTGGAGTATAATTGCTTTGCAATGGTGTGTTAGTTTCTGCTTTATAACAAAGTGAACCAGTCATACACATACATATGTTCCCATATCTCTTCCCTCTTGCGTCTCCCTCCCTCCCACCCTCCCTCTCCCACCCCTCTAGGTGGTCACAAAGCACCGAGCTGATCTCCCTGTGCTATGCGGCTGCTTCCCACTAGCTAGCTATTTTACGTTTGGTAGTGTATACGTGTCCATGCCACTCTCTCACTTCGTCCCAGCTTACCCTTCCCCCTCCCTGTGTCCTCACTGGATGCCTTTTAAATGTAAGGAACGGACTGAAGTCGAGACTGTCCCTAAAACTAACTGGAGGTCTGAATAAGATGTAAGAATAATACAACTCAGCAAAAAAAGGATGGTGTTGATTAAAAACAAATTTTTCTTAATCATTTATTTATTTGGTTGCACGGGATCTTAGTTGCGGCAGGTGGGCTCCTTAGTTGCGGCTCACCGGCTCCATAGTTGTGGCGGGTGAACTCTTAGTTGCGGCATGCATGTGGGATCTAGTTCCCTGACCAGGGATCGAACCTGGGCCCCCTGAATTGGGAGCATGGAGTCTTAACCACTGCACCACCAGGTGTTGATTTATTCTCCCATAAATCAAAGATTTCAATTTGATACTTACCAAAACAACAGCAACCCATTTCAACTAGAAGGCCTTCCCTCAGATCCAAGCATTCTTCCAAATACCTCTTTCGAACTGAAAGGTAACAGAATATGCTGCCCCAAAATATGACTGTAGGTGTTCACGGCATGCCACCCCAAAAATGCCTCTTCAGTATATTGATTATTTTGAGCAGCAGGTACTTGAAAAATAGCAAATGCAAAGGGAAAGGCTTTCTCTGAACTCCTCTTATCTGCCTAGAGACAGATCCTCCAAAAGGAACTCAAAAGGATTGTCATAAATCCCTTTGTGGGAGTTTCACCAAGCAGGGAAGATTTATCACAGGAGAGGATATTCAAAGCCAACATCACATGCAGGCAAACTTTGTCACAAACTATCATAGCTCCCATCTATTCTTTTAAGGGCCCATTCATCTTTCCTAAAAATCATTTACTTTTCCCCTTTTCCTATTAAAATGGTATTTAAGCCTGAACTCTAAGCCACCCTGGGGAGTTACTCATTTTTCTCAGAGCATCTCCCATGTATACATGAGGTAAACATACTAATAAACTTCTGTTTGTTCTTCTCATGTTAATCTATCTCTTATTACAGGGGTCTCAGTTAAGAACTCAGAAGGGTAGAGGAAAAGTTATTTTTCCTCCCCAGCAGAACCAGTGAATTGGCTAGAAGCACCCCACATGCTAAACACTTTGCTTGTCTGTGGATACCAAACTTTGTCTCGTCTTGGTCTCTATTTTCACACATGGACTCTGTTCAGCAACACCTCCATTCCCTCCCCACCCTGCTCACTTACCACCATGCTCTGTTCACACTGTCAAACTATTTGCGGCCCATCATTTTCCCTCAATAGACTCCTTTGAAAGCAGGGGTCGGGGTCGTATCTTACTCATCTTAGTGTGTACTCCCCTCAACAGAGTCCCCTCCCCCCAGCAATTAACACAGGGCTTTGTACACACTAAGCATCCAATAAGTGCTTGCTAAAGTATTCAATCAAACTCCAGAAAACAGATTCTTTTAAAGTTGGAAAAATTAAAAATAATATTGAGGGCTAACTACATAGCAGATGCTCAATAAATATTGGTTGACCATTTTGGAGAACTTCGTTACCATGCAATTCAAAAGCTGTTGCTAGAAATGGCATTCCGATCAGTGAATCACTGAGTAAGGGTTTTTCTTTCTGGAGGTATTTCCACAAGCTTGGGGGTTCCACAGTTATACCTCAGGAGGGCTCTGCCTAATGCTCCTGCTTCAATCTCAGCAGCTCCACCGAGATCTCAGATAATGTGGAGTTCTGTTTTATATCGTTTATGGAAGAACTCAACAACTACTTTAAAAGGGGTTGAAAACCATGGTATTAAAAGAGAGTGTTTTATCTTTCACTATCCTATCAGATCTTAAAGATGGATGTATTTTTAATCTGTTCCCCTTGGAGCTGATTTAAAGTGCAAGATGAAGCTAGGAAGATTTTTGGAGAGAAGAGTGCAGCATTCCAGGGCTTCCCTGGTGGCGCAGTGGTTGGGAGTCCGCCTGCCGATGCAGGGGACACGGGTTCGTGCCCCGGTCCGGGAGGATCCCACATGCCGCGGAGCGGCTGGGCCTGTGAGCCGTGGCCGCTGAGCCTGTGCGTCTGGAGCCTGTGCTCCACAGCGGGAGAGGCCACAACAGTGAGAGGCCCGCGTACCGCAAAAAAAAAAAAAAAAAAGAGTGCAGCATTCCAAATGGTGCCTTTAATGTGTTCACTAAGGAACCATGTTTGGCCTGAGGAATGGACAATGTGCCATGACAACCTAATAAGGAAGAACTACTTACTAGTGACAGGGCTTGGTGAGACTGCGGATTGGTTTTGTCAGCTGACTTACTTGAATGTAGTTGTCAACAATTCCCCAAGCAAAGTCACAGGGAAATGTCCCTTCTAGGGGTTGATTTTCAGGTAAAGGAGGGAAGCCATTTTTCTCTATCAGCTTCTGGTAGAACAAGGCTGAAGACTTTGGCAACAACTTCTTATCCTGGCTTAGAAAGTCGACATAGAAGAGTCCACGTCTGATGCTGTAGCCTCTGTGCCACTCGAAGCCATCCATGAGGGACCACGCGGTGTACCCGATGACATCCACCCCGTCCAGCCTGATGGCTGCAAAGGAAAGAGGACAAGAGCAACATGACCCTGTGATGGGCACTCGTCTCATGCTTCAAGAGCATTTGAGGATTTTACTACTTCAGTAAGTATGATGCTTATCATTTGGTAAACTGATGACCCTTCTCACTGATGAAAGGCTCTAAGAGAACCTAGATAACTCTACAAATATTAGTAAATGTCTTCACAAATAGGTTTATCTCCAATATGTTTTTATCTGAATTTCCCTTATTTCTAGTGGGTGCTCTTTAGGCCAAGATATCTTGTTCTACTTTCTATCCTAAGCACCTATCTTTGTGCCTGATGCAGTAAACAAATTAAGTCTTCAAAGGCATGGACTACTTACTCTTTTCTTCAGAAAATATTGATATTCCTTTTTTTTAAAAATAAAAAGTGTTTTATTCAGTACAAGCAATCTGAACTGGAAAATGTGTACAGAGATCTAGATATCTTGGGATTTACTTAATCTTTAATATAATCTAAAAAATCTAGAGTAGTAACTCTGAAAGTCTAGTAATTTTAAACATTATAACCCAGTTTCTCATTTATGAAATGAGTTTAAAAAATTAATTCAAGTTCCTCAAGGTCCCAAATGAGAAAGGTGTTACATAAATGCATTCCTACTATTGCCAAAATGAATTTCGACATTCTGATTAAAAACTATAAATTCACACAGTTTATTAAGATCATCTTAAAGACTGTTTTTCCAGTGGATTCTGGCAGAAAATTAGGATTTTATCCACAATCCTACCTTTTAAGGTTTCCATTATGAATTTTTTGAGGTAATACATATATTTGGCATCATCTCTCTTGGTGGTCCCTGAAACAAACCAGCCATTTTCCACAATAAATATTCGAGGGTGGTTATACTCAAGGTCAATCCAGGAAAGGAGTTGCCTCAGGCTGGGAGATTCCAACTGACGGAACTTCATCTGAGGGTCCAACAGTTGAAAACTCAAGGTTGGTCCAAAGGAAAGAGCAAAAAAGTCAGCTGTTCCTTTGATGAACTTTTTCTCAGATTCAGTAAAATCAGGCAGAAGAGATGAAAGGTTATTCTTCATGCTCTCAGGATAGTCCCCATCAATAAATACGGGTTTGGCAAACCAGCCCAGGACAAAGTCAAGAGATTTCTGACATTCTTTGATGCTATGTTCAGTCATTCTTCGAGGACTGATCCAGTGGGAGCTCAGGGCAATGGACACCTGGCCTCCCTGAGTGGGGCGGAAAGAAGTATTGTAGAGATGCCAGATTTTGGCATGAGCCTATGAAGAGAAAAACCACGGTGAATTTGTCTCTGATTGTGAGCAGAAATACAACATGTATTTGAATCCCCATTTCTAGTTGTATCTGTTTCTCATCAAGTCTAACCTAATGACTAACCCCACAATGTAAAAGTCACCTGGAACCAATAAATAATTCCAGAGGTAAGTCAGCCCACAGTGAGCTGCAAGCATAACTGGAATCATTTCCACTGTTTTTCAGCAGCCAGTGGAAAAATGTGAATTTCTTGTGTTGAATATGTAGTTATTATTCATACTTTGAAAAGTTAATGAAATAAGAACTTGTTATAATATCTTACTACTTAAATGACTTTGGATTATGTACTTTTTAATTAATAGCCTTCGTGAAAAGAGCCAATCCCGCATCTGTGATTACACCAGGAATTTCTAAATAGGATTATATATTTTTTATCCTAAGAGACTGGGAGTTTTCAAGTTGACTTAAATTGTTGGAGTCAATTTAATATTTTGTATTCATGTCTCATAACAAAAATTCTAACACATGTTCTCACAATCTTTGTTCTTCTCTAAGAAGAATCAGCGCAATAAAGAAACAACTCCGATATCTAATCTTGGCCCACCATCCAGTACTCTGGGACATGGCTGGCTTCCTGCCGACCCCGCAGGGTACAAGATACAAGCCAAGAGCAAAAACACCTAAATGCAGCTTTGAAGAGATCAGATGTCCACAGTGAACCAGCAACTCAGCTGGGTGTTTCCTACAGCAATGAAATGGGCTTTGCTTCCATTAAATCAACTTCAGACTCCCATAAAATCTTGCTGACTTCTGATATCTTATTTTCATTTGTCTCCTTTCTATTTACAAAGAATAGTGGTTTTTTTCCTCCCTTACCTGAATTAGGTTTTTCTTTACTTTTGAATTCCTGATTTACTCCCCCTGTTTTTCTCCAAATGCAAGAGCTGTTGATCAGCCTTTTGCTCTCCTAATATATTCTCTTGGAAAATTCCATTCTGATTCTCTGTTTGACTCACATTCTCCCAATGATCATGCCAGTTTTCATTCCACTCCCTGGGCCTGAAGAAGTGCTTGCACTCCTACGCCAAACATCCTCTTCCTTGTTCCTTAATATTCTGCTCTTGGTTCATTTCAGTGCAGGTGTCCAAGAATGGCCTCATCACCATTCTTAGGAGTTCAGCCAGATATTTCAATGGAATCAAATAGTGCATGTCTTTCATTTTTAGTTTCTTAGTAAACATCTACTATGTTTCATTTCACAGAATGTGTTTTTTCATGACCTAAAGCAGCTATCTATATGCTAGGAAGGAAATGGAGAATAAAATATTGATCATAAGAATAGTGGCCTTTGCCCATGTGATTCAAGAAGCTGGGGCTTGATTGTGCTATGCTGCTGGATTTGTGATGTGCCCCACCCTTCTCTATCTTCCTCACCTTCACCACTCTATCTCTCCCTTCCCCAATGACAAGAAATCTCACCAGTTAACAGTTAAACAGAAAAGAAAAGGGGAAATCCAGGCTGTAGTACTCACGATGTTAGATTAGAGGACTTTCCTAATTTGGCTGATTTGAAGCCTGTGGATAGTCAGGACCAAACCCTAACAGACATACCTCTACAGGACAAGCACTAAGATGGGGGAGTCAGGAGGCCAGGGAGGAGTGGGAGCAACCAAGAACTTCCTGATATGGGTCAGTTTTGCAGGTAGCTGAAGTCAGAGCCATACAGTAGAACTGTCTACAATCACAGACCACTCTTCTAACCTTGAGTACTTTGACATGGCTCACAGGAGGTCTGGCAAGGAAACGAATGACCTTGGCTATAGGGAAGTGCACACTTGGTGTTTGATATCAGATAAAATTCCTGCTCCATCGCTTTTTTTTTTTTTTTTTTTTTTTTTTTTTTTGCAGTACTCGGGCCTCTCACTGTTGTGGCCTCTTCTGTTGCGGAGCACAGGCTTCGGAGGCGCAGGCTCAGCGGCCATGGCTCACAGGCCCAGCCGCTCTGCGGGATGTGGGATCTTCCTGGACTGGGACGCGAACCCGTGTCCCCTGCATCGGCAGGCGGACTCTCAACCACTGCGCCACCAGGGAAGCCCCTCCATCACTTTTTTGTGTGCCTTTGACCACATAACTTAACCAGGGCAGGTAAAACTAACTTTCCTCTGTCTCTCACAGGGCTGTAAATGAGGATTAAATGAGATACTTTATACAAAACACCTAACAGAGTTTCCACATGGTAGGGTCTCCATGAATGCTTATTCCTTCTCTCCCTAAAGGATCAACAGAACAAAAAGAAAAACACAGCAGGTAAAGGAAACGCCACCTGCTAAGGAAGTCAGCCCATAGCATCGATGTGATATAGTGATACGACCTGGAGTTTGGATTAGAAGAATCTCAAGTTTGGATACCAAATCCTCATACCTCATACCAGTGTGAGCCTCAGGTACTTCTCTGAACAAATGGGAATAGCATCTATTCTCCTTCAGGGACATTGCAAGGATTAAGTATGATATAAGTGAAAGTGTTTTCCAAGTGGTCAATTATCTTAGAGAAGTACAGTATAAATTTGTAGCACTGGGAAGTGTGATGATTAGTTTTATGTGTCGAGTGACTGGACTGAGGGACCCCCCACATGGCTGGTAAAGCATTTGTCAAGAGTTTAACCAGCTACTTCATGGTGTTCTGCCTTGGCATCCATTTTGTTTAACTATGTGTCCTACAGGAAACTTAAACTGACACTAGCCCCTCATGCAAGTGCATGCCCTGCCTAGATAGCAGCCCACAATCACAAACAAGTGTAAGTTCCTGAGATGACCTCCCCAATAGCCCCTGTGATCAACAGGTCTCCCCTGCCTCCAAGACTCTGTATGCCTTATGCACCCCTTACAAAAGACCCCTGTGGGGCTTACCAAAACCCATCTTTTGGCTTGAACTGACCAATCTGGCCCAGGAACCCCAAAGCACTCACACACGGACCCTATTAAAGGCATGAGTCCGGGGTTCTGTCTCTCTCCCTCTCTGTGCTCTGTCTTAACCACCCCATGTGGTCCTTTAAGGCATGCTATGTACTTCCTCCAGGACCTGTGAGTGACAGACTTCTCTGCTTCAATTTCTCTTTTTAAAATTTTTTTTTAATTTTAATTTTTGGCTGCATTGGGTCATCGTTGCTGCACGCAGGCTTTTCTCTAGCTGCGGCGAGTTGGGGCTCCTCTTTGTTGTGGCACGTGGGCTTCTCATTGTGGTGGCTTCTCTTGTTGCAGAGCATGGGCTCTAGGCATGCAGGCTTCAGTAGTTGTGGCACGTGGGCTCAGTAGATGTGGCTAGCGGGCTCTAGAGCACAGGCTCAGTAGTTGTGGTGCAGTGGCTTAGTTGCTCCGTGGCTTGTGGGATCTTCCCAGCCAGGAATCGAACTCGTGTCCCCTGCAATGGCAGGTGGATTCTTAACCACTGCGCCACCAGGGAAGTCCCCTTAATTTCTCTTTTTGATCAATTATTAAACCAAGGCTCACCTTGGGCACACTGTGCTCCACTTAACAAACGCTAAGGGTTTTTCTGGCAGAGATTAGCGTTTGAATTAGTCAACTGAGTAGAAAAGATTGCTCTCTCCAGTATGGCGGTGGGCATCATCCAATCCAGTGAGGGCCTAAAGGGAAGGAAGGGTGAACTTGCTCTCTGACCGAGCTGGGACATCCATCTTCTCCTGCCTTCAGATGTTGGCACTCCTGGTTCTCAGACCTTTGGACTCAGGCCAGGACTTTCACCATTGCCTCCCCTGGTCCGCAGGCCTTCAGGTTTGTACTTGAACTACACCACTGGGTTTCCTGAACCTCCAGCTTGCACACAACAGATTGTGGAACTTCTCAGTCTCCATAACCGCATGAGCCAATCCTTCCTAGTAAATCTCTTTCCGTATAACTCTGTATATCCTGCTGGTTCTGTTTCTCTGGAGGACTTTGACGAACATGGAAAGCATCATAGATATCATCTGGCTTAACCACACACCCCACTTCAAAACGCCTCACTGGATCTGTTGTTTGACTGCTCTCCACGGAAGTCTAACTTGGTGGTCATCCCATGTGTGGCATCTTCTCCAGGAAGTTCCCTGCCTCACTCCCACCCCGACCCGCCACACTGAGCCCTTATATCACTTACTTCTCTGACATCACTTACTGCAGGTGATGACACCTCCCTCCCAGCTATGCTCCTTGAGGAGTCCCTCAGGCCCTCCCTGGAACACGAAGGCCCCATTGTCTGTTACACTGAACTGAACTCCGCTTCATCACCTCCTCATGAGTTCATTCCATTTTCTGATGGTAGATGTAAGTAATCAAATACTATGATGCTAGGTTTACAAAAGTCACCATTTAGGATGTTGCAACCACTTAGGATGATTAATAGGGAGATGGTTATGTACGGTTTTGCATTGCCTTCTAATTATTCCAGGTATGTTAATCTTGTAAGGTTGTTATCTTAAGACTGAGATTTTTAAAAGCTATTGACAAGGACTCTGGGAAACAATTAAGGGTATGAGCAAGAATGGTCATCTAAATACTATTTGTAATAGCAAAATACTGAAAACAACTGAAATGTCCACTATTCAAATACATTTACACCCACATATGGATGTTTTAATACATTATGGTATGACTAAAGATATATTACTATTCAAACACTATAAATAATATAGAAGAATGTCTATTAACATGTGAAACATGTTTCTAACATACTAACTGAACAAAAAAGCAGGTTACAAAGCAATAAGCAGAATTTAATAGCATTTTTATTAAACAAAAATATGTACATTAAGATCTGGAAGGATTTATGCCTGGAAGGTTTTGTGGGTGGTATAATTGTCCTCATTGTGTTTATCTATATTTTTTTTCATTTCCTACCATACACATGTATTGCTTTAGAGGGAAGAAAAAAACCTTAAAATCAAAAAAGGAAATAACTCAAGGCAGGCCCTGCTTGAACTGTTCAGGATGGTTAGTTGAAAGCCTTGATCTAATTAACCCCTGCCCCATTGTTCTCTAACCTGCCCTACGGGCTCTGCCTCCAATCCCAAATCCTAGGCACATTGAATCCTATGTGAAATTCTGAAATCCCCTAGGCTTCCCTGCTTTAATAGGTGCAGGTCTCTCACGTTTTACCCACTCCCAGTCCCTCCAGCCTCAGCCCCCTTCAAAATTCAGCCCAGACATCACCATCTCCAGGAAGTCTTCCCTGACATCTTCCCTCTCCCCACCCTTAAATGTCCATTCCATGTGTCTCCACAGCTGGCCCCTATCAAAGAATTGAACCACATTATATTGAATTTAAGTGCCTAGATTGTAGGTCTTCTGAAGGCATTGGCTAGGTCTCTTATCTCTCTATTCTCAGAGTCTAGCAAAATGTCTGGTGCAGAGTAAGTATTCAATAAACAGATACGGAGGAATGAAGACTGGCAGTAAGAATCAGATTAAAGAGTCTGGGACATAAGCAAACATGTTTCTGAGCCAGAGCAGACAAACTCTCTCACAAGATACCCTGATTGTATTTTATTTCTGAGACCTTGAGAGACAGAGAACTTAGAGCCCATACCATCAAAAAAATAAATTGGAAGGAATTTGGCATGGTAGGCCTCTGAGAATAATACTGTATTGTTTCAAAATGCACTACAAATCCAATCTGGGGCATAAGACATTCTCCTCACTTCCTTCTGGTATGTGATATCCTCCTTACTTCCTTCCCAGCCTCAATATGTATTTTGAAATCTAGGGTCTGAAAAATCTAGAAAAAATGGATCTCGTATTTCTTTCTACCAGTGAGCTAGTATCACCAATTTTGGAAGTCAAGTAAAATACTCTGAATTTCACAGCACATCTAAATATTTTCCCTCTGGCTAAACTGTAAGCTCCTTGTCATGTACCTGTTTATACCCTTCACAGAGTCCAACACAAAGTTTCCCACAAGTAAAGTAAGAAATCACAAGGAAGATTAGAAAATACTAAAAGATGAATAAAAACAAAAACACAATATACCAAAACTTATGGGGTGTAGCAAAAGCAGTGTTCAGAGGAAACTTTATAGCTGTAAGTAACTATATTAAAGAAGGAAGTTCTCAAATCAATAACCTAGCTTTTCACCTTAAGGTAACAGAAAAAGAAGAGCAAACTAAACCCACACTTAGCAGGATACAGGAATTAATAAAGATTAGAGTAGATATAAACAAAATAGAGAATAGAAAAATAATAGAATCACCAAAATCTAAAGTTGATCCTTTGAAAAGATCAACAAAATTGACAAACCTTTAGCTAGACTGACTAAGAAACAAACAGAGAAGACTCAAATTACTAAAATCAGAAATCAAAGTGGGGATATTACTACTGATCTGTTCTATTTCTATAATAAAAGAATTATAAGCAAATACTATGAAAAAGTATATGCCAACAAATTACATAACCTAGATGAAATGGACAAATTCCTAGAAACACACAAATTCCCAAAAAGTGGCTCAAGAAAAAATAAAAAATCTGAACAGATGTATAAATAAGAGATTGAATCAGTAATCAAAAACTGCTCAACTAAGAAAAACTCAGGGCCAGTGGCTGAAATGATAAATTGTGCCAAACATTTAAAGAAAAATTAACACCAGACCTTCTCAAGTTCTTCAAAAGATAGAAGAGAAAGGAACACTTCCTAAGTCACTCTATGAAGCCAGCACTGCATTACCCTAATACCAAAACCAGATAAGGACATCACAAGAAAAAAAAAAAAAAAAAAGCTACAGACCAATAGCTCTTATGGATATAGATACAAAAAAACTCAACAAAATACTGACAAAACAATTCCAGCAGCATACTAAAAGGAGTATATACCATGATCAAGTAGGATTTATCTCAGGAATGCAAGGATGGTTCAACATATGAAAATCAATCAATGCAATACATCACATTAATGAAATGAAGAAAGGGAAACCCCGTATGATCATCTCAGTGAATACAGAAACGGCATTTGACAAAATCCAAATGTATTTCATGACAAAAACACTAAAAAAACAGTAATAAAAGGGAACTATTGTGATGTGATAGGGGCATTTCTGAAAAACCCCCAGTTAGCATCATACTCAATTAGTGAAAGACTTTCCTAAGATCAGGATCAAGACAGAAACAGTGCATTGCAAGTTCTAACCAGAGTAATTAGGCAAGGGGGAAGAAAAGGAAAGAGGTCGGAAAGTAGTAAAACTATCTCTATTCACCAATGATGTGATTGTACATAATTCTTTTGTGCTAAAGAATTCACACACACAAAAAATTATTAGAGCTAATAAGTGAATTCAGCAAATCGCAGGATATGATATCAACATTCAAAAATCCGTTGTATTTCTATACAATATCAATGAATAATCCAAAGAGGAAATTAAGAAAATAATTCCATTTATAATAGATACAAAAAGAATAAAATACTTAGAAATAAATTTAACCACTCTCAAAACTTTTATTTACACTATACTGGAGGTCCTAGACAGTGTAGTAAGGCAAATCAAAGAAATGACGTCATGCTGATTGGAAAGAAGAGAAAATAACTCATTCATATAAAACACGATTAACTATATAGAAACTCTAAGGAATCTAAAAAAACAAACAAAAAAAGCCTAATTAGAACTAATAAGTGAATTTATCAAGTTACCAGAATATACTGTCAAGATACAAAACTCAATTGTATTTTAATATATGAGCAACAAGCATTTGGAAAATAAAATTTAAATACAATACCACTTCCAATAGCACTGAAACCATAAAATACTTAGGAATAATTTCACAAAAGATGTGCAAACCGCCTACACAAAACAGTACTAAAAGAAATTAAAGACCTAAATAAATGGAAAGAAATGCCATTTTTTATTAATTTTTAATGCAGTATGGTTGCTTTACAATGTTGTTTTAGCCTCTACTGCACAACAAAATGAATCAGCCAGACACATACAGATATCCCCTCCCTTTTGGACTTCCCTCTCATTTAAGTTACCACAGTGCATTAGGTAGAGTTCCCTGTGCTATGTTCAGTGTATTCCCATCAGTTGTCTATTTTATACATAGTATCAATAATGTATATGTGAGAGGGATACCATTTTTATGGACTGTAAGACTCAACATTGTTAAATTATCCATTCTCCCTGAGCTGATCTCTAGGTTCAACACCATCCCATCCAAAATCCCAATACAATTTTTGTGGAAATTAATAAGTTGATTCTAAAATGTATATGATAATTCAAAGCACCCAGAACAGTTAAAATACTCTGCAAAAGGAAGAACAAAGTCAAAGCATAATAGTCAATACAGTGTGATACTGGCATAAGGATAGACAAATAGATCAAAGGAGAAGAATAGAGACTTTTTAAAGCCCATGGCCAGTTGATTTCCAACAAATGTACCAAGGCACTTATATGGCAAAAGGAAAGACTTTTCAACAAATTCTCCTGCAACAATTGTGAAAATATATGGAGAAAAATGAACTCAACCTTATACTGTGCATAAAAATTCATATGAGATAACTCATAGATCCAAATGTAAAAGCTAAAACTATAAAGCTTGTGGAACAAAACATAGCCTCTTGATTTTGGAGTAGGAAAAGATTTCTGAGAACACAGAAAGCATTAATCATAAAAGAAAAAAACTGATAAATTGGACATCATCAAGATTGAAATCTGCTCATCAAAAGTCAACAAAAAGAAAAGACAAAACACTGAGGGGAAATATTAAAAATATGTATATGACAAAAGAGTTATATCCAAGTAAATACACTATTCCTACCAATCAATAATAAAAAAGAAACCACCCCCCTCCCCACCATGAACAAAAAAATTGAACAGACATTTCACTAGAGCATCCACATCAATGCTCAATAAGCACATGGAAAGGTGTTCAACACCAATATCAACAGGGAAATACAAACTAAAACCACAGACTGTTCACTCAGACTGTTCTAAATCTGTACTCTTATTAGCCGTGTGACTTTGGACACATAATCTAACTCTCTGTGCCTCTGTTTCCTCATCTGGAAAATAGGGATAACAATAGCACCTTATGTTCACATCTTTATGACGATTGAATAAGTCAATATATGGAAAGCACTTAGAATTGTGACAGGCCATTTATGTTTATTATTCAAGTGTGGTGGTAATGTCATTTGATTTATGACTTTTAAAAGACGACTGGCTGTTGTGTGGTGAACAGACTCCAGGAGGGCAAGATGGGAGCAAGAAGACCAGTTAGGGAGCTGTTGCAATGGTCCAGGCAAAAGATGAGGTTGGTTTGGACCAAAGGAGATAGTGAGAAGGGGCCAGATTTAGGCTATCATTGAAGGTGGAATCAGTAGAACTTGCTGATGAATTGGATGTTACATATGACTTGTGAGGGGAAGAATCAAGGACAACAGAGAAAGCAAAAAATAAGGGACTGGGGAAGGGAAGCGATCAAGTTCTGTTTAGGTCATGGGTTTGACATCCCAATGAAGATGCCTGGTTGGCAGCTGGGTAACTGAGTCTGAAGTTGGAAAAGACATGGACGGTAATTAAGCATTCAAATGTATTTCAGAGGTGATACTGAATGGGTCACTTTTTTTTTTAATCATTCTTTAGATTTTTTTTTAATTGAAATGGAATAATTCTTAAAGGATTAATTTAATCCTACAAATAATCTTAATTAAATGGACTGAGACCAATGGTAAAAGAACTGAAATACAGCCCATAAACAGAAAATCATTCAAACGGCTAATTCGTGTCTACTCCCTACCCAAAAAGAGCCCTCAAGATGTTGTTTTAGTTGTAAAATAAAGGTGCACTCTTCTGAGAAAGGTCGAAGGACTAGATAAATTTCAGAGAGCGCTGGAAACTTTTTTTCCCCCTTTGGCATCCTCTTACCACAAGTTCAAGAATAGTATCATGATTACACATCTAGGGACTTTCTTAAAAGTCACTGCTACCCTGGGCTGTTACACAAGTACACGAACTAGCCTAAAGTTCATGACTGTAGGCCGAATTATTCCTCTTATTTCTATCAGCACAGCCCCATGGATTGTAAACTAAAGTTCCTGAAGAAAGAATTTCAAGCATCCTCCCCCAAAACCACCACCTAATAGAGCACATAAAGAATTTCAAACAACATAGGCCCCTATGAATTTTATCTACAAAAATAACCAGTAATCTCTGTGTGCAGTTCCTCAAACGTTGCCTGAGACCTGCCTCTATCACCCAGGCCCCAACCTATGCTCAGGGCCTTATGTCCACCCTTGCTGATACCCGGTCAGAAAAATCATGGACTTAGGCAGCAGCTGGGCTTGCTTGACTTTATTTTGTACTTCTTAGCCAATTAAATAAGTAGGACTTCTAGCTCAATCACCAAGCCTTACAGTCTCCCACACATTAACAATTTCCTATCAATGTGTACCTCATCGCTCCCCAACCCTGCTCTTTCGCTACTGTCAGGTCCATTTCTTGTTACCCTCACCCAAGCCTGTACGTACCTTGGATGACAGCCTGTCAACCCTGTAATGACATTCTACTTTTCCTCTGTCATCTCTATCCCTCCCTGCCTTCTGTTTACACTTGCCTCTTCCAAGAAGGAGTCCCTAATTAATCCTGCTTCCTCTTACTGCTATTTTCCCCAGTTATTCTCTGAAAAACTCTCTCTCCTTCCAAATTCACCTCCATTCTCATCTCCCCTGTGAAGGCTTGCTTGGCTCCCCAGACACAGTAGACATCCCTTTCCCATTGCCCTCTGCACAAATACAGTTGGGGTAGATGTCATGCTTCTTCATAAATTGGCAGCGCTTCATCAGGAATGTACACTCTCCATCAACAACAGAGTTGACTTGAAACAATCTGAACATCCAACAACATGAGATTATTCATTTTCTTATTCTTTTAGTCAAACATTTATTGAGTAGCTACTATGTGCCAGTCATAGTTCTTAGATTACTTGAAACAAATCTAAAAGGCAACAATAGGGATTAGTTGAAATAACTCACGAATTAGGGGTTAAATGGAACAAATTAATCGTTGGCTACAAATCAATCACTTTAATAAATTATAGTTAGCTACAGACAAGTCA
Organism: Hyperoodon ampullatus; assembly: GCF_949752795.1. Classification (NCBI taxonomy): domain Eukaryota; kingdom Metazoa; phylum Chordata; class Mammalia; order Artiodactyla; family Ziphiidae; genus Hyperoodon; species Hyperoodon ampullatus. Next base: position 69,070,700 of record NC_136929.1, read on the forward strand.
TAAGCAGTATTACCTAATTTATGGAATCATATGTACATCTATAAAATAAATATACATAGGACAGGATTTTGAAGAATTTGTACCAAGAGGATAATTGTTGTCATCTCTATTGAGTGGGACTATGGCCATTTTTAAATGTTGTTCTGCTTCTCTGATTTTCTAACTTTTATGTAATAAGCATGCATGCATTGCTTTTCTAATAAGAAAAATAAATAATAAAAGTAACTGAAATTTTCAAGTTTGGGGAATTTTCTGCTTCAAATTATTTAGTACGTAATTTTCTAAACTGATGATGTCTGTCCCACTTGTTTAGCTATGTTTTCATGTTTTGCACAAAGATGGATGACATGGATTGTTCCAACTAATTCTATCTCACACCATCCAACAATTACTTATTGATTTACTAATCTCCTATTGTCACACACTTCAGTTGCTCCAAAATTTCACAAACATGGAAGAACAGTTTCTTACATTTTAGCCTCGTAATTTCTGGGGAAAAAAAAGTTGGGAATGCTTAAAAGATTCACAGAAAAACAAAATTATTAATACAGAAAGTCTAGTAACTGAGATTTATTTTTAACCAAATGATCCAGTTCATTACATTATTCTCCATCAAAATGTTTTTGACCAAGTTGTAGTTCATCAGATCATCTGGAATTCACCCCAAAACTCTAAGATCCATGTATTAAGCCAAACAATTAGGATCTCTTTTCTAGCCTGGGCCACATTTGGGGTAAGTGGTGTAGGGGCAACAAGCATTTAAAATATCCTCATAGTGGAATGTGGCTGGTGCTTGGGGAAGGCAATGGAGTATTTAAGCATGGAAATTATGATTAAAGGCACAGACCTAAGAATGTATTCAGTGTTGTGAAAATAATGATACTAGCCTAATTAGAGAAAGCGTTGAATACTTTGTGGCTTTTGGCATATAAGTTTACAACAGAAAGTGTGGGACCAGAATACGAAAAATTTTGAATTCAAAATTATCTGGATTTGATAGAATAGATCCTAACAGGTGAGCATAAACTTCTGAGACAATGAGGATCAAAATCATACAATCAAAATCATCTCTTGCAGAATGGATTAAAATGTGAACAGCTGGGTGCTGCAAGTTGGAATGCTACTGCCAAAATGTAGGTATGATTAAGGTCCTGGACAAAGGTGATGATTACTGGAAAGTGCTCTCACATGCACATGTGTGTAGTGAGAGAGAAAGATTGCCTTCCTCAAAGGGAATGGTGATTTGCAAGTCCTATTCCCAAAGTCACTGGAGCTCTTCCCCAATTCTGTGACCCACCCCAGTGTCCTTCTAATAAAGTCCCTTTTCCTCTTTAACCTAGTTTTAGTTGGGGTTGGTCATTTGCAAATATAGAATTCCTAATACACATATAACCAAATGTGAGATTCTATAAGAACTCACTCAAAGGAATGTTTTTACAACTAGGCAAGATACAGATCAAGGTAGATTTTTTAAAAATCACAGTGTAGTTTTGGAGTTTTGTTACTTATGATCATTTTGTCTGGATTTTTCCAAAGTAGGTTACATAAAAGGCCTTACTCGTTCATTTTTTAATAAAAAGTTCCTTCAAATGAAGTAAAAATTATTTCATAACTCACTCTTGGTAAATACATCAATAAATCAGAGATTAGGTTTCTTGCCTCATTAATTTATCTGTACAGGACTAATCACCATCAGTTAAATCATTCTATTTAAAAGTAAATCATGCTGCTACGAAAATCCTTCCAAATCATTGATGCTAGGTTGTTAACAAAATAACTGGCTTGTGACCAGAATCCGTCTGGTCCATTAATCACAACGTTATCGGAGACACAGAGGGGTTCCAATTCCTGGTTTTTGCATCTGTTTTTCTAATAGCAACAAAATGAGAGCCGAGAAAGGAACAGGTAGGGAGACATCAGGTTAGATGAGAAAAAGCGACAAGAAGATAAAGGACTCAGATAAAGGATGTATTCCCAAGATCAGCCAAAGCATCCTAAGTTTCATCAGTCAACCAGGCTCTTTTCAGTAAACATCTATCACTGTAACTGCCAAAGTAATTCTGTAATACCCTCATGAAACGGCTACTCTCTGATTTCAACAAAATTGAGAAACGTGTTTTTCTTCCGTAACAGTCACCTTCACTTTCTAAATGTTTACCTCTTCCTCCTCACCTAATTCTCCTGCTTCGACTTATCAACAGCAGATGCTAACCAACTGACTCTCTCTGAGACTTTAAGATCATCACTCAGTTCCCAGGCTCATTCATAGCTCTTTGTTTTGGAAATAACTCAATTTCCGTTGCAAGAGAGAACACTTTTCGCCTAAAGGAAAAGTGACATGTGGGTGTGTGAGGTCTTCTACATTGTCAGACAGGATGGGATTACAGGAATAGGAAATGTGTTTTATGGAACAGCTGATAATAGAAAGTAATCCGCTTGCCCCTCTTTCCACGACGTTTTCCATTTGCCTTATATGGTAGCAGTTTTTACATGGTCTTAAGTCAAAGTTTTTCACACCACAGATTCTAGCTGTGAAATCGAGTTATGGATAGCCACAGAAATTTTGAAAATGGAAATAAAATAGAACTAATTCTATTCAGAGTGCACCACACAAGTCGTAAGGGTAAGTATTGTTTTGTGAGACTTCTGTTGTGTATGTGTCAACACATAAGATGCCTTTCTTACTGTCGGGGTCAAGGTCAGAAAAGTCTGAAAGTCAGTGATCTATGTTGAGGGCTATTTTCGTTCTGCAAGTACTTATTGAGCACCTACTATAGGCTTGGCCCAGTTCTGGTGCTTAGGGATCCAATAGTGAACAAGTCAGACAAAAACCTCTGCCCTCATGGAACTTCCATCTCAGCAGGAGGAGAGAAAAAAAAACAACAAACATAAAAAACGTGAACTAAAAAGCATGTTAAAAGATGGTAAGTGGTGTGAAAATAAGGGAACAAAATAAGGGAGCCCTGGGTGCCAAGGAGAGGAGATGCCATTGCTTTTGGTAGCACTCACAGGAGTCTTTATTTTCCTTTCATTGAATATGCCGTAGTTTTAATCTTTTCATTTTGCATCTCCATAGGACAAAATCCATATGTGCTCCTATTAAGCAAGAATCATTTCCATTAACATCTACCCTTACAGAACTTAAAATACCCTGATCCACAGTAAACAACAAATCTAAAAAAGACACACTCCCTTCTGCACCCACAGAGAGTCAGAATCAGAGAATAGGATTAACCCAGGCAGGCTGCTCAGAAGGACATCAGTAATCCGTCTGCCCCATTTCCAAGTCTAGGAAAATTTTTCCTTAGTCTCCTTTTGTGATCTTAAATAATCCCCAAAGATTATTCTTTATCACAAAAAAAGCTGGTCAGCTTGGGCTTTGGTGGGATTCACTTACAAATGTTCATCAAGGGTGTTAATTAACACGCATAAGCCTCTTGGCCCTGCAGTGCTGAGCAACTACTAAATCCAAAGAATGAGTTTCTGTCTGGGGGTTGCATAAGGAATCGAAGACTGCCTTTTCAATAGCCACTATTATGCCAGAGGCTGTGTGTTTGTTTTTGTTTTGTTTTTTAATTGCTCTTCCAGGGTCTTCTATTCTGAAGCTAAAAACCAAACCCAAGAAATTCGTGTGCACACATTTCATCTGCAGTACCTGTGAACTCGATGAACTCCTCTCTCCTCCAGGCCCCCAGGAAGTGCTTCTTGAGCCAGGAAGGGGTCCTCTACTTCCACTAAGTCTGGGGTGCTGGGAGAACCGTTTTAAATGGGGTGTTCAGGATGTGCCTCGTTTGAGAATGTCGCTTTTGAGCATAGGCTTAAAGGAGGTGAGGGAGCTGTGTATCTGGGGGTACGGTGGGGTGGGGAGAACATTCCAGGCAGAGAGGAGAACCAGAAAAAAGGGCCCCAAGGCACAACAGCAAGCCCTTCCTGTGGCTGAAAGGCAGTGAGTGAGGGGACAGGGGGTTGAGTTGAGGCCAAATGTATTAAACAGCTGTGAGGGTGTTTCCAGAATGGGGAACTGGAATCATAGCTGCTTGATCTGTCTTCCTCTATGAAGAAAGGGAAAATTCAAAACTGCAGGGCTTAAACATGAAAGGAAAAGAAAAAAAAGAAGAAAAGCTTTTTAATCAAATTGTGAATGACATGGTTTTCGTTCCCCCATCTTCGTTTCTCACAGAGCAGCAATAAACACCAGGGCAACATCCACACACGGTTTCTGCTGTAACTCCTCATGAGAGATTGTTTGGTTTCTTTAATTTTTCAGAAATGAGAATTGTGTAGAAGAAAAAAAATGAGAGCTCTGAATTGAAATGCGCCTTTTTCATGACTATTATTTGAGTTATCATGGAATCGTTATTTCACCAAGCAAATATTTACACAACGGGCAAGTTATTATGCAGGGAATACGCAGAGATCACAGCCCAGGTACACAAAATGATGACATGAGATTGAAAGTGAATGTCATAAGAAGGATTAAAAAAAAAAAAAATACAATGGGAATTCAGAGAAAAAAATTCCTTCTTGTTGAGGGAAATCATAGAAGTCTTCATGGAGGAGGAAGTTTCTAAACCAGGTGTGTAGGTCCTGGGGAGATGGAAAAAGGCATTTCCAGGCATCACTGTGAGCTAGAAAGCATGAGATGCTGTGCTGAAATGTATTTTCCAAAGATGGCACATCCCCCATGGCCCTCAGCTGTGTGACCGTGCTCGCCAGCCCCCCCCCACTGGGAGGGAGTCTTTGTCCCCTTCCTTGAGTCTGGGGGCTGTGACTGCTCTGGCAGAAGTGACACTCCATGACATCAAGGCCAAATCAAAAGTCGACACCGCTTCCTCCTAGTTCTCTTGGGATGCTTGCTGGGGGAAGCCAGCTGCCGCATAAGAGGTCTGACTAACCTGAGACCACTGTGTTGGTGGGACTCAGGGACATCTGGTCAACAGCCAGCACCGACTGCCAATCATGCATGAGCCATCCTGGATGCCCAGCCCGGTCGAAGCTTAAGTGACATGTAGCCCACAGGAAAACTGCCTAGATGAGCCCTCCCCTAATTCTGACCCACAACATGTAAGCAAAATGAAATGTTCTTTTAAAGCCAGTAAGTTTGGGCACATTACACAGCGACAGTAAGTGGAACAGGTGTCTATGGGTTAGTGTGTGTTTTAATTAGCAGTGGTGAGTCTCTAGATGTTAATGAGGGTTAAAAACACTGGTGACACCTCCATTTCTAAGCGCCGATGTGACAAGGAGGGAACCTACCCTTGGTCTAGACATTCACCAGCACACACGCAAATGAAAACTGTGGGCTGGAGACAGCATGCAGTAAGGCAGTGAGCACTGCAACCAGGGGTTCAGAAAAGCTGGGCTCTTTTTTTTTTTTAATTGGGATAGAGTTGCTTTACAATGTTGTGTTAGTTTCTGCTGTACAGCGAAGTCAATCAGCTATACATATACATATATCCTCTCTTTTTTGGATTTCCTTCCCATTTAGGTCACCACAGAGCACTGAGTAGAGTTCCCTGTGCTATACAGCATGTTCTCATTAGTTATCTATTTTATACATAGTAGTGTATATATGTCAGTCCCGATCTCCCAATTCATCCCACCCTGCCCTTCCCCCGCTGTGTCCACATGTCCGTTCTCTACATCTATGTCCATTCCTGCCCTGGAAATAGGTTCATCTGTACTATTTTCTACATTCCCCATATATGTGTTAATATACAAAATTGGCTTTTCTCTTTCTGACTTACTTCACTCTGTATGACAGTCTCTAGGTCCATCCACCTCACTACAAATAACTCAATTTCATTTCTTTTTATGGCTGAGTAATATTCCTTATATATATATATATGTACCACATATTCTTTATCTATTCATCTGTCGATGGACACTTAGGTTGCTTCCATGTCCTGGCTATTGTAAATACAGCTGCAATGAACATCGTGGTACATGACTCTTTGAATTATGGTTTTCTCAGGGTATATGCGCAGTAGTGGGATTGCTGGGTCATATGGTAGTTCTATTTGTAGTTTTTTAAGGAACCTCCATACTGTTCTCCATAGTGACTGTATCAATTTACATTCCCACCAACAGTGCAAAAGGGTTCCCTTGTCTCCACACCCTCTCCAGCATTTATTGCTTGTAGATTTTCTGATAATGTCCATTCTGACCGGTGTGAGGTGATACCTCATTGTAGCTTTGATTTGCATTTCTCTAATGATTAGTGATGTTGAGCATCCTTTCATGTGTTTGTTGGCAATTTCTGTATCTTCTCTGGAGAAATGGCTATTTAAGTCTTCTGCCATTTTTGGATTGGGTTGTTGTTTTTTTGATATTGAGCTGCATGAGCTGCTTGTGTATTTTAGAGATTAATCCTTTGTCAGTTGCTTCGTTGGCAAATATTTTCTCCCATTCTGAGGGTTGTCTTTTCATCTTCTTTATGGTTTCCTTTGCTGTGCAAAAGCTTTGAAGTTTCATTAGGTCCCATTTGTTTATTTTTTTTTAATTTCCATTTCTCTAGGAGGTGGTTCAAAAAGAATCTTGCTGTGATTTATGTCATAGAGTGTCCTGCCTATGTTTTCCTCTAAGAGTTTTATAGTGTCTGGCCTTACATTTAGGTCTTTAATCCATTTTGGTGTTAGGGAGTGTTCTAATTTCATTGTTTTACATGTAGCTGTCCATTTTTCCCAGCACCACTTATTGAAGAGGCTGCCTCTTCTCCATTGTATATTCTTTCCTCCTTTACCAAAGATAAGGTGACCATATGTGCGTGGGTTTATCTCTGGGCTTTCTACCCTGTTCCATTGATCTATATTTCTGTTTTTGTGCCAGTACCATATCAAAGGTAAGCTTTCTAAATCCCTACATAACTGTGCATTCATTGTGCAAGGAATTCAGAAGGATCTTTAAAGCTAAAGGCTTGTGTTCCTCAGTTCTGGAGGATTTTCTTATATTATTTCTTTAATAATTTCCTGCTCTCCATTTCCTTATTCTCTTTCTGAATTCTTATTAGTTTGATGTTGGACTTTTGTGTTTCGTCTTTTAAATCTTTTTCCCCTTTCTTTAATATTTCCATTTCTTTGTCATTTTGTACTACTTTGGGGGCACTTATTTTCCTATATCTTTCAATCTTTTCACTAAACATTTTATTTCAACAGTCACATTGTTGATGTTCAATAATTTTTAAATATTCTCTGATTTGTTCCTTTTTCAGTTTGTGTGTATTTAATTTCCTGCATAATGTGTTTTTCATGGTTTGCTTTTCTGTGTATTTATTTTATTCTCACTGTTTTATGGTGGACACTATCCTCAAATACCTTTTGATGCTTGGCTGTCCATTCATATTTAAGAGAAAAGTACTTAAGATCTAGTCAAAATTATAGGCATGGGGACACTTTATAGGGAGCAAGCTATGCTGATTTGCCAGGAAGTCAGTCACTTCATTAGGGGACCAGCCCCCAATGTCAGTGGGTGAGATCCTTACTTTGGTGCCATTCAAAGGCACCAAATATCCTCCCTTCCCCTACCAGGAGAGACAGATGCTATCTGCTTAGAGTGATGAGGCTGCTGGGAGGTGATGGAAAGTTTGTAGGTACAATTCCAGTTGAGCCCCTGTGTTCATCCCTGTGTCTCACTCCTGTCTTTGTTCTATGAAGCCCCAAAGTTCCACTCCCCTGTTTTTCAACTACTCCAGAAAGTAAGCCTCCAGTCTCAGGCCTGGGAATATGGTAGGGTGTGAGTATTCTCTGCGATTAACTAGATTGTCTAATGATCTGACAAAGACCTATTGATGTCATTGAATAAAATAAGTTTAAGTGAATATCCATTACTTATTTAATATTGCAGGATCTAATCCCTGGCACTACCCAATCTGAACACGCTCAAAAATCCACATTCTTCAACGTACGCAACCATTCAATTTGGAGAAATTTCACCACTTCAGTGGGAGGCCACAGGCCCCGTCTAGAGCCTTAGGCAGATAGTGATGGACGAGGCACACTGGAGGGTGTGGAGTCACGATCCTGTCAGGCCTTCAGATGAGCCAGATGCTATAGGTCGGGGGTTATAAACTCAAAATCCATACAGATTTGTTTGGCCTTTGTCAGGCTTAAAAAATTTTTTTTTGAGATAAACTTTAAAATTCAGGAAATTTCACTCAAAATTCTGAGTTTCTAGCTTCTTTTAAAATCAGAGAATCTAGTAGGACCATACCTCATCCCTCCTGACAGAGAATTACTTGGGGCACATGCTCATCCAGGGCCACAACTTCTCCTACTGGCCCACTTCACTCGGGTGAAACAACCTATTTGCCCTTGTTAGGCATTAGACTTTGAGGCAGGTCACCCAGCAGGTCATGAATTTATCCAGATATCAACCCACGTGCCACTCTGAGCTTCCTCAGCAGAACTGTATCTACATGAAATAAAATCCAGGATTACAAGCTGTATACAGTACATGACCTGCACAACAGGTACAAGCACTCAATGATATTTCAGTGATTGAGTTTATTTGTATAAAAGGCATATATTTCTAAAATCAGTTTATTACCCCCAACATAATAAAGTTGATTTGAAAGTCAACATTGCATTCTGAGGTCACAGATTGGTCATTTCAATTCTCTGGCTTCTTTAGTCCTCTATCCCTGTTGGGTCTCCTGAAGACCACCAGTTCTGCTCTTATCTTCCAGGTCTTTCTCAAATTGTCTTTATCTATCCTGCAGCATCCTTTTAACTACTGTCACTAGCATATTTCATTCTGTTGCCGCTTGCCCTTTTATTGTATCTATCCTCAGACTACATTCTAGACTTGGATTCCTAATCACTGCAGGAGGAAATCACTCCAGAAGACTACATGCCATTCCAAGTTCATCTCCAAGAGGGACCCACCAAAAGGATTTGCAGAGATGATCATGGAACAGTCATCAGGTTCTTAGAGGGATCATAGAATATAAGGTGCTTTAAGAATGAAAATGTTCTTAATTTTAAAAGGGAAGAAAATACGCATTTCAGAAATAGACCCATGAACAATACTACGAAATGGCCTAATAAAAAAGACATCAGGGAGTTCCGGAGAAGATGGCGGCAGAGTAAGACACGGAGATCACCTTCCTCCCCACAGATACACCAGAAATACATCTATACGTGGAATAACTTCTACAGAACACCTACTGAACGCTGGCAGAAGACCTCAGACCTCCCAAAAGGCAAGAAACTCCCCACGCACCTGGGTAGGGCAAAAGAAAAAAGAAAAAACAGAGACAAAAGAATAGGGACGGGCCCTGCACCAGTGGGAGGGAGCCGTGAAGGAGGAAAGGTTTCCACACACTAGGAAGCCCCTTCGCGGGCGGAGACTGCGGGTGGTGGAGATGGGGAGCTTCGAAGCCACGGAGGAGAGCCCAGCCACAGGGGTGCAGAGGGAAAACAGGAGAGATTCCCCACAGAGGATCGGTGCTGACTGGCACTCACCAGCCGGAGAGGCTTGTCTGCTCGCCCGCCGGGGCAGGCGGAGCTGGGAGCTGAGGCTCAGGCTTTGGTCGGATCCCAGGGAGAGGACTGGGGTTGATGGAGTGAACACAGCCTGAAGGGGCTAATGCGCCACAGCTAGCCGGGAGGGAGTCCGGGAAAAAGTCTGGAGCTGCCAAAGAGGCAAGAGACTTTTTCTTCCCTCTTGGTTCCCTGGTGCGCGAGGAGAGGGGATTAAGAGCGCTGCTTAAAGGGGCTCCACAGACGGGCGCGAGTCACGACTGAAAGCGCGGAGCCCAGAGACGGGCATGAGACGCTAAGGCTGCTGCTGCCGCCACCAAGAAGCCCATGTGCAAGCACAGGTCACTATCCACACCTCCCCTCCCGGAAGCCTGTGCAGCCCACCACTGCCGGGATCCCAGGATCTAGGGATGGCTTCCCCGGGAGAACGCACGGCGCGCCTCGGGCTGGTGCAACATCACGCTGGCCTCTGCCGCCGCAGGCTCGCCCCGCACTCCGTGCCCCTACCTCCCCCCCACCAGCCTGAGTGAGCCAGAGTCCCCGAAGCGGCTGCTCCTTTAACCCTGTCCGGTCTGAACGAAGAACAGACACCTTCCGGCGACCTACACGCAGAGGCGGGGCCAAATCCAAAGCTGAGACCTGGGAGCTGTGAGAACAAAGAAGAGAAAGGGAAATCTCTCCCAGCAGCCTCAGGAGCAGCGGATTAAACCTCCTCAATCAACTTGATGTACCCTGCATCTGTGGAATACATGAATAGACAACGAATCATCCCAAATTGAGGACTCTGAGCCGTGTGGATGAAAGGTTCTTGGTACTCCAGCCAGGAGTCAGTGCTGTGCCTCTGAGGTGAGAGAGCCAACTTCAGGACACTGGTCCACAAAAGACCTCCCAGCTCCACATAATATCAAACGGCAAAAATCTTCCAGAGATCTCCATCTCAACACCAGCACCCAGCTTCACTCAACGAACAGCAAGCTACAGTGCTGGACACCCTATGCCAAACAACTAGCAAGATGGGAACACAACGCCATCCGCTGGTAGAGAGGCTGCCTAAAATCATAGTAAGTCCACAGACACCCCAAAACACACCACCAGACGTGGACGTGCCCACCAGAAAGACAAGATCCAGCCTCATCCACCAGAACACAGGCACTAGTCCCCTCCACCAGGAAGCCTACACAACCCACTGAACCAACCTTAGCCACTAGGGACAGACACCAAAAACAATGGGAACTACGAACCTGCAGCCTGCAAAAAGGAGACCCCAAACACAGTAAGATAAGCAAAATGAGAAGACAGAAAAACACACAGCAGGTGAAGGAGCAAGATAAAAACCACCAGACCTAACAAATGAAGAGGAAATAGGCAGTCTACCTCAAAAAGAATTTAGAATAATGATAGTAAAGATGATCCAAAATCTTGGAAATAGAATAGACAAAATGCAAGAAACAGTTAACAAGGACCTAGAAGAACTAAAGATGAAACAAGTGACGATGAACAACACAATAAATGAAATTAAAAATACTCTAGATGGGATCAATAGCAGAATAACTGAGGCATAAGAACGGATAAGTGACGTGGAAGATAAAATAGTGGAAATAACTACTGCACAGCAGAAGAAAGGAAAAAGAATGAAAAGAACTGAGGACAGTCTCAGAGACCTCTGGGACAACATTAGATGCACCAACATTCGAATTATAGGGGTTCCAGAAGAGGAAGAGGAAGAGAAAAAGAAAGGGACTGAGAAAATATTTGAAGAGATTATACTTGAAAACTTCCCTAATACGGGAAAGGAAATAGTTAATCAAGTCCAGGAGGCACAGAGAATCCCATACAGGATAAATACAAGGAGAAATATGCCAAGACACATATTAATCAAATTGTCAAAAATTAAATACAAAGAAAACATATTAAAAGCAGCAAGGGAAAAACAACATATAACACACAAGGGAATCCCCATAAGGTTAACAGCTGATCTTTCAGCAGAAACTCTGCAAGCCAAAAGGGACTGGCAGGACATATTTAAAGTGATGAAGGAGGGCTTCCCTGGTGGCGCAGTGGTTGAGAGTCCGCCTGCCAATGCAGGGGACACGGGTTCGTGCCCCGGTCTGGGGGAGATCCCACGTGCTGCGGAGCGGCTGGGCCCGTGAGCCATGGCCGCTGAGCCTGCGCGTCTGGAGCCTGTGCTCCGCAACGGGAGAGGCCACAACAGTGAGAGGCCCGCACACCGCAAAAAAAATAAATAAATAAAAATAAAGTGATGAAGGAGAAAAACCTGCAACCAAGATTACTCTACCCAGCAAGGATCTCATTCAGATTTGATGGAGAAATTAAAACCTTTACAGACAAGCAAAAGCTGAGAGAGTTCAGCACCACCAAACCAACTTTACAACAAAGGCTAAAGGAACTTCTCTACGCAAGAAACACAACAGAAGGAAAAGACCTACAATAACGAACCCAAAACAATTAAGAAAATGGGAATAGGAACATACATATCGATAATTACCTTAAATCTAAATGGACTATATGCTCCCACCAAAAGACACAGATCGGCTGAATGGATACAAAAACAAGACCCATATATATGCTGTCTACAAGAGACCCACTTCAGACCTAGAGACACATACAGACTGAAAGTAAGAGGATGGAAAAAGATATTCCATGCAAATGGAAACCAAAAGAAAGCTGGAGTAGCAATTCTCATATCAGACAAAATAGACTTTAAAATAAAGACTATTACAACAGACAAAGAAGGACACTACATAATGATCAAGGGATCGATCCAAGAAGAAGATATAACAATTGTAAATATTTATGCACTCAACATAGGAGCACCTCAATACATAAGGCAAATACTAACAGCCATAAAAGGGGAAATCGACAGTAACACATTCATAGTAGGGGACTTTAACACCCCACTTTCACCAATGGACTGATCATCCAAAATGAAAATAAATAAGGAAACACAAGCTTTAAAAGATACATTAACAAGGTGGACTTAATTGATATTTATAGGACATTCCATCCAAAAACAACAGAATACACATTTTTCTCAAGTGCTCGTGGAACATTCTCAAGGATAGATCATATTTTGGGTCACAAATCAAGCCTTGGTAAATTTAAGAAAATTGAAATTGTATCAAGTATCTTTTCCAACCACAACGCTATGAGACTAGATATCAATTACAGGAAAAGATCTGTAAAAAATACAAACACACAGAGGCTAAACAATACACTACTTAATAATGAAGTGATCACTGAAGAAATCAAAGAGGAAATAAAAAAATACCTAGAAACAAATGACAATGGAGACACGACGACCCAAAACCTATGGGATGCAGCAAAAGCAGTTCTAAGAGGGAAGTTTATAGCAATACAATCCTACCTTAAGAAACAGGAAAGATCTCGAATAAACAACCTAACCTTGCACCTAAAGCAATTAGACAAAGAAGAACAAAAAAACCCCAAAGTTAGCTCAGATCAGAAATAAATGAAAAAGAAATGAAAGAAACGATAGCAAAGATCAATAAAACTAAAAGCTGGTTCTTTGAGAAGATAAACAAAATTGATAAACCATTAGCCAGACTCATCAAGAAAAAAAGGGAGAAGACTCAAATCAATAGAATTAGAAATGAAAAAGGAGAAGTAACAACTGACACTGCAGAAATACAAAAGATCATGCGAGATTACTACAAGAAACTCTATGCCAATAAAACGGACAACCTGGAAGAAATGGACAAATTCTTAGAAATGCACAACCTGCCAAGACTGAATCAGGAAGAAATAGAAAATATGAATAGACCAATCACAAGCACTGAAATTGAAACTGTGATAAAAAATCTTCCAACAAACAAAAGCCCAGGACCAGATGGCTTCACAGGCGAATTCTATCAATCATTTAGAGAAGAGCTAACACCTATCCTTCTCAAACTCTTCCAAAATATAGCAGAGGAACACTCCCAAACTCATTCTACGAGGCCACCATCACCTTGATACCAAAACCAGACAAGGATGTCACAAAGAAAGAAAACTACAGGCCAATATCACTGATGAACATAGATGCAAAAGTCCTCAACAAAATACTAGCAAACAGAATCCAACAGCACACTAAAAGGATCATACACCATGATCAAGTGGGGTTTATCCCAGGAATGCAAGGATTCTTCAATATACGCAAATAAATCAACATGATACACCATATTAACAAATTGAAGGAGAAAAACCACATGATCATCTCAATAGATGCAGAGAAAGCTTTTGACAAAATTAAACACCCATTTATGATAAAAACCCTGTAGAAAGTAGGCACAGAGGGAACTTTCCTCAACATAATAAAGGCCATATATGACAAAACCACAGCCAACATCGTCCTCAATGGTGAAAAGCTGAAACCATTTCCACTAAGATCAGGAACAAGACAAGGTTGCCCACTCTCACCACTCTTATTCAACATAGTCTTGGAAGTTTTAGCCACAGGAATCAGAGAAGAAAAGGAAATAAAAGGAATCTAAATCGGAAAAGAGGAAGTAAAGCTGTCACTGTTTGCAGATGACATGATACAATACATACAGAAGCCTAAAGATGCTACCAGAAAACTACTAGAGCTAATCAATGAACTTGGTAAAGTAGCAGGATACAAAATTAATGCACAGAAATCTCTGGCATTCCTATACACTAATGATGAAAAATCTGAAAGTGAAGTCAAGAAAACACTCCCATTTGCCACTGAAACAAAAAGAATAAAATATCTAGGAATAAACCTACCTAAGGAGACAAAAGACCTGTATGCAGAAAATTATAAGACACTGATGAAAGAAATTAAAGATGATACAAATAGATGGAGAGATATACCATGTTCTTGGATTGGAAGAATCAACATTGTGAAAATGACTCTACTACCCAAAGCAGTCTACAGATTCAATGCAATCCCTATCAAACTACCACTGGCATTTTTCACAGAACAAGAACAAAACCTTTCACAATTTGTATGGAAACACAAAAGACCCTGAATAGCCAAAGTAATCTTGAGAACGAAAAATGGAGCTGGAGGAATCAGGCTCCCTGACTTCAGACTATACTACAAAGCTACAGTAATCAAGACAGTATGGTACTGGCACAAAAACAGAAATATAGATCAATGGAACAGGATAGAAAGCCCAGAGATAAACCCACGCACATATTGTCACCTTATCTTTGATAAAGGAGGCAGGAATGTACAGTGGAGAAAGGACAGCCTCTTCAATAAGTGGTGCTGGGAAAACTGGACAGGGACATATAAAAGTATGAGATTAGATCACTCCCTAACACCATACACAAAAATAAGCTCAAAATGGATTAAAGACCTAAATGTAAGGCCAGAAACTATCAAACTCTTAGAGGAAAACATAGGCAGAACACTCTATGACATAAATCACAGCAAGATCCTTTTGGACCCACCTCCTAGAGAAATGGAAATAAAAACAAGGATAAACAAATGGGACCTAATGAAACTTCAAAGCTTTTGCACAGCAAAGGAAACCATAAACAAGACCAAAAGACAACCCTCAGAATGGGAGAAAATATTTGCAAATGAAGCAACTGACAGAGGATTAATCTCCAAAATTTATAAGCAGCTCATGCAGCTCAATAACAAAAAAACAAACAACCCAATCCAAAAATGGGCAGAAGACCTAAAGAGACATTTCTCCACAGAAGATATACAGACTGCCAACAAACACATGAAAGAATGCTCAACATCTTTAATCATTAGAGAAATGCAAATCAAAACTACAATGAGATATCATCTCACACCAGTTAGAATGGCCATCATGAAAAAATCTAGAAACAATAAATGCTGGAGAGGGTGTGGAGAAAAGGGAACCCTCTTGCACTGCTGGTGGGAATGTGAATTGGTACAGCCACTATGGAGAACAGTATGGAGGTTCCTTAAAAAACTACAAATAGAATTACCATATGACCCAGCAATCCCACTCCGGGGCATATACCCTGAGAAAACCATAATTCAAAAAGAGTCATGTACCAAAATGTTCATTGCAGCCCTATTTACAATAGCCCGGAGATGGAAACAACCTAAGTGTCCACCATCAGATGAATGGATAAAGAAGATGTGGCACATATATACAATGGAATATTACTCAGCCATAAAAAGAAACGAAATTGAGTATTTGTAATGAGGTGGATAGACCTACAGTCTGTCATACAGAGTGAAGTAAGTCAGAAAGAGAAAGACAAATACCATATGCTAACATATATATATGGAATTTAAGAAGAAAAAAAAATGTCATGAAGAACCTAGGGGTAAGACAGGAATAAAGACACAGACCTACTAGGGAATGGACTTGAAGATATGGGGAGGGGGAAGGGTAAGCTGTGACAATGCGAAAGAGAGTCATGGACATATATACACTACCAAACGTAAGGTAGATAGCTAGTGGGAAGCAGCCACATAGCACAGGGAGATCAGTTCGGTGTTTTGTGACCGCCTGGAGGGGTGGGATAGGGAGGGTGGGAGGGAGACGCAAGAGGGAAGAGATATGGGAACATATGTATATGTATAACTGATTCACTTTGTTATAAAGCAGAAACTAACCACCATTTTTAAGCAATTATACTCCAATAAAGATGTTAAAAAAAAAAACTAAAATAAACTAAACTAAAAAAAAAAAAAGACATCAGTACTGAGGAAGAGAAGATAATGAGGTGGCAACATGGATTCATAAAATAAGTGCCAAACTAGCCCCCAAATAATTTTTTTATGGTTTTGTATAGCTTATCTGGGAACACAATAGACTTTATGTAATAATTTTGACAATTGCCAGATCTTCTTGGAATATTCTTGGGGTCAAGAAGAAGAAAAGTAGGACATACACAAGACAGTACTGTTGCCACATGAATAATTAATGCTCGAAGGACCATATTTTAAGAGTGTTCATTGATTAAACAAAATTTACTGGTTTCTTATTAAGAATCAAACACTGATAGATGTTTGAAACATAACTAATGGGAAATGCCAACTTGGGAGAAGGCGACCAACAATACCCTACAGGGTTTACTCACGGCCCTATTTCTTTTCAACATTTTTATCATTGAAAGAATGAAAACTCACAGGGCATTAATTTGAAAATTGGGAAATGCTTCAAAGCTTGATTCAAAAAGAATTCTCCAGGCTGAAATGCTGCAAATATGTACTATAACTAGCAAAATTAAGTTTTAAAGCAATGGTAAAATTATTTCTTTTTTTAATTTTTATGTAACTTAAAACTGTAACCACAGTTTCCCACCCTACTCCTCACTGCCACTGTCCCCCTTTTCTCCCCAGAGGTAACCATCTTTGACTTTTATGACTTTGTCTCTTGAAATCTACAGTTTCCACACTTCCCTGCTTTAGACATGATCCACTGACTTCCTGTTATGGTAGATGAGGATTTAACTCCCTCACACAGGCAATTTCGTTATACATCAGGTTCTGGTTTGAAAAACTAATATTCAGTACTGACATTACTCTGCCAACAGGACTATTACTCACAGCTGGGCATTCTAATGTGGTACTTAAGACTAAGTTTCCTTTCTTATTTGTTTTCCTTGAAGTTAGTAATTGCACTGCTTTTTACTTCCTCGATTTTCCTTGTACCTGTGGCTAATTCTTCCCACACTTTCCAATAGCCTCTCAGCACAAACTTCTGCAAGGTCACATCAGCCTCCGATATTTTCTTGGAGACACACTTCTGAAATCTTCTCCGCTTCTGGACCGGTTGCTCTTAGCTCTGCTGCACAGTTGATTTCCTGGGTCTACAATTCATCATCATGCTCCTGGGTTAGACCTACTGTTTTGAATAACCTATGCCTTCTTCCTTCTTGTCTGTATCACATTACACGGAGTGTATCTTCCAATAGCTTCCCAATAAAGCACTCACGGAAGACGTATTTTTTGAGACTTTGAATGTCTTGAAATCTCATTATTCTACCCTCATGAATGACTAATAGTGTAGATACATAAATTCTGGTTGGAAAAAATTTTTGTTCCTTTCTTCTGAATGGTGTAACTCACTGGTCTTTGTGGTAGCCAGGAAAATGTGCCACTCAGTCCTCCTGCTGTGAGGAGCATAATTGACTATTTGCACCAGTCGCTTCCCCTTTGGTCCTTCACTACATTGGCCCTGAGGCCATGCTTCTCGTGGGATACTCCCTTATGACTGAATATAGCAAGGGTACTAAGGCAGACCCATTCCTACAAGCCATGGCCCTGTCCAATGGAAATGTTGGCTCAAGAACTCCTCGCTGGCCCGGCTGGATCTTTCTTAGACCTGTACTGACATCTGAGACTCTTCCTATCCCATCCGCCTTCCTGCCCACTCTCTTTCACAGGTGTCAGACATGCATCATGGTCTAAAGGCGCATCTGCCTTCTCCAGCTCCATCCCCTTTATACTTCACAGTTGTTTCCCCTCAATAAATGTCCTGCACATCTAATGCTGTCTTGACATTAGCTTCTCAGAAGACCAAACACAAGTGAGACTTCACTTCCTGGAAGGCAAAGAGAATGCCATTCTGGGTGATATTTAGGGGGCGGATAGTCCCCTGGCACAAGATGGTGCCCTGATTGCTAAATATCTCACCGGTAGTAACCTGGGAAAATGTCCTGGTAGAGGGGAATGCTACTACAGACGCAATAATTCAGGCACTCCAGTGTCCACAAGGAGAAGGGAACTGACTGGTTCCTGCTATATGGTATTGGGTCCCTATAGAGAGATATGTGAGCCAGAGGGTCTCACTGGTAGCCTATAGAGAGGCCCTCATCTCCTGTACTTTCAGGAGGGAGTGACCCAGAAAGAAAAGTTCCAGTGTGAATGTAGTTATCAAGCTTTTGCTTGCACCGCACTTGCTACTGCCCCATTGAACAAACAAGTCACGTGTTCTAGCCCATGGGTCCCAAACTTCCAAGCCACAGACCGCTACCGGTCCGCCGCCTGTTAGGAACCAGGCCGCATGGCAGGTGGTGAGCGGCAGGCAAGTGAGCGAAGCTTCATCTGCCACTCCCCATCGCTCGCATTACCACCTGAACCATTCCCCCCACACCCTGCCTCCCAGTCCATGGAAAAATTGTCTTCCACAAAACTGGTCCCTGGTGCCAAAAAGGTTGGGGAACGCTGTTCTAGCTCATAGTCTATGTGGGAGGCAAGTACACAGGTCATGAATACTGAGAAGCACCGTTCAGTGGGGGCTCCAGGCCTAACACTCTACTGCACCCCTCCCTTTCTGGAACTCCTATTATTTGAATGCTGGATCTCTGGCTGGTCCACCAATTTTCTTACTTTTTTTTTTCCCCACTATTGTCCATCTCTTGGCTTTCTTTCTTACCCTGTTCTTAGAGAGATGTCATCACCTTTATTTTCCAGTCCTTCTATTAAATTTTTCATTTCTGCTATAACGTATTTAATTTCCAACAATTTCCAACTGGTCTTTCCCCCACCTATTTTATTGTATTATCCTATTCTTATTTTCTAGATGCAACATATTCTCCTAACTCTTTAAGAATTTACTGAGTTTCTTAAAATTTATTTTTCTTTATTGAGATATAATTGACATATAACATCATATTAGTTTCAGGTATACAACATAATAATTTAATATCTGTATATATTATGGAATGATCACCACCATAAGTCTAGTTAACATTCATCACCACACACGTTACAATTTTTTTTTCTTGTGAGGAGAACTTTTTTTTTTTTTTTTTTTGCGGTACGCGGGCCTCTCACTGTTGTGGCCTCTCCCGTTGTGGAGCACAGGCTCCGGACGCGCAGGCTCAGCGGCCATGGCTCACGGGCCCAGCCGCTCCGCGGCATGTGGGATCCTCCCGGACCAGGGCACGAACCCGTGTCCCCTGCATCGGCAGGCGGACTCTCAACCACTGCGCCACCAGGGAAGCCCATGAGGAGAACTTTTAAGATCTACTCCCTTAGCAAATTTCAAACACACAATACAGCATTAACTATAATCACCATGCTGTACATTACATCCCATGACTTATTTTATAACTAGAAGTTTGTAATATCTTTTGACTGAGTCTTTTTTTCTTTTTTCTTTTTTTCCTCCTTATATATTCTCAGTTTCCTCCAAGTTTTTGCCCCAGAAAGTTGCTTTTTTTCCCCCTCTTTATTTAGGTGGGTCTCAATCTTTCAAGTTAGAGGCTTTCCTCGGATCCTGTTGATTCTTGATTGTGTACTCATGTTTAAGAACGGGAAACAAAAACCCTGACTGGAAGGCCTGAGCATGTGGGTGGGGCGTGTTGATTTTGAGCTTCACTATGGAGTGATCTGTCTCTGCCATCTGTTGTGGAACCTTTAGGATCAGCATCTTAGGTCTTTCCGCATGAGCTCATCAGACTCCCTGGAGAAGACACTTCCAGTCCCTCCCTGGAGAGTAGAAGTCACACAGCCAACATTCCAAGAGCCTGGTGGGCGAGGAGAGCTGGGGGCGGGGTGGAGGAGGGGTCTGGGGAAGGGGTGGGTGTCTCAAACTTGTCGCATATGTTCACTTAGTCCTTATTTTCAGTGTGGTGCTCATGCCCTCAGTTGTGCCTGATGTCCCTCAGTCCAGACACTTTCCATTTTATACTCTCCAGAAAGTTCACTTCGAGTTTTCTCCTTGAGTGTAGAAGCAGCATATGCCCAACAGGCGGGATTGGGGGAAGAGACCCAGAAATCTAGTTGTTTCTTACACAGCTTTCAACCAATTCTTCTCATTTTAAGCACCCACTCCCTTCACCTCCAGTTCCAGAGTAACTGCTCTTGCTACTCTGAGCCTCTGGAAGATTCTGCAATCGTAGGATTGGTTCTTGGCTTCTCCCACAGCCAATTCAGCAGTCAGCTTGCTCAGATCCGCTGAGTCAGGAATACTCTCCCACCTGCTTCTCAGCTTCCAAATTTTTGTTACTATTCTGCTCTCTCCATCACTGTGGGTCTTTCTCCCTCACCCTTCCCTCCTTTGCTCCTTCCCTCACCTTGCCGTCCCCCGCTTCTTTGCTTTAACTGTTTCTTTACTAAAGTTTAATGGGGTTTCAAGAGGGAAAATAAATTAGATGGGTAAATTCACTCAGCCATTTTTCCCAGAAACACCACTTACGATTTCTCCATCACAAAAGTATTACATTTTGCTTATAGAACAATTAGAAAATCCAGATAATCAGAAAGAAAAAATTACCCATAATCGCACTATCCAGAAATAACCCACTGTTAACATTTTTCTTTTTCCCTTTCACATTTGGGGGGGAGGGGGCGGGGGGAGCCAGTGCACTCTTCCATTCATGCTCTGGATATAAATGGAAAGCAAGATAAACATGACTCCTAGCATCTCAAAGCTGAGGTCTTTGGGGAAAGACAAACAAATAATTTCAATAAAATGTGTGAAGTATTATTAGAAGGGCAGTACAGGATTTTATGGAAGCAGAAAGCAGGGATATCAAATCTAAGCTTGGGCATGTCAGGAAAGCAGCTGGGGGAAAGGGCAGTGGCTGAAGAGAGCTCAGCACAGCTAAAGAGCTACAGAGTGCTCTCTACTTATTCACACTTATCCACACAACAGAGATATGTAAGAAGCATAATATATCATATGGCATTTTTCTCTTAATAACATACCATGTGCAACTTTTTAATCACCATACAGTAACTTTTTAATGGCCGAATACTATTTATTCCACTATATCTGTGCACTGCTATTCCTTTAACAGATCACCCTAGTATATTAGGTTATTTCCAATTTTTAAGAAGCATCCGCCATCTGTGGTAATCCTCCTCTCACCTTTACACATTGAGGATGAAATTTAATACGATTAAAAGTTCAAAAATAAGTGACAAGGGCTTCCCTGGTGGCGCAGTGGTTGACAGTCCACCTGCCGATGCAGGGGACACGGGTTCGAGCCCTGGTCTGGGAAGATCCCACATGCCGCGGAGCAACTAGGCCCGCGAGCCACAACTACTGAGCCTGCGCGTCTGGAGCCTGTGCTCCGCAACGGGAGAGGCCATGATAGTGAGAAGCCTGCGCACCGCGATGAAGAGTGGCCCCCGCTTGCCACAACTAGAGAAAGCCCTCGCACAGAAACGAAGACCCAACACAGCCATAAAAAAAAAAAAAAAAAAAAAAGAATGAGGAGGCATCTCCCTGCCTCTTGGTTGAAAAAAAAAAAAAGTGACAAAAGGAGATGTCGGGAAGTCTGGCTTAACAGCAATTCACATGGGGAAAAATTTTAAAGCCTGAGAGGTTTTAGCTGATCGCAAACTAATCCGAGTCCGCAGGGAGGTAACAGCCAAAGCCGCGAATGCAGTCTTGGACGGCAGGGACAGGATTCGGTGTCCAGAATAAGAAATGTGCCCTGAACATCTGGGGCCGCTGAAATTTGGTCTGCACATCAAATCTTAAGAGAAGCCTTCAAAGAGGCTGGGCTCACTTCTCCTGCTCTGTGTCCTTCCCCTCCTCTCCCACCTGAGCTTCGGCCCCTCCACGCACTGATCCTATGGCGTGAACTGCACATTGCTGCACCTGGCCCCGGCTGCACAGCTG
This sequence comes from Hyperoodon ampullatus, assembly GCF_949752795.1. Taxonomy (NCBI): domain Eukaryota; kingdom Metazoa; phylum Chordata; class Mammalia; order Artiodactyla; family Ziphiidae; genus Hyperoodon; species Hyperoodon ampullatus. The sequence continues at coordinate 69,092,736 of NC_136929.1, forward strand.
GTTCCCAGAACGCGGAGCCCAGAACGCCCTTCCTGCTTTGGGTGTCCTCAGTCATCTCCACCGTCCGCAGCCCCTTGGTAAGGGTGATGGACACAGGCAGCTTCCACAGACATCCCTGTTCTGCTCTGTTTCTCAAAGACCCACCCCTTGGGGAGACAAAAGGTCAACTCTTCCCTCTCCCTCCCCACCTTTTCCTCAAGTGTCAGAAGATAAAGAGGCCTCTCAACAGTCACACTTGCTTTCTCAGAATTCAACCACACTCCTGTCTGCCCCATTGCAGTCTCCCAAGAAGGAGCCCTGACTAAATGCCAGCTCCTTATAATTCTTCTCGGAGGAGCAGCCATGAGTGTGAATAAAGTAGAAAATACTTAGGAAGAACACAGTGGCCTTTTCAGGTATTTGAAAAGCTGTCTCGTCAAAAAGCAATTTGTTTTATCCTTTGAGATTTAGGGAGGCAGAGACAACCGAGGGTGAGTCCCATACAGAGGCAGGTTTCCAATCAATATAAAAGATAAAGTCGAGTGGGCAACTTGAGAGGAGCTGGGTTCCTCTTGCTGCAAATAGTCGAGCAGAAGCTAGAGAACCCCAGGACCACTGCAAGAAGTTGGTCCTGAGAAGAAATCTGACCTGGGGTTTCCCTGGTGCCTTCTAATTCTAACATTCTAATTATCAAATAGTAGTGCACTTATAGACATGGAAATAATATCTTCTCACCATTATATTTAAACTTAATGTACAGTACTGGTTTCAGTTTATTTTGAGTATTTTATCAAACTATAAATGATACTGGTTCAGGGATGATGTTCTGACATCCATATTTCAAACAATAATGTTATTAATAAAAAAAATCTATTAGGACTGGGGCCATGCAAGTTCACTAAATATTTATCTTTAGTCAATACATCAAATTATATCAGTCATAAATTTTAGTATATTTCCTTTAAACATCAAGAAAAGGTACTTCGTAATATGTTTTATGTAAAATAAATTATCTCAAAATTGATTTGAAAATCTTTAGTCAAATGCTGTTGAAATAACTGCAAAGACTCTATCCCACTGAATGAAGAAGTTAAGTGAGGCAACAATTTCTAAAGCATTCGTCTAATTCCTTTTACCTAAACAGCTCAAGAGGATCACTTCTCAAGCACTCTTGCTTTTATTATTATTGACAATAAAAATTCATACCTCACCTTTGTAGAGCTCTTTCCTTTTTTCAGAACATGTCGACATACATGATTTTGTTTTAATTCTCAAAATATATTTGAGAGGTGGACAGTGTCGGAGAGATGAATGCTTGTCCTTAATGACATGTTCCCACCTGATTCGCTGAGCACACGGCTATGCAGCTGCAGTAATTCCCACGCTCCTTACACCACGTGACTGAGTCCTGCCAATGGGAGGTGAGTGGAAGAGTTGATGCAGCCTCCAGGTCAGGCACTCACAAGGTCACGTTCTCCCCCTTCCCCTGTTCCCCTCCTCCCTTGTCCACGGGATGAAATGGGGATATTATTTGCCTTGGAAATGTGCAAAGGTTACATACCCATCTGGGCAGAAATTTTTTCCCCTGTTCTTCTTCACTTTTTAAAACTCCTTCCCAGATACTGGGTGAGAAAGCAGACTGTAGGTGTTCAATTTAGAAGAAAGAAAAAAATGACATATTGAAGTAAAATTATTTTACATCTATATTTATTCATTCATTAAAAATTGTATCGAATATTTCCTCTGCTCCAAGGACTGAGATAAGCACTAAAAATTTAAAAAGAAATATGATATGCAGTCTCTGACCTCAAGGAGTCGCAAATGAGTAAATGATCCTCTCCGCCTGTTATTGCAAAATGGGAGTGTTTGAGTCAAGTCTTTGAAGGATAAATAGGAGTTTATCCCAAGGTAGCAGGGAGAAGAGCTATACTGATCCTTTAGATTATCTTTGTACCCAGAATCTACCAAGATAAGCAAAATCTACCTTTTATATGCTCTGTTTAAGTATAGATTACAAGTATCACTTTGCAGTTTCCTGAGAAGATGTGGATCTTGAAGGATTCAGTAACAGTATGTATTCTTACTTACCCACTCTATTTCTTGTCCTCCCAATTTTATTTTGTACTTTATTCTCTTCCTACACCTAAAATTTCCTTTATGCCTTAAAAAGATAACATTTGTTGAAAGAAAAGCACTTTTTGTACAAATTAATTTTAAAATTCTGGCTTGGAGCAATCATATTGTTTGAAAAATTAAGATAACTCAGAAGACTTCTATGTGCCAAATTCATGACTGACTACACATTCAGGTAACACAGTTGTGCATTCATTCATTTTGCACTTAAGAAATGTATACTGGCATTATTTGAATGCTTAGTAGTCTGTATTTCCCTCTTTTCTTCAACTCGAAATAACTGACATTGTAAAACATTGTTATGATTTTGAAATTATTTTCTTAGTTCTTTTCCTATTTGTAAATTTTCTTCCTGGACTTGACTGTGACCTTCAAAAAACACTGTGTTCAATCAGATATTCAAAGAAGAGTGAGTCAAGCTCTTCAGGAGATATTCTAACCGTTTCTGATTAAACACACCATTGAATTCAGTAGTCTATAAAATACATTAACGTTCAACCCAGTTGATTATTCCAGCAATGTACCAAAAACATTTTAATGAGAGGAAAATTGGTAAAGTGCTTCACAAAAGTACATAGCATGTATAATTTAAACATGTATCTAGTAGATAAATTGCCTCCACTATTACTTGGGGAATGAAAATTCAACCAGGTAACAAAGCCACTTCCAATAAATGCTCCTAAAGCCAACCAGGAGAATTTCCCCACCTCCCATTCTGAAAACTTTTTAATAATGTTGCATAGTGACTGTAGATAGTTTTCAGTTGTTTGGAAATTTTTACAATGGAGTCATAAAGGTAATGATGAACCTTATATTTTTACTGAAAAATGTCAGATTCTGCCCCATTATATTTACTGATCTTACTATCTGATTAGAATTTAGTACCCCCGCCCCATAAGAAAGTGGCTAAAAAGACTGACAAAGAGAGCAGATCCTAGGAGCATCAGTTTATGAAGGCAGAGTCAGGCTGTTAAACAGCCAGAAGCCACTTACTGAGCACCTACCAAGGGCAAGATGGCATTTTAGGATAGATGAAGTGAACCTGGTTTCCTCACTTAAGGAATTACCTGGCTAGTGAAAGGAAGCAAATGATTAAATAAAAGGATAAGTATGGTAGGAGGCATCAGAGTGAAGCATTGTGGGATTCCATAGGAGGAAGAGATGGCATTCGAGTGTGGAGCCAAAGGGAGCATGTGAGCTGGCTCTCGAAGAAGTGGGATTTTAATAAATGAGGGACTTTATCTTGTTCATACATAACGATATCCTTGAGAATATCCATCATGGCAAACTGCAAGGGGCAAGTGCAGAAGCAAGGACATCAGCTAGGAGGCTATTGATGCAGGCAGAATCTGATAGGGGCTTGGACCTGTAGCTATAGATAAAAGGAGAAGTGGTTGGATTCTGTATACATTTTGAAGGTAGGTAGAGCTATAGGATTGGCTGATGGATTGAATATAAGATGTAAGAGAAAGGAAGAAGTTAAGGTTTGGGGCCCAACCAACTGAAAGAGCAAAGCTGCCATAATGGAGATGGGGAAAACAGGAATTTGTTTTTGGATGTTAAATGTGACATGCCTATTTGACATCAAAGTGTAGAAGGCACTCCAAGTCTGGAGCTCAGAGCAGAAGTTCTGGCTGGAGACTCAAAATCTGGAGTCATCAGGACATAGAGTATTCAAAGGGTTCACTTGGAGCGACTCTAAGAAGAGGTCCCAGGAGGGAGCACAAGGCACTCCAGTATTTAGAGGCAGGATGAAGAGGAATAAGCAAAGGGAACTGGCAACGAATCGCCAGTGAGCTGAGAGGAGAAGGGAGAGACAGTTGGGTTCTGGAAGCCAAGCTGAGGAAGTGTAGCAAGAAAGAGAATAGTGGCTGGACAGATGCTGTGGACAGATCAGCTGAGACAGGAGCACTGATGTTCAATACCAGTCAGGTCTGCACTACAGGAAATGCCCAAAGTAATATCTCCCAGCCCCACCTCCTTAAGTGAAACAAGTTGTCTTTTCCCACAGGTTCCCTTTAAGACATTTGCAAGACTCCCTGGGAGGCCCATGTTTATCTTCAACTCGGTCCTGGTCCTCTCAGAAACCCACAGGCAGAACAAAAACTCAGAGGCACCACTGGAGCTGGACTCCCAACTACAGGCCTTAACACTAGTTCCATCTTTCAAGAGCTATGAAGGCAGAGCAGCCCCTCTTCAAGTCAGAGAGGAGGTGTGTCTTCTTCCTGGTTATACTCCTGAGCAAAGCAGTCTGGATTCCTAGGGCTCTGCAGGGAAATCCTCCTTTCAGTTCTGGCTGTCAGTCTGTCTCTTGTCTCTGTCTCTCTCTCACATACACACACACACAGAGGCTATTTTTATTAAGGTTTACCTCAGTACCAGAAACCTGCAAAAAACCACGAAGACTCCATTCTGAGCAAAGCCGCCCCACCTCATTATTCATCCTGCAGTTTGTCTGGCCTGCCTCCTGTCCTCCGGGGTAGCGGGGGCAGTGTTCAGATTTCCAGTCTCCCCGGGGGGTCTCCTTAGTCCACCTGTAAATTAGTGGCAGCAGAGAATGGGGCAGGGGAGAGGTGCTGGCCAGATTTATCCTTCACAAGCATCATATCCCCAAACGCAAATGAATAAGCTACGGGCCCAGTGACCCCTGCCAGTAATATCTAAGCCCTAGCTGAAATGTTCTATTACCAAAATGTTCCATTACCAAAATCTGGGGAATATGATTTACCTTTTCAAATAAGATCAAAACTTCCCTCCCGCCTCCCCCCAACACACATGCCAAGAAAGAGTATTGAAATCAGAATGAAAGTATCTCATATGAAATAATGAAAGATACCATTTTTGATCATGACAACCTATTTCTTCATAAGATACAAGACTGACTAAATTCCAAACCAAAGAAATTTGAAAGCAAAATTAATATTTTACAGCAACTATAATTATGTTTGTAGCATCAGCAAAACCAACTGTCCCCCTGTTACTAATTTCTTATGAACACAAAGTCCACTGCATTTCTGGGAAGGATGGTTAGTGTTTGGCAAGTTTTTGTGTAAGGATACAAAAATATAACTGGGAAGTTAATCAAACGGCCAAGAGTGGGCACAAGAACCAAAAGCATGTTGACTATTTAGAATACCAGAGTAATATATGTGGAATTTGAAAAAAATGGTATAGATCTTATTTACAAAGCAGAAATAGAGACACAGACATAGAGAACAAACGTATGGATACCAAGGGGGAGGGGGTGGTGGTAGGATGAGTTGGGAGATCGGGATTGACATATATACACTATTGATACTATGTATAAAATAGATAACTAAAGAGAACCTACAGTATATATAACACAGGGAACTCTACTCAGTGCTCTGAAGTGACCTAAATGAGAAGGAAATCCAAAAAAGAGGGGATATATGTATACGTATAGCTGATTCACTTTGCTGTATAGTATAAACTAACACAATATTGTAAAGCAACTGTACTCCAATAAAAAAAAGATCAGTAGCTTAGAATCAAAATAAAATAAAATATCAGAGTACCAGAAAGCTCCTACAGCCCCAGTTCCTTATCTTATGTATGAAATGATCATGTAAGTGGCTATGACAATTGATAACTTCTGTATTTACAGAGTTTATTACATGCATTCTGAAAATAGAACTCATGTGATTTAAATCTAAAGTAGTAATTTTGCAGGAATGGTCTATTAGATCCTTCAGGTGGTCCACGTATCTCTTGTTTCTGGTACGAACTGAAATCTGCTTGTTTTCTTTAAAAGAGGGGCCAGTTTTTCCCATAGTTTTTCTATCACCAATCATGAACAGGTGCTATTTAGGGTCTTCTGATTCCTTAAAAGGATTGACAGACTGAAAAAGTTTATTACCACTGCTCCAAAGTATCTTAATGAAAAATATGTATCAATATGGAATCACTAAAATCACAATTTTTTTTTGTGAAACAAAGCCAACATTCTTTTATGACCTGTGGTACCCAACAGATTTTGTGGAGCTGACATACAATCTAATTAGCCATTATTATATTACCAGGAGCTCCAGCAGTAAGTCAACTCAATAATCCAATACTGTTCTGCCTTAATTATCTATGGCTTCAATTAAAGTGTGTAGAAGTGATCTTCATCTTAACTTTGTTCAAAATATGTAGTTTAATTCTAAATTTAAAAATAGGTCTTCCATCTTAAAAAAAAAAAGGTTCTGAAGAACCTAGGGGCAGGACAGGAATAAAGACACAGACGTAGAAATGGACTTGAGGACACGGGGAGGGGGAAGGGTAAGCTGGGACGAAGTGAGAGAGTGGCATGGACATGTATACACTACCAAATGTGTAATAGCTAGCTAGTGGGAAGCAGCCGCATAGCACAGGGAGATCAGCTCGGTGCTTTGTGACCACCTAGAGGGGTGGGATAGGGAGGGTGGGAGGGAGACGCAAGAGGGAGGGGATATGGGGATATATGTATACGTATAACTGATTCACTTTGTTATACAGTAGCAACTAACACACCACTGTAAAGCAATTCTACTCCAATAAAGATGTTTAAAGAAAAATAGGTCTTCCAGTAGGCCCACAAGTCACCAAAATGTGGTGCCAAAAGTTATACATTTAAACAGTTTTATTAAAATGTTTGCACATATCCATAAAATATTCTATCATGATACAAAATTCTGTACAAAGTGTACCAATAACTGAGATTATAAATGAACCCTCAAATCGATGAGACCTAACCTTCAACACTAAGTAAAGGAGGAGAAAGAATTATTTGGGGGACAACTTTATCATGGCACATTCATTCTTCCTGCTGTCAAAATTTATTAAGCCTTTTGAACAAGGGTGTTAAAATCAATTGTGTCAGGCTAATAATCTCATCCCTGAGGAATCCTTTCTATTGGAGACAGCATCGTGCAAATACAGTTGTTGTAGGACCCAATCTGTATCACCCTGTAGTGGTTTCTGTATTTTATGGCTAGCTTTGTTTAAGATTTTATGAGGGGTCATCCTACCCCTGCTGATTAAGTAAGGCTGGTGGATGTAGTGTTCAATCCTGCCACAGAAAGAACATCCAAAGACAGTTGGAACTCTGCTCTGCAGTAGATGCGATTTTAATACCTTCAAATTTGCTGCAGCGTGAACTTGTGCTACAAGCAAGACAGATCTTTTGGGATTAACACTGAACTCATGACATCTCCACAAGTTCTAGTAGAGAGTAACGCTATCTGCGTGGCTTCCGAACAAACTTGTTTCTTTTCTCACGCTCCCCGTGGCTGCTCGTTCTCCTCCCTATCTTACCTCTAGGAATTCCTCTACCCTCAGAGAAAGGAGCTCCCTTTTCTCACAGGAGAAACTGATTCCAATTTCTTTTTGACGACGGGCCCAGAAGGGCAATCACAGGCGCTCCCACGGCGGGGGCTTCCCTCCCATTCCCAACTCCTCGCTTTCCAAGGAAGTCCAAGATTCTCAGCGCCCCCCGTCCCACCCCCCCGCCCCCCGCCTCCTCCCCGGATGTGAATCCCACGTAACCTCACAGATGTGCTCAAATGGAGCCTCATCTACCCGGAGGTTCACGTCTCCAGTGGCCCTCTCCCCAGCGTGGCCCTCCGCCTGGACCCTCGAACTCACCAGAAGGAGGTTGTGCGCCACCAGGTACCCGAGCCGCGGGCTGCCCTGGACGCCGGGGGCCAGGCGCCCGGTGGCGTAGCCGTGCCAGGCCACCACGTAGGGGTTGTCGATGGTGATCCAGTACTTGACCTGGCCGCCGAAGTGGCGGAAGCAGAGCTCGGCGTAATCCCTGAAGTGGTCCGCTAGGGCGCGGTTGGCCCAGCCGCCATAGGCGTCCTGCAGGCGCTGGGGCAGGTCCCAGTGGTACAGGGTGACCACGGGCTGCACGCCCAGCTCCCTCAGCCGCTCCAGCAGACGCCGGTAGTAGCGCAGCCCCTCCCGGTTGGGGGCACCGGCGCTGCCATTGGGGAACACCCGCGCCCACGAGATGGAGAAGCGGTAGTGGGTGACCCCGAGCTCGCGCAGCCCCTCCGTGTCGCGGAAAACATTGTTGTAGCCGTCGCTGGCCACGTCCCCGGTGGCGGGCGGGGACAGCGACGGGGCGCCCGACGGCAGCCCAGCTACTGGGGCGTCGTCGCCTGGAGGCGCAGGAGGGCGGTGGGTGAACGTGTCCCAGATGGACGCACCCTTGCCGTGCTGCCGCCAGCCGCCCTCCGTCTGGTAGGCGGCGCTGCCCACGGCCCAGTGGAAGCCGTCGGGGAAGGTGTCGTGGAAGAGCCCCGCGGCATCCAGGGCCGGAGGGCGCGCGAAGCGGGCCCAGGTCTGCGCGCCGTCGCCGGGTTCGGCGCGCAGGCGGCGGCCGCCCAGGGCCAGCAGCAGCAGCAACAGCAGCGGTGGCGTCCGCAGACGCGGGCGGCGCGGTGAGGCGTGGGCGGGCATGCTGCGCGGGAGCCGGACGCCGGGACGCCGCGCCGCGCCCCTTTATGCCAGCGCCGCGCCGCCCGCCCCCCGCCGGCGCGCCCACCCCCGCTTCTCCGGCGGGCCACGCCGGCAATAATTACCCGTGGCCCCGCGCCTCTCCCCGCCCCGAATTGGGGGGGGGGGCGGGGGCGCAAAGGGCGAGCGGGAGTCCGCGCGAGGGCCGCGACCGCGGGCAAGGTGCAACGGGCGCCACTCCCGGACGTCGGAGAAAATGCACCTGTTCTCTGCTCCCAGGGGCAGCTGGGTATGTTTCTGAGACATGAGTGCCCTGCGCGCCGCCTTCTATTCGGCATCCGCGCGCGCTCCTGGAAGAAGCCGCAGAGCCGGGGCGCGTGGAGGAAGGAAGGCGGCCACCCAACTTTCCTGAGTTCGGCGCGGGAACTTTGCATGCCCTCGCGGGGTCCGCCCGCCGGGAAGCACCTGCTTTCTCTTCTCTCCCACTCGGAGGCCGAGAAGAGTAACTGACATTACTAGAGCCGATTAGGAATTGGCCGAAATTGTACTGGGGGGGCAGGGTGGTGAGAGCTAGGTCGGAACTTGGAATGTTGGGAGAGAGGGACTTCCCCTTGAAGTGTTTAAGGAAGATGCTCCCGTGAAGAGCCCCCCGGACGTGCGCAACCTGAATGGCGGGTCCCGCAGGCCCCAGTCCAGGACGCCTTCGAGGAAGACAAAGGAGATGAATGGGATGCGCTGAAACTTTGCTTTCCTCTCCCTCTCACTGTTATCTTTTAACCATTTCAAAACCAGTACTTGTTCTTTAATTCAATAGTGCAGAATTACTTGGTGAACGTCAAATGACAGTTGTGATTGTTCTTCCAAAAGAGAGAGAGAGAAACACCAAGGTTTGTACTTTGACTAGCTGTCATTAACCTCTATCCTTTGCATCTGTTTTTTGAATAATCACATGTTTTAGCTTTCAGCTCTGGCTTGGCAAGTAATTTATCTGTGCAAACCTTGCACGCAGCTGGGCTGGAGTGGGAGGACTCTGGGTCCCTGATCAGTGAACGGAAAAGAGAGGAGGGGTTTAGCCCAAGCACCCTCTACGACAAAACAGTCATGACGTCTTTCTGGTTACCAGAGAGCCCTTTTGATAGAAATTGTGGAGACACTGTGTCCGTTTAAGTGTGTGTATATCTGATCTATGACTAATTGGGAAGTGGATGGTCTGGGCTCCACCTTTGTGATCTTGGGCGGGAAAGTCTCTCCAGGTCTTAGGATCCTTATCCATTTTATCCATTCTATTGTATAAAATGGAGATGGCCGTGTCCGCCCTGCCGCCTTAGAGGCTTGTTACGCTCAAATGAAAAAATGCACACAGAGGACTCAAACATGGAAAGCCCAGACAAATATAAGATCCTGCTAATATTTTTGCCTTTCTCTCCAGTACGATGTGCCTCAGTCCTGGCACACCTGCTCCTGTGATCAATGACTAAGATCCTTATAGAGGTACATCCATTCTCATCTAGTGATCATCCCTGCACTGCTGTTTCATACAGACTTAAAATCAATAAAGTTTTAAATTTTGCAGATGAAGTTACTTTTATTAATTTCCTTAAAATGTAAGCACAACAAATTTATTCCAGTGTTTTATTCAATAGTCCCAACTCCAGCTAGCATATATTATGTGGTTAGTAAGATTAAGCCATCAGGCTGGAACAAGACATTGCTATTCTGTTACATGTGGCATCTACATTTTTCAATAAATGTGAAATAACAAACAATGACACTCCAGGTATTAACAAAATTATACCACGCAACCACACAGTCACACTCTCTTCCAGCTAAATTAAAAAGCTTCTATGTCTGCATGCAGGATCACATTTCCCTGCTAGAGCTGAAGATTAGAGTGTCTGCTTCTTGTAGCTTGTTAAGTTTCAATTAGAAATGCTTCATGGGTCTCATGGAAAATAGCTTAGGCTGAGTGTTCACTTATTGATGTATGGTCTATTTGCTCGGGGCAGATTGTATTTATTGCTACTTTTATTTAACCAACAGTTTTTAAAAAAGGGAGTGAGAGAGAGAGATACAGAGAGAGGGACTTTTAGAGCAGTGATTAAAAAGGACCAAGGTGACTGAATGCTTCATATTTCAAGTTCTTCTCTCTCTGAAGGGGACATAAAGCACATGTATCTCCAGTTGGACATCATAGCTTTCAGCATTTGCAGGGATGTCCCCAGGTGATAATGTAACCCAATGATAAAAATTACATGGTAATTAAACTTTATTTCCAGAACTTGCTGTTTATCTATCAAGGTTCTGTTCATGGTTATTAAATTCTGGATTCCTGAAGTGTGAATAATTGCTACTGCTGCTTTGCATTTGTTCAGTTTTATTTTGGTTCTTTCACAGGCCCCTTCCAACATCTAAAATGTGGATTTCATTCAATGCTTTGTTCTCCCACATATAAGAGATTAATTACTTGCTGTGCTTTGAATATAAAGGTGAAGTTATTGATGCATCAAAGGAAAGGAGATTTTTTTTGACAGAGGACAGATTAGTAGAGATCTTACTGACTTTTGTTGTGGTGATGATTTTCAACAACCTAAAGGTAGTCATCAAGGTGACCATCATCCTTCATCCAGTCCCTTCTCCCAGGTGCTCCTGGGACCAGCAGAGCCCTCCCCGGCGAAGGGAACAGAAGGGGGTTCACTGATTCACATGGGCCCAAACAGAACATCAATGCCACGTGCTCTCAGCTCACCAGTCACAGACACTAGCTTCTCTGATGAGGTACTGATATCATCGACACAATCTCTCTCAGCAACCACCATGGGCAAAGCAACCACGAGGAGCTCAAGACTTCAAAACATAGGCTACAGCCTCTTTCCTCAAAAACAGTAGTGGTTGGGAGAAACAGGACGAAGAAAGTTGATAATAAAGTTGTTTAGTTTATTACATTCAGTGTTAACAAATGACACCTATGACAGGTATCAGAGGAATTCAGAAGAAGGAGAAGTTACCCTATTTTGAGTTGACTGGAAAAGTCTCACAGAAAAGACATGACAATATCTGGGGTTTAAAGAGTAAAACTTGCAAGGAGCCTGGGAGGCAAGGATATGGGGAAACAAAATGTGGAAGAAAAAAGTGTTCACAGCGTATTTGTGGTAAAAAAAAAAAAAAAAAAAAAAAAAAAGGCTATTTGTGCAAGGAAATTGTGGACTGAAAAAGTAGGTAGGGATCAGACCATAAAGAGTCTTTAATAGGTTCTGTCATTATATCACATTGGAGCTTCTCCCTTCATTTACTCATTAAACAAACATTTGTTTTGTGCCAAGCACTATTTTAGGCACTGAGAATGCAGCAGTTAACAAAATAGACTAACAACACTTGCCTTCCTCTCGTATCACTCTCCCACTCTTTACTCTGTTCCAGCCACACTCACCTCCTGGTTGTCCTTGGAACTAGCCAAAATGGCTCCCAACCTCAAGGCCGTTCCTTCTCTCTGGAATGCTCTTTACAGAACCACCTGCTTCTCCTCAGTCAGGTCTTAGAGCAAAAGCCACATTCTGAGAGCAGCCTTCTTTGACCTCTCCATCCAAAATAGTTACTCCCAGTCATTCTCAATTACAGGGTCCTGTTTTATTTTTCTCACAGAGCTTATATGACTATCTCAGATTATCTTGTTTGTTTACTTATTTCCTTTATCATCAACTAGAATGTAAGCCTCATGAGAACAGACACCTGGCTTTTTCTTTGCAGTATCTGGAACACCTAGAATAATGCCCATACATTGTAGTTGCTACACACATATTTGTGGAATGAATGAATGAAACCATTAGTAAGAGATGGCTGAAGCACATTGTTGAGAATTCTGGAGCCACATCCTGGCTTACAAAAGAGGCTGTGATTGATTGGTAATGTCTGCCCTGAGCACAGGAAGAAGTGGTCATGACAATACCATATTTGATATCCTGCATATATACATACTTTGGTGGGCAATGGCCCAAGCCCACACTACTAAAACCTCAGATAGGTCTGATACTACAACAGGAAATAGCACACAAGGCTACGTCACTGTGGAATAGTTTAACTCCCTCATACCCACTTTCCCTGGTACACCTCTGACAAGCCCCAAAAGACTGAAAAGGCAGTGACACTAGGGCTCTGAGCTGCTCTGACCTGGCAAGCTCCTCATTCCACAGAAGTTTTCAGAGCCACTAAATATCAGGTGTACCTTCATGAAGAACTAGGAAGGCAACAAGGCACCATTCCCACCTGCTCGTATCCTTGTTCTGCTTATTTGCCAGCAAAACAAAAGTAAAATTGATATACAGTCCAAGAGCTGACTTCAAAACTGTAAAGGCCTTTGTGGTCAGCCCAACTCAGGAGCCACAGAAAGTTTTTGAGTAGTGGAGCTACAAGGGCAAAGAGAAAGATGCCTCAACTTATTTTTAAAAAGGGGCAGGGCTTCCCTGGTGGCGCAGTGGTTGGGAGTCCGCCTGCCGATGCCGGGGGCGTGGGTTCGTGCCCTGGTCCGGGAGGATCCCACGTGCTGTGGAGCGGCTGGGCCCGTGAGCCGTGGCCGCTGGGCCTGCGTGTCCGGAGCCTGTGCTCCGCGGCGGGAGAGGCCACGGCGGTGAGAGGCCCGCGTACCGCAAAAAAATAAATAAATAAATAAATAAAAATAAAAAAATAAAAAGGGGCAATGTTCATCAGTCAACTGTTTTGTCAGTAAATTGAGGGGGAGATACTAGAACCTAGAAGATCACTTTGAAAGCAACTATAGTAAAGTGGATAATGAGTTAAGGAAGGCTTCTGCCTAGCATAGTAAAAATAATGCAAAGAAAAAAAAGCAAAAGATGGGAGGCAATACAAAAGAAGACTGATTGCATATGGGGGGGGTGAGTGAGAGGGAAAAGTAAATGATGGTTTAAATGTTTTGAGCTGAGTTGAAAGTGAAAACAACACCACCATTGATATTCCTGAGTACATCAGGACGTGTAATTAATTTTTGATAAAAGATGAACTCAGTGCTATGTTAAATTTGAAGTGTCAGTCAAATTTGTAAGCAAGGTTATTAAGCAAATAATTGGAGTTATAGCTTTGAAGCTCAGAAGGTAGTTACAGACTGGAGATTTGGATCAGAAATTTTGATGCCAGGATAGTGGATAAGATGAGGGCATTTGAAAAGAAACAACTAAAAACCAAGGGGCTGAGCCTCATCTCCATCTGTGGGGAGTGAATAGGGTGGACTAAAAAGAGAAGGAAAAAAAAAAAAAGAACCCACAGGGAGGGCCAAAAGTCCTAGGGTAATGTGTTTTTCAGGCTAAGGAGATGAGCATTTCAAAAAGGAAACATGATCAAACTTGGTGAGAAAATACAACTGATCTAGAAATTAGATCATGTGGTGACTTTGGAGACAGATGTTTTAAGTTGTAATGGGGCTTAAGTCAGATTACAATGTAAGGCATTAAATGAGAGTCTGTGCGAGGTGAAAAAATAAAGGCCCAAAGTACATACTCTTCTGACAAGTTGGCCAGAGGAAGGGAATGAGAAAGGATGGTCACTTGAGGGGTTCACAGAGTTCATAGAAAATATTTTCAAGATGAGGAACTCTGCACATATTTGTACACAGAGTAGGAAAGGTGAGGGAGAAGGAAAATTGGAAATTTCAGGAGAAAGATGAGGTAAGCGTACAGCATCAGCTGTGATCTAAGGCAGCTGATTGTGGGCTTTTAAGGTCCCAAAGTATTAAACATGGAGATAGTCAGAAGAGCAGATAAACAAGCGCATGCAGCTGGAATGCTGGAATGGTGGAGAAGGAGCAAAGGCAAGGGGTGGTGGGCAAAAAGCCACTAAAAACGGCAACAAAAGCTCTGTGAAGTCTTTTTTTTTCAACAAATACGTATTTTTTAAATTGTATTGAAGTATAGTTGATTTACAATGTTGTGTTAATTTCTGCTGTACATCAGTGTGACTCAGTTATACGTATATATTGATTTTCATATTCTTTTCCATTATGGTTTATCACAGGATATTGAATATAGTTCCCTGTGCTCTACAGTAGGACACTGTTGTAGTCTTCAAGACAACAGCAAATGTGTTCCCGGGAAGCTGCAGCTCTGCGGAGCTCTCTGGAGCTAAAGCAGACTGTGGGGATACTAGATTGCACTGTGTGTGCTTCTGACATTCCTGGAGCAGGGAGCCTGGGGGCTCAGATCTGGCATTTCCCACTCCGCCCCTTATCCTCCTACATAATACCACTGCTTCCTTAGCCTGGAACTGACTTGCACACCAACTAAACATGTCCTGACACAAGGCTCACATCTAGCAGCAGGGAGCATGGCCATCAGGGACTTAGGGCATTGAGCTGCTGGAGTCAAGATGCTTCTACTCCCGTTTTATTCTCACAACTCCCCCCAGTACAACAAGGAGAGACGTATCTATTTCAGTGAAACAGAGAGAGGTTAGCGTACATGAAGGAAATGAAGGTGAAGGACTGGTGGGTGAGTTAGCTGAGGGAGGAGATGCATGAGAAGATGGCTTACCTAACATCACTCCAGAAAGGCTCAAGAGCTGAGATACTCTGAAAGGAGAGGGGCAGCTGGAGGCCTGAAAAATGCAGCAGTTAGATCCCAGTTTTCCATCCTAAGCACAATCTGGCTCTACTCATCCCCTAGCTCCACAGGGAACTTATTGTCTCTGGAGAAATGACGCCAAAGAGGCTACAGCCTTGGGAACAGCACACCTGGAGAAGAGCATGGGTGAGGCATGGGACTAAAACATAAGAGAGTAAATCAAATTCTGCACAGCTAGCAGGGGGACCCCCAACTCTCTATCCCAGGCCAGTTCCAGGACTCCCTCAGAGCACCTGGTAGTAACACTCCATCTATCACAAGCCCCGCCTATGCACACAAAGATTCCAGACAGTTTCCTAGTGACTCAGTCTTAAATATAAAGGAACACAGCCAAGAATCACCGGATAGATGAAGGGAACCTCTTCATGGAAGAGTACAAAAACCATCATTAGTATTTTCAATTAAGAGAAAATATTGCATCTATGATATAAGAAGAGGGTAAGGATAAAAATAGGAACAATACAGAGCCAAAAAAGAACTCTTGAAAATTAAAAATGTGGTGACAAATAAAAATTTTTAATTGGCCAACGTATTGGAAAATAAGAAAATCTCTTAGAAACTAGCACAAAAAAATAAAGCACTGGAAAACAGGAAAGAAAAGTTAAGGAAAATTTAGGAAATCAAACATCCGACTTATAGCTCAAGAGAAAGAATGGAGAAAACAGAAAATGTCTCAGAATTGAAGGACATGAGTTTCTAGTTAAATAGGTCTAAGTAGCACAAAAATGATCAAACACCCAAAGTAAGGCACATCATTGTAGAACTTCAGAATCCCATAAGATCTTATAGTCTCCAGAAGGGGGAAAAAAAAACAAGAATCAACATAGCCTTGGACTACTCAAAAGAAATATTGAAAATTAGAGAACATTGGAGCCATGCCTTCAGTATTTTGAGGGAAAATTATATTCAACCTGGAATTATGTACCCACCAAACTAATAATCATGTGTGACAGCAGAACAGACAATTCAGACATTAAATATCTTTTAAAAAGTGCTTTCCATGCACCTGAAACTATAAAAATAAGTGCTCCACTAAAATACGGAAGTAAACAAAAAAAGAGAAAACATGGATTGCATGAAACAGAGGATAGAAGGCAGGAAAAATACAAAGGGAATTTGTAGGATTGTAGCAAAAGGAAGCCTCAGGATGCAGCCAATTTAGAGCAAAGCATTCCAGACAGGAGCAGGAGAATAGAGGGCTTCAGGAGGGATGTCTCCAGGAAACAAACAAAACACACACCAAAGGAACAGGAAGGTATCTGATAAACTTTGTTGAGAGAGATTTTACAGGATTTTAGGAGTGAATAAGAGACTTAGCCAGAGATCTGAGGTAAAGGGTTTGAGTTTTCTGGACGACATGTAAAGAGCCTGGAAGTCATCACTTCCATCCTTGCAACACGAAAAAAAACGGAACGAACTGAAAATCAATGGCTCTTCTTAGATGCATCAAAGAAGTGAGGTCACAGGGCAAACTGCTGCCTTGAAAACTGGAAAGACAGACAGGCACTACAGAGGAGCACAGAGTACCAGGAGCAGAAGCCCACAGCTGGAGACAATACCAGTAAGAAAACTTTAAACTGTAGGTGACACATTGCTGGAGATTCAGTGTGGACAAGCTTGAGAGTTAAAAACTCTGAGGGGCCCAACTTTAAGGGCCCCTCACTTTTGTCAATTTTACCTGCATGAGCCCTACCGGATTCTCACTCTAAAATGGAGAAAAATCCCCTCATGCTCCTGGCAGGAGAAGGGGAAAAGTAACCCTTCTAAAATGTACCCATAGCTCTCTGTTCTTCTTGAAAAGGCCTGGCCTCAAGGGAAACTGTTGTACCAGACCCTAATCAACCTGTGGGTTTTTTTGTTTTTATTATTTTATTTATTCATTTATTTTTTTATTGAAGTATAGTTGATTTACAATGTTTCATAATGTACATACATATGTATTAGATACATATATTGTATATATTCTTTTTCAGATTCCTTTTTTTTTTTTTTTTTGGCCACGAGGCTTGTGGGATCTTAGTTCCCTAACCAGGGACTGAATGCAGGCCACCCCAGTGAAAGCCCAGAAATCCTAACCACTAGACCACCAGGAAACTCCCTAGATTCTTTTCCAATATAGGTTATTACAAGATATTGAATACAGCTCCCTGTGCTATACAGTAGGTCCTTGTCATTTATCTATTTTATATATAGTAGTGTGTATCTGTTAATCCTAAATTCCCAATTTATCCCTGCACCCCTTCTGCCTTTGGTGGCCATAAGTTTATTTTTTATGTCTGTGAGTCTATTTCTGTTTTGTAAATAAGTTCACTTGTATCAACCTATAGCTTTACCACAGCCTACCAACCTGGAGAACAGGAAACACCCAAATCCTTCTAGATTTTGACATAGAGAAAGAGAAATACCCAACTCAGGTTCACTAATAGACTGAGACTCAATCACAGGGCCACACAATGATTCCCTTCTCCCATACCTCACCACCACATCACTAAGGCTCCTGTATAATAATGGGGGATTACAGCTAACAGAACTGCAAGCCTCAGACCCTATTTAAGAAGAGGTCTCTAGGGAAACCCAAAGACAATAGGAGAGACAAAACCAAGGACGCTAGAGAAAATTTTAGCCTCTGATACCACAGCTGCAATAAGTAGTAAACACAGCTTAACTCCTAGCCAAGTAAACATAAAACATCACAATAAAGACCTATTTAACCTTAGTTCTTTTAACCTGATAGATCATGTCAAGCTTTCAACAAAAATTAAAAGGTATCCTAAAGGGAAAAGAAATGCAGGCTGAAGAGACAAAGCAAGCATCAGTACTAGACTCAAAGAAAGAAAAAAAATAAGGAAATTGCTTCTCCAGGAAAAAAAAAAATTGTATGACAAAAGAAATGTTATTATGGTACACTACTTGGACTACTTGGCTCAGCCGTGAATGAACTTTACATATTTATAACATACTGGGCAATTGTATGAATAATTCAGGAGAAAGTGGTACATGCATATTGTTTTAAAATGTGGAAGGGAAATGCCAAGAAAAAACACCTAAGAGTTGAAAGGGGCAAAACCAAGGGATTGATGATTTTTTAATAAAACCTTTCAACATTATTTGACTTTTTTACTTGTATGCAAATTAAAGGACATACATGTCAATAAATTTTGGTCCAAAGTGAAGAAGGATTATATATTGTTGAGATGAGAAAGAAAGAGAGGCGGGTAGAGCTACAGAGAGATTCGGAGGCAGAGATGAAGGTACAGAAACATAAATTTTGAGGTGCGAGGCTGATGGGGTGGGGTGGGAGGGGTCAAGGGAATGACAGGAAACTAAAAGCTACAGTGTTATGTCTTCTGGTATATAATGGAACTGTAAGTCAGCTGTTGAGGGAGAACAAGCTGGGTGAGTATGAAAAACAGGAAAAGAACTACCACGGCGAATCTCCTGAACAGTCCACAGAAGATGACGGGAACATCACTGAGCAGCAGGATTGAAGCTACACGGCATGCAGTTCAAAAGTAACTGTTTATAAACCACATTTATCTCAAATACCTGATGCAGTATTTCAGGTTATCTATATGCTTGTGTTTAAAATATACAATTTTGTGACCTATTTCTCAATGAGATAACACAAGAGCTATACTCTTCCTATAGTACAAAACCAAGCTCACTGTTTCTTTGAACATAGCCAGTCTCTTTTGTTGACTGGGACTAAGGTTGGCAGTTCAGGGCTTTGGATGGCCCAGTTAGCATCCATCTGGCCCACTCTCACAGGCTGCCACCCTGCCCCTGGCCACAGGCTTGAAACTGGCTTTCTAAGTCATCAGGGGCATTGGTTGAAGCAGAAAGTGAACTAATTAGTTGAATGCATCACCAGCACAGAAAAATGACCCAAAATGCATCACTCTCTGAGACTGAGTAATAAAATTTGGGTATAGGATCTGAGCTGTTGACCAAGTGACAGCAGAGTTGCCCACAAATCCTCATCCCAACGGTACTGATGTTGTACGTGCACTATTTTGTCCATCTCTCTCTAAACAGAAAGCCTAAAGGTCTTATTTTTTCAGCAGGGGCCTCCAATGTGGCCCAAGCATTTTGATCTTTATAGCTTGCCTTCTACAGTATGAATTCTGTGATTCTAGCTTGGCTCCTCTTCCTCTTGTTTACCATCTCTAACTCCTAGTCCTTGAACCTCCATTCATCTTCCTCCTGACACCCTTCTTCTGAGAGCTCAGCTAATTCCTGGCTTCAATTGTGAGAGTGATTCACAAATTTGGGTCTCTCTACTGTGACTTCATCCCTGCCCTTTCACTTCACACCTCCAGGGCCTGCCCAGCATTTCAATCGGAAAATTTCAAGCCTCCGTCTCAAAGTCAACATGCTTAAATTGGCGATGCACACAAGGAGAAAAATCGGATACAGTATAAACAAGAAAAATATTCAGCAGCATTTATGATAAAAGAAATGTCAACTGTGTCAAGAAAATTGTGAAAAGAAGAATAAGGGAAGAGTTTACACTAATATAATCAAAGCAATATATTGCTGGAATACGAATAGTGAAGAAGCAGTAAAACATATTAGAATATACAAAATAGCTCTGGAGATATATATATATATATATATATATATATATATATATATATATACACACAGAGAGTCAGAGAGAGAGAGAGATCCGTATGTCTCTATATATCTATATACATAGTAATTTAACAAAAGCTGAAACTTAAGGAAAGAATGATTTTTTAAAGCCTGAGGAAACTGGCCACTCACTGGGAAAAAAATAAAGTTAGATTCCAAATTCATACCATATTAACAAAACTGTCCCAGTGGATTAAATAGCAAAATGAAAAATATATATATATATTAAAATACTGGAAAATATTTAGGAGAAATATATAAAATTTTTATAATTTTGTGATGAAGAAAGCCTTTCCCAGCATGAAGCAAAACCCAGAAAACATAAAGGAAAAGGCCAACAAATTTAACTATATGAGTAAAGCCACTATTTAGAATTAGTGTCTTGTCAGAATCAATCTAGAAGAAAATAACGACAGAGTTAATAGCTATAATGTATTAAGAGTTCCTGTAAGTAATTTTTTTTAAAATAAGAGAATCCATTCAGTGTGAAAATCACCAACAGAAATGAACAGGCAAGTCACAAAGGAAAAAAATTAAAATGTCCAATAAACATAAGCAAACAAGAACTACTAGACTGAGAGCAAAAGAAAATTTTTAAGAGAGACCATCTTTTATCTAAAAATGGGGGGAAATTAACATTTAGTGTTAAGAGTACAGGAAAGTGTGCATTTATATACTACTGATGAAAATGTAAATCTTACAACTTTGGAGGAGGGTAATTTGTCATCATCTATAAAAAAAAAAACAACACATACCCATGGCATACGATCCAGAAATTCCACTTGAAGGACTCTATCTTACAGCAATAGTAGCAACAAATGCATAAAGATATACGTGCACACATGCCCAGTGAAGTGATGTTTGTAATAGCAGGCAATAGGGAAGTCCCCCATGTCTGTCAACAGGGGAAGTTACATAAATTGTGCTACAAATTTAGATTTTTTAAAACATCTCCTGGTTGAAGATATTTATGCTCTGAGGCATGGAATCAGGAGGGAATTTTCTTCCTTTTGTCTTTACTTTATAAATACTATCTCTCCATCCCTTACCCCAGAGGAGAAAGCAAAAGGAAAGGAAGAGAGAAAAAAGGAAACACGTCAGCTAAATAATCGCATTAGGATTAACTCAGTTTTGAAGTGCCTGTGGGCGCAGTGGCCAACAAAACTGATGCTATGCGAATGGAAATGACCCCTGATCTCCCTGAGTCTTTTCTTCTCCCTAACTGTTTTCTTTTTCAACTTCATTTACCTCCCAGAAAAAAGATGTGATATAATATAAAGGGGAATTCCAAACATGGAACCTGTATTCTGATAAAGACAACATCAAAAAAGAAGGAACAGTCTTGAGGAGTGGATGCTAATCACAGAGAAGGGGCAGTGAAGGAAGGAAGGAAGGAAGGAAGCAGAGGGAAGCCAGGTCTCAGCAATCATTCCCAGTGGGCATCTAGTCCCTCCTAGAGATGCTGGCTCCCAGGGTTTGGCGGCAACAAGAGTGGGAGTGGTTTCCGGTTCCTGGAAGCACACCCTCCACGGTGTTTTGAAAAGCATCCCAACCATTGTGTGAGTGACTAATATCCTTTAATTTAAAAAAAAAATCACTTTTCTGCTTAAACCAGCCAGAGTGGGTTCTGTCATTTGCAGCTGACAGTGACCAATATACCTAATCATATGCCTTTATCCAGCCTGGGACTCCACCTTAATCAAAAAATAGAATCTTGGACTTGAAGGAAGCTTTGGGGTCATATGACTTAAACTCCCAGCGGTGGAGGAGTCTCCTCTAATCCTCTCAGTCTTCTGCCTAAACATTCTCTGTATCAGGGAAATCGCTATCTGGTGAAGACACTTACGACAAATCAAATGTGATCCCTTCCATAGAATCTGCCTTTTTGCACCTTCTACCAGAGGGTCTTAGTTTTGTCCTCAGGAGCCACACAGCCTCTGGCTTAGAGCAGCAGCATTCTTTGCGGTTTGGAGGAAGCACATGTGTCTGTTTCTCTCATCTGTGCTCCTGTGACATTTTATCTAGTGAACTTCTCAAGGGCTTGGTGCCCTCATGCCTTGCAAAGTGCTCAGTAAACACTGGTGGAATGAATAAACAAATGAATGGATGTTTATATCTCCCCTTAGGTGCTGTAGCAACTATAGTATGATTGAGCTTGTAATCATTCATTCTTAAAAAACTCCAAATTATGGTCACTGAAGTACCGGTACCCAACCCTGCTCCCCATGGCGGGAGGAAGGGAGAGGCTCCCAGCACCCTTGCAGGAAGCATGACCTGAGGATGGTGTTAGAGGAGATTAATGATAAGTGCTGAGAGGGCAATACTGTGGTACAGGCTACAAGGTATTTTGAGACTTGAGAGGCCTGAAAAGCAGAAATAGGAACGAAGTGGGAGATGTTTCCAGCTCACACTATACGACGAGCTCACTGAAGCTCCATGGGAACAGAGCTGAAGCAAGACTTCAGGGGAGCTGACCTGGAGCTGTCTCACCAGATTGGGGGTGGGGAGCTTCCACCACCAAGATCCTCTGGGAACAATTAACCACTAGAATGCCAGAGGTGAGGTCAGTCTGGCCTGAACTAGAATTAAATGTACAGCAACCACATCAAAACCTGAAATTTATTTAATACTCCAAAGGGTTTATTCACTCATTCAACAAATATTTACTGATCACCTAAATGATAGGCAGTTATATGGCACCCACAAAGATGTGTACCTTCTAATTCCATATTCCTATGAATATGGTGAAGGGACTTACAATCCAAAAGGGACTTTTCAGATGTGAGTAAGGATTTTAAGAGAGAGAGATTATCTTGAATTATCTGCATGCTATGAACGGAATTGTGTCCCCAAAACTCACATGTTGAAGCTCTAACCCCTAATGCGATAGTATTTGGAGATGGGGCCTTTGGGAGGTAAAGAGATTTAGATAAGATCTTGAGGGTGGGCCTTCATGATGGGATTAGTGCACTTATAAAAGACACATTTCTGTTGTTTAAGCTACCTAGTCTAGGTATTTGGTTATGAGGCAGCCCAAGCTAATACACCAGGTGAGTCCAGTGTAATCGCAAGTGTCCTTATAAGGGAAATAGGGAGTCCTTGATGTGACTTACAAGGCCCTATATGATCTAGACCCTACCACCTCTTAGACCTCACCTCCTGCTATTGTTCCCCCATACCATATGGGCCTCCTAACTCTCCGTTATACAGATTAGGCACGCCCTTGACTCGGGTCATTTGCATTTGCTGATCCCTTTGCCCAGAATGTTCATCCTTAAATATCTGCACTGATTGTTTCCTCACTACACTCAAGTCTTTACTTATCATCTCAAAAAAGGCCTTCCCTGACCACACAATCTCAAATAGCACGCCTCATCTCATCATTCTCTTGGTTTTGTTTTGTTTTTCATAGCATGTTACACCTGACATTACATTACATATGTGTTCATTTCCTTGTACACTGTCTGTCTCATCTTGCTAGAATATAGGTTCCATGAAAGCAGGGACTTTAAACGGGTCAGTGCTGAGGTCCTGTCCCTCTCTGATTCCTGGCATATAGCATTTATGGAATGAATGGCATGGGAAACCTGAACAAATCTTTGTGTCAGCAGTCCAAGATCCCTTGTCCACATCTCTGAAAATCTCACATTTCTGCAAGTAGACAGATAGCCACTGCTTGTGAAATATCCATTTTTAAGGCAGTACACACAACATGAAGATAATTGCTGCTGAGTGATGTAAAATTAGTAGGTAAAAGAAAGTCCTATGGGAACTAAGAGGATAGCACTTAATAAGCTAAAAACGCAGTTTTGTGAACAGATGATAGAACCACACACCTGGTTTAATTCTGAACCTGGGTTTATCTCTCTGGGACATCAGAGCCTTCTCATGAGAAGTGGGGGTAGTCACTGCAGAGGAATTTTAAGGCACCGAGGGGGGCACTGAGCATCAACCTAGCTCAAGCCAGCGGTGCCGGCAGTGTTCATGCTGGGGCCAGGTGGGTGTGTAGGCTGTTAGCCTGCTGCGTGGCCCTGAATACCCGCCTCCCTCAGCACTTTAGAGCAGCTTCGGGATGCACCATGTCTCCCTGAGGGGGTCTGCCCCAGACTCAAGTCAACCCACAGGTCTGGGAGGATCTGGGAGGGTAGGGCATTCTAAGCTCTTTTTTTCTTGAAAGTCCTGGAGTATAAAATCAGGAGGGGGGGGGGAAAAATCCTCCAATGGCTTCTTAAATTTATTTTCCAGAACCTCCTAAAACATGATCAATTCCTCAAGAAGCTGAATGTACTATTCCTCTTCCGAACGGACCGCTGGGAACAGAGGACTGCAGTGAACAGACCCTCTCGGCTCCTTTGGCTACAGCAGTTACTGGTCAGGCTGTTCTTGGTCCTATTTTACAGCAGTTACTGGTCAGGCTGTTCTTGGTCCTTTTTTTTTTTTTTTTTTCATTAGTACAAACCTCTTATTTTATTTTTTTTTAACATCTTTATTGGAGTAAATGGCTTTACAATGGTGTGTTAGTTTCTGCTGTATACCAAAGTGAATCAGCTATACATATACATATATCCCTATATCTCCTCCCTCTTGCATCTCCGTCCCACCCTCCCTATCCCACCCCTCTAGGTGGTCACAAAGCACCAAAATGATCTCCCTGTGCTATGCGGCTGCTTCCCACTAGCTATCTATTTTACATTTCATAGTGTATATAAGTCCATGCCACTCTCTCACTTCGTCCCAGCTTACCCTTCCCCCTCCCCGTGTCCCCAAGTCCATTCTCTATGTCTGCATCTTTATTCCTGTCCTGCCCCTAGGTTCTTCAGAAGCATTTTTTTTTTTTTTTTTTTTTTTTAGATTTCATATATATGTGTTAGCATACCGTACTTGTTTTTCTCTTTCTGACTTACTTTACTCTAGAAATGCAAATCAAAACTACAATGAGGTATCACCTCACACCAGTTAGAATGGGCATCATCAAAAAATCTAGAAACAATAAATGCTGGAGAGGGTGTGGAGAAAAGGGAACCCTCTAGCACTGCTGGTGGGAATGTAAATTGATACAGCCACTATGGAGAACAGTATGGAGGTTCCTTAAAAAACTAAAACTAGAACTACCATATGACCCAGTAATCCCACTACTGGGCATATACCCTGAGAAAACCATAATTCAAAAAGAGTTATGTACCACAATGTTCACTGTAGCTCTATTTACAATAGCCAGGACATGGAAGCAGCCTAAGTGTTCTTGGTCCTATTGTCAGCTACCCTTTCCTCATATTGTCCAACGTGAGGGAGTGGAACCTCCTCCATCAGCTGACCTCCCGCTTCAGCTGCAAAACCCCGCCTCAGAAATCTTGGCCAATGGACCCCAGTAGGCTTCTCCTTCCTCTCCATCTACTGCTGGGAGGGCCAGGTTGTGGGCACCTTCTCATATTCATCCAGTGAGGGGGTCCCATACAGTGCTCCATGTGTCCTCTGAAGTTCAAAAATGAGGAAAAGCACAGGTAGCTAATCATCTCATTGAGGAAGCATGATATGCCCTTAACAGGACACTTAGAAAACACAAGCAAGTGTGTGTTAACAAAACATGCACTCTGAGAGAGGAGAGAGGAAGGAAAAGTAAGGGGGCCATGAACGACCAAGATGGGTTTGTTCAGGACACTTTTCTTGTTAGAAGCCAGTTCTTTACTACCACAGCCCTAATACAGGTACAAGTCATGATCTTCCTCCAAAACTAGTTTATCCTCTGGCGTACCCTCCATTATTATGACCTCTATTCTCACAGTCACCCAAGCTCAAAACATCTTCAAAGTCTTAGAGAACTTTACTGATGGCACAAATTGAATTGATGAACAATGAGATGAAATCAAAAGATAAAAGAAAATGTAGTGTTTTTAAATGGATCTAGGAGTAAGGTTAGAAATATATACCAGCTAGATTTATACAGTGACTAGAAGGACCCAGAAGCATTCACTTATTTTCCCAAGAAAATGCAATCGGTACATGATGGATGATGTTTTGAACGTGACAGCTCATGCTCTTTCCTCTCCCACTACACCTGTCATTGTTTGTTTGGTCTACATTCATTGATCACACATTCATTGATCACACATTATTGGAAAGCAGTGTGGGGTACAAAGATGTACATGACATGTTCAATTCATTTTATTGCCACAAACTTTACTGAGTGCTTAAAATGAGTTTTTCGCTCTGTGAAGAAGTGCTGACCTGTGGCAATGGCCCAGGCCAAGCCCTTATCCCAAGGGCCTGGGAGGGTAAGTGAGTCATAAATAAGGGAGAAGACAGACAGACAAACAACTACCAAACATGCTGCATGCACCAGCTTAGAGGCACAAAGGAGAAGTTTGGGTGACATGATTCCAAAGGTTCTTTCCAGCAATGATTATATCATGACTCGCTATTGTCTGGCCATGTATTACCATGCGATTTCCTGTGAAATATTTCATGCTACTATTAAGTACTAGTTACCCTCCTGTATTATTTAATTTTTCTTAAGTTCAAATGTTATATGCCAAACTAGATTTGAAGTTTCTTAAGACAAAGTCTGTTCTTACCTTTTTTTCACTTGCTTTTCACCAGTGCCTATGGAGTAGGAACTCAATAGCTATGTGTTCATTGATACTGAATGTCAATTATTTTCAAATAAACAGGTATTCATGGTCTATCCTCTTCCTATTTACCTTCCCCATATACTAAATATTGGTGATGCAGCATATTTATGTCTGGAGAGGTTGCTGCCAGGGATGGTTTGCCTTTTTTCTGATACTTACTTTATAAGCTTAGGCCTTTCTTAAATAGGCATTTAATGGCAAGAGAAATTATACTCTTAGGGGAAAAAGAGCAGGATACAAAAGAGCATACAAAGAATATATCCCAATTTTAATAGAGAACATGAGAGAGACAAATATGTAAGTGGAAGTCCCAGACATCACCAGGTGACAAGTGCAAACGCTAGCACACTAGTATCTAGATGCCAAGGTTTCTGTTGTTGCTCCCACCTATACAAGCAGAACCTGGGACTCCCCTTTAAAAGTCGCTCCAAAAGGGATCCTCACGTGTGCTCATATCTGACTCTCAGGTACAGTTACTACCTGGCATCTAGCATGTTCCCCAGACGTTGTCCACTGCTGGTGGAGCCACATGAAGGGCTAATAAAAGCCCAGCAGGAAATACCAATGTCTACCTGAGGTGGGCTCCATCCCTGGAACTGCCACATTGCAGTGCCAGGAAACACAACAATGGCCTTCTCTCCACCTCCAGGGTGTTGTTGCCCAGGCCCCAAAGCTACACTCTTTGTGTCTCTAAACTCGAAAGTCCACAAAAGCAAGCCATTTTGTTGCTGTTCCAATTCCTCTCTCCCTAAAGGCTGCAACTCCATCTGAAGGGCCAGGTGGGAAAGAGGTATCACACCACTGCCTTTGTCCTCATCTCTACCTTCACTTGGGCCCTCAGAGACACAACAAAAATCTAGCACCCCCTCTTCCAAAACACACCCTCCAGAGAACTATGCCCCCAAGCACATCAAACACACATTCATGCCTGGAGGGGTCAGAAGCCCAATCAGTTTCCAAATAGTCAAACTCGTAAAGACTCAGTATGGGTTCAACTAGGACAACCTGTTACATACAGGGATGTATTTATATATCTATATATATGCATGTGTTTCAACAAAAAGGCTAGAAGGAAATGCACCAGAACGTTAACACTCGTTCCCTCCACGGAGTGAGATTCCAAGTTATTTTAATTCTTGTGTGTGTCCTTTTTATCATTTCCAAATTTTCTAGATTATTAGTTTATAATGGGAAAAGAAATATTGATTAAAAACATCTACCTCAAGCCTGCAAGATAGCCAGAGAGCTGCTCTTGTGAGCAGCCCCTGCAGAACTCAGCATGTTGAATGAGGAAACCATGGAGTGAATGCAGAGGTATTAGCATTGCAGGGTTGACCTGCATAAAATCCAGCAGGATAGCTCATGTTCTGGGAAGTGCCAGAACCTGCTGGGGTCCTTCCATCATCTTAGTTCATTAAGAGTAAAGAGCACAGAGCACGCAGCAAAACTGATTCCTGGTTGTCATGTTGCCTGATGAGTCTCAAGATTCACAAAGGCAAGGAAGTTCATTTTAGGGGAGAAAATTTGTAAGCCATTCATGTATACAAATAGCTTTGGAATTAACAGAAACCTCACAGGGAAAGTTATAGGAGTTGTCAGAGACAGCTTAACGAAGACATCTGCTGAATAGAGAAAGTTAGCCAGAAACTTAACAAGATATTCAGACCATGTTACAGAGAGAATATAGAGTACTGCTATGAAAAACTTAATAGTGCTGTGTGCATTAATGAGCAGGAACTGACTGAAACATCAGAGGCACAGGAGGCAAACTGGCTTTTGGAATAATAATAGTGTTCATGAAAAACAATGGCAAAACAAACTTTACAGTTACTTTTAAATTAAAGATGATCCATATGTGGTCAAATAAGGAGTAGGGGTCACATATTTTTTGTATCTCCCTAGAAAATAAGCACGAAGAAATCAAGGTTCTGATGTATATATTAAATAATAATAATTTTTTTTTCACGGTACGTGGGCCTCTCACTGTTGTGGCCTCTCCCGTTGTGGAGCACAGGCTCCGGACGCGCAGGCTCAGCGGCCATGGCTCACGGGGCCCAGCCGCTCCACGGCATGTGGGATCCTCCCGGACCGGGGCACGAACCCGTGTCCCCTGCATCAGCAGGCGGACTCTCAACCACTGCGCCACCAGGGAAGCCCCAGTATTCACTAATTCAATGTTCACAGCAACTTTATAGAGCAGAACAGTTATGAATAATGAGAACTGACTATATATTACCATTTCAACAGGTAATTACTGTAAAAATTATTTTTAGCAGGTTTTTATTAGTTATCTATTTTATACATATTAGTATATATATGTCAATCCCAATTTCCCAATTCATCTGTAAAAATTATTAATGAGATAAAGTATATTACTTTTTATATTAAATCTTCACAATCTGATGTGTATTTTGCACTTATAACACATCTCCTTCAGACTGGCCACATTCAAAAGGCTCAGTAGTCACATGTGGTGAGTGGCTACTGTACTGGAAGAGCAGGTCCAGCCTATGACTCACAAAGAAATTGAAACCATCAGGGAGAGCTCCCCAGCCATTAACACCACACACATCTGTTCCTCCACAGAGCTCTGGACCCCATCCTCTCCTCTCTCCAGGGAAGTTCCCCCTCCATCTGTGCCTTTCCTTCTTGTATCTTTTTTCTCTCTCCACTGGCTGTTAACCTTCAGCATATAAATGTGCTTGTCTTCCTATTTTAAAAAAAGCAAACAATGAGAGACTTGTGTGCCCCTCCAGCTTTTGTATATACTCCTGAGCATTATCCCTCTGATGCATCATTTGTTCATTCATCTGCCTTCTGTGCTGGACTAGTTTTAGGGCACTGGCCATTTTTCATTTGCATTTTATTCAATCAATAAATATTTCCTAGATCAAGGACCTTCTATGCACCTGGCACTGTGCCAGGCCCCAAGGATACTGAGATGAGTGAAAACAACATGTCCCTGCCCTAAAGAATCTTTACAGACGAATGGTGAGTCAGATGTTATTCAGATAAACCCTCAAATAAATGCATAATTATGAGCTTCGATAAGTACTAGCAAGGAGTACATGGCGTTTTGAGAACGTGTAACTAAGAGACCTGATCAACTTTGATCAGACTTCTCTGAAGAAGGAACTTCGAGCTAAGTCAGAGTTAATCCACCAGAGTCTAAATTCAACTCACCAAAATGAAATCTTCAAGAGGGCAGGGAGTTTATCACTGGGCCCAGAGCACCTGAATTAGCGCCTGCAAGTAGTAGGTTTTCAATAAGCATTTGTGAGTGAATGGATAAACTGTGCAAGAAAAAGGAAAGGAGGAGAAACAGGGAATGGGGGAATATTCCAATTTTATGAGAACAGCATGTGCAAAGATCCCGTGGCAGGAGGGAGCATGGTGCATATGAGGGACTTAAAGGCCTATGTGTAAGGGAAAAGAGAGTGAAGGAGAAGGTGGGATGGGAGGGCAGAGAGAAGGTAGAAGCATACTATGAATGCATCACTGGACGCCTTAAAGTTTCTTTTCCCCAACTTAAGAGACGTAGGTTTTTAAGAGGGTAGGAGGGATAGGAAATGACATGATCAGATTTGGCTTCAGGGTAGAGAGTGAGTTGGAAGTTTGGGCACATTTTAGGCAGAGAGCCCTGTCAAGAAATAAGAGGCAAGGATTTCCCTGGTGATCCAGTGGTTAGGACTTGGTGCTTTCACTGCTGGGCCCTGGGTTCGATTCCTGATCAGGGAACTAAGACACTGCAAGCCATGCAGCACAAATAAATAAATAAATAATTTTTAAAAAAAGAAATATAATAAAGTAACTTGGACTGTGATGGCAACTGAAGACAGAGGGAAGTAAATGGATTTGGGAAATATTTAAAGGATAAAATCAACAGGACTTGATAACTGACTGGATAAGACAAGTGACAGAGAGAGTGATCAAGGATCACTGAGAGTTTGGCTTGTGCCAATGAGATGGATGGTAGAGCCATTCTCTTAGAGAAAAATAACTGAAAGAACATTTCTTGGGGATGAATCACAAGGGTTTTTTTTGGACACACTGGATTTAAAGTAATTTTGATACAGTCAAGCCATCATGTAAAGGCGGCTGTGCTATGGGTTTGGAATTCAGAGAAGCCTGGGTAGAGATACAAATTTGAGAGTTATGGTGTAGAATGGTATATGAGCCCCAGTGTCTGGCACATGGTAGGAATTTAATAAATAGTTTTTGACTTAATGAATGATTGGGAGTTAATTTAGGATTAGTTTTATGTTGAATTTGTAGTAACTTGGGACTTAGAAATATCTAAACATACTTCTAAGACTTTATTTTTCATGAAAGACTAATATACAAAAAATCCAAATATCATTTCATCTTCTCCAAATCTATCATATTTTTTATGTTATAGCTTATTTTAAATTATATTTCTTGGCTTTTATGGTTTAATAACGTTGCTTGAGATAAAAGCTACATTGAAGATAGAATCTCATTTATTATATGTCAGTTTATCTTCCCACATAAGCAAGATAAAGGATCTTAGAAGATACTTTTCCCTAGTAATAAATTTTTATTTTTCTCTCTGTTCTTGTGGCACACGAAATTCCCTAACTAAACTTAATAAACAGTCTCATTATCCCATGTTCATAAATCATATTTAGGCTTGGATACCATCAGAAAGAGCAAAAAAAATGTCTGGAAAAGTAGAGCCTTCGTAAGTATTTATTAAACTGACTTGCGTTGAGAGATTATAAGTATTTCCCTTCTCCTACTCCATTTACTGTTCATTCCCTTTTATCCTTGTAGCCCTCCCCCCACCCCCATCAAACATTCTAGTGTGTTTCACAAATACCTTGAAATGTGTTATTTGATGTTTTGTGCAAGTATATATTTTCTCTCAAAATATATTATTGAACTAATTAATTAATTTAAAAATTTGCATTACATCAACCACTTAATTATTACATGTTGTTTTGAGTGTTTCACATCAGTAAAGACATAAGCATAATCTTCCGTCTCCTTTTTTTTTTAAAAAAAGTATTGCGCTCCTATTCTGAAACTATCAAAACTACATATTTTTTATTTTTGTCTTTTTAAAGTTATTTTTCATTTCTTAAATTGTGGTAAAATATACATAAAATTTACCATTTTAACCACTTTTAACTGTACAGTTTAGCTGCATTAAGTGCATTCACAATATTGTGCAAGTATCACAATCATCCAACTCCAGAATTTTTTCATCATCTCAAACTGAAACTCTGTACCCAGTAAACAATAACTCCCCATTCCCCCTCCCTCCAAACCCTGGCGACCATCATTCTACTTTATCTCTTTATGAATTGCCTACTCTAGGTACCTCATGTAAGTGGATTCAGACAACATTTGTTCCTCTGAGACTCACATTTCACTTAACATCTTCGAGGTTCATCCATGTTGTAGCATGTGTCAGAATTTCCTTCCTTTCTAAGGTTGAATAATATTCCATTCTATGTCTGTATCACACTTTGTTTATCTATTCATCTGTTGATGGACACTTGGATTGTTTCCACTGTTTGGCTCTTGTGAATAATGCTGCTATGAATATGGGTATACAAGTGTCTGTTCAGGTTCCTGCTTTCACTTTTTTGTGGTATATACCCAGGAGTGGAATTGCTGGATCAAATCGTAATTCTATGTTTAATTTTTTGAAGGACCACCATACCTTTTTTCCACAGTGGATCCACCACTTTACATCCCCACCAGTGATCCACAGGTTTCCAGTTTCTCCACATTTTCGTCAATACTTGTTATTTTCTGGGTTTTTTGTTTGTTTGTTTTCCTGTATAATAGCCACCCTAATGGGTGTAAAGTGGTATATTATTGTGGTTTGGATATGCATTTCCCAAATGATTAGTGATGTTGAGCATTTTTTAATATGATTATTGGCTATTTGCATATTTTCTTTGGCTTGATGTCTATTCAATTCCTTTGCCCATTTTAAAATTGGGTTGTTTGTTTTTGGTTTCGAGTTGTGGAAGTGTTTTATATATCCTGGGTATTAATCCCTTATCAAATATATGATATACGATTTGCAAATATTTTCTCCCATTCTATAGGTTGTCTTTTCACTCTCTTGATAGTGTCCTTTGGTATACAGAAGTTTTTAATTTTGATGAAGTCCAAGTTACCTACTTTTTTCTTTCATGGCCTGTGCTTTTGATTTCATAGCCAAGCAAGTATTGCCAAATCTAATGTCATGAAGCTTTTTCATTATGTTTTCTTCTAAACATTGTAGAGTTTAGGATGTATCTTTTACTTATAGAAGTAGAATTATGTTATACACCGCATCTCTTTCTTACTTTGCTAACTCAGTGCTAGAGTTTTAAGATCTATTCATGCTCCTATATGAAAACTGAATCAGTTGCTTCTAGGTACGGGATAGTCTTCCATGGGGGTTCACGCTCACATTTTGCCCATCCGCTCCTGATGAGGAACATCAGATTGTCTCCTGCAATCAACACTCTTGCACATAGTAGTAGCTGAGTAGTGTCACCTCCTCCCAGGATGCTCCCAACCTCACACCCTCGGCAACAGTGGGCGACATCCACCTCTCTCATTACTGCCTAGTTAATGGGCACAAAGTGATATCTCATTATTTTATTTGCATTTCTTTTATTAATAATGTTAGAGCATCTCTCCATCTGTTTTTTACCTCAAAGAGTTTCCTCTTCTGTAAACTGCCTCTTCCATATTTTGTCCATTTTTCTACTGGAGTATTTTGTTGTCATTGATATGCAGAATTTCCTTGTGTATTCCAGATGTTAATCCCTTGTCCAATTTAGACATTATAAATATCTTACCTCTTTGTGTCACCTGTGATCCATGGGACCACAAATGTTTTGTTTTCACCTTATTTTATTTAGCAGATCCAGATTTTTTAAATGAATTACTTTGCCAACAATAAAATTTATATTTTCTGTGATGCTTGTTCCCTCTCCTTAATGAAATTAGTTAATATAAGTGATGCAGTTAGAACAGTCTGGCATATGTTATGCATTCAATGCATGTCATTTTTATCATCACTGTATTTAATTCAAATACATGTTTCTCATATGAAGTTCTCTCATATGACCTAACTAGCATAACTGCCTTAGGATACATTCAAATGATTGAAAATTGAGGTCACCATGATTTCTTTATCAGCAAAGATGATTCAGTTATTTAATGTTATTATTAAAAGACAAGAAAAAATAAGAGACACAGTCCACTATTTTGACTCATGCACAGTCTTTAGGGATTATATGGAGGGTTATATATGCCACAGAAATTATAGCATCTTTAAACTTTTAAGAAAGAATGTATACCCTGTGGCATAACCTCAGCCTATCTGTTTCACTGCTTTACTCTCCCTGATTCTCCACTCTTGTGTCACCTTATGGTGACCCCTTATTTCCTTATTCTAAGAGTCGTTGTCATGTTAAAAATAAATAAATAAACTCACAGGTGATGTGATCCCTTCCTCCTTTTAAATTCCCCAAGTAAATGTTGTTACAATTCAATTCCTGGAAACACAGCCTTCCATGAAGAACTGAAGTGTCTACAAGAAAGGCTGCCTCTTTCATCTCCTTCACAAGGACCCTCAGGCCCTTCTGCAGAGCTGCACCTTTGCCTCTCGATCATGGCTCCTGACTCTACTCAGTGCCCTTGCTCTTCACCTTTACTATCATGATCAAAACACCTGCAATCGTGGCAGCGAGTGAGATGGTGTACAAAGGGAATCACAGACATACACGTGTACTTCTGTGTAACATCCAGAGCTTCTAATCAGCCTACTGTAGATGCGGATGGTTGCGGACACAGAATGATCCTTTTAAATATCTCTCAAAACCTTATTTCAATCAACTAAATATGAATAAACAAATGAATTGGTTTCATGTCAGGAAGGTATTTTTCTCCCTAGGTTTCTGATTTCTACAATTCTTGAGACATTCTGATTAAACATGAGAGTAACATCTGTGAGAGAGAGATATATAGATATACAGATATATAGATATAGCTATAGATTGACAATAGACATTCAAGTGTACATTTTTCCTTTGGAGAATGAGATCATATTGAAGTTGAGAGATTTTCTTGCATAAGTAGTTGAATAGCTTTCATGTAAACAATAATTATTTCCTAATTCCTTTCCAGATTTTTCATTAATGCCATATTGCCTAATAATTTTTAGCCACAAAATATTATAAGGAAGATAATTCAATTTTCATCACAGTGAATACAGCGGGATACCATTCATGTCAGCAATTTTCTCCTCAAGTTTGCCTCATGTAACCATTCCCTTAGAAGTATTTTACTTAGAGCCTTTTAATCCAAAAAAAGAAACTGCTCTGAACAGCTAAATGGGGTGTTGTTGTTTTTTAAATGATGTCCAGTGTTTTCTTTTTCCAGATTAGAGAGCTGTTACCTTATGGATCAAAACATGAAGGAAATGGTTCAACGTTAGCAGTGAACTTTGTTTTAATACACTGAGTATGTTTTCTTAGTGGTTTTGTAAACTTTCGCCATCTGTTGCTGAGCTGGGAGGACCACATACTTCCTTTGCAAGTGAAGTAAGATGCAATACATTTAACCTCCGTATGTGTAAAACAAACTATTTAAAACATGAGAATAATGGATCAAAGTCAAGCTGAAGTCAAAAGGCTAATGTTTTAGCAATACTCTTAGCAGCGTTTTTGCAAACATCTCCACAGTGTGTGACTTGTACTATGTGATCATGGACTGAATGTTTGTGTCCCCTTAAAATTCATATGTTGAAGTCCTACCCCCAATGTGATGGTATTTGGAGAGGGAGTCTTTGGGAGGTAATTAGGGTTAGTTGAGGTCATGAGGTTGTGGCTTTCGTGATGGGATTAGCATCCTTATAAGAAGGGAAAGAGACAAGAGCTCTTTCTCTCTGCCATGTGAGGACACAACAAGAAGGCAGCCATCTGCAAGCCAGGAAGTGGGTCCTCATCAGGAACCAAATTGGCTGGCATCTGGATCTTGGACTTTCCAGCCTCAGAACCATGAGAAACCAATGTCTGTTGTTTTAGCCACCTGATCTATGGTATTTTGTTATAACAGCCTGAGCAGACTAAGATATGTGATTGGTGATAACCATGGGGACTGAACAGATACATTTAGCAATTGTTTAAGGTAAATTTTCATTCAAGATTTCTTTGGCTACTTTCTCTCTGCTTTGCATATGAAGTCCTACAGTGAGAAGCAAACAAGGCCAGAAGAGTCTCACCAGCTGATTGGAGCCTCTGGAATCTCGCGCTAACCTCAGGAGAAAATATTGTGAAGAATATGAAATGTATCTTCATCATTTATGACCTCCTCCTTTATGGGAAATGATCTCAACGATTAATTCCTAAGACAGAGCTGTCCATCTAACTATACCACCCACCCTTCTGCAACTTAAACAAAGAGTATCTGCTTTCTCAAATAAGATGCTTTTACGCAAAGGAATGGATGAAAGGTGGGATTTAGGACACCAGGGCATCTTTCTAAGTAATCAGCGTTTCCTTCCCTTGCACTCACTTGTGCTCACTGGCTGCCTGCTCTGTTTGCAGTTAAATGCTTGAAGTCTCAGGATCAAGCTCAACTTCCGAATTCCTCTGGCTCTTCTCCCATGCTCTGCAAATAGGCCCCTTGCCGATTCCATCCAGTCTTATCACCCACGGCTGTTCCAGAAAGTTCTTTACATGGTTTATAAATTTTCCTCTTACATCCACTGAGTAGAATCATATTGATGCCTCTAGAAAAGGGCAACTTTCCAGAAAGAATAAGCTAGTGCACAGTGCTGGGTGGGGCTTTCTTCAGGAGAGAAAACGGACAACTCAGCAGGGCCAGACTCAAGAAGGGGCGGGGGAGGCATCCATGGTGCAAACTTCAAGGAGGCGCTGATGCCAGTGCCAACCCTGCACTGGTGGGACCCCGAGAATAAGCACCTCCTTACATTTTGAACCCTACACACCTCACGCCCCTCACCCTGGTGGCCCCAGCTCTCACAAGCCCAGGTAACACCATTTTTTTTCCCTTGCCCCTTCTATCTGTTCTGGTCTCTTAAAATTAGGTTTCCAGGTGATCCAGTTGCAGACCTAGTAGGTAATTCTGATATAAATCATTTAAAAACACTGTATGGCTGAACTGGGAGAGTCTTTTGTCAAATGAAGCCTTATTGCTTGAACTGGAAGATCTGGAATTTTACATATGTGCATTCTCCCCCAAAAACTTTAGAAAAAAGTGGATTGATTTTTATCAATTTTTGTGTCCTTCAAAATCATTTCAGACAGGCTTTAATCCCCAGGTGGTTATATAAATCACCATCTTGAAGTCAGATGATGGGTAGAGTCCAAGTGGTCACATCATCTGTGGTGGTCATAAGAGGTACCACTCAGTTCTCAGGCCTGCTGGGAGCTCACTGAGCCAGCCCAGCATCTGCAGAGGAGAAATGAGAAGCCCTTCTGGGATGCCCAGGGCAACCCACGAAGGCAGGCCAAAACCAATGTGAGCAAGGGTGGTGGACATCTATCTGCTCTGCTTGGCATCAGGGATGGCCGGAGGTGGCGGTGGAATGAGTGGAAGTCGGGTGCGATCAAGGTGGGCAGGGCAGCGAGTGTTGCAGACTGTCCCTGCACATGTAGTCATCAAAGCTGGGAGGTCCACTGGAGGAGAAGAGTGATTATTCTCTCATCCCTAGCGAAATCTTTTGGACTATTTCGTTTTCTTTTTTCTTTTTTTCCGCACCACTCTGCTTGTGGAACTTCCCTGACCAGGAATCGAACCTGTGCCCCTTGCAGTGGAAGCGTGTAAGGTGTGCTAGCTATTCTGTCTGCCTCCCCAGATCCATTCCCTGTACCCTGCTGTGTGCCCAGGAGGTCGGCCTCCCTGGACTGCACCTCCAAGCTCCTGTCCCTTGGCATCTGCTTGGGTTCAGGCAACAGGAGGCAGTGGCAGGAGGTCAGAGGGGGATGAGAAAGATCAGAGTATTTCTTCTGCTGCTCCTTGCTTCAGTCATAGTCTGACTGTGGCTACCTGCCCCTTTTATGGCAACCCCTGCCAGGTGGCCCCTCCAGGACTCATGGACTCTGGGAACATGGTCTCTTGCCCTTGTCCCTTCAGGCTGTTTGGTGGTAACTGCTTTCTGCTAATGTTCGTACCCTGAGGGCCTCACTATTCCTAGTTATAATTTTCTTAACTCTGTCTACACTTCTGTAAATAGTCACTTTTTGTTTAAATTCTTTTGGGTGGAAGTCTATTTCTTGCTAGAACTCTGACTGATATATTCTTATCTATTTATCCCTATATACTCCTACATCTATTTTTTTATTATATAGAACAAGTTATCTTAGTTTCCCACTAAAAGAAAAAAAAAGCATAAAATACTGATCTGAGTTCAGCTTACAAAATGTAGGAATTCAGGGACAGAAAGGAAATGTAAATTTAGGAAAGGAACTGTATTAGTCAGAATTCTCTATAGAAACAGAACCAGTAGGAGAGGGAGAGAGAAGAGGGGGGAGAGAGAGAGAGACAGAGAGAGAGGAGAGAGAGGAGAGAGAGGAGAGAGAGGAGAGGGAGGGAGAGGGAGAGAGAGAGAGAGAGGAGGTTTATTTATTATAAAAAGAATGGTTCCACGATTATGGAGGCTGGCAAGCCCAAAATCTGCAGTGTGGGCTGGCAGACTGAAGACCCAAAAGAGCTGATGGTGCAGATGAAGTCCAAAGGCGGTCTGCCAGGAGAATTCCCCCTTGCCTGGGGAGCTCAGTCTTTGTATTCTACTCAGGCCTTCAACTGCTTGGATAGGGCCCACCCATAATATGAAGGACAACCTGCTACACCAAAAGTTCACCAATTTAGATGTTAATCTCACCCAAAAACACCCTACAAGTAGACACATAAAATTAACCATCACAGGGACCTAGATAACTGAAAAACTATAGGGGAACCTCAATGATCAGGAAGTAATTGGACCAGTTAAAAAGTATTTTTAGTGTTATGACTGTGTATAGCATCCTAAATTTAGTTAGCGGTTCCCTTTGCTTTTGAACACATATGGGGCACATTTTTCTTGGTCATTTAATTTACTCAGACATGGGGAAACGAAGTCTTTTATTCATCTGAGTACAATGAAACACAAATATAAACACTCACTCACAAAAAGACACACTTAATGTTTTTTAATTTGTGCCACTTAAACAGCTCAAGCCTAGTGCCTCTTGACACTGACAAGGCCCTCAACCTGGGGTTAAGTGTCACTGTCCTTCCACATAAACTAGATGGCCCAGAGGTGCAGCGTCAGGGCATCAGGGCCCAGTGTGTGGAAGGCTCTGTGCTGTGAGGTTTGGAACAAATGAAATGTGCTCTTTCAAGCTTGGTAAACATCTGGACAAACATATATTTATCCTCTCAGTTCATTGTTGAGATGAGGCCCAGTGCTTTTAATCTTTATAATTAGAGCAGGCAAGAATGTGTTTTTAATCTTCTGAATCAAATTTTCTTTTGTTTCATAGGCACAAAGTGACAATCCCCAAAAAATCTGTATAGAGAAAGAAACTAATCACTCATGTAGAAAAACTCTTTTATGAGACTCTGGTGTGTGGTGAGGGCAGGGGTGGTGGGATAAGAATCTTCGTTTAAAAGCAATAAAATGGCTTGATTTTAAAAGAAGGACCTAAATATGAATAGAAATGTCTTCCCTAATGCTTTTTCTACCATGTTAGGGCCCATTCAGACAAATGAAATGATGGCATCTTTTTTTTAAATAGGACTCAGAATGCAGCGCTCTTCCTCATGTCATTTTTTATACCCAAAGCACTGCTCCAATGAGTGCCAAAGCATTTCTTCCATGAATATGAAACTTAATGTTGTCCTACTATTTTTTTTATCAAGAAAAGATGTTAATTTTGTGTCCTTCCAACTTTTTTATACCAGAACCCACAGGACGGTAGGAAAATATAACAGTTTCTCCCTGAGGTTCTACAGCCAGAGAGTTTATTGGTGTAGCATGGGAAGTGTTGTGGTGTTCCCCTTTCTGTCCAGTGCAGGAGACACAGGTGGATAACACATATGGTGAAGGGACTAGGATACAGACCCTTTCGCATCAATAAGGCCCCATTAGTCCACCTTTTTCCCCACTGCCCTGAACACCAAGGGAAGAGACACTTCTGAGTTCAACAAAAAAGTCCAGTGACAGCTTCTCCAGGGCAGAGGGTGAGCTTGCCTTACATTTTCATATCAAAAAGACGTTGCATCAAAAAAGATATACTCCAAATATAAAATAGTGCAGTCACTATGGAAAACAGTATGGAGGTTCCTCAAAAAATTAAAAATAGAGTTACCATATAATCCAGTAATTTCCTTTCTGGGTATATACCCCCCAAATTGAAAGCAGTGTCCTGGAGAGATATTCGTACATGCATGTTCATAGCAGCATTATTCACAATAGACAAAAGGTAGAAACAACTCAAGTGTCCATCGATGGATGAATGGATAAACAAAGTGTGGTATAGACATACAATGGAATACTATTCCGCCTTAAAAAGGAAGGAAATTCTGACACACACAACAACATGGATGAAACTTGAAAACATTATGTTAAGTGAAATAAGCCAGACACGAAAGGACAAATATTGTCTGATTCCACTTACATGAGGCATCTAGAGTAGGCAACTTCATATATGAAGATAGAAAGTAGAATGGTAGTTGTCAGGGTCTGGAAGAGGGGGTGGGAGGAGTTATTGTTTAATGGGTACAGAGTTTCACTTTGGGATGATGAAAAATTTCTGGAAATTGATCATGGTGATGGTGGTATGACACTGTGAATGTACCTAATGTCAATAACTATACACATAATAATAATTAAAATGTAACTTTTATGTTATGTATATGTTATCACAATTAAAAAAATATATATATACACATATGCTCCTAGGTGACTCCCATTTCTGCCCATACAGAGAAACTGCTGCTGGATTTACCTCAAAAAAATTTTTTTTAATTATAGTAAGTTGGGCTCTGGAAGGCCCCCCACTGAGGCATTCCATTTCATATGACCATACTTGAGTTACTGATAAAGCAAACTGTGAATAGTTTTCATTCTAACCTACAGTATAATTTTAGTCATCCTCAACTATTTCTATTGTCGTCCTCAAAAAATTGCAAGTGAAGACCCACCCAGTTTCATAAGAGGAAGAGACTGGGACCAGGTCAGCCCCCATGACTGTTTCAGTCAAGATTCTGGACCCAGATTTGACAGTCCATAGTTGCACGTGTTAGCATTAGGTGCCCCAGACACATTTACTTGTGTCTGTGAGTACTATGCATTTCAGCAGTAATTAGCAAAAAAGGAAACTACTAGAGATTGACACTAAACAAAAAAGAGTTAAAACAATGTAAGAGCAAAACTACCTCATATAGTTTTATTTTATAAGTAGTGCCATTAAGGATATTGGCAATATTCAGAAATAATATTCTTGTGTTTGGGTTCACTGGCACCAAAGACAATAGCCATATGAATACATGCATGGTTAAACAGATGCGAGGAAAAGATTGGTTGTTCCATTCCTCTGTGGCCTGTTTATACAACGATGCAAGCACCAGGATCCAAGAAATAACTGTCCCTCTGCTCTAAATACTATCCTAATGAGCCATAGCAAATTTGAGAACCAAGTCTTTCAGTTGTGTCCAATTCAGCTGCCGGTTTTCACCGGCACACTCTGTCAGTTCACTAACACAAACTTTCCTGCTATATGAAGTCATAATCCTTAACACAGGAAGCAACCATTGGTTAGTTAAGGTTTGGAGCCCTCTATTAATAACATAATTATCATGAAAAATGCTGTAGTAGGTGAGGAAGAAAATCCATCAAACAGAACAAAATGTTCGTTAGCTCTTATCAACATTTTACCAATGTAATCCAATACAATACTGAGATTTTATTTTCCATTGTATTGTTTTGTTTTGTTTTACTTTTACATATCCTGATTTCTTTTTGGCTTAATTAAATTTCTTTCTCATCCCTAGTATATGACTATAACTTAGGTAAGCCACTGAGTCAACTTCTTTGCCTTTCATGCATATTTTGATCCGATTTAAAACCAATTGCTGCTAATTATGCAGACTGGATAGTGATTCTAGTCAATAAACCAACCCTGCTGAGTACACCTATTTGGGTTCCATATATCCAGGGATTACTCAAATGGCTTGGGTCTGGTCATTTTTTGCTGATGCTAAAACTAGAAAATTATTCTCAGTAAGGTGAAGTCAGGGTTTTTTTTTGTTTTTCTGACGTCTCCCTTATAAATGACTCCTCTGCTAGTCTGAAGACTGAACCCATTTACACAACAAACGTTTAGATCATCTTAGTAACAGCCAGCCTTGGGCCCCTGCCATGAATTTCCCTGTAGAAGTATGGGTGTCATCCTGTCAATTCTGAGTTCCTCAAACAATTACTACCTAAAAACAGGATATGTTACTAGAATTCATATCAGTGGTTTAAAGTCCCATTAGTGGAACTGTTCCTTAACAGCATGTTCTGGTTTGCTATATAAGTTCTCTCAGGGTTTTTAGTTTATCAAGAACCCTGTTTAGAGTATTGGAGATATAAATGCCGCATTTCAAAATGACTTCACACACCGGATAACTTTACATCAATAGATGTAGACTGAGCACTTTGGGGCACCAGGCTCTGGGGATTTACAGGGACCAAAAGCAGACTTGGTCCTGCCCTCGTGGAGCTTACTGACCCGTCGGAGAGACACCGCCCTCATGGAAGGCAGAAGTATGTTTTGGGACTGACCCTTTGGGAGGCAATAAACAAGGTCTTCTCTTTTTAAAAAATGTTCTTAAAGTACAGAAGATATATATTTTCTTTGTCTACAATCTTGTATACTTAATATACCCAAATGAGTGCTGAGGAAATGACAGCTGAACTCGTCAAGTTGTATCACCTCGCCCCACCAAGAAGCAATAACCCTTCGTTCCTTTTATATTAAATATCCCAGTCACCCATCCTAGCTTCACTGCTTCTCATGAGAGGAATCATTATTTTTTGTTCCATAATTCATAATATCAAAATTCCCCTGAATAAGATTTATATGTAGGTGTATATAGCCATAGGTGTGGATGTACAGTTGACCTGTGAACCGTGTGGAGGTTAGTCACTTACAGTCGGCCTTCCACATCCACAGTTCCTCTGCATCCTCGGATGGGGCACTACTACAGGGCTTACTACTGAAGTAAGTGGACCCACGCAGTTCAAACCCACATGTTGTTCAAAGGTCAACTGTATCTAGATACTTTAAGCTATAACAGGGACACAATGCCCGCCATCCTCAGGTCAGCCCGACCTGTAGGGGCTGAACCTGGCCCCCTGCCCTAACTCCCACAGGCTAATGACTCAGTGTTTCTATGGGTCCTCCTTGGCGGCCTGTCCACTAATGGCCGCTCTTATATTACCCTGAGTAAATTTGATGGAGTAATATTGGTAGGATTTTATGACAGCAGTATGAATAGAATGAATATGAGGGAAACCTGGAGAGAAGGAGGGAGGGAAGGAGGGAGGGAGGGAAGGAGGGATGGAGGGAGGGAGGGAGGGAGGGAGGAAGGAAGGAAGGAAAAGAGTCACAAAGTGGCTGAAACCAAGGAAAGAAACCTAAGCAAAAGTAGGTAGACCAGAAGGTCAAAAAGCATGACTGCAGGAGATATGCAGAATTACTGTTGCCCCCAAAATGGTAAACACCTATCTTTCTCCATCATCTCATCCTACTGAAGTCCACTACCACAAGGTCATTACCAATCTTTTCCCAGCAACAGTTTCCCACTGGGCACTAAGTTGACTGACTCTATTCCTCAGACATCTATTAAAAACACCTCCTAGGCCCCAAGTGCAGTGCTAAGCACTTTACCTGTATGAACCCACTTAATGCCCACAAAAGCCCCATGGGATCGGCAGGGATCATATAGTCCCTCACTCAATACAAAGGGACCAAAAGCAGAAATACTCAACAGGTATTTGTTGAATTAGTAGTTTCAATAAAATATCCAACATGCTGTGATGGAGCACACAAAGGACTCCATGGAAGCTGATTCAAAAGGAAATCAGAGTGTTCCTTGAGGGCACAACTCTCTCCCCTCCTTCTTCCCTCTGTCCAGCACAGATGGCAACAGCCAATGTTTGTTGAATGAATGAACAAATGTATGAGTAAATTAAAAAATTTTAAAAACCTCCCCATAGACAAAGCAGATGCTGTTTCAAAGATTTATTTAGGAGTTTATAATTATAAAATTTCTTTCCATAAGGCAGGCTTCAATTCTGATGATTCGCCATTGTGAACCTGAATAAGGTTCTTTCTTTTTAAAAACAAATTTGAATTTGAGCTGTTAAACAGAACCAGCTTTCAGTAGATTTTTCTCATCTCCTCCCCTGCTGTTATATATCCTATGTCCACAAACAATGATGAAAAGGGGGGAAATTTTGCAGTTTAAAGTATACTCTTTGCATGAAAGAAAAAAAAAGTTAAAAAGTCTAAATGGTTTTTGCCCAACTTATTTTGGGGAGAGTTGATGGAACTGATTTTTTTTTTGCATTTATATAAACACAGCCTTATGTTTCTCTATAGTTTTTAATCCCCCTCCAATGAGAAGTATCACAAAGTTCTTTACCAATTATACAGCAAAGAAATTATACCATTATATAATGCCACAGATTGTGACAATTCAAAGTTAAATAGCAACTTAACATATTGAAAAGTATAACAGGAAGGAAAAAGCATTAACAAGTGAGCTCATCTAGCTTATTATAGACATCAGGGCTTCAAAGTTCCATTCTACAGCAACAGCAGGAGCAATCACCAGCTAAGACGATGGAATGTACACATCACAAACAAGAACCTTGAAAGCTCCCATGCTCGTGGGCAAACCGGTTTCATCTTCTTGGTAGCTGACTCAGTTCAGCATGGATTTGGCCTTATCCCCAAATGTCCTCTGAGGTCATCATCCTCTGTTAATTTTCTTCTAATATTACATTAATGAATCAGAGGCTGGCAAGTAGTCAAATTTCCAAAACTCATTACAAAACTGCTTGCTGCCAATAGTAATGGTGCAGGCTCTGCTTGCTGTTCCGTGGTTTCTGGCATTTGAGAGGAGGAAGATGTACTCATCAAAGTGGAAGTTTTTGATTTCCAAACATGGCTAACTTGTGGGGAGGGCTGTTAGCAGCCTATGTTATTCAAAATATGGCGAGTGTGTTTCACAGACTCTTATCACCCTTTACAGTTTGCTGCTCCTTCATTTGTTAGCTGATTTCTGTCAAATTCTAGCACACTCTAGAGATTTTGGTCTCTTCTCTGACACTGGATGCACATGGTTGGGTGAAA
The DNA here is from genome assembly GCF_949752795.1 of Hyperoodon ampullatus. Lineage (NCBI taxonomy): Eukaryota > Metazoa > Chordata > Mammalia > Artiodactyla > Ziphiidae > Hyperoodon > Hyperoodon ampullatus. The sequence goes on from NC_136929.1 coordinate 69,137,562, forward strand.
TAGTTTGAATAGATGCTATCTAGAGGGAAGAGAGCCAACGTTTCTGTACACCTTCGATAAACCAGATTCACAGACAGATGCCTTCCATACACAAACCATGAAGCAGCTATCACTGCCTCATTGTATGAAGGAAAGGCCTGAGGCTTCATGAGATTAAGTCAACATTTTACAAGCTATGGTCCATGGGGTTCATGGATCAGAATCACCTGGAAACTTGTAAAATGCAGATCCCTGGGCCCCACCGTAAAACTACTTAATCGGAATATTTGGGGAGGGGCCTTGGAATCTGAATTTTAATTTTTCAAGTGATTCTCATATAATGAGGTTTCACTGTGTGAGTATTTTGCCCCAGGTCATCCTGCAAGGAGGGAACAGAGACAGGATCCACATTTAGGTCTGTGGACTCCAAAGGCTCCATTCTTTGCTGTTTCTGAGCTCCCTTCTAGCTCTAGCCTTCTAACATTTTAGGAATAGAACCAACTTAAGACATTACAGTAATAATAATGATAGTTAGCTCTTTTGAGTGCTTATTATATGCCAGGCCTAAGTTAAATACTTAACACACAATATTTCAATAATTGTCACAATACTCTGCTGGGGTCAGTATTATTATTATTATTATTATTATTCCCATTTTACATACCTCGGAACTGAGGATTGGAGAAATTATTTTAACCCATATCTGTCTATAGCAAATGTGGTACTAAGAACTGGCTTAAGCAGGCTGCTTGATCCAGTCAAAACAAGGTAATGTCTCTGCAAATGCAGTTTTAGCACAAATTCCCTTGTCCTCTCTCCCAAACAGCCAGCTGCTCCTAAACCCATCCAGTATGGAAATTCTGGAGGCTTCATTGGGCTAACTGGAAAGCCTATGCTCTTATTATGTGGTATTCTATAGACCTTGGACAACCATTTATTTTTAGCATAATTCAGTTCAATTTAGTTCATTCCAGTTCAATTCCACCAAATGCTTATGGAGCACCCAATATATAACAGGGATGTGCTGAGCCCTGTAGAAGATGAAAAGGTAAATTAGAACTTTGTGCTCCTGAACCTCACTACCTAATGAAATAGAGAGATACAGATGGTAAGTATTATACACAAGATTACAAAACTCAGTAAAAGAACAAAGAGGGAACAGCTAATTTTACTGCTCAAGGCCCCGCATCATCTTTCTCACCATCATTCTCTCTTGCCCCAAGCTACCTGGAAGAATAGACCAAAGACCAGCTATAACAAAAGACAAGTGATGGTGCTTTATGAGATGGATACAGTGGAAGAGGATCAGACACTGAGGGTGGCAGTGACAAGGGTCCAGGGGAGAAGCTGCTCCATGGAGCTCTTCCCCGCTATGTAGGGAAAATTCTCTGATCACTTTTCCAAAGGATTCTGGCTCCCATTTGATAAAAACTGCTCCATGTGATGCCATTTCTCTATTTTCATCATAAATTGGGAAATTGGGATTGACATGTACACACTACTATATATAAAATAGACAACTAACAAGTACCTACTGTATAGCACAGGGAACTCTACTCAATACTCTGTAATGACCTCTATGGGAAAAGAAGCTAAAAAAAGAGTCGATATATGTACATGTATAACTGATTCACTTTGTTGTACAGCAGAAACTAACACAACATTGTAAATTAACTATACTCCAATAAAAATTTTTTTTAAAAAGAATCTTAATTATTGCATACACTTGAAGCTTAAGTTATTGCCCACCCATCAAACTATGCCAAAAAGTCTATGTTATCCATATTTGCAACACATAGACAAATACCATATACTTAACTCTTGTTTGTTTGTTTGTTTGTTTCGCAGTACTCGGGCCTCTCACTGTTGTGGCCTCTCCTGTTGCGGAGCACAGGCTCCGGATGCGCAGGCTCAGCGGCCATGGCTCACGGGCCCAGCTGCTCCACAGCATGTGGGATCTTCCCGAACCAGGGCATGAACCCGTGTCCCCTGCATCGGCAGGCGGACTCTCAACCACTGCGCCACCAGGAAAGCCCCATATACTTAATTCTTAAAAGTATACTGCCTCGCTTTGAGCACCAGTAGATACTATCCAAGGTTTACTATGTCAGAGAAATAAGTTCCAGATGTTCCTATGTAACCCATTCTGCTGAAATGAAGAAAAAAATACTGGTGAAGAAAAAAATATTTCTCTCATTAGTCCTAGCTCACTGTTAACAGGCCATCTGATAAACCACTATTTTTGTTGTCAGAATTTCTTAAGATCTTCGCTTTATCTTTTTTTTCACTGTTCTTTAGTTTCTGCTGTGTCTTCCCCCTAGGGCTTCTGACAGGGAGCACCACTTAGATAGATGGGCAGGGTATCCACAATCCCCTCCCACAGCATAGTGATTTCTATGTGCCCCACTCTTTCAAAGCTATTACCTTAAATACCTTTTGTTGTTACTCTGGTTGAAGACTGAGCACTATTAATTGATATTCTGAGTGTTAAAAAGTAATGAAGAGAATTATGTACTTCTGGTCTTCAGTACAGCATGTAAGGAGCTTGCCATACTGTTCCATCCTAACAAGTAAAAAGCTGAACAAACTGAAAATCAACAACTCTTCTTAGATCTGTCAGAAAATTGAGGTCACAAGACAAACTTTGCCCTCTAAATTGGAAAGAGACAGGTAGACACAGAGAACGGTTACTTACTGGAGCAGAAACCTACTAACAGAAATCTCTGTGGGAGCCCATACCAGGGTAGGAAAACCTGAGCTGTAATTGACAAATTGCTGGAAGCTCAGAGTAGGCAAGTATGAGAGAGAAAAATTGCAGGGAGGGCCCAGTTTTAGGGGAGTATGCCCATATTTTTGTGAGTTTTACCTCCAGAAGCTCTACCAGGTTCTCACAGTGAATACTGGAGAAAAATGTCCTGGAGCTTTCCACGGGAGAGGGAAAAAAAAAAACATTTTGAAATATACCAGAGCATTCTGTTCTTAACAAGGCTTGCCCTCAAGAGAAACTGTTGGGGTTTTATCAGAGCCTAACTGATTTGAGGGATAAGAAATACCCAATTCCAGGGCTTCCCTGGTGGCGCAGGGGTTGAGAATCCGCCTGCCGATGCAGGGGACACAGGTTCGCGCCCCGGTCCGCGAAGATCCCACGTGCCGCGGAGCAGCTGGGCCCGTGAGCCATGGCCTCTGAGCCTGTGTGTCCGGAGCCTGTGCTCCGCAACGGGAGAGGCCACAACAGTGAGAGGCCCGTGTACCGCAAAAAAACAAAAAAAACAAAAAAAAGTAATATCCAATTCCAGCCCCCTCTAGCCATCCTGTCCCATTTAAGATTGGCTGAGGGCAGGGCAGGGGTGTGTGTGTATGTGACAGGACCTTAAAAATATTTCTAAAGTTCACAGTCCAAAGGCACAGTCTCACTAAAACACTGAGACCTAATCATAGGACTACAGAATGCTTCCCCTTCCCCCACACCACATTAATAAAGGCTATTTACAGAACTTCTTTTTACCCAGTACATCAGGTCCTGCTTTCAACGAAAATTACAAGGTATACTAAAAGTCAGATTGAAGGGATAGGGCAAGCATCATAACTGGACTCAGATTATGGCAGGAACGTTAGAATTATCAGACCAGGAATTTAAAACAACTGGCTAATCTGCTAAGGACTCTAATGGAAAAGATAGACAACATGCAAGAATAGATGGGTAATGTAAGCACAGAGATGGGAATTCTAACAAAGACTCAGAAAGAAATGCTAGAGATCAAAAACATTGTAACAGAGATGAAGAATGCCTTTAGCTTGCTAGTAGACTGGACAGAGCTGAGCAAAGAATCTCTGAGCTTGAAGGCATGTCAATAAAAACTTCCCAAACTGAAAAGCGAAGAGGAAAAAGGCTGAAAATAAGGGAACAGAGTATCCAAGAACAGTGGGACAATTACAAAAGGTGTAACATACCTGTAATGGTAATACCAGAAAGAAAAAATAATAAAAAAGAGTTAAAGGAACAGGAGGACTATTTGAAGCAATAATGATTGAGAATTCTCAAATTAATGTCAGACACCAAACCACAGATCCAGGAAGCTCAGGGAACACCACCAAGCAGGGGCAGGGTAAATGCCCCAAAACTACACCAGGCAAACCATTTTCATACTGCAAAAAATCAAAGATAAAGAATGTCCTTAAGGAAGCCAGAGATTAAAAATAAATAAAGACGTACACCTTACCTACAGAGGAAGGAAGATAATAATTACATCCAACTTCTCCTCAGAAACCATGCAAGAAAGAAGAGAATGGAGTGAAATATCCAAAGAGTTGGGGGGAGGGGGAAACACCAACCTAGAATTCTGTATCCTGAGACATTATCCTTCAAAACTGAAAAAGAAATAGAACAAACAAACAAAACAAAACAAAACAAAAAAATTGAGGGAATTTGTTACCAGGATACCTGCCGTACAAGAGGTATTCAAAGAAATTCTTCAGAGAGAAGGAAAATTATCTAAGTCAGAAACTTAGATCTACATAAAGAAAGGAAGAACATTACAGAAGAAGTAAGTGAAAATAAAGCCTTTTATTTTTCTTATTCTTCATTGGTCTAGCAGATAACTGTTTGTTCAAAATAATAACAGTAACAGTGTATTGGATGATTATAACTTGTTTATAAGTGAAATGAATGGCAGAAATGATACAAGAATTGGAGGGAGGAATTGGGAATACTTTGTTATTATGATGTCCTTGCACTACCTGTGAAGCAGTAGTGTTATTTGAAAGTGGACTTGGATTAGTTGTAAATGCATACTGCAAACTCTAGGAAAACCACTAAAAAACTACAAAAATAATTATAATTGATATGCTAAGAAAAAAGAGAAAGTGGAATCATATACAATACCCAGTTAAAGCCAAAAAAGGCATTTTTAAAAGTAGAAAACAAAAATAGGAACAAAGAACAAGAGCAACAAATAGAAAACAGTAATAATATCGTAGATTTTAATCCAACGATAGCAACAGTCACTTTAAACATCAGTGGTCCAAACACACCAATTAAAACACAGAGACTGGATGGAAAAAACATAGCATGCTAACACTAACCAAAAGAAAACTAGAGCAGCTGTATTAATTTCAGAGACAGCAGACTTCAGAGCAAGGAGAGTTATCAGGGTTAAAGAGGGACATTGCATACTGAGAAAGGGTCACTTCTCCAAGAAGATATAACAATTCTTAATGTGTATGTGCCTAACAACAGAGTGTCAAACTACATGAGGCAAAACCTGATAGAACTCAAGGAAAAACAGGTGAATCCACTATTATAGTTGGAGAATTCAATGCCCCTCTCTCAGAAATGCACAGATCCAGCAGGCAGAAATTCAGTAAGGACATAGTTGAACTCAACAGCACCATCCATCAACTGGATGTAATTGACATCTATAGACTACTTCATCCAACAACAGAACCCAGATTCTTCCCAAGTTCACATGGAACATTCAGCAAGTTGATCACATTCTGGGCCACAAAACACAACAAATTTAAAAGAATAGAAATCATGCAATATCTGCTCTCAGACCACAATGGAATTAAACTAGAAATCAAAAGCAGAAAGATAGTCAGAAAAATCCCAAAATATTTGAAAAAGACAAGCTGTAGACTGGGAGAAAATCTTTGTAAAAGATATATCTTTGTAAAAGGTGTATCTGGACTTTTTAATAAAAGATATATAAGGACTGTGACCAAAATTTAAAAAAAAAACTCTTAAAATTCAACAGTAAGAAAACAAACAACCTGATTTAAAAGTGGACAAAAGATCTGAATAGGCGGCTCACCAGAGAAGATGTACAAATTGAAAATAAGCATATTAAAGGATGCTCAATATCATATGCCATTAGGAAACTGAAAATTAGAACAACAATGAGATATCACCACAGCTATCAGAATGGCAAAAACCCAAGACACTTGCTGGCGAGGCTGTGGAGCAACAGGAACTTTCATTCGTTGCCGGTGGGAATGCAACACAATATTTTCGGTAGGAATGCAAAATGCCATTAGGAATGCAAAACTTTGGAAGACAGTTTGGCAGTTTCTGACAAAACTAAACCATACTCTTACCATGTGATGGAGCAGTTGTGCTCCTTGGTATTTACCCAAATGAGTTGAAAACATGTCCACACAAAAACCTGCACGTAGAATCACTTTTAGGTATATACCCAAAGCATTGAAAGCAGGGTCCTGAAGAGATACATATATAGTCATGTTCATGGTAGTATTATTCACAATAGCCAAAATGTGGAAGAAACCCAAGTGTCCATTGACAGATGAATGGATAAACAAAATGTGGTACAGACATACAATGGAATATTATTCAGCCTTGAAAATGAAGGAAATTCTGGCATACATTACAGCATGGATGAATCTTGAGGATGTTATGCTAAGGGAAATAAGCCAGACACAGAAGGACAAATATTGTGATTCTGCTCACAAGAGATACACAGAGTTGTCAAAATCATAGGGACAGAAAGCAGAGTGCTGGTTGTCAGGGGCTGGGGGAAGGGGAATGGGAATTTACTCTTTAATGGGTATGGAGTTTCAGTTTTACAAGATGAAAAGGGATTTGAAAATGAGTGGTGGTGGCGGCGTTTGCACCACAATATGAATGTCCTCAATACCACTAAACTGTACATTTTTAAATGGTTAAGATGGTACATTTATGTCATGTGTATTTTGTCATAGTAAAAATAAATAAATAAATAAATAAAACCTGTACATGTACATTTACAGTACCTTTATCCATAACTGTCAAAAATTGGAAGGAACTAAGATGTCCTTCAGCAGGTAAATGGATAAATAAATTGTGGTGCAGCAAACAAAGAAATGTTATTTAGTGCTAAAAAGAAATGAGGCATCAAGCCAAAAAAAGACCTGGAGGAACCTTAAATGCATATTACTAAGTGAAAAAGCCCAACCTGAAAAGGCTACATACTCTATGATTCCGACTGTATGACATTCTGGAAAAGGTAAAATTCTGGAGACAGTCAGTTGCTAACGGCAAGGGGAGAGGGAGGGATGAATAGGTGGAATGCAGAGGATTTTCAGGGCAATATAACTATTCTGTATGATACTACAGCAACAGATGCATGTCATTTCACTATACATTTGTCAAAACCCATATAACGTATAACACCAAGAGTGAGCCCTAATTAAACTATGGACTTTGGGTGACACTGATGTGTCAGTGTAGGCTCATCAAATGTGACAAATATGTTTACTGGTCATTCACGTGGGACAAAGGAAATATCCTTTTAAAACTCAAGCAAACTGGGTGTTTGTCTTGTAACCTGTCGGAGGAAATAAGCTGTAATTTTTTAAAATGTGACCAATATGCCACTCTGGCGGGGATGCTGATAGTGGGCGGGGGCATGCACGTGTGGGGAGGAGGGTTATGGGAACTCTCTGTACTCTGTGCTCAGCTTTGCTTTGACCCCGAAACTGCTCTAAAAATAAGAGTCTATTTTTAAAAAACAGTAATGAAGAACTATAGCAAAAACTCAGTTTGTAATCAGAATGTTATGAAATATTTTGTCCAGATTCTCTCAGATCTCTTTGTAACAATTCACACCTCCCACCCGTTCCTCCTTGAAACTCTTGGCTCTTTGTACCATGCCGTCCTGGGTCTGCCTCACTCTGTTAGGGCACCTTCTCTGTCCTTATCCACCGAAGCTCCTGCTTTCTCTCCTAGACTTGCTGTAGGCACACCCCTCCGGGGTTCTCCTCAGGCATCCTTCTCTCTGAACCCACTCTCAGTTTTCAGTTACAAAGACCTATATGCACATGACCCCCGCATCACCAGGCAGCTCTGAACCGTCCACCACCAAACGCCAGCCAGACCTCACCCCGCCCCGGGACACCTCCCAGCGCCTGGAACTTGCCACATCTCAAGTTCATTTTCAAACCTAGCATCTATTCTGCCAAGATGAACGTGGTTCTCTCTGACTCCCAGGCTTGGAGCCTCCTTTGATTACACCTTCTCTCTGGATCCCCGCATCCAATCAGCCACCAGGTTCTGTGGATTCTTCCACGTGTTTCTTTCTTGCCAACCCTGCCATCACCACTGGAAGACAAGCCTTCTGTGCCTTCCGCCTGGCATTTCTCCTTCATCCTGCAACCCATCTTCCTGCCTCAAGTCTTCCCTTCACTTTTTCATGCTTTAATCTGAAACCAAATCTATTTTCTTCAAAATGTCTTTCCGTACAGGTTCCCTCTGTCTGCAGGAGCCTGTGTACTTGGGTCCCTGCCTTGAGCTACACTGCCCACAAGGTCTCTTCCCACCGTGAACCTCTTCGCAGCCATCACCTGGCATCTACCACATACGGCCTCCGTTTTAGTTACCTTCTTACCGGTGTCTGCACTCCCTTAACTAGACTTTAATGGCAGAACAAGTGCTTGCGGGTTACTTGAAAATGCCCACAAATACAGTAGGGCACCAACCCACAACATCCCCAGGGGCCCAGACAGCATTCTTCTGCTTCTTAGTGGTATCATCATTAATAATATTGTCATTATTTACAATAACAAGTGTTAAAGAGGATGGACCACATGTAAAATCACAGGCCAGAGGAGGCCATTGACCATCAATTATTGTCTCTGTTGTACCTTCCTGCTCATTCATTTCTTCATTTCCAACAATGGCCCTACTTAGGTGAGGGGGATAGTAAGTTAGGAGCTTAACATATACACACTCCTATACATAAAATAGATAACCAACAAGGACAGGGAACTACACTTGATATTGTGTAGTAACCTATAAGGGAAAAGAATCTGAAAAGGATTTTATATATATATATATATATATATATATATATATATATATATATATATATATGAATCATTGTGCTGTACACCTGAAACTAACACTATAATTGCAAATCAACTATACTCCAATTTTAAAAAAAGGCCCTATTTAGGTTTCTTAACCTATTTTTCTCTCCACATGCTGTTTATTCAGTCCTAGCATTTCTAACAAGTGCTTGCCTTTGAGCCTCCACTTTATGTTCTCTCTCAGTCACCATCCCCTACGTCCAGGTGCCAGCTGTTCACTGCCACCAGCCTGTTTCATCTAATTCTATTCTGTTGCCCTCAACCTTCCCAACCCTGAATATGTGAGATAATACATCCCTGCTCTTGACTGTGAACTTTTATTACCTTTAAAAATAAACATATGTTTACATACAGAAAGTTGTCCACCCATCATTCTAAAGAAAAGGCCTTTTTGTTTCGGGGGTTTGGGTTTTCATTTTTTGACAGGTAACTTGAGAATATAGGACACTTCTATACTGAAAATCTAAATTCCAGTTCAAAGGCCTTGTCCTCCAAGCAGTTATGCTTCCAATGGAGGTACTGATCTCCCAGATAGCTTTCACTTTACGAATGTGTGCATTTGTATATATTTCCTCATCATCTTTTTGTCAGTTTGTTCACTTTTTTGTATGCTTCTCATTCCTGCATCTCTGAGCTCTGCAGTTTAGCAGGTTCTGGCTCTTTAACGGGGATAAACTTGCTGTTGGACACAGCAAGAGTCCCACTGAACTTTCAACCATATCTGCCACCAGGGAACTTTGGACACCTTACACCAAGGGACTGAAAGGTGAGGAGAAGATCTCCACCACATCTGTGGTGCAGTAGGAGCTGAGAGTTAGGATTTGGAGGACTTCAGAATGTAGAGGATTATGGAAGCCATGGTCTTGGATTAAAGAAAAAAAAAAGAAAGAAAGAAAAGGGGATAATCCATTTGTCTTCAAAGTCCATCGGGTAAGGAGAGGGCAACACTTTCTTCCTGGCAGTAGTTCCCTTCTTTAGAGCTTAAATCCCTCACAATGTAATATAATTATTTCTTCTCTGGTTCTTTCATAAAACATTTTGTATCCTTGATGGTAGTAAAACCCCCCCCTCAATCTTTTAGGACAAAATAATCTCCGATCCCTTTATTTTTTTTCCTCAGCAAGATCAAAATTTTATTTAAGAAACATACCTAGGTAAGTTAAAAATTAATTCCAGGACACAACTTCAGAGTTCCAGGAATCAGCGAAGCTCAACAGGCATGAGCACTGCCTAGGTGACCTTTTTTTTTTTTCCAGTCCATGTTGTCAACAACCAGCACAGATGGTGAGCTTTTCCCAGGGCCGTGCTTTGCAGAATGTTTGCATGATTTTATTATTTCAAAGTTGAAAAAGAGCAAGGATTATGTGTCCCCTTAAAGAACAAAACCAAGCATCTTAAGTAGAAACCAACCCCCCTCCTTGTAAGACCATGTGCTGTGTATCCGTCTGAATGTATTAGAGGCAATGCGAGGGTAGGGGTCAACGTGTCACCACAGAGTGGACGAAATGCTGAACCAGAGGCTGAGATTCACCCCAGGACGTCCCCCAAGCGTGGCCCTGCCTTGGTCAGTCCTCTCGGTGTTAGTTGCTCATTGCAAAGTGAAAGGATTAGGCTAAACGACAGCGGTGTTCTCTTGAAGTCAAGAAATTCCATGCTATGGTGTGTTTCCTTATGATTCCATGTAGGCTTCCCCACCCAATAGTAAATCTTCAGGGCAGACACGTGGAATTGATTTCCCTTTTTCCACCCACATAGCACAACATACATTTATCTCTGATAGTGGCCCTCAAACTTGCCGGGCTTAAGAATCACCTGTAGTGATCTATGATGTCCTAGGGTTGTAGATGCCTCAGCCTTTTGTCCAGATGTTTGGATTTGGTCTGCGATGAGGCCCCAGAATTTGCATTTCGACCCATTTTCCAGGTGATTCTAATGCAGGTGGCACAGCACCACATTTGAGATTGGCCATTGCACACAGAGGGTACAAAATACACATTGCTGAATGACTAACAATTGTGATATCTGTCATTTTCTCCATTGGGCCACGGCTTATTTTCTGGATGTGCTTCTTCAATACTGCTGCCTTTTAAAGCTTTAAAAATCATTTCCTTATGATGAATATGTGATGATGGTGATTATTATCTGAATTGGGAGATGACTGTGATTTGTTCTGATTTGCTATTCCAGATTTTCTTATATTATCAAGTACTAGGGAAATAAAATGAATTTTCAATAGCTAAATAACATCATTTTCTCTCATCTTTCATTCTCTGAAACTCTGACAAGTCAGATAAGTATATTTTAAAGAATAGCTAATATCTGTTCATTTATTTTTATTTCAAGTGACATTTCAGCAGAAATGCAATAATATAAAATGATTTCACTTATCTAATGTTTTCATAATTAAGTTACAAAATGATTCCCTTTTGCCTTTAAATGACCGGGGAATCTTTTGGCATTGTTTTTGCTTTTTTTTTAAACTCAATCTCAGAGGTACTGCTCCAATGTACAACTTTGTAGTGCCTCATCTGACCATTTAAAAAAGTATAGCTTGTAAAGCAGTGTTTAGATTTCCACAGCATTAGAATATTCTGCATGAAAATGCAATAAAGTCATAATAGGAGACAGGACAGAGGGTGGAAACAGTGCCTGGGACAGGTGTTAGGTGCCACAGTGTGAGACATAAGCCAAGCCTGGGCCACCACAGGAGCTTCATCTGGCCTCTTGCTTTCAGTCTTATTCCTTCACTCATTCTCCACCCAGGAGCCAGAGAAGCCTTTTAAAACATAAATCTGTGGGCTTCCCTGGTGGCACGGTGGTTGAGAGTCCGCCTGCCAATGCAGGGGACACGGGTTCGTCCCCAGTCCGGGAAGATCCCACATGCCAGGGAGCGGCTGGGCCCGTGAGCCATGGCCGCTGAGCCTGTGCGTCTGGAGCCTGTGCTCCACAACAGGAGAGGCCACAACAGTGAGAGGCCCGCGTACCGCAAAAAATAAATAAATAAAAATAAATAAATCTGCTTACACTGCTGTTACGGGCTGAACTATGCTCCCTCCTCCCCAATTCCTCCATTTAAGTCCTAACGCCCAGGACCTCAAGAATACGACTGTATTTGGAGACAGGGCCTTTAAAGAGGTAATTAAGGTAAAACGAGGTCATGAGGGTGGGCCCTAATCCAATATGACCGGTGTCCGAAGAGGACATGAGGACACAGACACACACAGAGGAAAGACCACGTGAGAACAAAGGAGAAAACAGCCATCTACAAGCCAAGGAGAGAGGCCTCGAGAGAAACTAATCCTGCTGACAACCTCATCTCAGACTTGCAGCCTCCAGAAACGTGAGAAAATAAATTCCCGTTGTTTAAGCCCCCCAGTCTGTGGTATTTTGTTATGGCAGCCCAAGCACACTAATACAGCCTCCCTCTCTCTCTCTCTTTCTCTCTCTCTTTCTCTCTCTCTCACACTCACACACACACACACACACACACACACACAAATACTCCACCCCCACTACTGCCACATTTCCTTTAAGAATTTCCAGCATCTACCGTTTCCCTTAGGATGGAGACCCGTACACTGATCTCAGCCTGTGAGGCCCTGCGTGTGGGCCCTGCCACGCCTCCATTCAGCCACTGGACACCCTGCATCTCTGTTTGCAGCCACGATGTTCTTCCTGTGACGTATCCCTCACTCCCCAGCACCTTGCACAGGTTTTTCCTCTGCCCAGAACACTTTCCCCCACCCCCTCCCACCCGGTCAGCTTCTAACAGTCCTTCAATACCAGCTTGAACGTCCTTCTTTACGAGCTCCATCACAGACACTTTCACCACAGCAGACCCTTCTATAAACTCTCATGGTCCTTAGACATTTCCTCCATGATATATAGAATTTTTCCTCCATGTACAGACTTAAAAAAATTTTTTTATATGCATTCGTCTGATTATGTTATTCATGAGCTCTAAGAGGGCAGGGACCATGTCTCTTTTGCTCCCTATTGAATTCCCAGGGCCTCACAGAGGGCCTGGCACATAGTAGGTGCTCAACCAATAATTGTTGAATCAATGAATTTATACCTACTGCTGGTCTTGGGGAAATGGATGGGTCAGAGTGTACAATAGAAAGGGGACTAGTTAACAACCCTGGGTATAGGATGAGCTCCATCAGTGGCTGAAAGCTGACCTTAGAAACAAGTCCCCTCTATTTGCAAGATGATCTTTAGTCACCAGAACTAGCAATTACTGATTCCACTCCACTGCCGATACAGACACTAAACACCCAACTGGCCCTCAGCTGGGCAATGGGAGGCCCTGCATTCACCCTGAACTTGACTTTGACACCATTTCCTATGACCTCTACCCCTCTAAAACTCAAGGTTCCCCAGAATTCCCCAACCCTTGGCATCCTTTGGCCACTTGCTTGCCTTCTGGCCACTTGTTCTCCCAGCCTACCCCTCCCTCCTATCCCCTTAGGAAGCAGTTTTTCTTGTGAACTTGTCATTATTCTCAAACCTGGCAGAGCATAACAATCACACAGAGCCATTTTAAGAGCAACATTCCTGGGCCCCAGCCCCACAGATTACCAAGTTCACCTGGAAAGAAAGCATCGTCTGTTGCCATCTGTTCTTAAGTGATGAGCCACACTATCTTGGCCTCTCTCAGTGTTAGAGTAAATTTATTTGAGTGGCTGAACTAGCTTAACTGTTTTCCAAACAGTGGCCTGGGATGATATGAAATTTGCTAAGCACTGTGTGAGGTCCTAGCTGTATGATGACAACTGGCATTTGTGCTGTGGCTCAGAGTTGGCAGATTCCTCCTTAGCCCTCCTCTCGTTTGCTTCTCCCAACCCTGTGAAGGCAGGAGAGAGAGCACAGCCACAAGGCCTCGTCATGGGCAGGGACACCGTGGTAAGTTCCCTGCCCGGGTTACATATTAGAAATGGCAATTGTGCCACAGGTCAAACTTCTAAGCGCACGGAGCAGAAGTGGTCACTACCTGGCATCCATGGCCCTTCTCTCTGCCATTAAAACCACTACCTAATGCTTTCTGATTTCCGAATGAAAGCTGAGGTGAAATCAACGTGGCCTAATAGAAATGCATTTAATAATTATTTCTTAAATGTCTCCTGAGTGCAAGTGCTCATCTAGCAGCTCAGTGACGCAGCAGTAGCAAAGCACATCAGGACCTCACTCACACAGCACGCTTTCTGATGGGCAGAGCCCAGGGTGGCTGCCCCTTTCAGAGAAGGCTCATTGGATGCCCAAATTCATGACAGTAATGAAATGGATACTAAGAATGTCTGTTTGAAAAGCATTTCTTTAAATAGGTTATCCTTAGGCTAATACACAAAATACACATTTCCACTAAAACCAAATAACCAGAAACATTTTTTTTTGTTTCTTTTTGCAATACGCGGGCCTCTCACTGTTGTGGCCTCTCCCGTCGCGGAGCACAGGCTCCGGACGCGCAGGCCCAGCGGCCATGGCTCACGGGCCCAGCCGCTCCGCGGCATGTGGGATCTTCCTGGACTGGGGCACAAAGCCGTGTCCCCTGCATCGGCAGGCGGACTCTCAACCACTGCGCCACCAGGGAAGCCCCAGAAACATTTTTAAGGCATGGTTTTACTACTGCCTTGTAACCCCAGAGGAAAAGAAATACAACACAGAAAGACTGAAGGGGATTCTTTTTTTTAAATTTCTAGACCACTTGTCACCTGTGTGCCACGTGCAAACCACTTCACCTCTTCCTGCCTCAGTCTCCTTACCTGCAAGATGAGAACTACAACAGCACCAATCCCAAGGTGTTAATGCAAAGAACAAATGAGCTAACAGCTCCAAAGCACCCAGGACAGTGCTGGACACACAATATGCCAACCTCTGAAGCCCCTGTTATTTCCATTCAAGTCATGTTTCGAAGGCATTTCTTTTCACCTGTGAATGCTGGATTTAATCTTCTACTTCCCACATCCTCTTAGGTTGCCTTTCTGCCTTCCCTGAAACTCACAATCACTCCCAATTGAATATCCACCATGAATTTAATTAAAGTTCTGTTAGCATCTACCTCTTCTAGACCATTGACGAGGCTGTTAGATAAAATGTAATAAAGGTCCCTCGAGCAGCCCAGCAGACATTGCTATTAATCATTGTTTACTTCTCCACAGCCTGTGTTCATACTGGATGGCCATTTCCAAACCCAGTTGAATAAACTCACCTAATATGACTTTATTTTTTTTTAATGGTGTCAAGCACCTTTCAAAAGCCATGGTACATAGCGGTGCTGAGTGGAAGCCCTGGCTTCTCCCCTAACCTGGGCTGGCACGGCTGAGGATGGATTTTGAGCACCTGTGGGCAGCGATGTTCCCTCCTCGATACTCTCCCTCCATCACTCATGCCCCCCCTCCCATGCACACAAATGAAAATCTCTCAAACTCCACTGTTAGAAATCCTGTCCTTGAACAATCTCTTCCCAAAAATCTTCCCAGCTACCCTGGAAAGGGTGATAGAGGAAGTGCATATTGTTATTAATGTCTTTAAATTACTTCTGGAACAAGGCAATTGATAAACTAAATATATCTCATTCCGAATGGACTCCAGTTCTATTCCTCTGGGCCCACCAGGCCAGGCCCCCCATGGCAAGACTGAGCGCAGCCTGCCCGTGTGCGTCTGTGTAGGGAGTGGACATGAAGGCAAGGCAAAAAAAAGGAGGCATCAGGTGGACAGGGTCACACTGAACACAATCTCCTCTCTTTCCCCAGAGCTGACTGATCCAACACTGCTTCTTTCTGCAACCCACACCCCCAGCCTAAAGTATCTGCTACAACCCCAGCAGACTGGTCACAGCTGAGTTTATAAACACCTGCTCCCTCTCACCTTCTCAAATGTCTGTGAGGTGTTTATATGTGGTTTAGAGGTATACAGTTCAGGGCTTGAAGGCAAATGATCCGGGTTCTAGCCCTGACTTCAGCACTTCCTATCAATTTCCTCACCTTGAACATAAAAGTAGTAACTGCTACCGCAAAGAGCTGTGGTAAAGATTCACAGAGATTCTATACATGATGTCAAGCATCACTCAAACCTCCTTGCTGCTAGGGGAGAAAAATTAGGTTATGTTGACAGGGAATTTTTCAGAGAACAAAGAGAGTGAAGTTTAGTGAATCTGTCAATTTGTGTACCTTTGATGGTTTCGGTTTAAATCATACTCTGATCTTAAATAACAGCCAGAAAGGACCTGTGAGGTCCTCTGGCCCAATGTCTTACTCTAATCAGGAAGCCCTGACAGCCTTGCTACTCAAAGTGTGGTGCTTGGACCAGCAGCATCAATACCACCTGGGAGTTTTTAGAAATGTAGACCCTTGGTTCCCACCATCAATCTACTCACCTCATTCAAGAATCTGAATTTTGACAAGATGATTTGTATGCACATTAAAGTTTAAGATCACTGCCCTACATAATACCCTTTATAGATGGTCTGAGAATCAATAGCTTAACAAAGCCATAGTGTGTGTGTGTGTGTGTGTGTGTGTGTTTGTGTGTGTGTGTGTGTGTGTGTGTGTGAGTGAGTGAGTGAGTGAGTGAGTGAGTGAGTGAGTGAGAGAGAGAGAGGGTGCCCAGGGATTAGAGCATTCAAATGTCATAAAATTCCTTTCCAGAGGCAATGAACTTTTGAGTGGGCTATTCTAAAAATGAAGAGAGAGCTCATACATATGTAAATTCTCATCTTATTTATTTTGACCTTGAACCAAGCTTACTGATTCTTATTTTCCTCCTTTCTGCTCTCTGAGTCACTTGATTTCCCCTGTTTGTTTTGTAATTCCTCTTTGGGGAATTGGGCACTTCAGTGCCAGGAGGGATTAATATTTATCCTATTTTCAACCCAGTTTCTGGATAGGTGGCAGTTTGTTCAGCCCCAGGACTGCCTGCAGATGTGGGTGTGGATGAAGACCCATGCATACCAGGACTTGTGAACCTGTGAGTTCAAGTTCAACCAAAACAGAGGGTAGAGTATAATCCAGGTTCCCCTTGGTCTCCAGTTTTTGCACTGCCATCTGACAAACACTGGCCTGCAAAATCCAAAGATGCATTGCCCTTCAGTGGCTTCACTGGAAGAAGATTCAGGAGAGCCTGAAACCCCCTCCTGGCTCCTTTAAGCCTTTTTCCAGGCTCATCCTCTGCAAGATGCCCAACCACAGATTTCCACTTTCCTGAATCCCTCTAAATTACATATGGTCTCGGATTTAAACATATATATACATATTTCAGAATCACTACAGGTTTTTCAACTAGATTACAGTTTTCCAAATGAGCAGAAACATGTCTCAACAACTTTGGGGAGGCACCAAGGCAACACTTAGAATCACTAAGAAACTATGTGTCTTGGAGACTTGGACTTCCTGAGCCTCTGTTTCCTCAACTGTGAAACAGAAATAATAATAATTATCATGAGAATTAAGCAGCAAAAAAGGATTAACACACAGAAAGTACACAATGAAGACAATTGGCCACAGAAATCAGACAAGCCCAGCACCACCATATCCTCTTCTCTCCCTTCAGTGGAGGAGCAAGAAGGTAGTAGAATGGCTGCTCGCATAATACAATATGGGTCCTGGTTTCCTTAGTATCCATCATTGAATTTCTCTTTGTTCATCGAACAATTTGCATGTCAGTAAGAAGCCTTGAAAATGACCGCAGAGAGCTGGCTGAATGAAAAGTGGGAAATGCCTAATGTAACCCAAGTGACAAATTCTCATTTTCCTGTCCTCTGAAATGCATGAAATTTCCCTGCAAGGTTTGGGTCCCCTTCTATGTGGGAAGAGCATCTGAACGTCAGACGGGGCGGGGGGGGGCGGGTAGAAGCGAGACGAAGAGAGGATACCTGATGCAGACAGTAAAGTGAATGAGATCGAAGCTAATTAGACGCTTCTGAAATACCCACGTCTTCTAAAAACCAGGAGAAAACACGGATGAGCTGCAGCTGGCAGATTGCACCTTGTTGCCTAGCACTGGCTGAAGTGACTGGGAGCTGCTAGGCAACCCATCCTCCTGGGCTCAGTGATCCAGCAAACTCTAGACAGATGCTGTTCCTCCGCTACCCCGCCACCCCTCACAATTCTCTCATCTGCGAGATTCACACCTGATTAATGTTTCCTCTGGACTTCTTTCCGTTTGGATAGGGCACTGCGACGTGCAGGATTGCCCGTGCTCAAGTGAGCCTGGCTGCCAACCTAAAGAATGCCTCCCGGCAAAAAAACAAATGACTCTCTAAAAATTAAACTGTTGGGAGATTGAAGCTTGAAACTCTGGAGTGCAGGGCGAGAATCTGAACCATTTCTTGTAGAAATTACCAAATTACCACCTGCATCAAAAGCAGATTTGTCTGGTACTGATGAGAATGCCCTGAGCCAGATTGCAAAGTCACCCACGTCTATTCTCATCACCCTAAGTTATTTGGGGGGAGGGGAGGTGCTTTTCCCTAGCAGGGAGCTTCCTCTAACTGTTCACAGGGTTTAGTCTTTCCAGCAAACCTGCTCCATCCTATGAAAGAGCTGAGTGTAAATACAAATGATTGATAACAGCTTACTCTTACCTTAGCCTCCTCTCCTCAGGAGTGTTTACATCGTAAGGATGCAAGGCAGAATTTCAGGAAGGAGGCAGAGAAAGCAATTTTTTGTCCTTCTTTCTTCCCTCTCTTCCTTCCTGTTTAACAAAAATCATAATGCAAAAGTGGTGACCTATTTAGCTGGGCTGCTTACTAGTTCCTGCTCTCCAGGAACCTCTGATGATAAAAGATATTAAACTATTCAAGAGAGTAGTGTTGATCACACACTATTAAAGAGAGTTACTTGCTCTAGTTTTGCCAGATTTCAGGTACATTGGAGCTTTCTGGATTAATGAGAGAGGTTTTCATTCTGAGCAGGGCATTACTATTGCTCCCTTTCCATTTATTCAGTGTTTATAACTTCTCAAAGTGTTTCCACATCTATTACCCCACTGTTCTATAAACACCTATGCTCTGATGCACGTAAGTTAATTACACTGCTTTTCATTTAGGATAGAGAGAGAGACTGAAGAAAACTGCAGAGCATAGTGGGAATGAATTTCAGTCCACAAACTCAGGTGCAATGGAAATTCCACTCTATTTAGGTCAACTTAATTTGGAATTGAGGCCCATCCAAATGGACTGGAAAAATTCAGTATCAGTCATTTTCGCCCTAGAATCCAGAAGGCTTGGGAAGTGCCTGGAAAATAGAGCGAAATTCCCTTACCCCGAGTCTATGGTAGTTACTGTGGTATTCTCAGATCCAGGCTCATGTGGTCCCTTGAAGCTCTTGCCTTCCATCCCACAGGTGACGCACCATATCTTTGCTGAGTCCTGGAGTCTAGAGACCTCCAGCCACCACCAACCATCTCCTGTGAGGTCCCTGACACACCTTCACCCTCTGATCTCCAGCCTTTCCTATCCTGAGGGAATCGTCTCTCCTTTGCTACACCCAAGACTGTTCTTCTTCTTGACTACCCCCAAAACGCTCCACACCCACCAATCTTGAGTTATGCCTTCGATGGCTTAGATTTCAGGAAAATACAAAAGCAATAATTTTCAACTGGTTCTTCGAGTTTCACCAATTATTTGTTCTCAAGAATTTGAATCACATGTGACCAACAAGGGCTTAATTTCCAAAATATACAAACAGCTCATACAACTCAGTAACAAAAAACAAACAACCCAATCAAAAAATGGGCAGAAGATCAAAATAGACATTTCTCCAAAGAACACATACAGATGACCAACAGGCACATGAAAAGATGCTCAACATCGCTAATTATTAGAGAAATGCAAATCAAAACTACGATGAAGTATCACCTCACACCGGTCAGAATGGCCATCGTTTAAAAAGTCTAGAAATAACAAATGCTGGAGAGCGTGTGGCGAAAAGGGAACCCTCCTACACTGTTGGTGGGAATGTAAACTGGTGTAGTCACTATAGAAAACAGTGTCAAGATTCCTCAAAAAACTAAAAACAGAGTTGCCATATGACCCAGCAATCCCACTTCTGGGCATATATCCAGACAAAACTATAATACAAAAAGATACATGCACCCCTGCGTTCATAGCAACACCATTCACAATAGCCAAGACATGGAAACAACCTAAATGTTGATCAACAGATGAAGAGATAAGGAAGATGTGATATATATATACAATGGAATACCACTCAGCCATCAAAAAGAATGAAATAATGTCATTTGCAGCAACATGGATAGAACTAGAGATTATCATACTAAGTGAAGTAAATCAGAAAGAGAGACAAATACCATATGATATCACTTATATGTGGAATCTAAAATATGACACAAATGAACTTATCTACGAAACAGAAACAGACTCACAGACATAGAAAACAGACTGGTGGTTGCCAAAGGGGATGGGGGCTGAGGGAGGGATGGATTGGGAGTTTGGGATTAGCAGATGCAAACTACTGATATTATATACAGAATGGATAAACAACAAGGTCCTACTGTATAGCACAGGGAGCTATATTCAATATCCTGTGATAAACCATAATGGAAAAGAATATGAAAAAGAATGTGTGTGTATATATATATATATGTATAACTGAATCACTTTGCTGTACAGTAGAAATGAACACCACATTGTAAATCAACTATACTTCAATAAAATAATTTTTTTAAATTAATTTATTTACTATTTATTTTTGGCTGCATTGGGTCTTCGTTGCTGCGCGTGGGCTTTCTCTAGTTGCGGCGTGTGGGCTACTCTTTGTTGCGGTGCGTGGGCTTCTCATTGTGGTGGCTTCTCTTGTTGCGGAGCACGGTCTCTAGGTGTGCGGGCTTCAGTAGTTGTGGCTTGCGGGCTCTAGAGCACAGGCGCAGTAGTTGTGGCACATGGGCTTAGTTGCTCCACGGCATGTGGGATCTTCCCGGACCAGGGCTCAAACCCGTGTCCCCTGCATTGGCAGGTGGTTTCTTAACCACTGCGCCACCAGGGCAGTCCAATAAAATAAACTTTGAAAGAAGGATTTGAATCACAAATGGATTTGCACTAATGATATTTTTACAGTGTCTTCACAGAATTTTCACTGAAAACTTTGTATATATATACTTTTTAACATCTTTATTGGAGTATAATTGCTTTACAATGGTGTGTTAGTTTCTGCTTTATAACAAAGTGAATCAGTTACACATATACATATGTTCCCATATCTCTTCCCTCTTGCGTCTTCCTCCCTCCCACCCCTCTAGGTGGTCACAAACCACCACAGAGCTAATCTCCCTATGCTATGTGGCTGCTTCCCACTAGCTATCTATTTTACGTTTGGTAGTGTATATATGTCCATGCCAGTCTCTCACTTTGTCACAGCTTACCCTTCCCCCTCCCCATATCCTCAAGTCCATTCTCTAGTATGTCTGTGTCTTTATTCCCATCTTACCCCTAGGTTCTTCATGACTTTTTTTTTCCCTTAGATTCCATATATATATATATGTGTTAGCATACGGTATTTGTTTTTCTCTTTCTGACTTACTTCACTCTGTATGACAGACTCTAGGTCCATCCACCTCACTACAAAAATATCAATTTCGTTTCTTTTTATGGCTGAGTAATATTCCATTGTATATATGTGCCACATCTTCTTTATACATTCATCCGAGGATGAACACTTAGGTTGCTTCCAAGTCCTGGCTATTGTAAAGAGAGCTGCAATGAACATTTTGGTACATGACTCTTTTTGAATTATGATTTTCCCAGTAGTGGGATTGCTGGGTCGTATGGTAGTTATATTTGTAGTTTTTTAAGGAACCTCCATTCTGTTCTCCATAGCGGCTGTATCAATTTACATTCCCACCACCAGTGCAAGAGTGTTCCCTTTCCTCCACACCCTCTCCAGCATTTATTGTTTCTAGATTTTTTGATGACGGCCATTCTGACTGGTGTGAGATGATATCTCATTGTAGTTTTGATTTGCATTTCTCTAATGATTAATGATGTTGAGCATTCTTTCATGTGTTTGTTGGTAATCTATATATCTTCTTTGAAGAAATGTCTATTTAGGTCTTCTGCCCATTTTTGGATTGGGTTGTTTGTTTTTTTGTTACTGAGCTGCATGAGCTGCTTGTAAATCTTGGAGATTAATCCTTTGTCAGTTGCTTCATTTGCAAATATTTTCTCCCATTCTGAGGGTTGTCTTTTGGTCTGGTTTATGGTTTCCTTTGCTGTGCAAAAGCTTTGAAGTTTCATTAGGTCCCATGTGTTTATATTTGTTTTTATTTCCATTTCTCTAGGAGGTGGGTCCAAAAGGATCTTGCTGTGATTTATGTCATAGAGTGTTCTGCCTATGTTTTCCTCTAAGAGTTTGATATTTCTGGCCTTACATTTAGGTCTTTAATCCATTTTGAGCTTATTTTTGTGTATGGTGTTGGGAGTCTTCCAATTTCATACTTTTACATGTCGCTGTCCCGTTTTCCCAGCACCACTTATTGAAGAGGCTGTCTTTTCTCCACTGTTTTTCTTGCCTCCTTTATCAAAGATAAGGTGACCATATGTGTGTGGGTCTATCTCTGGGCTTTCTATCCTGTTCCATTGATCTATATTTCTGTTTTTGTGCCAGTACCATACTGTCTTCATTACTGTAGCTTTGTAGTATAGTCTGAAGTCAGGGAGCCTGATTCCTCCAGCTCCATTTTTCGTTCTCAAGATTGCTTTGGCTATTCGGGGTCTTTTGTGTTTCCATACAAATTGTGAAATTTTTTGTTCTAGTTCTGTGAAAAATGCCAGTCGTAGTTTGACAGGGATTGCATTGAATCTGTAGATTGCTTTGTGTAGTAGAGTCATTTTCACAATGTTGATTCTTCCAATCCAAGAACATGGTATATCTCTCCATCTATTTGTATCATCTTTTATTTCTTTCATCAGTGTCATAATTTTCTGCATACAGGTCTTCTGTCTCCTTAGGTAGGTTTATTCCTAGATATTTTATTCTTTTTGTTGCAATGGTAAATGGGAGTGTTTTCTTAATTTCACTTTCAGATTTTTCATCATTAGTGTATAGGAATGCCAGAGATTTCTGTGCATTAATTTTGTATCCTGCTACTTTACCAAGTTCATTGATTAGCTCTAGTAGTTTTCTGGTAGCATCTTTAGGGTTCTCTATGTATAGTATCATATCATCTGCAAACAGTGACAGCTTTACTTCTTCTTTTCTGATTTGGATTCCTTTTCTTTCTTTGTCTTCTCTGATTGCTGTGGCTAAAACTTCCAAAACTATGTTGAATAACAGTGGTGAGAGTGGGCAACCTTGTCTTGTTCCTGATCTTAGTGGAAATGGTTTCAGTTTTTCACCATTGAGGACGATGCTGGCTGTGGTTTTGTCATATATGGCCTTTATTATGTTGAGGAAAGTTCCCTCTATGTCTACTTTCTGCAGGGTTTTTATCATAAATGGGTGTTGAATTTTGTCAAAAGCTTTTACTGCATGTATTGAGATGATCATATGGTTTTTCTCCTTCAATTTGTTAATACGGTGTGTCACACTGATTGATTTGCATATATTGAAGAATCCTTGCATTCCTGGAATAAACCCCACTTGATTATGGTGTATGATCCTTTTAATGAGCTGATGGATTCTGTTTGTTAGTATTCTGTTGAGGATTTTTGCATCTATGTTCATCAGGGGTACTGGCCTGTAGTTTTCTTTCTTTGTGACATCTTAGTCTGGTTTTGGTATCAGGGTGATGGTGGCCTTGCAGAATGAGTTTGGGAGGGTTCCTCCCTCTGCTAAATTTTGGAAGAGTTTGAGAAAGATAGGTGTTAGCTCTTCTCTAAATGTTTGATACAATTCGCCTGTGAAGCCATCTGGTCCAGGGCTTTGGTTTGTTGCAAGATTTTTAATCACCGTTTCAATTTCAGTGCTTTTGATTAGTCTGTTCATATTTTCTATTTCTTCCTTGTTCAGTCTCGGAAGGTTGTGCTTTTCTAAGAATTTGTCCATTTCTTCCAGGTTGTCCCTTTTTTTGGCATAGAGTTTCTTGTAGTAATCTCTCATGATCTTTTGTATTTCTGCAGTGTCAGTTGTTACTTCTCCTTTTTCATTTCTAATTCTATTGATTTGAGTCTTCTCCTTTTTTTTTGATGAGTCTGGCTAATGGTTTATCAATTTTGTTTACCTTTTCAAAGAACCAGCTTTTAGTTTTACTGATCTTTGCTATTGTTTCCTTCATTTCTTTTTCATTTATTTCTGATCTGGTCTTTTTTTTTTGTTTTTTGCGGTACACGGGCCTCTCACTGTTGTGGCCTCTCCCATTGCGGAGCACAGGCTCCGGACGCGCAGGCTCAGCGGCCATGGCTCACAGGCCCCGCCGCTCTGCGGCATGTGGGATCTTCCCAGACCAGGGCATGGACCTGTGTCCCCTGCATCGACAGGCGGACTCTCAACCACTTCGCCACCAGGGAAGCGCTGATCTGATCTTTATGATTTCTTTCCTTCTGCTAACTTTGGAGGTTTTTGTTCTTCTGTCTCTAATTTCCTTAGGTGCAAGGTTAGGTTGTTTATTTGAGATTTTTTCTGTTTCTTAAGGTAGGATTGTATTGCTATAAACTTCCCTCTTAGAACTGCTTTTGCTGCATCCCATAGGTTTTGGGTAGTCGTGTCTCCATTGTCATTCATTTCTAGGTATTTTTTGATTTCCTCTTTGATTTCTTCAGTGATCACTTGCTTATTAAGTTGTGTATTGTTTAGCCTCCAAGTGTTTGTTTTTTTTACAGATCTTTTCCTGTAATTGATATCTAGTCTCATAGTGTTGTGGTCGGGAAAGACAGTTGATACGATTTCAATTTTCTTATATTTACCAAGGCTTTATTTGTGACCCAAGATATGATCTATCCTGGAGAATGTTCCATGAGCACTTGAGAAAAATGTGTATTCTGTTGTTTTTGGATGGAATGTCCTATAAATTTTAATTAAGCCCATCTTGTTTAATGTATCATTTAAAGCTTGTGTTTCCTTATTTATTTTCATTTTGGATGATCTTTCCATTGGTGAAAGTGGGGTGTTAAAAGTCCCCTACTATGATTGTGTTACTATCGATTTCCCCTTTTATGGCTGTTAGTATTTGCCTTATGTATTCAGGTGCTCCTATGTGGGGTGCATAAATATTTACAATTGTTATATCTTCTTCCTGGATTGATCCCTTGATCATTATGTAGTGTCCTTCTTTGTCTCTTGTAATAGTCTTTATTTTAAAGTCTATTTTGTCTGATATGCGAATTCAATGAGTTTTATAATTTTAACTCTTACATTTAGGTCTTTGACCCATTTTGAGTTAAGTTTCGTATATGCTATAAGGTAAGGGTCCAACTCCGTTCTTTTGCATGTGGATATGCATTTCCCCAACACCGTTTGTTGAAAAGACTGTCCTTTCCCCCACTGAATAGTCTTGGCACCCCTGTCAAAAATCAACTGACCACGTATGTCACTGAACACTTTTAACCCTGATAACAGCACATCATTCCTACAATGTGTATAGCACCTGCTGCATGCCCAGCAGTTTGCTAAGTGAAGATGAATAAAACACAGTTTCAAGGAGCTCAGAAGCACCCAGAGGAGGCCAGAGAGAAACCCAACTAATACAAGGAGGCAGCATGTGATATGTGCTGAAATAGAGGCACACCCAAAACCCTGAGGGGCCCATAGGAAAGCACAGTTAATTCCGGCAAGGGAGACTGGGGAAGTTTTCACAGCACGGGTGGTTTTTCAAGCTCTGCCTTGGCATAGGGATTGGCTTTCCTCATGCAGAGCTGGGTGGAGGAAAACCGTACAGAAAAAATGAAAGGTACGAGTGTCTCTCATGCCACCACCTCAGACATGGAGCAGATTTGCAGAGCCAGTGGAGATAGGGATGGTGATAGGGCTTGGGACAGGGAGGGAGGGAAAGAGATAGGGAGCTGGGTTTCTACATCTCCTTTCCTCGAGTGGCTTTGCAGGGCTGGCGAAGCAAGATATCTGATCCAAAACTCCAGGCCGCTAACTGGTCAAAGCCTCTTAAGTCCCAAATGTTGACTCAGTCCATTTTCCACTGGGGCAGAGCACAGAGAGCTGGACCCAAGGGTCACAAAGCCCTGGCTGGGATCTGTGTGGTCTGGCATGGAGCCAGCAAGCAAGAGACCAGTCAACTCACAGGGCTCAGAGAAGCCTCAGTGTCAAGCCTAGGCAGCAGCTGAATGAAGAGACCACAGAGTGAGTGCTGTTTCCTCGGCAAGTCAGGAAAGTTTGGAAAGGAAACAGTTCCTAGGCTGGGCCTCTGACCATGGGGCCTGGTGACTGGAGGGAGACAGAATGGGCGGGGGTGTCATGGAAGCCTGGCAGGGCTCAGGGAACCAGCTCTGCCTCCTGCAGAAGTGCAGTGTGCATGCATCGTTCCCCAGAGGGACAAGTGGTCCTTTGCCCAGGCTAGTGTTTTCGAACATTTATGACCACAACCCAGAGTCAGAAAGACATGTTACATCATGACGCCTTACACATACTGTATACACATACGTAATTGAAATAAACATCTCATAAAATAATTCCTCTTGGAACAGAATAAAATGTGCTGAGGTTGGGCAGTTCCAGAGTTAATTCCACACTTTACAGCATCAGCTCTGGAACCGGGTTTTTCTCCATCTTTTCCTTCTGCCATCCTCAGCACGCTGGCTACTTCCTTGACATCACAATATGCCTGCCGTAGCCCCAGGTAACGCTTCACACAGCTGATTTCAGAGACATGAAAGGACCTGTTCTTCTCTCCTGTCTCTTTTTAAAAGTAAAGAAACTTGTAGACTTTTTAATGATGGCTGGAGAGGGTATGGAGAAGAGGGAACCCTCGTACACTGTTGGTGGAAATGTAAGTTGGTGCAGCTGCTGTGGAAAACAGTATGGAGGTTCCTCAGAAAACTAAAAATTGGATTACTGTATGATCCAGCAATCTTACTCCTGGGCAAAAACTAAAATATAGCAAAAACTAAAATCCAGACAAAACTAAAATTCAAAAAGATCCATGCACCCCTGTGTTCATAGCAGCGCTATTCACAATAGCTAAGACATGAAAACAACCTAAATGTCCATCAACAGAGGAATGGATAAAGAAGATGTGGTACATATATATACAGTGGAATACTACTCAGCCATAAAAAGGAACGGAACAATGCCATTTGCAGCAACACGGATACAACTAGAGACTGTTATACTAGGTGAAGTAAGTCAGAAAGACACATACCGTATAATATCACTTATATATGGAATCTAAAATATGACACATGCGAACCTATCTATGAAACAGAAACAGAATCACAGACATAGAAAACAGACTTGTGGTTGCCAAGGGAGAGTGGGGTGGGGGAGGGATGGAGTGGGAGGTTGTGGTTAGCAGATGTTAAGCTTTTATATATAGAATGGGTAAATAACAAGGTCCTACAGTACAGCACAGGGAACTATATTCAAAATCCCATGATAAACCATAATGGAAAAGAATATTTAAAAAAGAATTTATATATATATATATATCTCATATATGAATCGTTTTGCTGTATAGCAGAATTTAACACATTGTAAATCAACTATACTTCAATAAAAACATGTTTATACAATTTTTTAAAAAGTAAAGAAACTTAACCTAGAAGCCCCCTTAGCTTACTACTCAGTGTGATCCTCAGACTGGCAGCATGTGACTTTACCTCCCCTGGGGGCTTGTTAGAAATACCTTCACCCCAACCCAGACCTACAGACTCAGACTCTGCATTGTAGCAAAATCCCAGGTGATTCACATGGGCAATCAAGCTTCAGAAATGTCTCCACCGCTGATTTCCCATCCTTGGCCAGAACTGCATCACACATTCAAACTGAAACCAATTACTGGCAGGCAGACTAGAATTACCATTATTGGCTTAGGTTAATCAAAATTCACCCCCAGGGACTTCCCTGGAAGTCCAGTGGCTAAGACTCCATGCTTCCATTGCAGGGGGTATAGGTCTGATCCCTAGTGGGGGAACTAAGATCCCCCATGCCACAAGGCGAGGCCAAAAACAAACAAAAAAATTCACCCCCAGGGGCTGAGGAGGAAGTCTAGTTTTCTTTGAAGCTGGTTACCTGAACAACATCAAGACTCTTATCAGTAAGAAAGAAGAGATTGGGGGAAAGTTTTTGGTAGGCAGCTAACAAAGCGTATCCCAGGGAGACAGACCAATAAGCAGGTAAATTATAAAACAGTGTGATAAGTACTAAGATTGAGATATTAAATGTGCTGTTAGAGCCCAGAGGGAAAAAAAATCAACTAACTGCTTTGGGATGTTGAAGAAAACTTCACAGAACATGTGACACCTTAGGAGCGTTGTGAAGGATGAATAAGAGCTTTCCTGCAGACACCAGGTTGAAGGGTATTCCAAGCAAAATGAATAGTATGTGCAAAGACAAAATGTGTTGCAGCATATTTTTCTTTTGCAACTCTGTGAATTCCTCCTGAATTCATCACTAAAAGCTCTGGATCATGGGATGCGTTGGGAGAGAGAAGATGCACCAGAAGATATGGCTGGAGAAAGCGGATAGAGCTGGGAGTTACGCTGTAACATTCTTCAGAAGAACAAGGCTTTCTTTAGTCCCAAAGGATCCACTCATCCCCTCTTACTTAGGAATTTTTCCCAGGAATGTTAACTCTCTCATACAGATTAAGCCACTTAAACCCTCTGTTCTGGGTGTTCAAATCAAGGGAAACATAAAACGGAGGACACAAAAATACCTCCATCCACTGGCCAGGTCTGAGGTTGACTCTTAGATGCTGCTTAACCAAGATAGAAAGTGAAAACACTGTCCGTCAAAGACAACGTTCCTGACTGTCACCTGCTTCTCTTCTGTCCCTGCAGGGAACAGGCAGCTGGAGAATTCATAAGATTGGGAGCCTTGATATGGAATTAATTATTCCCCTCTTCAAAAATGATGTTGAATTAGGGGAAAGGTAAGAGGAATGGGGCCTTTTATATCCTTTAATGATATTCTGAGTGCTTAAACTAAGTCTTTAATTATGATTCCAGAAATTGACTATCCCCCCAAATGGCCCACCTCTATCAAGGCTGGGGCTATATTTAGAAAGATACCAGTTTAAGAAATATCTAAAATAATTTAAAACTGTTTTTCACTGAAACTGCTCAGTCTAACAGACCAGGGATTGTCAAACTCTGCTGCCAAGGACCAGGGGTGCCCACCACATCCCTAAATCAAACAACGGCCAGCTCTTCCTGATTCACAGAAATTCATGGGAAGAATATTTAGGTTTTTTCCCAACAACGATTTTCTCATACACTTCTCCTGGGTTATTGTTTATCTATAAGGATTCTGCAGCAAAATATATATTCGGTATTTTTAAATCTAACATTTAAAATGCTCACAGCATCCTGTAAATAGCCTCCTGATTTCCAGATGCTGCCTCACCAGAACACATTTGGGACTCATGTATAGCCATCAACCAACTAAAGAATCTTCCCTGAGAGAATCATCTAAACACAATTTATTTGCAATATGTGGATACATACTAATGTGTATGAATGTGTATGAAACTATAAACATGATTATTTTTCACACTAGTAGAATTTTTCTTCTTCGGTGGGCTATATTCCAGGTCCTTACATTTTTCTTCCAACAAATGCAGCAACTAAATTCCAAGTCAGCTTAAAAAGCATATTATAAGCGGGTATGGGGAATTAATACGGAACAAAATGTCAATGATTTTGCCAGTCACATCATACACATTATCTCATTCAGTCTTCAAAACAACATATAAAGTAGATAATATTTTTCTCATTTTTCTTATAGGGAAAAGTTTGAGTGAGGGTGTCGTGCTCAAGATTATATGACCCAATGAGTGGTGAACCAGGGTTTGAACCAAAGTCTTTGACTTCACACTGCCTATTCATATTGAGTAGGGAATGTTCTGCATACACCAGCTCACCATTACGAAGTCTATTTGAAAAGGTTTTCAGTGCAACTTTAGTCCATCGAGCTAAAATAGCTATTTGAAAAACATTCTGCTTGATGATGGGATGCAAAGACAATGAAGACACAGCCCCCTCAGGCCTGGAGGAGCCCACAGTCTGAGGCAGGAAGGCAGAAGCCATAAGGCAGAATGTGATAACTGCTATTCAGAGGCACAAGATGTTCATCCCGCCAGCAATGCTCTCCCACGTTCACACCCTGGTGAGCTCCCAGCTCTTCTAAAACCCAGGGCCGCCTACTCTAAGAAGCCAACCAGAAACCCCCCTCTGCCACTTTCTCTTCTGCTTCTGTTGCACCTTACACAATCCCCTCATCCAACTATTAACTCTATGCATTACCTGTCTGTCTTCCCCACTAGGCTTTGATTTGTTTTAAGAAATAAGGGTTATCTGGCTATCACCTCACTCAGTTTTTTGGAGACCAGAGTTAGCCAGCTAATCTGGATCATGTGATCCTACCCAAACATCAGGTTCACTGAGAAAAGATATTCCTTCCACAGCAAGAAAGAGGGTTCCTAGGTCAAGGGCACACTCAAAGCTTAACTGTCCCACTAGAACCTCTAAAGAAGATCTCAGGGTCCACTTACAGAAGCATGTGAAGTGAGCACCTCAATGAGATAGCTTCTTTTTTATCTCTGAATATTCTATGTTCCTAGCACACTGCCTGGTACATAGCAGATGCTTGATATGTGAATAATAAATGAATGATTGAATGAATGAAAAAACAGAATCTTCCATATTGAATATGTACTTAGGAGATGGATTATATGGGATACTAGAGGCTTTCCTCATTTGAAAAGAACATTATGTTAGTGTGTTTTCCAAAGGTATTATTTAACCTCAAATTCAAATTAAAAATGGGAACATATTAACTCACATTGGAACTTGGAAACTGGCTCAGAAATTATGCTACAGGGGCAATTCCCTCCTTGTTTTAAAACCTTGCTTCTGGACTTCCTAACGCTTCCTTTGTTTCTGGCATTCTAAAGGGGCACTCACAGGATTTCTGAGTATGCCAGCAAGGAATCCATTCCCAGCAAGGATCCATTAAGTCTTTGGGTCCAACTCAAGACTCAGTTCTCAGCATCCTCTAGGATGTTACACCACAGTTCTCACTACCTTGCACTAACTTGTTCATCTTCTGTAGTGTTAAAAAGACCATGGAGCTTGTCTTCTTAGGTATCTAGAAAGCTCCTTAAAAGCTAAACCTGTCTTCCACTTATTTTGAATCCACTATTAGCAAATGTGTGCTAACACCAGCCAGAGAAAATAGCAGATCCTCAATAAACATTTGTTGAATGAATGGCTGGGAATGTCTCACATTTTTATGGCAAATTCTTACTTATCAAAGAACATCAATGTACCTTATGTCATTTGAGCTTTAGCTTAAGGAGGTACACAGGTTGATACTCCACTTTATAGATGAAGAAGCAGAAACACAGAAAAGAGAAATGACTTGTTCAGAAAAAAAGAAAAAGAAAAACAGGACTGAATTTCAGATAAACAATAAATAAATTTTAGTATAAATATGAGACCATTGCCAAAATGCATGGGACTTAATAATACTAAAAAATTGTTCATTATATTTACCAGAAATTAAAATTTAACTATGTCTTGTTTTCTCTGGCAAGCCTAGACCAATGCAGTTTGTTAGTGGCAAAAGGAAATCATTTCATCATGATCACATCGCTGAAATGCCCACATTAGTCTATAATTAAACCCAAAACAAAATGACGGAAATCAAGAGATGCCTGAGTTGAAATGTTATCAATATGGGCAATGAAATTTTGTCACAATTCCCAAGCTCTTTAGGAAGAGGGCAATTTAGCCCAAAGTAACTACTCTAAGATATTTCATGAGATATTTTAGATGTAGTGAGGGTTCTATCTTGTACCTAAGATGGAATTTGGGCAACTCTGGCAAACTTGCAGAGCCAGCCCCCAAAGAATTCTATTTGCTGAAAGACCTAAGAGCCCCAGGCAGAGAGATACCAAGTTTTTATTATTTGCCTACTCTGTGGCGACAGAGAGATGAACAAGACAGGCATGGCCTCTGCCTTCCCAGAGCAGAGAGCCTAACTGTAGAAAATTCCCCTTAAGGGGCCAAGAGGCTAGAAACATCCCACTTGGCCAAGTAATCTGTCCTCAGAAACTGAGAACAGCTATTTAGATTAGAGCAGTATTTGTCCTACAAACTCTCCCACGTTCATCTTCCTGGACTGCGTCCCAGAAAGAGAGAGGACTACAAGGAATATGAAAGAGCTGTTTCCCTACAGCTTCTGTAAAGCACGGAGAGTACAAGTAGCCCTGCGTTCCAGCAAGACTCACGGAGTGTAATATGGGCTGGAAGAGGGCATCCTCCCTTCCCTCCCGGCACATCTATAACAGGCTTTGACACAGAAGAGAAGGGGGCATAGCAAACTTAGGAGAAGGCTCATTCAGGAACACACGTGTGAAACCCCCAGAAACACCCAAACATACTTTGGGAGGAATCTTCAAGGGTGGGAGGTTCTCTGTTAGCAGGTTAGGGCAGGAGATGATGAAAAATTGAGATGAACCCCGAGTGCCACTGGCTGATGAGCCTTGGGAGTCCTGGGCTACATGAGGCAGCTGATTACACTCAATTGTCAACCATTAAATTCTGGAATATCACCATGCCCAGTTTCAACCAGGTCAGAACCACGTGGCAGCATACCTGGGCTTCTTTATTAATTTTATCTTTCTGAGTTTACCTCTAAGGATTTAAATCGTTTAAAGTGGTTAAAACATTTTTCATCATCCTAATACGTATAATTTTTACTCAACTCTTTAAATACCTTGGCAGGCACATTAAAGGACAAGATAAAATATTAAAATTTTCCAAGATAAGACAACCTTCTAGTTCATAAAAACTATACTGCAACAGCCCTTACAGAGAAATATAATACAAGGGACTTGGGGGCTTCCCTGGTTACGCAGTGGTTGAGAGTCCGCCTGCCGATGCAGGGGACATGGGTTCGTGCCCCGGTCCGGGAGGATCCCACATGCCGCGGAGCAGCTGGGCCCGTGAGCCATGGCCACTTAGCCTGCGCATCCAGAGCCTGTGCTCCGCAATGGGAGAAGCCACAACAGTGAGAGGCCCGCATACTGCAAAAACAAAACAAACAAACAAACAAAATACAAGGGACTTGGGAATTAAATGTAACTAATCATATCCTAGGGTTCATCTAATGAGCTGCTCAAGACTTCATGTTTTCCTTTGCCACTGGCACATCTGCCGGGTGATTAAAGATGCTTTTTTGAGAAGCAGAACAGGTGCAATAGTTAAGACTTTCCACAGGAAGAGACAAACATTAAAAAAACCCAGGGTGGAGCACAATTCACTTGCTAGTGTTTTACAGGGGAAAATTTTTTGATAACAAAAAAGGATTTGTTAATTTACCCTAAATTTATATACAGTACTATGCAAAAACATGAAGAGTCATTTTTCTCATCTTTAAAGAGAGGCTAATAACTATTATAGATTTCTTAATTAGAGCAACATTCTAGTTCCACTCATTCCTTTTTGTTTATTTATTTCATTTCATTCTATTTTTTCCTATAGATGTCTCCAAGAATATTCACTGGCTTTTCTAGCCCAGCTTACCCTCAGATGTAAAGTAGTCAAGGTGCTAGTAAAATATACTTTTCCATATTGACACATTTTTTGGTAATTTTATCTCTTAATTTAAAAAGTGCCTCAACTAAGTTTCCAAATATGACCCACCCAACCACTCTCTAATTTTCCTTATCTTTCAAAAGCCCTAGCTCATGGATGGTTGAACCTCAGATCTGTCCTACCTTCTGGAACAACGTTTCTCTCTTCTATTTTCCATCAGCCACAACCCCTCTGAAGCCCCTCTGCCTTTTATAATCTACATGTATGATGTCATACCACAACTCCCATTCTAATTTTCTCCTCAGACTTTCTCTTGACAAATGCCTCAGTAAGTTCACATTTAAAAGAGGTCAACCATTCTGCTATGAAACTAGCATCTATTAAAAAAAAATTAACAGCATTTCATCAAATAAAAAACAAAAAAGAGTATTAAAATACAAATGTGTGTCGATCCATGTACTGATGCATGATTCCTATTGTAACTGAAGTAAGTTGTGATAAATAAAAGATGCAAGGTATAATCCCTAGAGCAAGCACTAAATGCAAAGAAATATACCTAAAAAGCCAATAGATGAATTAAAATTTTACTAAAAACATTTCATGTACAAAAAAGAAGACAGGAAAGGAGCTACAGAGGAACAAAAAGAGATGATGTAAGTTGAAAAAAAATGACAAAATGGTAGACCTAAATTCAACTGCATCATTAATTACATTGAATGTAATAGACTAAACACTCTGATCAAAAGATAGAGATATTCAGACTATATAAAAAGCAACACTCAGCTGTATGCTATCTATCACAGAAGGATTTAAAATACAAAGATTAAAAAAAAATTGAAAGTAAAATAATGAAAAAGACATATCATGCAAACAGTAAGCATAAGAAAGATGAAGAGACTCTATTAATATCAGACAAGATAGACTTTAAGACAAGGAAACTTTCCAGAGACAGGAAAAAGTTAAGATTATAACAATCATACGTGTATGACACCTAATAAAAGAGCTGCATAACACATAAAGCTAAAGCTGTCTAAACTGAAATAGACAACAGTCAGAGCCAAGTTTTTCACACTCCTTCCTCAGTAATTGATAGAACAAGCAGACATAAAATCAGTAAAAATACAGAAAACTTGAACAAAACTACCAAACAATGTGACCAAATTGACATTTATTGATGCTCCACCTAACAACAGCAGTATTTTCAAGTGCATGTGAAACATTCACCAAGATAGACCATATGCCGGGACAGAAAAATAATCTCAGTAAATACAAAAATATTGAACTCACATAGCATGTGTCTTATGACCCACAACAGAAAAAAATTAGAACTTAATAACAAAAATATATCTGGACTATATCCATATATTTGGAAATTAAGCAATATACTTCTAAATAACCCAAAGATCAGAGAAATAAATCACAAAAAAATTAGAAGATATTCAGATCTAAATTAAACTGAAAACACAAGATATCAAAACTTATGATATTTAGCTAAAGAAGTGCTTATAGGAAAATTTATAGTTTCCAATGTTTATAATAGAAATGAAAAAAAGCCTAAAATCAGATATCTAAAATTCCCCTTTTAAAAGTTAAAAAAATAATCAGTAAAGCACAAAATAAGTAAAAGAAAGGAAATAATATCAGAAAGTTAAAAATTAAACAATAGATAAAATCAATAAAACTAAAATAAAGTTCTTTGAAAAGATTAATGAAATTGATACACATCTACCCATATTGATCAAGAATAAAAGAGAAAAGAAACAAATTACCAATATCAGAAATGAAAGAGAGGACTTTACTACAGAACCTACAGAAATTAAAAGGATGATAGGAAATATTATTAAAAACTTTATGGGCATTCTTCGTTTCAGCCAAAGCCTGAAACTCTGCTTGCTCTGCCAAGACTAGAACTTCCTCCTCTTCAACTAGCACTCCAGACAACCTCCAAGGACCAGCACTTTTGAAACAGTTCTTGGTGCTCCGACTGGGTGTCAGGACTGAGCCTTGAAGGTGGGAGAGCCAAGTTCAGGACACTGGATCACCAGAGGCCTCCTGGTCCCACGTAATATCAATCGGTGAGAGCTCTCCCAGAGATCTCCAACTCAACACTAAGACCCAGCTCCACTCAACAACCAGCAAGCTCCAGTGCTGGACACCCCAGGCCAAACAACTAGCAAGACAGGAACACAACCCCACCCATTAGCAGAGAGGCTGCCTAAAATCATACTAAGTTCACAGACAGCCCAAAACACACCACTGGACGTGGTCCTGCCCACCAGAAAGACAAGATCCAGCCTCATCCACCAGAACACAGGCACCAGTCCCCTCCACCAGGAAGTCTACACAACCCACTGAACCAACCTTAGCCACTGGGGGTAGACACCAAAAACAACGGGAACTACAAACCTGCAGCCTGCAAAAAGGAGACCCCCAAACACAGTAAGTTAAGCAAAATGAGAAGACAGAGAAATATGCGGCAGATAAAGGAGCAAGGTAAAAACCCACCAGACCAAACAAATGAAGAGGAAATAGGCAGTCTACCTGAAAAGGAATTTAGAGTAATGGTAGTAAAGATGATCCAAAACCGTGGAAATAGAATGGAGAAAATACAAGAAATGTTTAACAAGGACCTAGAAGAACTAAAGAGCAAACAAACAATGATGAACAACACAATATGGAATTAAAAATTCTCTAGAAGGAATCAATAGAAGAATAAATGAGGCAGAAGAATGGATAAGTGACCTGGAAGATAAAATAGTGGAAATGATTACTGCAGAGCAGAATAAAGAAAAAAAGAATGAAAAGAATTGAGGACAGTCTCAGAGATCTCTTGGACAACATTAAACGCACCAACATTCGAATTACAGGGGTCCCAGAAGAAGAAGAGAAAAAGAAAGGGCCGGAGAAAATATCTGAAGAGATTAGAGTTGAAAACTTCCCTAATATGGGAAAGGAAATAGTTAATCAAGTCCAGGAAGCGCAGACAGTCCCATATAGGATAAATCCAAGGAGAAACATGCCAAGACACATATTAATCAAACTATCAAAAATTAAACACAAAGAAAAAATATTAAAAGCAGAAAGGGAAAAGCAACAAATAACATACCAGGGAATCCCCATAAGGTTAACAGCTGATCTTTCAGCAGAAACTCTGCAAGCCAGAAGGGACTGGCAGGACACACTTGATGAAAGTGATGAAAGGGAAAAACCTACAACGAAGATTCCTCTACCCAGCAAGGATCTCATTCAGATTCGACGGAGAAATTAAAACCTTTACCAACAACCAAAAGCTAAGAGAATTCAGCACCATTGAACCAGCTTTACCACAAATGTAAAAGGAACTTCTCTAGGCAGGAAACACAAGAGAAGGAAAAAACCTACAAAAACAAATCCAAAACAATTAAGAAAATGATAATAGGAACATACATATCAATAATTACCTTAAATGTAAATGGATTAAATGCTCCAACCAAAAGACACAGACTGGCTGAATGGATACAAAAACAAGACCTGTACATATGCTGTCTACAAGAGACCCACTTCAGACCTAGGGACACATACAGACTGAAAGTGAGGGGACGGAAAAAGATATGCCATGCAAATGGAAATCAAAAGAAAGCTGGAGTAGCAACTCTCATATCAGACAAAATAGACTTTAAAATAAAGACTATTACAAGAGACAAAGAAGGACACTACATAATGATCAAGGGATCAATTCAAGAAGAAGATATAACAATTGCAAATACTTATGCATCCAACATAGGAGCACCTCAATACATAAGGCAAATGCTAACAGCCATAAAAGGGGAAATCGACAGTAACACATTCATAGTAGGGGACTTTAACACCCCACTTTCACCAATGGAAAGATCACCCAAAATGAAAATAAATAAGGGAAAACAAGCTTTAAATGATACATTAAACAAGATGGACTAAACTGATATTTATAGGACATTCCATCCAAAAACAGCACAATATACTTTCTGCTCAAGTGCTCATGGAACATTCTCCAGGATAGATCATATCTTGGGTCACAAATCAAGCCTTAGTAAATTTAAGAAAATTGAAATCCTATCAAGTATCTTTTCCGACCACAACGCTATGAGACTAGATATCAATTACAGGAAAAGATCTGTAAAAAATACAAACAATTAGAGGCTAAACAATACACTACTTAATAACCAAGTGATCACTGAAGAAATCAAAGAGGAAATCAAAAAATACCTAGAAACAAAAACAATGAAAACCTATGGGATGCAGCAAAAGCAGTTCTAAGAGGGAAGTCTACAGCAATACAATCCTACTTCAAAACACAAGAAAACTCTCAAATAAACAACCTAACCTTACATCTAAAGCAATTAGCGAAAGAAGAACAAAAAAACCCCCCAAGGTTAGCAGAAGGAAAGAAATCATAAAGATCAGATCAGAAATAAATTAAAAAGAAATGAAGGAAATGATAGCGAAGATCAATACAACTAAAAGCTGGTTCTTTGAGAAGATAAACAAAATTGAAAAACCATTAGCCAGACTCATCAAGAAAAAAAGGGAGAAGACTCAAATCAATAGAACTAGAAATGAAAAAGGAGAAGTAACAACTGACACTGCAGAAATACAAAGGATCA
Source organism: Hyperoodon ampullatus (assembly GCF_949752795.1). Lineage (NCBI taxonomy): Eukaryota > Metazoa > Chordata > Mammalia > Artiodactyla > Ziphiidae > Hyperoodon > Hyperoodon ampullatus. The sequence continues at coordinate 69,175,683 of NC_136929.1, forward strand.
TGAGAGATTACTACAAGCAACTCTATGCCAATAAAATGGACAACCTGGAAGAAATGGAAAAATTCTTAGAAAAGCACAACCTTCCGAGACTGAACCAGAAAGAAACAGAAAATATAAACAGACCAATATCAAACACTGAAATTAAGACTGCGACTGTGATTGAAACTCTTGCAACAAACCAAAGCCCAGGACCAGATGGCTTCACAGGCAAATTCTATCAAACATTTAGAGAAGAGCTAGCACCTATCTTTCTCAAACTCTTCCAAAATTTAGCAGAAGGAGGAACACTCCCAAACTCATTCTACGATGCCACCATCACCCTGATACCAAAATCAGACAAAGATGTCACAAAAAAAGAAAACTACAGGCCAATATCCCTGATGAATATAGATGAGAAAACCCTCAACAAAATACTAGCAAACAGAATCCAACAGCACATTAAAAGGATCATGGGCTTCCCTGGTGGCGCAGTGGTTGACAGTCTGCCTGCCGATGCAGGGGACACGGGTTCGTGCCCCGGTCCGGGAGGATCTCACATGCCGCGGAGCAGCTAGGCCCGTGAGCCATGGCCGCTGAGCCTGCGCGTCTGGAGCCTGTGCTCCGCAACGGGAGAGGCCACAACAGTGAGAGGCCCACGTACCACAAAAAAAAAAAAAAGAAAAGATCATACACCATGATCAAGTAGGGTTTATCCCAGGAATGCAAGGATTCTTCAATATACGCAAATCAATCAATGTGATACACCATATTAACAAATTGAAGGAGAAAAACCATATGATCGTCTCAATAGATACAGAAAAAGCTTTTGACAAAATTCAACACCCATTTATGATAAAAACGCTGCAGAAAGTAGGCATAGAGGGAACTTACCTCAACATAATAAACCGTGTATATGACAAACCCACAGCCAATATCGTTCTCAACGGTGAAAAACTGAAACCATTTCCACTAAGATCAGGAACAAGAGAAGGTTGCCCACTCTCACCACTATTATTTAACATAGTTTTGGAAGTTTTAGCCACGGCATCAGAGACAAAAAAGAAATAAAAGGAATCCAGGGCTTCCCTGGTGGCGCAGTGGTTGAGAGTCCGCCTGCCGATGCAGGGGACACGGGTTCGTGCCCCGGTCTGGAAAGATCCCACATGCCGCGGAGTGGCTGGGCCTGTGAGCCACAGCTGTTGAGCCTGCGCATCCGGAGCCTGTGCTCCGCAACGAGAGAGGCCACAACAGTGAGAGGCCTGCGTACCGCAAAAAAAAAAAAAAAAAAAAGGAATCCAAATCAGAAAAGAAGAAGTAAAACTGTCACTGTTTGCAGATGACATGATACTACACATAGGGAATCCTAAAGATGCTACCAGAAAACTACTAGAGCTACTCAATGAAATTGGTAAAGTAGCAGGATACAAAATTAATGCACAGAAATCTCCTGCATTTCTATAAACTAATGATGAAAAATCTGAAGAGAAATTAAGAAAACACTCCCATTTACCATTGCAACAAAAAGAATAAAATACCTAGGAATAAACCTACCTAAGGAGACAAAACACCTGTATGCAGAAAACTATAAGACACTGATAAAAGAAATTTAAAATGATACATACAGATGGAGAGATATATCATGTTCTTGGATTGGAAGAATCAACACTGTGGAAATGACTATAGTACCAAAGCAATCTACAGATTCAATGCAATCCCTATCAAACTACCAATGGCATTTTTCACAGAACTAGGACAAAAAATTTCACAATTTGTATGGAAACACAGAAGACCCTGAATAACCAAAGCAATCTTGAGAATGAAAAATGGAGCTGGAGGAATCAGGCTCCCTGACTTCAGACTATACTACAAAGCTACTGTAATCAAGACAGTATGGAACTGGCACAAAAACAGAAATATAGATCAATGGAACAGGACAGAAAGCCCAGAGATAAGGCCCACACACATATAGTCACCTTATCTTTGATAAAGGAGGCAAGAATATACAGTGGAGAAAAGACAGCCTCTTCAATAAGTGGTGCTGGGAAAACTGGACAGCTACATGTAAAAGTATGAAATTGGAAGACTCCCTAACACCACACACAAAAATAAGCTCAAAATGGATTAAAGACCTAAATGTAAGGCCAGAAATATCAAACTCTTAGAGGAAAAGAGAAAACATAGGCAGCACACTCTATGACATAAATCACAGCAAGATCCTTTTTGACCCACCTCCTAGAGAAATGGAAATAAAAACAAAAATAAACAAATGGGACTTAATGCAACTTAAAAGCTTTTGCACAGGAAAGGAAACCATAAACTAGACAAAAAGACAACCCTCAGAACTGGTGAAAATACTTGCAAACGAAGCAACTGACAAAGGATTAATCTCCAAAATATACAAGCAGCTCATGCAGCTCAATATCAAAAAAACAAACAACCCAATCCAAAAATGGGCAGAAGACTTAAATAGACATTTCTCCAAAGAATGTATACAGATTGCCAACAAACACATGAAAGGATACTCAATATCACTAATCATTAGCGAAATGCAAATCAAAACTACAATGAGGTATCACCGCACACCGATCAGAATGGCCATCATCAAAATGTCTACAAACAGTAAATGCTGGAGAGGGTGTGGAGAAAAGGGAACCCTCTAGCACTGTTGGTGGGAATGTAAATTGATACAGCCATTATGGAGAACAGTATGGAGGTCCCTTAAAAAACTAAAAATAAAACCACCATAGGATCCAGCAATCCCACTCCTGGGCATATACCCTCAGAAAACCATAATTCAAAAAGAGTCATGTACCACCATGTTCACTGAAGCACTGTTTACAATAGCCAGGACATGGAAGCAACCTAAGTGTCCACTAACAGATGAATGGATAAAGAAAATGTGGCCCATATATACAATGGAATATTACTCAGCCATAAAAAGAAACGAAATTGAGTTATCTGTAGTGAGGTGGATGGACCTAGAGTCTGTCATACAGAGTGAAGTAAGTCAGAAAGAGAAAAACAAATACCGTATGCCAACACATATATATATGGATCTTTAAAAAAAATGGTTCTGAAGAATCTAGGGGCAGGACAGGAATAAAGATGCAGACATACAGAATGGACTTGAGGACACAAGGAGAGGCAAGGATAAGCTGGGAAGAAGTGAGAGAGTGGCATGGACATATATACACTACCAGATGTAAAATAGATAGCTAGTGGGAAGCAGCTGCATAGCACAGGGAGATCAGTTCGGTGCTTTGTGACCACTTAGAGGGGTGGGACAGGGAGGGTGGGAGGGAGACGCAAGAGGGAGGGGATATGGGGATATATGCATACGTAGAGTTGATTCACTTTGTTATACAGCAGAAACTAACACAACAATGTAAAGTAATTATATTCCAATAAAGATGTTTAAAAAATTAATAACTTTATGCCAATAAACCCAACCATATAGAGGAAGTAGACAAAGTCTTTGAAAGACACAAATAACCAAAACTATCTCAGGATGAAATAGAGAACCTAAATAGTTCTATATTAATTCTTTAAAATTGAAAGTACAATTTGCATCCTTTGCATTAAGAAAATGTATGCCAGGAGAACTTCACAGGTGAATTCTAACAAACATTTAAAGAAGAAATAATACCAATCCTACACAGAATCTTTCAGAATATATAGAAGAGAACACTTCCTCTATTTGTTTCCTAAGGCTGGTGCAACAAATTACCATAAACTTGCTGGCTTAAAACAACAGAAATTTATTCCCCTCACAATTCTGGATGCCAGAAATCCAAATAGCATCACTGGGCCAAGAGCAAGGTGTCAGCTAGGCTGAACTCCCTCCAAAAGCTCTAGGTATAATCCTTTTCTTCACTCTTCCAGCTTATAGTGGCTGCCAGCATTCCTTGGCATGTGGCCCTGTTACTCCAGTCTATGCTTCTATGGTCTCACTGCCTCCCTCCTGTTCTGTATACCATCTCCTTTTCCATCTGTGTGAAATCTCCCTCTGCCTCTTGCCTGTAAAGACACTTAACGATTGCATTTAGAGACAAGCTTTATAATCCAAGATAATCTCTGCATTTCAAGAAACTTAATCATATTGGCAAAATTCTACTTATATATAAGATGACAATCAGAGATTCTAGGGATTAGGGCATGGATATATCTCTGAGTACCTTATTTAGCTTACCACACTTCCCAACTTATTTTATTAACCCATATTACTGATACCAAAAACACTCAAAGATATTATAAGAAAAGAATATCACTCATGAATATAAATACAAAATTCCTTTAAAAATATATTAGCAAACCAAATTCCGCAATATATACAAAGAATAATGCATTAAAATCAAGTAAATTTTATTTTAGTTTAACATCTGAAAATCAATTAATATAATTCACCATATTAATCAAGTAAAGTAGGAAAACCTTATGATTATCTCAACAGATATAGATAATCTATTTAACAAAATTAAACACACATTCATGATAAAAGTTCTAAGCAAACTAGAAATAGAAGGAGATTTCCTCAACCTGGTGAAGAGAAGTTATGAGACTCCTACAACTGACATTGTTCTTAATGGTGAAGGACTGAATGCTTTCTGCTTAAGATCAGTAACAAGGCAAGGATGTCTGCTCCCCTTATTTCTATTCAGCAACTTACTGGAAGTCCTAGTCAATGCAGTAGGCAAGAAAAGGAAACCAAAGCATGCAGTTTGGAAAGAAATTAGATTGCCTGTATTTTTAGATAATCATATCATGTATATATAAAATCCCAAAGAATCTACAAAACTGGTACTAGAACTAATAAGCAAATTTAGTAAGGTCACAAGGATCGAGGTCAACATACAAAAATCAATTGCATTTCCATGTATCAGCAAGGAACAACTAGAAAATGAAATTTAGAAAAAAAATCCATGTATAGTAACACCAAAAAACCAAAATACTTAGGAATGCATTTGATCAAACTTACATAATATCTTTATATTGAAAACTACAAAACATTACTGAGAGAAATTAAAGAAGACCTAAATAATGATCAAACTTACATAATATCTTTATATTGAAAACTACAAAACATTACTGAGAGAAATTAAAGAAGACCTAAATAAAAGGGGAAATATATCATGTTGTGAATTGGAAGATTCAATCTCATTAAAATGCTATTTCTCCTCAAATTAACCTATCCACTCAAAGCAATCTCCATCAAAACCCCAGCAGATGCTGTGTAGAAAATCACAAGCTGATTCTAAAATTTATTTGGGAATGAAAAGGACCTAGAAATACCAAAATACTTTTGAAAAGAAGTTAGAAGACTTACACTGTCTGACCTTATACTTACGATAAACCTACGTCAGTATTGCGTTGGCATAAGCATAGGCATTTGGACCAGTGGAAAAGAATAGAGTCCAGAAATAGATCCATACTAGCACAACAATAAGAAGACAATCCAATTTTAAAATGGACAAAAAATTGGGCATTTCATGAAAGAAGATATACTAATGGCCAATGAGTACACGAAAAGATACTCAGCATCACTAGTTATCAGAGAAATAAAAAATTAAAACCTCTATGAGATATCTCTGTCCACATATTACAACAGCTAAAATTAAAAGAAATGACAATACCAAGTACTGGTGAGGAGTTAAAGCAACTCTAAATCTTATGTGTTGTTGGTGGAAGGGCAGAATGCTAGAGGCACTCGGAAGACAGCTGGTAGTTTGTTTGTTTAATCAAATTCAACATACCATATGACCTAGTAATTCCAGTCCTAGGTATTTACCCAAGAAAAATTAAAGCATATGTGCACATACTGTATATTAATGTTCATAGCAGCATTGTTAATTATAGCCCTAAACTGGAAATATCCCAAAAGTCCATCAACTGTTAAACGGAATTCTATTCAGCAATAAAAAGAAACAAACTACTAATATACACATAGAATGGATAAATCTCAAAAACATTATTCAAGGAGAAATAAGCCAGACACAAAAGACTACAGCATACGATTCCATTTTTATGTAATTCTAGAAAAGGTAAAAACTATAATGATAGCAAATCACTGATTGTCTGAGGCCAGGGATGATGGGGGTCAGGGAGGGACTACAGAGAGGCACAAAGAAAGCTTGGGGGTGGTGATAAAAATGTTCCATGTCTTTATTGTGGTGGTGATTACATGGATACACATTTGCCAAAACTCCTCAAACCATACTTAAAATGAATGAATTAATCTCACTGTATCCAAATTAAACCTAAATAAATCTTTTTAACATATATACACACACACACACACACACACACACACATATATATACACATACATATAGCAAAGATGAACCCAGTTTACTAATAATGGTGGTTATCGTTTATTGAATGTATGTTCTATGTAGGCCATAGCACCGAAAAAACAAATAAACTGAGCTGGAGAGGTGTTCAGTGACATCTACAGGGTCACGCAGCTGGTAAGTGGCTGAGCCATCGTTCAAATGCAGATGGATTATCTGACTCTAAAGGCCTGCTCCACCAGCCAGACCACCATCTGTCCTGCTCTGAGGAAGCCAGAGGTGGTAACAGGGCAGTCACTGGGTAGCTGCAGGCCTGTCCTCAAGGGTCTACCCTGAATGCAGTCAGAACCTGAAAGGTCTTATCTGCCAGGCCAGCTCATGGAGCCCCGCAGTCACAGTGATTGAGATCCCGGAGACTGTGTGCTTAATTCTCCATTAATTTACTGTCCAAATTCTGCAGCCTGGGTATTTTCTGTTGTAGCAAAGCTGACAAAGAGAGAATTATAATGCCAATGTCGTGAACTACCCCTGAATTCTTGTAGGGAGATGGATTGACTGCAGCTTTGACAAAGGAGCCAGGACTAGAGCTTCAGCACTGACCACAGAAAGAACATCTTCCCTGAGAGCAGAGGCACTGCAGCTGAGATTCTCCCGCTGTACTATAGTCTTTCATCCATGGCAGAAGGGATTCATGTTCTAGAACTGAAGCCAGGGAATGGAAAACTCGTAATCATAGAGACCACTTACTGCGCGTTTGCTGTGTGGTTCACGTTTCATGCCCATTACCTTATTCATTCATCCCAACCAATCTGTGAATTTTACAGATGAACTGAGGCTCAGAGAGGGTAAGTTTCTTCAGATAACCAGGCTCCTCCACACGGCCGAGTGTTTTGAGGGTAATGGGTCAGCTCTGCAGCCTGTTGAGTCACTTCACAATAGCAGTAGCCAAGATCTTCTAAGACCAGTCAACCTGACATTTCCCCTGAGCCAAAGCCTCACCGCAGAGCAGTAAATCTCCGCCTTCCCAATCACACAAACATGGGTGTCCTGTGGCCTCTGCGCTCCTCGGGCCAGGTTGGTGATGGCGAAGCTTGGAGACCAGAGCCACCGCGTGCAGGCAGGAAGCAGGAGGTGAGGCACTGGCGCCCTGTGTCGAGCCTAACGCAGAGCTGATCCAATGGCTGAGGGCCATGGAGACAGACGAAGCCCAGAGTCATCTGGAATTCGTTCGGCTGTTAAGCGTGACTTCTCAGAAGGTATCTAGAAAAATACCCAGAGCCTCTTCTTGTACTTCCTCCCTGGAATGCAGACGCGATGGCTGCTGAAGCTCCTTCCATCTTGCACCATGAGTCAAGTTTGAGAGGCAGGCCCCATACCAAAGATGGAAGAGCACGGAGTCACAAGGAGCCTGCCTGGGTCATTGACAGTGCACAGAGCCACTGCACACGCACCAACGTCCATCCTTCTCTGATGACAGAGAAAATAATCTAATTTGCTTAAGTCACTATAGTCAGGTCTCTGTGACTGGCAGCCAAATGCAATTTCTGAATGCATTTAGAATCACTGTCTGAAAGCATCTTGTTATTTGTTTTCTTTTTCTATAGATGAATAGACTAATACAAGCCCTTCTCTGAGAAAGGGAAATAGGCTATCAGAAGCGTGAGCTACTATTTAAGAAGAGAGTCAACTCTAATTATGACTCTTTCACAGGGAAACTATGAAGCAAATCACTTGGGCTTAAAGTGCTTTTGTTTATTCTGGATGCTGTGCTATAAAATGCCTTGCTCTGTGCTGATAAGGAAGCTGAATTTATGGCCTAGTGAACTAAACAATTAAAAGGAAAACTACTTGCTAACTAATCAGATTGAGGCAAAGGTCTCAGGAATATAAATTTGACTCTTCTCTGTTTTCCTTCACAAGTCACAGATTTGTTCCCTGCTATCCAATGCAAAGAGATAAGGGCCCTCTTATAAAATTATTTTACTACAAAGCATATCTTTACCCAATTAAAATGCATACTTCCTGTGTCTATGAAGGTTAAGGTTTGCGAAACATGTTTTGGTTAATAGTAGGAAATCATGAAACATGGCAAATGTGGGTTTAGGGATAATGTATGAATTCAACTTAATGTTAATTGTTTCATATATAACTAGCTTATGATGAACTAACCAAGTTTCTTTCCCATTTCCTGCCTTAAATTGAGTCACTTGTTTTACACTCACTACACAAATTCTAGTTGAACTTTTGATGTTTTGAGGTGGCTATTACTATGTACGGAATGCCTGCTGCAGTTGTTTTAACAAGCTTGGATGAAATAAAAATATACCCGACAGATTCAACACCAAGTCGATGTGATATTTGATTCTTCATCTACATTAGCTTCTCCTCACAAAAAGAGCCCTCATATTTATACAGCAAATCACCCTCAGCCCCTGCCACTCCTCATGCCCTTAGTGGATGTCTAATCAACTACCATGTTTTTCCACTGACCATTTCATAGTTCTTTGAAATACAGCACTCAGAGTGGTCTCCACCAATCAGATGGCACTTCCATGAAGAGTGACACCTATTTGCTATCCCTGGTGTGTGTGTGTGTGTGTGTGTGTGTGTGTGTGTGTGTGTTTTCAAGTCATTAAACTATAAATTTAAAGGAGAGGGGTGAGAATACATCTCTGTCTCACCTTAAAAACTGTTATTTGACCTGTCAAAAGAACTTAGGAACAGGTTCTATAGAAATTTATTCAGTATATTCAATCACCAGGGGCTTCTACTGAACTCGGCAGCCCAGCTCATAACCGATTCCTGTCTATAGACTCTAAGACATAGTCCAGAACTACCACAATTGTATGCAATTCCTAACATATTTGTTCACAGTTATTCAATGTATAATGCGCTTATGCATATAATAGCCATGTCCAAGGATCTTACTTGCTATGTAAATTATTAACCTGAGAAGCTGACTTGAAGTTTACCAATAAGGAAACCATTATAATTTTAGATAAAATATCCAAAAAGCTAAGAGGCCAATAATTTTGTCAGAGCAAAAAGTTGCCCTTTAAAATATGGGGGCAGATTACATTTGGGGACCAGCCTTCTGGGATCATGACCATAGAATGTAAAAGGTAAATAAACTGGCAGTGTTTTGAGGCCACCAATCACAGAGGTCCCTAAACATTCTGAAGATCTGAGACCTTCCCCTAGTGCTTCACTGAGCTCCATTTCGCTGTGGTTCTTTAAGTGTACAATATTTGTCATGGGAGTGGTGGCCGCCTCAGCAATGTGTTCTGGGATCTAGTCACAAAGGTGGAATCTACAAATGTACAGGCATTTAGCCCTGGACTGGATACAAGGGGGTTGGGAGTCTCTTGGTGTTACAGTCCCCAACCCACTTCATATGTCAGTAGACACATCCCAAAGCATAATCACAGCACCAGGCTGGAAGACCGAACCCAGGCTCTCACCAGTCAGTGCACTGGAAGTGTTTTTCCAAGATACTATTTAAGTTTCAAAATGAAATATAAATTGAATAAAAAAATCTCACGTGGCCTATTCCAGTTTTAATTTCATGTATGCTACTGTAAGCCGGAAAGAATTGCTTTTATCCTATTTGATAGTCTTTGATAGCAGATACTAAGGAGATGATTCCCATGTTGCCCAGGAAAAATGTGGTTAGAGAAGGGGTCTCTCAAGATATGGTGTTACCTTGAGAATATGAGAATACACACACACGTACATATACGTATATGTATAATATGTATAAAACGCATATATATGTATGTGTATATATATATGTACACATATATAACACCAACACACACCTATACACATATTGTAAACAGTTATACACTGCATATGCATATTTTATATATGTGGCTATATACGAATATTTGAGCTTTTTAGGAATGTCTGAATACAGCTTTACAGCTTTTTGGTCTTTTCAGCATTGGAAAGAGGCATTTGACCCAACCCAAGGGTAAGGCTGGCCCTTCCCAGGAGAGAATGAAAACCTTTCACTTCAATAAGAACTGCACAGGCCCAGGCCCCAAACTTGCAGCTGTGGATCATCCAGTCTTTTCATGCCGGGACCGTTCCTCCCTCACTCCCAGCAGCGCCTGCACGATGAGTTGTTGGCCCACCCTGGCCTGACACGGGCATAGACTTCACCCACAGGGCCCTCATGGCACTTGTAAGTGCAGAGGGGACCTCTGAACACCTAACAGGGTGACGGGGAGAAACCCACCATCTTCATCCTTCAGGGGGACACACCCACCCTGCCATTTTTTCCCCACAACTGGAAAGATAAAAGGCTTAACTAAAACCCATAATATCAGACAGCATGCCATACATTATTATGAAAGCACAGGACAAAAGCCGACGTATCAAGTTCCTCACTTTTAGGCCTGAAGCCAATCGTGTTCTAAAAAAGGAACCTCACTCCCCGGACCGCTTGTCATTTTTTAGTGCTTGTATTAACATTAAACCTGACTGCTGGGAAGCAACGTGTTTATATGCCAAGCTAATCGGCATCTGGCATTGCCTTGCTCCTCTGGCCATGGAATGAATCAGCTAATTATTTCTGATCTGTAACGTACTCTTTGTGGGGGAGGTCAGGGGTCCAACAGCACTCACTGCTCACCCCAGCCTGACTAGATAAGAAAGGGAAGGACCTCCTCCACCCTCAGGGTGTTGCTAAGATGCCGAGAAATGATGCTAGAGTGGACACTCCTCTCCACAGGGGAAATCAAGGGGTAAACATCCACAACCACCTTGGATTCACTCAGCACCCCTTGGAAGGAAATGTCACTGCAACACTTATAAATTCTCTTCCCTTCACAGGAACTGCCTTAGGGTACTAATAATCTATGCATCCTTCTCTTTGCAGGCACACAGTTAAATACACCGGAAAACGGGAATCAGGAGGAGAGAGACAGCCCCCCTCCGCCCCACTCCCCCATCATCCAGAATCCTGGCTTCTTGTCTTATTTGTTGTTCCTCATAAGAAATTACTCATGAGGAAGAGTGACTATCAAGACTCTCTCCCCTTGGGGTGGTTCTAGTACTTTTTTAAATTTGACAGATAGAGTAGCCAGCAATGCAGGGGAGAGCTTAGCAGTTTCCACTCACTCTCTCACTTTACTGATTCATAACAACGTCAAACATTTACACAGCTCACGGTGCTCTGAAATCCTGTATAAGCTCTCAGTTGTTATCATCCCTCAAGGGTCACCTTGCTTTATAAAAGAGCAAATGCCATCAGAGACAGGAAGTGAGTAATTTAAAGGGCTGGAATGAGTCAGAAACAGAACTGGTAATGGGATTTAAAACTCCTGAGCCACCTTCTGTGTAGACTTGGAAGAAGGGGGGTCAGGAAGGCACCTGGGTAGGGAGATCGGCTGTATGTGGCTCTTCAGTATTCGTATCATCAGGATACTGAGCCTCCAGCAAAATTGTGGGTTTTGCCTTTCATATTCCCATGGGAATCATTCATTCATTTATTCAGCCAACACGAGCTGGGCACCTGCCCTACCCCAAGTACTGGGTTAGGAGCTAAGGATGCAGAAGTCTAACGGAAGAGGCAGACATGAGCTACGTGATGACACAGCACAGTGACCTCACGGAAGCTTCGTACCTGAAGTCTGCTCACAGCTGTGGGGGACACAGACTGGGGAAGATCCCGCTCTCCTTGTGGATGGGAGGGAGTGGCCAGTGAAGGTTCTCCCAGACAGTTGAGCTTGTCACAAAAGGTAGAAAAATGAGGGAAGGGCTTTCCAGGCAAAGGGAACAACCCAAGTGAAGGCAGACGGTGAGTGAGAGCTTGGGCCCCCCGGGCATACGTTGTACAGGGAGGGCCCAGCTGGGCCCTGGGGACACAGGACGGTCTCCTGGCGTTCAAGTGACCAAGGAGAGAGAGCAAATGGAGACAGGCAGTGAGAGTCCACAGGAAGCAAGTCATGATGCAGAGGGGTGAGGAGGGGACAGCGAATAGGGACTCCTCTCGAGAAGTCTGACTGCGAAAAGGATCGAGACTTTGCTGACTCTCCTACACACAGCCGGCCTCCATCCTGACTCTTTAACGGCATAAATAGGGAAGAACATCAGCATCCGTAATCAATTCTCATTACTGAAGTGGAATTTAATTTTTAAAAATATAATCCGTGGGATAACTTACCAGTTTCTATTTTCCACGAAAATCTGTTTTAGAGGATGACTTTGACTCTCACTTACCTATTGAAAAAAAGGTGAATTTTGCTCTGCTATGAAATCTCTAGTAGGCAAGCCGGGTATGTCCCTCTGCTCAGTTGTCCAAGGAAGCCGGGCACATGATGTGTCTAGAAGAAGGAAGAACTGGGTCTGCATGCCGCGTTCTCTTCAGGGTGCACTTCACAGACTCCAGGTGTCTTGGGGAGGAAAAAAGTTTAAGTAAAATAAGTGATGGTGTCAGTGACTAAGTTTTGGCATAAGCTAGAGGAACTCTTCACAGACCACTGGACTGGCACATTCCAGAAAGTTCTCCCTGTGGGAGAGACAGGGTAGCCAGCTCAAGACCAGTACCCTTTCATGACAGTTGCCATCCAGCAGCCCAATTATATGAGGCTTCCCATATATTCAGAGGAGGGGCAAATGAGCAGAAAGCATTCCACTCATGTCTGGAACTTCCCTTCTGGGACGTCTGGCTCTTGTCTGGTCCAGAGCCTCCAACCTTCACCCTCCATTTTTTTTCAACTATTTATTTAAATAGGTATAAAATCAGCCTATTTCTTTCTTTTCTTTTAAGATTACTTGGGAAATATGTACAAACTGCAAAGAGAAAAGAAATACCCATAATCCTACCACTTAAAAAACAACTGTATAAAATTAGAAGTGAAAATCTCCCCAGACATCAAACCCACACAGAGAAAATTTCTGAATTATTGTTTATCCATCCCAATTTTTTCTTAGTAGATACATATCTTTTCTAACAAACAAAAAAGGAATCGTACTATAAACTGAATTCCAACCTACTTTCTTCATTTACTGTATCTGGACATCTTTCCAGAAAATACTGTAGAGCTCCCTCTTTTTGGATGACTGCATAATACTCCATGATATGGATGTAATAATTTATTCAACCTTATAAGATAAATAAGTACTAGGGATGTGACGTACAACATGATAAATATAACTAACACTGCTGTATGTTGCATATGAAAGTTGTTAAGAAAGTAAATCCTAAGGGTTCTCATCACAGGAAAAATTTTTTTATCTATTTCTTTAATTTTGTTCCTGTATGAGATGACAGATGTTCACTAAACTTATTGTGGTAATCACTCCATGATTAAACCATTATGCTGAATACCCTAAACTTACATAGTGTAGTATGTCAATTATATCTCAATAAAACTGGAAGAAAAAAAGGAAAAGAATAATGTATTCAACCCTTAAGTTAATGATGCCTATCCACCCTTGTTTGTGTCAGTGTTTTGCTGTTACCCACAAGGTGGCAATGACCATCCTTGCAGATGAGTCTCTATCACACCAATAACAATAAAGTTACAATAAATGAGAAGAACAATAAATGGGAAGAACATCAGCATCCAAATCCAGGTCAGTACTGCATCCTCAACCCCCTGATCATCCTCAGCATTAGATACGGATGGATATTCTGCTTCTTAAAACATTTTCTCCTCTTCCTTTTGTGATAGCACACTCCTCGTGTTCCTCAACCACTACTTCTCAGTTTCTTTTCAAGCATTCATTCATTCACAGATATTTGCCATGTCTCCTACAGTGCCAGGCACTCTTCTGGGCACTGGGAACACAGCAATGAATCAACATGTTGTCATGGAGTTGACTGTTACGGAGAGGAGTGGTTAATGAGCTGTACTGCATGTGGGTAGTAATAAGGGCTATGAAGGAAACTAAAGCAGGTTAAGAACAAAGAGAGTGTTGGGGGTGCTCTTTTGCATAGGGTGGTCAGGAAAGGCCCCTACGTGGAGGTGGCATTTGAGTAGGCAGTAGACAAAGCAGTGGCTGGAGCCCTGGGACCATCTAGGGAAGTGCATTGCCTGCAGGGGAAGAGCAGTGCAGAGGCCCTGAGGGGAGCCTGCCCGCACGTCCAGAACAAGAAGGCTGATGTGGCTGGACCTTAGTAAGGAGGGTGGGGCAACCAGAGCATCCTGTCAGCGGGGACTCTAGATTGTAGGAGGGAGCTGCTCTGATGGCTTTTTTTTTTTAATTTTTAATTTTTATTTTATTTATTTTTTTATACCACAGGTTCTTATTGGTTATCTATTTTATACACATCAGTGTATACATGTCAATCCCAATGTCCCAATTCATCACACCCCCACCCCCACCCCCCGTTGCTTTCCCCCCTTGGTGTCCATACGTTTGTTCTCTACATCTGTGTCTCAATTTCTGCCATGCAAACCAGTTCATCTGTACCATTATTCTAGGTTCCACATATATGCGTTAATATAAGACATCTGCTTTTCTCTTTCTGACTTAACTTTACTCTGTATGACAGTCTCTAGATCCATCCACATCTCAACAAATGACCCAGTTTCGTTCTTTTTTATGGCTGAGTAATACTCCATTGTATATATGTACCACAACTTTTTTATCCATTCATCTGTCAATGGGCATTTAGGTTGCTTCCATGACCTGGCTAATGTAAACAGTGCTGCAATGAACATTGGGGTGCATGTGCCTTTTTGAATTATGGTTTTCTCTGGGTATATGCCCAGTAGTGGGATTGCTGGATCATATGGTAATTCTATTTTTAGTTTTTTAAGGAACCTCCATACTGTTCTCCATAGTGGCTGCATCAATTTACATTCCCACCAACAGTGCAAGAGGGTTCCCTTTTCTCCACACCCTCTCCAGCATTTGTTGTTTGTAGGTTTTCTGATGATGCCCATTCTAACTGGTGTGAGGCGATACCTCATTGTAGCTTTGATTTGCATTTCTCTAATAATTAGTGATGTTGAGAAGCTTTTCATGTGCTTCTTGGCCATCTGTATATCTTCTCCGGAGAAATGTCTATTTACGTCTTCTGCCCATTTTTGGATTGGGTTGTTTTTTTAATATTGAGCTGCATGAGCTCTTTATATATTTTGGAGATTATACCTTTGTCTGTTGATTCGTTTGCAAATATTTTCTCCCATTCTGAAGGTTGTCTTTTCGTCTTGTTGATGGTCTCCTTTGCTGTGCAAAAGCTTTGAAGTTTCATTAGGTCCCATTTGTTTATTTTTGTTTTTATTTCCATTACTCTAGGAGGTGGATCAAAAAAGATCTTGCTGTGATTTATGTCAAAGAGTGTTCTTCCTATGTTTTCCTCTAAGAGTTTGATCGTGTCCGGTCTTACATTTAGGTCTCTAATCCATTTGGAGTTTATTTTTGTGTATGGTGTTAGGGAGTGTTCTAATTTCATTCTTGTACATGTAGCTGTCCAGTCTTCCCAGCACCACTTACTGAAGAGGCTGTCTTTTCTCCATTGTATATCCTTGTCTCCTTTGTCATAGATTAGTTGACCATAGGTGTGTGGGTTTACCTCTGGGCTTTCTATCTTGTTCCATTGATCTGTTTCTGTTTTTGTTCCGATGGCTTATTCTAAGACATGGAAAGGAGTGGTGGGAATCCACAGGTCCCGCTGAGTGTGAGGTGTAAGAGACACAGAGGAGTCCGTTGGGTCCTTTGCCTGCCCTGCCTCTGCGGCCCACCCTCCGGATGTGGCAGCGGCCATGGGCCTCTACCCCTCTCCACCTGTACACCTTCTAGAGGTGATTTCCTCTGATCTCAGGCTTTACGCACTACCTATATGCCGAGGCCACACTGATACCCAAATGCCTTCTGGATAGCTCCACTTGGATACCAAATACTCCACCTCAAATATAAACTGCTCAAATAGAACTCTTGACAACCACCAGCCCTCACCCTGCTCTGAAAGCTCCCCTCCCCCCATCTTAGTCAGGGAAGCCCTGTATGTATACGAGCACAGGACTCTGGGACCAGCCGACCTGGGTCCCCACTCCGCCACGTGCAGACCGTCTCTGTGACTGAAGTGTAGAGCAGAGGGACAAGTGATGGGTTGTTGTGAGACTTAATGATTTATGCTCGCAAAGTAGTCAAAACAGTGTCTGGCACTTGGTAAAATCCAGTGTCAGTGTTTTCTATTATATTTATGCCACTACTCCCGGCTGCCCATGCTCTGAAATCATCCTCACACACCACTCACTCAAAAACAAACAAGAGCTGGTCTAAGATCTGGGAGGTGGTCATGTCTCAAGAGAGCTGCAACAGTTATTTAATTAGTATTTAGTTAGGTGAGCTAGGGCAAGAGAAAGAGCACTTTATTATTTGGAATCAGATAAGAATGGTTTCCAAATCTTACTTACAAGCTGGGTGTACTGGGAAAGTTATTTAACATTTCTCTATATCCTCATATTTAAAATAGGAATAATATTACATACCCCTCGGGGTACTATAAACTTTAAATAGAATAATGCATATAAAGTGTGAGCTCAGTGCCAGATGATAGCTATTATTATTAAGATAAGGGATTTGGCTTTTTGAGCCTCAGAGTAGTCATGTGACATCAAACGAAAGAAGCGGTGACAATAAATTCCTCTCCAACAAACCCATCAGTCATCTGGGAAACAAAAAATGCAAAAGGCTTTTGTGAACTCCCATGCTGCCCGGGGGAGGGTGCAGCCCAGGACCATGGTGGGATGGAAGTGTCCTCTGATTACAGCACCATCTCTCAAGGGTCACGTTTGTAACCAACCCAGACCCCAAGGGCAGGGCATGTTGCGAGCCCATTTCCAACTGTCTGCTCCAGTTCTCAAGAGCAGAACAAAACCATTAATGTTTAATATTTAAACAAAAGCCTTCTGTTATTAATCACTTTAAGCCCAATGATGATTATTAAAACATAGTGGATAGGGTCTTATTTTTAAAGCTTGATTTTTAATGACTGAGATAGAAATCAGAACTAAAAATCATTGAGCTCCCTTGTTTTTCAGAGATTTTTTTTTTTCCTGTGGGACAGTGCCCTGGGGAGATTTCCTCTCTCTCCTGAAAAGCTAGGGCTCCCTCTCTCCCCTCTGTAGCTTTTCCTCTGCATACCGTGGGCAGAAGAGTATTCTCAGGGAGGGGCCAGGACACTCCCGACAGAACACGCCAGGCTGACTTCCCAGGCTCCGGGGCCGCAGGGCCCCTCAGAGGGGGATCAGGTAAGAGGCCAGAAATTCTAGCAGCCCCCAGCCTCAACTCCTGACCCCATAGCCACAGCTTGTGGAAGCTGACCTCAGTTACAGGGTACAATGAACTTGCGGTTAAGTTCATATTTTCATTGCTGGTCACTTCTGGGGAGTTTTGCGAGGTTGGCTGATCCTCTCTTATTTCCTAGGACAGCTGGACCTCCACCTTCACACTGGGACCAAGGAGGGGGGGCTGTCAGGGGAGGAGGAGAAAGCAGGGAGCCTGGCCCAGCCTCCACTCTGCTGTTCCCTGCAGGTATCAGAGCATAGGTGGGAGCTGGAGCTTCCAGACAACTGTGCAGCAAGGAGCTAAGTGGACCATCCACTTCAGTGGAACAGGTCAGATAGCTGTAATGGGAGCGGGGAGACCCCTTGAATAATGTCAATCAAAAATATGAAATTCCTAGCAATAAAGTTTCACAAGACATGTACAAGACCTATGCAATAAAATTCTGCTGAGGGAACACAGGATATTTGAATAAATGGAAACATAATTCTATTTTTGAACACATCCTCCATATTATAAAAAATATCAACTGTCCTGAAATCAAACTGTACCTTCAATGCAAATCCCAATAAAAGATTTTAGGGTTTTTTTTTTCTTTGATATAGAAAAAAATTAATTTCAAAGTTCTTTTGAAAGAATGAGCATGAATAAATAGCCAAGCAGAATAATGGAGTATTTGTCCTACTAGATATTAAAGCGTATAAGTATAAAAAGTAAAGCATTATACAGTGATTAACAGAAAGCTCAGTAGTACAGAATCCAGAAACTGATTCATATATTAATGAGATTCTGAAACATGATAAAGGTGGACCATTCAATAAAATGAGCTGGGAAAACTGACTTAGTCATTTGGAAAAATAGAAATGACAAATCTCTATCATCGAAATAAACTTCAGATGGAGCAAATATCTAAATGTAAAAATACACATTTTAGTTAAAATACTGAAAGAAAACATAGGTAATTGATTCATATTCTTGATATGCAACTTTTTAGATGGTCACCGGACACTATATATCAACATTTTAAAGTCTGATCCAGCAATTCTATTCACAAGAATTTATCCCAAGGACATTACGGGTCAAATTCACAGAGAAATATGTATAAGGAAGTTCATTAAGTACGGTGTATAATGGTGAAAAACTGGAAACACTTTAAATATTGGTTAAATAAATTATGGTATATCCATACAATGAAACTCTAGTCAATTAAAATAATGCTACATAACCACACTAATAGATGCTGTCTGGGTGGCCCGAGGAAACGTTGTTCTTGTTCACAGTCCCAGCAGCAGTTCAAGTGCGTGCCTGTTGCTCCAGACTCACCAGCACAAGGGGCTGTCATCTACATGCTTGCTTTCAGGAGCTGTGGGTTTTTTCTGCCCATTAACAGACAATTCTGCCCTATAGGCACATGCTGTCAGCCTCAACTATGCATGGTTTGTCCTGCAATGTCCTCCAAATGACCAGCTGAAACAAGTGACAGTCTAGATCAGGAGACCTGTGCACCTGATCTGCAGACCAGAGCCACTTCACAAGGGCTCTGTGTCCCCGGGAATTGCAGGCAACGTTTTGGTGTTTATGCAAATAATTGACCAATGACAGGATATTGCATCCATGTGTGGATCCACTTGCAGAAATGTGTGGCATTTCTATGGTCACCTCCCCAGTGGGCTGTGGAAATTAACTGAGTTCAGGCTGTGGAAAACTTAAGCTGTTACATGAAATGCTAAAATTGCTATGCTTCCCAGACTGTAACATTCTGCCTGTGGCCTTGGGACCCAAAGACCAGATGCTGCACCCAGTAATAACTTCACTCTCATCCAACTTCAGTAACTCAAGATGGAGCCAATTTGGGGTTTTGATCTGGCACTTTCTTACTGAGATACAGCCGAGGCTGACTACCCACCAGACTCCCCCAGGAGAAATGGGAGATAAGAAGCATCGTCCACACCCGCACCACAGAGTGCTGGAGATGAAAACTCTGACAATGCAGAACCACCACAGGGAACTCGAGATGGACAGCCTCTGTTGCCTTTGGTTGAAAGGTGAAGAGGGCAGCTGTTTGGGCAATTTGAATGGACTGTCAGGGGAAGAGAATTAAGCAGGCTAATTTAGAACCACACTAAAATACTTCTCAAAAAAATGACTCAGCTTAGGACACAGTTAAGAGTGATCACCTCTGAATGATTTTTATTTTCTTGCTTTTCATATGTTTGTTTGTTTGTTTACCTGAGTTGTCCTGGCCCAAGATATAAAGATGGTGTTTATATAATAAAAGTGGTATAAATCACTATTCCAAACCTTTGAAGATTAGTTTTCAAACTGTTAAAAAATGTTGTAGGTCTCAATTACACTTCAGTAAAAATTTTAAATTTTTAATTAAAAAAAATTGTTGTAGGTGTGCCAGGAAATTTTCTATAGAAACGTAAACTTACAGCAATTTATAAGGAAGTGGTTATTGATTACAATGGAAGGAAAGATTGTAAACTGCCTACATTTCATGCAGGCCACACTAATTCCATTTAAAGAAGTTAACTAAGAGAAGAGAAAGATGAGGAACTAATGCAAAAGCAAAAACTCAGGAGTAAACCAGCAGCGAATAAAGACACAATTATGATCTCTGTGGCGTCTTACTTCTATGCTTTATTTTACATTCTCCCCCTTCTGCGTATAAATAAAGAAAATAAAGACACAGTGTGTGGAAAGGTAAACTGAGGCCACTCTTAATTAAAGAGGCAGAAACCCAGATGGGTTGTAATACTTTAAGGCTACAGCAAGGAGTACATCAAATAGACTCTGCTACATTTTCGATAAATTCCCTTCACAAATATGTAGAACTACTTAGCAATCTGCCATGAGAGGAAAAACAAATCATAACAGCACCTTGATGAGGAAGACAGTATACTTATGGGGAAAGGGTCAGCTGTTTCTTTCTGTGAGGATTAATGCACAGGACTCCAATAACTTTCAGAGTTTGAAAGTTGTGCTGTGGAGCACCACTTGGAACCGAGAATCTCCTGAGTTTCTTAAGTAAGACAGCAAAACAAAATGAACTCGAGCTCTCGATCCTTCTGAGAAAATCCAACTATCAGTACAAGAGTAAAAGATGCACAGCTCCTACCTAAACAAACAGATTGTGCAGCAATACCCGCTGAGTAGTTTAAAAGTAGCAGGCAAGAGATTTTTGTTAAAATTATGGCCTTTGTTCCTTGTCAGTCTGCTAAACTTTGAATGTGAAACCAAACAGAGGCCATACAAACATCTAGCAGCAATACTCAGATCTAGATACTGAACAGTTTCACAGTTGAAACTGGCTTAGTCCAGCTGAAACCAACTCCTAGTTAGAAATTACCCGAGCTGGGAAATTGTTGTGCGTCTCATTCCCTAGTAAGGCCCTGATGGAGGAGTGAGACTTCCTATAATTACGCTACTGTGCTGTTTTTGGGTCTGGTTGTTTTTCTTTCAGTTGTTCTTACTGTTCAGAATTTTTTATGTGCTGCTGCCAGATGTTAAGCATTAGTTGGCTTCCCGACACCTATATTCTAAAAAACAATAAAATGAAGAATGCCAGAGCTATAAAATAATAAAAATAAACAAAACCCACAAAGCCCAGTTTATTGACTTGCCAGGCAAAGAAGCACACACAAGCTAAGAAATTCACTGAACAGTGAGCTGAGGGAGGAAAGTCAGGGATAAATCTACAAAGCAGGGTTCACAGTGATTAAGGCTTGAAAACCAGCACTCTGGAAATTAATCTAAAGGTCTGTGCCTGGTGGGTTCACACAAATCCGTTTCCATTGTTCAGGGACAAGTCTTCACATGGGTCCAGTAGGGCTTTGGTGTTTCAGTCCACTTGAGCTGGTTAGAATCAGCTATGACGAAACACAGCATTTAATCTTGATATCTCCTAGGGCGTGTCTTGCTGTAAGTGGAAATCTTTCCTCTTTGAACTCTTGCCTGCTCCTCCTCTATAGAAGCTCTACATATGACATGTATGTACATATGGTAATTTATCTCCCCTTACAGTCCTTAGCTCAGTGCTTTAGAATTTCACAGTCCTCTTCAACAGAGGTTTATAAACTGTGTATGTAAATGAATGACATTCACACGCTCAGGTGGTCTCCACTGTTCTGCCTCGGTTATGCCCTAGAATTTGTCCTTCTTCCCAAATTCCACTTTTATCCGACATGTTTACAGAGCTAAAAATTAGGCTGCAGAATACTATTAAGGAAAATAGAGCAAGACCGTAGCTGCAAAATTCTCTTTGAACAGCAAATAGTAGCTGGTAAAATCCTTTTGTGTGATTATGTCAGATGATCATGACTCCCAAAGTTCTCATTTGATTTTAGGGACATCAATACTCAAAACTCAAAGAAGCCTTTGGGAACGTAGCAGGAGATGGAGAAAGGAGAAGAGGGTGACAGAAATACTAGAAGGTGGGAGGAAATGGAAGAAAAGGGAAAAGCTTATTGGGTATCACTGTGGTAAAGAGCAAGGAGAAATTAAAGAAAAATGATTGGAGGGGAAAAAAAAACCAACAACACAACACTGAACTAATCTGAGTGAACCAGGGGCATGTGTAACCAGAAGGCCAGAGAGAAACAGTGACAGCTGGAAGAGCCTGCAAAGCTAATAAGCAAGTCCGTTTTGCAGAGTCTGGGCAGGAAAATGCTGTTGGCTAAAGCAGAATATAAGGTAAATTTTTCCTCCCTGCTGATGCTTCTCTGGGATCTGGCCAAAGCACTATTCTGCAGAACCAGAAACTGAATAAATAATTTATTCAGAAGATGTGTCCCCTATTTCCCTCCCCAGAATGGTGTCAGAGCTGCCCAGGATACCAGAGATTTCCGTGAATTTGGATGACAAGGCATTGGCCAGCATGTTTCTCCTCATCCCACAACACCTGCTCCTGAAAAGGAAGCATGTGTTCTTCTCCTGCAAATCATTTTTTTCTAAACGAGGCACCTAATGAACATTCGATAAAAGTCCCTTAGAGCAGGTAAGACTTCTATCACACACAAACTTAGCAATGAAAAAGACACTTGCCCAGAGCTAAGCATTTGCTAAGGAAGAACTATTCTCAACCTTTTCCTTGGGCATAATTAACAGTTCTCCAAAATCCTCTGTGAATATTTGCCCAGCTGTGGCAGCCAGCGACTTGACTGTATGTTGAGTCAATGTTAGAACTGCAAAATCCCTAGAGATCATCTAGTTAAATGCCTTCTACTCTCGGGAGAGGGAATTGTGGCCTGAAGAGGTGAGTGAATTACTCAAGGTTACAGAACTAATTACGGAAAGGTCTCCAATTCTCAGCACAGTGATCTTTTCACAGCACTGTGATACACACTTTCCTCATTTATCACCCACACTCTTCTCCTCCATCTTCACCATATCCCTCACCACTCAAGAATGCATTGGGCTGCCATAACAGAAAATCTGAATGGTAATGGGTTGAACCATGAAGACAATCATTGTTTATATGGTGAGAGCCTGGAGGTAGGGGGGCCCAGGGTTTGTTCTGAAGCTCAACAATGTGATTTAAAAAAAAAAAAGAAGAAGAAAAAAAACAGCCTTTTCTCATCCTTCTGTTTCAGCATATACATTGTGTGAGACTCTCATCCTTGACTTGTGACCTCATGGTGACAAGATGGCTTCCACAGTTCCAGCTATCACATAGTCATACCAGTGCCCAAGCTGGAAAGAAAGGGATGGGCAGAAAAAGGCTTTGTTTTTATCATGGAGGAAGATCTTTCCAAGGATAAAGATTTCCTGTTATGTCTCTTTGGCCAGAACTAGGTCATATGGTCAGCACTAGCGGCAAGGAAGTCTGGAAAAAAAAAGTATCTGGCAAATGATAACAGAAGTGACCTGATCAGCTTAAACCAATAATGGCACAAGACCATCATTAACAAAATCAGGAATCTATAACAAGGAAGAAAGGGGTTGTGGCTGTTAAGCAGGTATATCAGTTAACAACTGATGTGTAACAAATAAAATTCAGTGGCTTAAAACAGGAATCTTTTATTTTTTCTCATATGTCTGGAGGTCAGCTGATCCAAATGGGCTCAGTTGGGTGGTCCTAATGATCTTAGCTGAATTTGTTCATGTAACTGTGGATCTAGTTAAGTGATGGGATGTCTGCACTGATCTAGACTCTGCTCCGTGTCTCTCTTCCTCCTTGGATCAGCAAGACACTGAGAAATGTTTTTCTCATGGCAATGGCTAAGGCACAAAAATGCAAGCAAAATCATGCAAGGTCTCCTAAGGTCTAGGCTTAGGACAGAAACACTCATTCTGTCTCATTCTGTTGTTCAAAGCTAGTCATATGGCCAAACTCAAAGTCAGGGATGAGGAAATATACAGCAGCCATGGAAGACTAATATACTGCATAATTTTGATATTTTTAATGGATTTTTTAATTGAAATATAGTTGATTTACACTGTTGTTAATTTTGATACTCTTGATCTTCACAGTATAACCGTATCTTACATTACTCTATAAGTGATCTTTTTTTATTTTAAATAAGTGATCTTTAAAGGGCTTACTTGAAACAATATTGAAGACATATTGTGAAGTCATTCCTCCCAGGATTAATTGTTAAATTTTAGTTTAAAATCTCAGTCTGTCTCTCTCTTGTCTGTCAGATGACTCACAGGCGTATCTAAACCTAGAGGTCATTTCAAGATGATGCTCTTTCTCAGAAAGAAAAAGGCTATTATTCAAAATAAAATAATTGAATGTATGCCTTATAGTGTGGGAAACTTTGTGACTCTTTTCTGAGGATAATTTTGAGAGCAAATCTTACTTTATGGAGATTTTCATTTATACTGTAATTATAACATAATTGAAATTTAAAAGGTTTGAGCCCGGGCTTCCCTGGTGGCGCAGTGGTTGAGAGCCCGCCTGCCGATGCAGGGGACACGGGTTCGTGCCCCAGTCCGGGAAGATCCCACATGCCGCAGAGCGGCTGGGCCCGTGAGCCATGGCCGCTGGGTCTGCGCGTCTGGAGCCTGTGCTCCGCAACGGGAGAGGCCACAACAGTGAGAGGCCTATGTACCGCAAGAAGAAAAAAAAAAAAAAAAAAAGGTTTGAGCCCACGAGACCACCCAGCCTGCTCCTCTGCTTTGGCTCAAGCCCACCCAGCCTGCCTCTCTGGCTATATGAATTCTAGATGTGTCACTACTTTTACTAAAATGTCTCTGACTGGTGTATCATTCTTTTCCCTCCTAGGAACCCCTGGACTCCTTAGGCTACTGGTCATACCAAGAGGTGAGATGGCTTTGGCTCAACCACTCAGAAAGCAAAGGCTTTTGTCACACAATTCTCCAGGCATGAAGGGACCCTCACCTTACACTAACACCCTCACTCACTGATTCTTCTCAGGAGATCTGTCTCAGTGAATTTTTCTGTCCATGCACACACCCAGAGCAGCTGGAAACTTCTCTTACGTAAGAGAAGAACCCAGATTTAATTTCTGGAGGGCCACCCTCTGGTCAGCCCATATCCCCAGCTGTTTTAGAGCTTATTGGTCTGCATTGTGTAAGAACTATTTGTGAAAGGCCCTGTTCTCTCCTCTTGACTGTAAGTTACTGGATGTTGGATTCAGAGTATCCTCCTTTCCCATCAATAATATTTATTGATGTTCCAGGCACTTTTGAATATATTATTTCACTTTATCCTTACAACCACCTTGGAACATAAGCATTACTACCCTACATTTTATAGATAAGGGAACTGAAGTTTAACTGAAGTTCAAAGAAGAGAAATAATTTGTACATAAAAGCACATAGCAGGGGGCTTCCCTGGTGGCACAGTGGTTGGGAATCCGCCTGCCGGTGCAGGGGACACGGGTTCATGCCCCAGTCCGGGAAGATCC
The DNA here is from genome assembly GCF_949752795.1 of Hyperoodon ampullatus. NCBI lineage: Eukaryota > Metazoa > Chordata > Mammalia > Artiodactyla > Ziphiidae > Hyperoodon > Hyperoodon ampullatus. Next base: position 69,201,073 of record NC_136929.1, read on the forward strand.
CACATGCCGCGGAGCGGCTGGGCCCGTGAGCCATGGCCGCTGAGCCTGTGCGTCCGGAGCCTGTGCTCCGCAGCGGGAGAGGCCACAGCAGTGAGAGGCCCGCGTACCGCAAAAAAAAAAAAGCACATAGCAAGTGGCAGAGCCTAGATTCTTACCAAAGTCTGTCTTACTCCAGAACTAATTCTCATTGTATGACATCTCATGTGTGAAGGTGCCGTGCGTGGTGCCTAAGGGGAAAAAATGAATTACTTGGTCCCAGGCACCTTGCACTGATTACATACAGCACCTAATCCAGTGTGCTTGGCATAAATTAGTTTGAACCATATGAAACTGACCTTTTGTAGGTCAAAAATAGCCATACGTTGGAAATTTTTTATGGTAGCTCAATGGAATGTGTGTTGAGTTGGATTGACTGGTGCTCTTTATGTTACAAGCGGTGCTTAAGAGCACAGGTTTTGGAGTTCCATCATCTAAGTTCACATCCTACCTCTGCCACTTGTTGGCTGTGTGATCTTGGGCAAGTTACCTAACTTCTCTGGGTCTTGATTTCCTCATCTGTAAAATGAGGGCAATAATAGTACCCACTTCATAAGGCTGTTATGAGGATTAAAGGAGTTATGTAAATTAGTAAACAGACCACATGGTACACAATAAGTACTTCTGAATAAATGTGAGCTATTGCCATCACAGGGGGAGGCATTCAATTCTGTATTTGAGGAGCTGTGGTAGCTGGGGGGTGGGGTGGATGTGAGGGAGAACAGAAGAGGAAAGGAGAACTGTGAGAATGACCAAGCTTGTAGGAGAAGGTCATTTATTATAACATTCTTGACCATTTCACTGGCCAGAAAGCTACCCGGAGAGCAGGGCTGGATGAGAGAATTCCCGTTTGATCCTTCATTCCCCTGGCCCCACCACTAGAGACCTAAGAACGAGGTTTCTTTATCGCCTCTTTATTGGCTCCAGCCTGACCTGAAATGCCCTAAGCACAATAAAGACAGCCGTCAGGAGCAAGCACAGCCAGCAGGGGGTGGATGTTTGCACAGGAGCAGTGGGGTAAGATGCAAAGCAGTGCGCTTCACTCTCTCTGTTTCCAGAGGAAACGAGTCTGGAACACCTGCCCAGGTGCAGAACCTTGAAGAGCCACAGGGAAGAGAAGCGCCCTCGTCATTCACTAGTCCCGAGGACAGCGTTAACAATCACCGCAACCTGCATGGCTTTAAACAACGGGAATTGATTCTCTCATAGTTCTAGAACACAGAAGTCCAAAATCAAGGTGTCAGCAGGGCCACGCTGTCCTTGACAGCTCGAGGGGAAGATCCTTTCTTGCCTCTTCCTAGCTTCTGGGGGTTGCATGCAATCTACAGCCCTCCTCCTTGGCTTGTAGACATATCATCACTCCAATCTCCGCCCCTGTAGTCACACGGCCTTCTCCCTCTGTTTTTCCATCGTCTAAGGACACAAGTTAATGGATTAGGGCCCACTCTAATTCACTGTGACCTCATCTTAATTTAACTAATCACATCTTTGGAGGCCATATTTCCTAAAAGGTCACATTCTGAGACACTATTCAACCCAGTACAAATAACAACAACACCAAAAAAAAAAGCTACACAGATTTTCCAGCTGCCACATGTTTCTTAGAATAAACTCCACAGTGTGAATCAGGCCTCAACTGAGAGAAGGCAAGACAGCATGGGAGGTGGGAAACCCTAGAACACAGACAAAGGCTGCAGTAACGTGGGTTACCATATTGCCATCTTGTCAGGAGCCATGTGCTGAGAAGAGAAGCTGAGGAAAAGTGGAACAGTAGTCAATGAAATAGATGTCCAGCCAGGGCAAGTGTACCCTGGAGCTGAAAACGATGATAAGACTCCTGTGTAAGACCAGACACGAGCAGTGAACAAGAGTCTTACTTCACTCATTCATTCATCCTCTCATTCATTCATTTTGTGCCAAGCAAGAGCCTAACACTGAGAGAGAGAGACCAATAAGACTAATTCCTACCAAATGGAATTGTGTCTGTTTGTCTTAAAGTCTTTGCTCTCTAGTGGGAAGGTGGGAGAAGACACGGAGCATAACAAATAATCCCAGCAAAGCTTGATAATTGTGAATCTAAAAATACACATTGGATAGAGATGTCCACAGGCTGCAAGCCGGTTTCTATCAACGTGAGGGACTGGCAGGGAACTTAAACCATTTATGGAGTTTACAGAAGAAGCCCCCCTCTTCCCAAGCCTTTAAAGCCTATTCCTCCTTCAAGACCTACTGTATTATGTCTGCTGGCATACCCATTTTTCTACCAGAGTGTGATCCCCTCTGGAGCAGGGACTCTACTTTATCTCCTTTTGTTTCCCTGAAACATCCTAGCACAGCGTGGGGCCCAGAATTAGCAATTGTGTTACACCTATGAAGTTGTTTTTCATTTAAAAGAAAAAAATCAGGGTCAAATGAGGCTGGCTTTGGCCAGTGAAATGCGAGCAGAAGTGACATGTCTAAGCTTCTGGCATGGGCTTTAAGAGTCAGGACACACTTTGTCACTTTGTCCTTCTTCCCTCTGCCGCAGGGACCACCCATTTCTGATGGTGGTCACCTCATGAGCCTGGGTCCCAGAGGGAGGGGACATGCAGCAGAGACCCCAGACGACCTGCAATGGACAAGTCCTATACACAAGAAGTTAACCTTTATATGATAAGCCACTATGAGTTGAGGGTTGTCTATTATCACAGCAAAACCTGGCCTATACGGCTCACTCACCAGATTTCAGTAAACCATTAATTCCACTCTATCTAGTCAGAAAGCATTCGTCACTCACTCACTATACGCAGAGCATATACTAAGAGCTAGGGTCACAGAAATGATTACAATGTAGGCTGACCTTAGAGAATCTGCAGTCTTAGGAGGAAAGCAGCAATGCCCCTGTACAGCCATGCAGGATGTTAAAATACTGAAGTACTTTCATATCACTGGGAAATTACACTGTCCCAAGACTCCCAAGCATTCCCTCCTTTCTGCCATCAACTGCCCCAGCCCCTCCCTAAGGACACCCCCCATACATACATACACACACACACACACACACACACACACACACACGTCTCTATGATCAAGAACTAAAGGATTTACCTTACTGCACAGAAAGGGACCTCTGAAATCATGTTCAGTCATTTATTCTGACTGATCTATGTTGACATCTTTGTTAAATAGTTTTTAAATCATGCTTGGAGACAGAAAAATAATTTGGTACCCTAAACACAGAGTTCAAAGGGGGACTACGAAGAACTAGTAACTCATCTGTAGGTTGGGGCCAAGCCAGGTTCCCCCAACTAGTCTTCTGGTAACTTACATTTGAAGCACTAAGATCAGGTCTCCTTCTTAGAAAGGATTCAGGTTCTCCCCACAGAGCTCCTCCACTGCTCAAGGATTCTGGGTACATGTGCATATAACACACACCCACACAACTTTCTCCGTTCTTCTGGAACGCCATGACTCAGGCCTGACAGCCCTTTACTTCTAATGAACATGCAACGTGGTAAGTGCTCCAGTGGGACACTGAACTGCCTGTTCCTCCCCATCGTGTAGAGCTGACTCTTGCCCCCTCCACGCCCTGTGGTACGCTAACATTTACTCATCTGTCGTTCCCTCTAGACTTGAGCACGTCCAGCGCAGTCAGGGATCATGTCTTATTCATCTCTGTATTTCCAGCACTAACATAGTGCCTGGCACAAAGTAGGATGGATACGGTGGCTCTGGATTTGGTGGGAGGGAGGGGGAAAGAGTGCCAGGAAAGAGGTAAAAGAAGGAAGCGTTAAGGAATGAACCCTCCAGAACAGCAACAATCACAGAGTGGAAGGAAAACAGAAGGCAGCGAAGGAGAGCCAGTGCAGGGAGAGAAAGAGAAGTATGAGGAGATGGGGTTGACAGACAGACAGACCAAGAGAGAGGAACCAGGGGCCTTTGGAGAAGCAAACTTCAAGGAAGAGACAATGTCCCATGTCAAACAGGCAGGCATATCCCTCAGGTTGAGTGTTGAAAATAGGACAAGGGATCTGGCATTTAGGACATCACGGTTGACCATAGTAATTACTTGGGGAGGGGGGTGGGGACCCAGATTGCAATGGGATGAAGAGAGTACGAGGGGTGACACAATGTAGACAGTGAAAGCAGCACAGGTCTTCCAGAAAGTCTGGTGGTAAAGGAAGGAAACTGGTCAGTCACAGAAGTGAAGGATAGGTTAAAGGAGACATTTCTTCTGAAGAGGAGAGACCCGAATGTGTCTCGTGCAGCTTACACACACTGCCTTAGACCGTGGCCTCTGTCAGATGGTCAGGGCTGGGGTAAGGTCTGCCCATGGGAACTATACAAACCTGATGTTTGGGGGCTCAGACTTACAGCCTTCATCCCGTTGTCCCCACTTCAGATGAACAGGTTTCTGAGCTCCCAGCCACCTATTCCAGGACCCTCACGGAAGAGGCAGAAGATGTGACATCGGAGAGGGTCATCTGTAGCCACGCTGATGGGCCTCTGACCAGGGGTTCCCTTGACTAGGACAGCTATGGTACTTCCATACCTCATGTCTGCTCATGTTTCTGCCCTGATAGAACCAGAGCAACACGGCCTTACTTTATATCATGCTTCATTTATAATACATGCAATTTTGCAAGTCACTAGAGGAAAATATTCCTTTTTAAAAAACTCCCCTTCTGGATCCCTTGGCTCTTTGAAACTTGAGAAAGTTCCTAGGGAGTGTCTGTTCCATCTGCAGACACTGAAGGCAATGGTAACCTTGTGAGGGAGAGCTGCAGTGGGCGAGGCATACATCACATGCTCTGTCTTTATGTTCCTTAGCTGATACACCTCCTGCCTTTGAGGAAATACTTGTCAGCTTTCTCCAAACAGCCTAGAATTAGTCATTTCTTATAATTTAAGATGATATACTATTAAAACAATCTCCTAAGTGATTACAGAAATTATTCAGATAGAACCACTGGGATAACACATTATAGGCTCGTTACTTAGCAACTGAAGAACAGGCACTCTTAAAAATTAAGATAGAAGAAGTGAAAAGACATATCTCATTCAAAACCAGTTTTACAATGATCCATAAAAGCAACCAGAAAATCACTATGATGAATAAGATAATGGCAACAAGATTAACATTATGTATTTAGACCCAAGTTCTTAAGTGTCAGTCAGAAGACGAACATAAGCCTCATCCTTCATGGCAGACCTGTCCGTGGGTGAGCCAGGGCTGCAGTTCTTTGATGTGTGACTCAGGGTGAAGTCTCCAATCCCCTCCCTAGGTCTTCTTTCCAACCTCCTCATCTCAGGCTCCTCTATTTCTCAATCCTACTCTTTCCACTGTTACCACCATCATCACCACCTTCTGCTGCCACTGATGGGGCTGCCTCACTAGAACTCACACATTCCAGGTGCTACGGAGTGGATCTATCCCCACCTTCACATACAAAGATAACCAGGTAGCTCCTTTGGTTAGGGACCAAGGTTGTGAGTTTCATTCCTAACAGGTGTTTTATCAATGGTTCCCTGGGTCAAAGGGAAATAAGAATACAAAGTGAGACACACATATTACATCTGATGGACAAACGACTCAAAGCCCATGTCTCACTAGTAGGAGACTAGGAATGTCATAAATGCAGGTGTGCATGTATGTCTGTGTTTGTGTAACTATAACTGATTAAAAACCTATTCTGTGCTAGATATTGTACTAGATCCATTTTCCTCTAATCCTTTCACTTTTACAACTATTTTTAAAAATGTTTATTTGAGGGCTTCCCTGGTGGCGCAGTGGTTGAAAGTCCGCCTGCCGATGCAGGGGACACGGGTTTGTGTCCCAGTCTGGGAAGATCCCACATGCCACGGAGCGGCTGGGCCCGTGAGCCATGGCCACTGAGCCTGTGTATCCGGAGCCTGTGCTCCACAACGGGAGAGGCCACAACAGTGAGAGGCCCGCGTACCGCAAAAAAAAAAAAAAAAAAAATGTTTATTTGAAATAATTATTGATTCATGGAGATTACAGAGGAATGTACAGAGAAGTTCCAAATACCCTCCCTCTCATCTGATATTAACATCCCACAAAACTTTAGCACAATATCAAAGTCAAGAAATTGATACAATCCATAGACCTCATTCAGATTTCACTAGTTATATATACACTGATGCACCGACAACTCAGAAACCCAAAATGTCACTGTGGGCCTCTAGTTAGAGTAGGGCCTTAGGAGGTCAGTGTTAGAAAGAGGTGTGGCCTGAGTCCACCTAACAGTAGAGCCAGTGTGAACGCACCCATTTGGCAGCTACATCCCTAGATCCAGATATATCGTACAGTGCTAACAGGTATACAGAGTAACTAGCAAAGGCTCTTCACTAGTTTCCTGATCTATGAAGTGAAAGCTGTTTTGGTAAAGAAAGCCAAGTGGAAACCCCAGAAGCTATCCTCCAAAACTCACTCTCATCAAGAGAGTAAAGCAAAAGCAAACTACACCTCTGGAGGGACTGCAGAGACTAGTGCTACCATCAAAGGCTTGAGAGACAAAGAAGGGTGGTGATTCCTATTACATCCCTAATTATCCACACTTTTGGCTATGAGCAAAGGTCAGATGGGTCATGAAGAATGAACACAGATGATTGCAAACATAATCAGATGATGATAATGCATGATAATAACAATCACAGTTGCAGTTCCATTTGTAGTATCTCTGCTGGCAGGGCCAAAACTTACCTTTACCCCACCCCTTACCCCGAGAACTATATATCAACTATATACATGTATATGTACATATATATATATATGAATCCAAAAGATACTGAAAGGATCATGATCATCTTGATATCTCACAGAACATCATCCTGGTTCATTATACTGACAACCTAATCCTGTGAGCAGGTTGTACCAAGTACCCTAGACGCCCAAATAAGACATCTGCATGCCAGAGGTCAGAAGATAATCCCTGTGAAAGCTTAAATGGGCCTGCAATATTGAAGTTTCCATGGGTTCAGGGGAGTGGAATGGAATGAAGTGTGTGTGTGTGGTGGTGGGGGGATTTCCAGCTACAGTAAGAACAAAGTCACTGCACCTTGTTCCACCTACCGCAAAGAAAAAAAACATGTTTGGTGGCCCTCTTTTGTTTGGAGAAGCAATATATACCATATATAGATATGTGCTGCTATAGTTCATCTACCAAGGAACCCATGGGCTGCTAACGTTGAGTGGGGCAGAAATCAAAAAAGTGTTCTGTACAAAGCTACAGTAAGCAAAACAGTATGGTACTGACACAAAAACAGACACATAGATCACTGGAACAGGATAGAGAGCCCAGAAATAAACCCATGCACTTACAGTCAATTAATCTATGAAAGGGATTCGCTGGTAGCACAGTGGTTAAGAGTCCGCCTGCCAATGCAGGAGACACAGGTTTGAGCCCTGGTCTGGGAAGATCCCACATGCCGTGGAGCAACTAAGCCCATGCACCACAACTACTGAGCCTGCACTCTAGAGCCCACAAGCCACAACTACTAAGCCCACGTGCCACAACTACCAAAGCCCACGTGCCTAGAGCCCGCACTCCACAAGAGAAACCACCTCAATGAGAAGCCCGCACACCGCAATGAAAAGGAACCCCTGCTCACTGCAACTAGAGAAAGCCGACACACAGCAACGAAGACCCAAAGCAGCCAAAAATAAATAAATTAAAAAAATTAATTTATGAAAAAGGAGGCAAGCATATACAATGGAGAAAAACTGTCTCTTCAATAAGTGGTGCTGGGAAAACTGGACAGCTACATGTAAAAGAATGGAATTTAGAACATTTTCTAACACCATACACAAAAATAAACTCAAAATAGATTAAAGACCTAAATGTAAGTCCAGATACTATAAAACTCCTAGAGAAAAACGCAGGGAGAACACTCTTTGACATAAATCATAGCAATGTCTTTTTGGATCTATCTCCTAGAGTAATGGAAACAAAAGCAAAAATAAACAAATGGGACCTAATTAAACTTAAAAGCTTTTGCACAACAAAGGAAACCATCAACAAAATGAAAAGACAACCTATGGAATGGGAGAAAATATTTGCAAACGATGGGACCCACAAGGGCTTAATTTCCAAAATATACAAACAGCTTATACAGCTCAATATCAAAAAACAAACAACCCAATCAAAAAATGGGCAGAAGACCTCAACAGACAATTTTCCAAAGAAGACACACAGATGGCCAACGGCACATGAAAAGATGCTCAACATCACTAATTATTAGAAAAATGCAAATCAAAACTACAATGAGGTATCACCTCACACCAGTTAGAATGGCCATTACCAAACTGTCTCCAAATAATAAGTGCTGGAGAGGGTATGGAAAAAAGGGAACATTCCTACTCTGTTGGTGGGAATGTAAACTGGTGCAGCCACTATGGAAAACGGTATGGAGGTTCCTTAAAAAACTAAAAATAGAACTATCATATGATCCAGCAGTCCCACTGCTGGGCATATACCCAGAAAAGATGAAAACTCTATCTAAAAGATACGTGCACCCCAATGTTCACAGCAGCACTATAACTGAATCACTTTGCTGTACACCTGAAATACTGTAAATCAACTATACTTCAATAATTTTTTTTAAAAGGAAGGGAAGAAATTTTTTTTAGAAAAAAAAAAAAAAAGAGCATTCTGCAGCATTTTCAAGCTGTGGTGCAAGCTGCCCTGCCACTTAAACCTTATTACCAACACCCCAACGGTATGAAAGTGTCAGTGGAGCCCCGTTAAGAGTAGCTGGCAAGCCCTCCTCCACTGACAACTACTCTCCATTATAAAAGCAACCCATGGCTGGCTACTGCTCCCTGGTAGAGGATTTACACCTCACCAAGGGATACCAAGTTTACTATGCAACCCAACTGTCCATCATGTATTAAGTGTCCATCATGTATTAATTATCCATCATGAATTAAATCTACCAAACCACCCAACAGGACGTGTGCAGCAACATTCCATTATAAGCTGAAAGTGGTATATATGAGACCAGAACCAAGCAGGTTCAGAAAGTTCAAGCAAACTGTACCAACAGCTGGCTCTGACTCGCTGGCTCCTGTTCCTTCTGCTTCACCACCTCCCCTTAACCCACACCCATGGCCTCAGTGTGAGTCCATCATGTCCAGTTATCAGAAGAAGGTAAAATACATGCCTGTCTACAGATGAATCTGTGTGATATGCTGGCACCAGCAACAAGTGGATGCCTACACCACTACATCTCACTCAGAGATGGCCCTGGAAGGCAATGATGAAGGAAATTATCCTGGTGGGCAGAACTTCAAGTGACACATCTGGTCATCCACTTCACGCGGAAGGAGAAATGGCCTGGGATACAAATCTAATGGTTGGCTGTTTGCTCAGAGACTTGGAAAATTGGTGACAAGGAAGTCTGGGGTAGAGATATGTGGGTGAATCTTTCAGAATAATTACAGAGCATGAAGATGTTTATGGCCCAGTTACATGTCTGCCAGAGACATTCATGGCAGAGAAGTTTCTCAATAATCAGGTGGAGGGACTTCCTTGGTGGCACAATGGTTAAGAATCCTCCTGCCAATGCAGGGGACACGGGTTCAATCCCTGGTCCGGGAAGATTCCACATGCTGTGAAGCAACTAAGCCCATGCACCACAACTACTGAGCCTGTGCTCTAGAGTTTGCAAGCCACAACTACTAAGCTCACGCACTGCAACTACTGAAGCCCGTGCACCTAGAGCCCATGCTCCACAACAAGAGAAGCCACCGCAATGAGAAGCCCTCGCACCACAACGAAGGGTAGCTCCCGTTCGCCACAACTAAAGAAGGCCCACGTGCAGCAACGAAGACCCAAAGCAGCCAAAAAAATAAAATAAAATAAGGTGGAAAAGATAGCCCCTTCTTTGCATGTCAGTCAGCCATCCCAGGGCTTGATCCAAAGAGGTTATGCAACATAGTTTTCCCTTCAACAAATCTAATCTGGCTACCACCACTCCTCAGTACCTGACCTGTCAGAAACAGAGGCCAAAGCTGAGTCCCCAGAATGGCACCATCCCCTGGAGTAAGCAGTCAGTGCCATGCAAGGGATAACATTTGTCCTCACGTGAACAGACACAAATTCAGGGTATGGATTTGCCTTCCCTCTCTCAGCATTTCTGCTAGCATTCCATTCTCAGACCAGAATGCTTAATCCATCCTCTAATATTCTTTATCTTGAAACGTATAAATACTTTAGCTCAAGAATCTTTAAAAGAATCATCTTTTGCCTCTATTTTTTAACAAATAGTTCTACAAGACTAAACTCCTTAAATACATGGTCTCTATTTTTTATTATATTCAAGGTTTTGCCAAATGAAGATGCTGCAAAATCAAAGACCTTCTAAAATCATTCCATTCTAATACCAAATATAAATTTTAATTAATAGATTCTTCCCACAGTTCAATATATTCCAAAGTGCAATTACAAGAATTCAAAATTAAATTTTAAATACAGTTTGAGTTCTCATTGTTTCATTTGTTCTGTTTTTCTCTTGCTTTTTATAGAGATAATTTTTAATGCCTTCCTATTCACAAGCTTTTTTTTCTCAATAATTAAGTTTTACCAAAAGCTTCAAAAGCTGAAGTTTTTGGTGTTTTATATCCTTTGGATACGCTAATTAAATACTTCCAACTTTATTTTGAACAATATACAAACAAAATTTATCAGAATCTTTTACAGAAAGTTCGATGCCATTGTAGAACACATAGGTCGATTTACAAAAGCCATTCTTCAAAGGCTCAAGCACACATGAACTATGGCTCATAGCTGGCAGCCAAGAAAGAAAGCATGTTCAACCATCTAAAATATTTTTTCATATTCATCAAATTTATCATTTTTTGCTGAACACAAAAAATACTTCATCACAAAAATTTTGTCACCCCCTTACAACAACTGTGATAATATATAAATATTTGTAAATTTTGACAACTACAGCTTCTGTTTTGATTAGTAAAATACTGCAGCTTCTTAGGATGAAATTACAGATGATGTATGCATCACAGTCATTCACAAAAATTGTTATGCTCCGTAAGTTTCTTAGTTTACTAGAAACATTGCTTTTATAATCCTTGGCCCCTCACAATTAGTATTTGTCATTACCACCATAAAAATAAAGTATTTTTTTCTCTGTTGTTAAACATACATCTGAATTTACAATAGCATTAACCATGATGTTCCCTTCAACAGAATGAACTTCTAAAAGCTTCATTTAGATTCCACGAAGCAGAAAAAACACATACATTACTGGAATTAAACAACTTCTGTTTGAAGATGCTGACGGCATTGATATGAATCCATCTTCATTTAACTGCTTACAAAGTTCTTCTGAGATGGGCATGAAGATATTGATAGGTATTATTTCACTATTCATAAATAAGAAAATTTGGGATTGAAAGTGAGCAAAATTAATTTAGAATAAGAGTTATTTGATCCATTAAAAAAAAAGTTACTTGATCTAAATGAAAAGTCATGATTGGCAGAGTGATGTGTAGAAGCACCATCTGCAGCTGCAGGTGTTAAACCACCATCCTCAGGCATGGTCTTCTTAAAACAACCACTAACTTTTGAGGCAGATGCTGATGCTTCTTCATGAGATTTGTATCTTCTGGTTTTCATGTGGTTGGTAGTATCACTATGGGTTCCTCAGTGGGTGGTAAATATTGACAAATATTTTGGGGTGAGTTATACATTCATCATCAACTTTCTTAAGAAGTAGACTTTTATTACTTAATTTTCCATTAAATGTGGACTGCCTTTTTTTTTTAGATTTTTGCCAGCAGGAGAGTTTATCAAAAACAAATTAAGAGTTGTAGACATTTAACCATACAGTAAATGATAACGCAAGAGCATTCAGACTACTTCCTACATTCCCCATGGCAGGACAGCCCAGCCTCTACCCCCCACACGCATTTATGTGTACCTATCCCATAATTTCCTATATTTCCCAATGACCAGAATGACTGACTTCATACATCTTGAGTGTAAGAATGGCTTCATACATCTTGCAGACCATAACACAGGCCACCATACAACCGTCCGGTAGACCAAGTGCCTGATAAGGGTAGCAACATTGAATAAATCTTCCACCACCATCTGAAATTGGACAGAGTCAGCTGTCCCTGGCCAGCTGTGTCTGAGCAAACTTTGTGTTATCAATAAACACCCTGCATGCTGTCCCAGAAAGGAAACTGCTAGTTAGACTACATCAGGAAATGGATTATTATTGCCCATCACCTTGCAGATTAACCACACGCTAAAGTGAGAATTGTGTTCACTGCTTGTGTGCGTAACAAATTTTTAGATGAGAGTATGGTAGAAGCTGGATTACGAAGTGGAGGTCTACGAAGACCACCTTGGCTTGTTTTAATGCAATTACTAATAACAGTTTGTTTAGAAATGAAAAATCAAGAGCAAATGATAAACTGGTCAGGACACCAGCAGAACAGTCATAAACTGAGACTGACCCAGGAAAACTGCTCTCATCACCCTGTCAATGGGGAACTTTATATTGCAAGGACTGGCTTTTACCATCTGAACCCTTCTATCAACATTAGGAACACTGAAAGTGAGACAGGCAGGCAAACATCATGTGCCTATTGTATGATTCAATACAAAGTATGCCATCCCACCTATGAAGTATTATTACTAACCATTAAAAAATTAACCTGAATCTAATCGAGCTAATTGCCAGTTTCAGGAAATGTGATGAATGAGTTAAATGACACCACAAGAAAGCAAACAGACAAGTCTAGAATATGGGCATTCCACAGTACAACCAACCTGGTTTCTTCAACAGTAACTGGCCTCAAAAAAAAATTAGGGGTCAGGGGCAACTGCTCTTGAGTGAGAAAGACTTAAGAGACAAAATAGACAAATATGATGTCTTGTTTAGATCCTGGTTTGAAAAACCAATGATAAAAAAACTTAAGACAATCAAGATGTTAAAAAGTACTAAGGAATTACGATTAGCTTTGGCGTGATAGTGTTATTGTATTATGAAAGAAAATGTTCAGTTTTAGAAATTCCCACTAAATTGTACAATGATGAAATAATGTGCTTTCTGAGATTTGCTGTAAAATACCTCAGCAGAGAAAGTACGACGGATGGACGAAGCCAGTGTGGCACCATCACAGTAAGTCCAGAATCTGGGTTTGGGGTACACAGAGGCTTATTATATTGTTCTTTCCTCTTTTATGTATGTTTTACATTTTGTATTTAAAATGTTGACTAAGGCAGGGCCAAGAATGGAGCCTCAAGGGATGTGTTTTAAGGCCTCCCTGTATTTTTCAGTCTCTTAATTAGTGGTGCCTGGGTATGGTTAATCAAAGAGCTAGGACTCCGCCTAATTGATTGTGATGTTTCTGTTTTATCACGTACTGAAAGCTGCAGAAACCATGTGTCCTTTGTTTTCTTCTCACTACACTTATAGTTAAAATATATATTTTTTGCTATCTATTTTCACTCAGATCATTCTTGGTTTTAGCTTTTGGATATTCAGGGTAGTCTATATCGCCCACCAGTCCTTTATAAAACCCAGCCAGGAACACAGGAAATAAACCGAGCTCCCTGTGGTGCTCCATGGTTTCTTCACCTGCCTACGGAACTCTTCTCTCCATGGATTTTTCATGGATTATCGGGTCTGACTGCCTAAGTTTGTTAGAGGCTACCTTCCATCTTCAACTCCTCCCTTTGACATCCCTGCCCATGGGGTCCCATTATGTATTCTGTGACTCTTTTTCATGTATGTAAAAGATGGTTTCCTAACAGCTAACTACCATAACCAACATAACCAGCTTTCTTCTCTCACCAACATGGCCACTTCTCTTGATGTTCTGATAGCATCACTTGCCTCCTACCACATCTGTTTCTTTAGAACCTACCATTGTACTTGTCAATCCTAGCCCACCCCATCTTGGTCGAATAGATAAGATGATATTTGTCCAGTTGTTTCTAAATCTGCAAGGTTTCATTATTTTCATACTCTATGCATTTGTATAAAATCATCTGAGGCCAGAAACACTGGTTCCTAATCTTCTGGCCCTTTTTTTTAATATCCAGAAGCACAGGTATCTCTTGTGTTCAGGCTTCTTTCTTCTAAAGTACTCAGCAGCCTCACTGTACATCGTAATATACAGGAATATTTTTAAAATAAACAAATGAAAGTATCACACATGCCTTCCATTCTGCAGCATCCAGGAGTAGAAATATTTTCCATACATTTCTCCCCAGTAGATGGTCATTTAAAATTATTAGAATCCAGTCGGCAAATCCCCCTCCAGATAGTCTTCCCAATCTATTGAGATCCATTCTATCCTGTAGCAGGACCTTGCACACCCCCATCCACATCCAGTATTAAAAGCCAAAGTTCAGAAAACTAACACTAGCTCTGTGACCTTGCTCAAGTTACTTAAATTTTCTGTGCCACCGTTGAGGAACTGTAAAATAATAATAATATCTACCTCAAAGAAAATCAAAAGAGTCAAGGTATAAGAAGCATTTAAAACAGTGCCTGACAAACATAGTCTTCAATAGACGTTAGCACATATTAACACTCAAGTCACCAAGCGGTTACTCTTTTGATGCATAGTTATTTTCATGTTTCACTGACATTGATTTCTTTTAATAGCAAAGTGGTATAGGGTAATAATGGTGGACAAAAGAACCAAATCCAGAAAAGAAATGCAACATTAGTGAATTCCAGGACATGGGCCAACAGACCAGCAGGCAGCACTAGCATTTTATCCCTATTAAAAGACCTCTAATCTAAAAAGTGATTCCTGTGAGCAGCCTCTAGGAGCAGCTGCAGGTTGGTTCTCTAAGTTTAAAGGTTATTTGATTCCTGGGACACCCTGCCTACTCAATAATTAGAAAAAGGAGTAATGAGAAAATGACTTGTAAGACCAGGAAAGAAGCATTTTTTAACTTGTCTAGAGTAAAAATTTAAATCACCCCTTTTTCTGAATGCTATTTTTCAAGATTGGAAGGCTTGTCTGAAGATGATGTTATGCCAAAACCCAGTGCCAAGGATAAAAAGTTTTGATACACATGTAAGAAAAATGTGTAGAAAGGTTAGCCTTCCAGAAACGTGGCTGAAAGTACTCAGAACCATGGATGGACCTTGGAGGGCATCTCACTCATTCCTTTCACCTTACAGATGAGGAAATTGAGTCCAAAGAGGCTAATAGTTGCCCAGTGTTACCAGATCTGGACCCAGGTTGTCCCTTTTCCCACCTTAAGCAGCCAGTGACAGTACAGTTAGATCGAAGGTACATATTCAAATCACCCAGTGGCTTCACAGTAGGAGAGGCAGATACCCTATTAAACTCAAAGGACAATATCCTTCAGAGCTTTTGGGGGAATAGAATATAAAAATACAAATTGACATCTGAAACATAATGAAGAAAGCTTGGGGAGGCTCACCCTGGAACATTACCTAATATGAGTGCTGCAAAACAAAATAATTCCTAGAATTCTTCATACATATAGCAACTCATGTATTTTCCAACCAGTCCCTATCTTAATTTCTCCAGAATAAACTCAGTGGACTCCAAATTACTGTCATCAGTTCCAGTGTTCATTATTGCTTTCAAAATCCTGGACAGAAGTTTTATTCACTGTGGATGCCTTCTACCAAGTCTGAGAGCCAAAAAGGAGCTTGAGAAGGGGAATGGAATAGACTTGATGGATGTCTTATAGACCTAGTCATTTTATATAACCCATTTATTTCAAAGGCGACTTAAAATTTCAGTGGATAGGTAAGTGGAAGGGTGGGTGTATCATGTGTTTAAACCTTTCTGAGAGGTGCTTCGATGTCCTGCTTAAGAGCACAGTTCCTGGAGCCAGAATGTCTGAGTTTAAATCCCAGCTCCATAACTTGCTAGCTGTGTGATCCTGGGTAAGGTACTTAATGTCTATTATGCGCCTCAGTTTCCTCATCTGTAAAATCATAAGAGAACTTAGCTCAAATTCTTCTTATAAGGATTAAATGAGTTAACGCACATAGAGCCTGTGGAACATTCTCTGGCGCACAGCAAACATGTAATTAAACATTAACGGTTACTATCCAGAGGTCACTTCTCTGGCAACCATTGTTATCTGGAAAAATGCCCAAGGAAGCCTTCTGCAAGACCTGGGCACTAGAGCCTAGCCACTTAAGTCGTAGGCAAGTCTCAGCTGAGTCTACACTAAATTCTAACATGTATCTCTGCTCTACCTGTATAGCAAATTAATGTCTTCCTCCCAATGCCAGCCCTTGAAGCAGCTTCATAGTCACCCAGGCAAACTATCTTTGGGGAGCACCTCTCGTCTCCATAGCAAAGCGGGAGGTCCAGATATTTACCTATACCAGGAGCTCACGATCTGGGAGGGAAAACAGGCCATACGTAAGCACTTAGGTAGCAACAGGAGAGTTAAAGAAATTAGTGCAGAGAAGCACCAGGCTGGGCGTGATCCAATTGAACAGGGTAATACAGAGAAGCAAGTGCTTCTTCTGGGTGTGCAGGACCCTGGGGACCATGGCAGACAGGAAGCTAGAGCTGCCCACATAGAGAAAAGAGGGACCCCACCCCCACCAAGATTAATTACCACTAGGCTGCCAAAAATAAAAACAATGATATTTATAAGAAGATATAAATACACAAATGTCTGTGTAAAACCCAAATAAGTACATAAACCCACAGACCATGAAACCCAGTACCACAGACACGGCTGCACTGAGTCACCACTGGGTTTCCTTACGGCTGTCTCCTTAAGGGAACACGCTGGGCCTCCATGAGCACTGGGATTTCTTCCAGCTTTCAGAGCTGTGAGGCCCCGGCTCTGTGACTCACCATGTCACTCTGCCCTGCCCAGGCTCTTCCAGAGCTCGGCAGACACCTGCCATGAATGCACATCTTCTAAACTGTCGACTTGTTCCCTGAATAACTTTCAATGTCAATTTATCCAGTGCAGTCTGTGCAGCAGTTTGTGACGGAGTGGGAAGCAAATCAAAGTCAAGCTAAGCAGGATGAGTCAGCTTTCCCAAGACTCCCTTAGCTGAGTCTGGAAGGCTTTAAAACTCACATTGAAGATGAGGACTTTTGCCTAGCTGTCCTCACGTGGTCCAGCCACTTCAAACAGAGAGTTTGTAACGGTCACTTTCCTGTTCGGGTGGTTGGCAAGAGCTACCCAGAGTTGGCCTCCTAGGGGTCCTCTTGGAAATGTCCCTGCCATCCTCAAAAATCCCAACCTCTTTTCTAAGAGGCATCAGGGAACAGTCTTGCACTTGAAGCCAGAAAGACCATTTGTCATTAGCCTCAGTCCGGAGGCAAACGTGACCCTAAGTTTATAAGCTGACTCTGAGCTAGCATGAATGTGGTGAAGGGCCCAGACCTGTGGCTCTGGGATGGTCAGCACTCATGTTCAGGTACGTCCAGGAAGGCTACAGGGCTTTCCCCTGCCGACACTAAAGGAGAGATATTTCATTCTTAGGCCACTTGCCTGAGAAATGTTCTCTTGCAGATACCACTGGTCCCTTGAAACTTGATCCTAAGATCTCTGAAAACATGATAGGAATGAAAGAAGTCTGTGTGGGGTGGAAGAGGTGCTGGAGGACAAGCACTGCCATTTCAAAGTAATTTGGGTTCTAAAGCGATGAAGGCTTGGATGTACCTTCAGAAGACCCTTTGTTCTAGGAAAACCACTCAAATAGGTCATTTGGGCAGGTAAATACAAAGCTGAAACTTTTCACGCAGTCCCCGACTTACAATGGTTCGACTTAACGATTTTTCAGTGTGAGAAAATGAGACTCATTCAGTAGAAACAGTCTGTTGAATTTTGAATTTGGATCTTTTCCCAGCTAACAATATGCAGTCCCATCCTCTCTCGTGATGCTGGGCAGTGGCAGTGAGCTGTGGCTCCCAGTCAGCCGATCACAAGGGGAAACAACCGATACACTTACAGCCATTGTACACCGAGACAGCCATTCCATTGTTCACCTTCAGTACAGTGTTCAATAAACTGTATGAGATATTCAACACTTTACTATAAAATAGACTTTGTGTTAGATGATTTTGCCCAACTGTAGGCTGAAGTATGTGTTCTGAGCTTGCCGAAGGTAGGCTGGACTAAGCTGTGAGGTTCAGTAGCTTAGGGGTATTGAATGAATTTCTGACTTATGATATTTTCAACTTATGATGGGTTTATTGGGACATAATCTGATCGTAAGTTGAGGAAGATCTGTAATTGGAGAAAGAGGCTTTTGAGACACTGTTGTGGTTCTCAGGACTGAAATCCTCTGTGTGGTCATGAAAAAGACTGTCCACATATAAAATACACTTTCTACTCTATGCAATTAGTTGCCTTTAGAGAGACTTTTTCATTTTATGTTTTAAGACTGGCTTGAGACACCTTCGTGCTGGAAACCTGCTGTTTGCCCTTGGGAGGATGTGCATGCTTTTGTTTGATCAGGGCTATCAGGAAATATGGACATGAGGATTACAAGCTGAAGGAGATGCTCTCAAGAGAGGTAAAATGAAAACCCAGGCACCAACAATGCAGCTGCAGAAATCTGCAAGGGGCATGACACTAATCTGTACCACTGTCTCCAGGATGCAATATGATTTGTGTTTTACTACCTTTTGGGGGAGGGTACAGATTCAGAGGTTTCCACTGAGCTTCTCCACCATATTAGCTCTTACTGCATACTCAAGTGTGGGAATTCTTCCAACTACCAAGTATGTCCAACTCAAATATGTGTTCAGGAATCAGGGAAATGACCACATAGTAGGTCCTTGGGCCTAGTGGAACCACTGTGAAGCAAAGCCTGGCCAGGACTCCATTTATTATTTGGCCTCCATGCCTGAACTCTAACAAGGGGGCTGTGATGATGCTTTAGTCACAGGTATCAATGATTACTGGAACTCTGTGCCCAGCAGTACTTGAAATGTCTGGTTATTCTCCTTTCCCAGAGTACAACTACCCAAATTACCAGAGGTTCCTTTGGGAAAGGACTGGGAGACCCATTACCATATGGACTTGCTGTAGTGTTGCAAGATTCTTCCTCCTGGGAACACTCCTTCTTCTGCAGCCAATAGGTTCTGGCCTGAAACTGGTTCAGATGAAGAAACAGGGCAAGGAATTTTGACTTTTTATTGAGGTGCCTTCAGCCTCCTGATAATCTATCCTTGACCTCTTTTACTTGCTTCAGTTGAACAGTACTCTTGGCAGCCCATCCATCTTGCCCTTCAGACACATGCTTCATTACTCATCTCCATGGCTCTCTGTACATCAGGCCCCCATGGCAGCCGTTCCACTCTGTTACTCATAAAGAACATCATGCCACCTAGACTCTATTATTCAGAATTTTATCATCCCTTTGCTATCAGGGATCCCAGTTCTTTACTGGAATCACCTACCATCAGCCCTGGCTGTTGGCCCTCAGTCAGTGTGTTCCTTATCTCTTTGGTAAGCACAGAGTCCCCTGGGCCTTCCTGTAGAACTGAGTTGGCTGGTGGGTTTTCCACCCTTGCATAGTATATCAGCTTTATCATGCCACTGCTCTAAGCCTTTTGGTCTTAGAGAGTAAAGTCCACTCTGTGCCATGACAGTTCCAGCATTTCTACTTCACTTTGTGTGGGCCATTGCTTTTTTCAAGCTTCCAAGAGCCATCCTAGCAGCATGTTAGTATATTAAATCCTGTATCCTAGCCCATCAGTAAATTCTCAGAAAATCAGAATGCTGCCATATCAATAAATTCTCCATTTCCAAGTTTTGTTTTGCATCCCACCCCCTTGATCCACTGACCTCAGGATCTAGTCCCAGACAGAATTCCTTGGCCTCCGCCAGTGAAGGTTGGCTGGGACCTGCAGCTCCTTCCATCGGTACCTTTCCTCCCTAAACAGAACCAGTACTCATGCAGCCAGGTTAGGATGCAACCTGAACGAATTATTTGCCCTGGACGGACACATGAATAGACGGCCTGGAGGGGAGATGGGACTAGATCCCCGAGGGTGGCACATGTTGTATTGAAAGGCATGTGCCTTTCATTATCTTTAAGCAAGAAGTGTGCTAATCCCTTTAACAGGGAGGAGTGGGCTACTTCTGCAGGCCCAGAAGGTTCAGAGATACCTGCAGATTCAAGATTCTCAAGTGCATGAACCCCGATGTCCCCATCCCAACTCTGAGGATCCCATTCATTCCTAACCTGGACTTTGTCTTTGATGTACCAGACTTGCCAGATTACAAATTCAACTTTCTATGGAGTTCCAAAACCCTTAGCATCAATGCCTGAGCTTGATCCACAGCTTTTTATACCTTCCAGCTACAGGAGATGAGAGTCTCTTTCTGTGCTATAAGGAAGCCCTCTGGCATTGCCACATCACCTTAAATTGGTGATTAATTACCCTCAGCCTTTGACAGTCTCTGTTCAACTGACAGCCCCTAATAAAAGTCATCCAGTTCCATTGTTCTTGTGATGACTACTCCCCAGGACCTCTCAAATGCCTGAGATGTTGCTCCCACCAGGGCATTCCCTTCTACCGGTGGCATTTCAGTATCCTATCCCAGTTCACCACAAGAGGAAGTTTAACAATTGTCCTGCTACAGCCTGCCAGGAGTTCACCAAACTCCTCATCCGCCAGTAATGTGCTCCTCATTGCCAGTCATCCAATGAGTAATCCAGCTCTAAAATTCTAACTCTAGTCCTAAATGTCTTAGATTGAGTTCCTTAGGAAACAAACTCTGAGATGGAGATTTTTGTGCAGGAAGTTTATTGGGGAATGTTGTAGGAACAACTAAAAAGGAGTTTTTTTAAAAAACAGGATTAGGCAGAGAGATAAAGTAAACTATGATGCAATTGCAATGAAGGCCGTAGCTCTGGCCCTTCAGAGTTGTCTTCAAATGAGAGAAGGAGGCTAGGCCTTTGGACACCACCTCAACCAGACAATGGATGTGGGATGCCTAGAGAGAGGTATAACTCTGGGTGAGATGGTTCCCTTAGGCTAAAGGCAAGTCCCAGAGAGCCATCAACAGCTAACACTCCTAGCAGCTGGGGGAATGAGTGTCTCGACGCTGAAGAGGGGATCTGCGTGGTGCATCACAGCATCCTCTACAGACCGCGAGAATTAATAAAAGCAAACAAATTTGCAAGCCTAACAGCCAACTGGATCAGTAACTGACCATAAACAACACTAATGGAAGAAGTCTTGGGAAGTTTTTTTAAATTTATATTTTTTAAACAGTTCAAATTAAATATGAGGGAATGTTACTTATGCCCAGTCAAAAAGGTCTAAAATGTCCAAATTATCTTCCTTGTATAACCAGAAAGGAAACAAACCTTCTAAATATTATCAGAGATATGAGTTTCAAAATCTCAATACACTCATGTCTCAATAAATATCACAAACAGATAATTACGTCTTATAGAGTATATCAGAAAGAGATGTGTTCGGAGAAAGGCCATGTGAGCACACAGCTAGAAGGTGTGTCTGTCTGTCTAAAAGCCAATATGTAGGCTCTTACCAGGACCTAAATCTGTCAGCACCTTGATCTTGGACTTCCCTGCCTCCAGAACTGTGAGAAATAAATGTCTGTTGTCTAAGCCACCCAGTCTATGGAACTTTGTTATAGCAGCCCAAGCAGGCAAAAACACTTATATTGCTGCAATTATTTGTGTAATGACAGAGTCCTTCACTTATATTAAAGGTCTCCAAGAGCTAGTCTTATTCACCTTTGCCCCTCATAGTGAATACCACAGGCACCTGACTGTATAGATGCTTATTAAATGTTTGTTAAACCTTAAAAAAGAGACAGAGAGATAAGTGCTATTAAAAAGAAAAAAACAGAGCAGGATAAGGGCATTCCAGAGTTAGGAGACAGGAGTGTAGGGTAGTTTGAAGATTAAATAAGATGGTCTTGGTAGACCTCATTATGAAAATAAATTTTCAGACAAAGACTGGAGATTAAGTGAGGGAGTGAGCCATGATGAGATCTAAGGTAAGAGCATTCCAGGCGGAGGGAGCAGCCAGCGCAAAGGCCCTAGGACAGGAGCATGCCTTGGTGTTTGAGTTGCAATAAAAATGCCAGTGTGGCATATATCTGAATTCAGTAATTTGTACCCTCTCTGAATATATATATATATATATAAAATTAGGTGTTTATCAATTTTATTAATCTCAAAGAACAGGATTTTGTTAATTTTTTCTTTTTTCTATTTATTTCCATTCTTATCTTTATTATGTCCTTATTTCTACTTTCTTTGTACTCAATTTTCTTTTTTCTTAATAAATGCCTAAAATGGAAACTAAAATTGACTTAAAATCCTTTACTAATATAAGCATTTAATGCTATAAATTTCCCTCTAAGCACTGCTTTATTTGCAGTCTATAATTTTGATATGTTGCAGTATTGTTATCATTCAATTCAAAATATTTTTAAATGTTTTTTGTAATTACTTCTTTGACCCATGTTAGTTAGAACTGCGTTGTTTAGTCTCCAAATGTTTGGAGGTTTTCTAGGTATCTTTTTGTTCTTGATTTGTAACTTAATACCATTGTGATCAGGGGACATACTCTGTTAAATTGTCATCCTTCGAAATATACTGAGGCTTATTTTATGGTCCATTTTGGTGAAAATTCCATACGCACACAACAGGATATGTATTCTGCAGTTGTTGAGTGTAAGGTTCTATAAATGTTGATTAGTAGACTATAGAAGTCTATATCCCTATTTATGTTTTTGCTTAGTTCTTCTACTGATTATTAAGAAAGAGGTATTAGGGCTTCCCTGGTGGCGCAGTGGCTGAGAGTCCGCCTGCCGATGCAGGAGACACGGGTTCGTGCCCCGGTCCAGGAAGATCCCACATGCCGCGGAGCGGCTGGGCCCCTGAGCCATGGCCGCTGAGCCTGCGCGTCCGGAGCCTGTGCTTGGCAACGGGAGAGGCCGCAACAGTGAGAGGCCCACGTACCGCAAAAAAAAAAAAAAAAAAAAGAAAGAGGTATTAAAATCTTCAGCTATCTTTATGGTTTGGTCTGTTTTATCCTTTATTTTTTGCAGTTTTTGCCTCATGCATTTTGAAGTTCTCTGAATAGATGCATAAACCTATGTATTTATGATAAATTGACCTTCATCATTATGAAATGTCCCTTTTCATCTTTGATAATACTCCTTTCCATCCCTTTACATTCAATCTATCTTTGTCTTTATATTTAAAGTGCATCATTTGTACACAGCATATAGTTTAATCTTATTTTTCATGTAGTCTGACAATATCTTCCTTTAATTGAAATTAGCTATAGACATTTAATGCAATTATTGATAGGATTGGTTTTAAGCCCACCACCTTGCTATTTGTTTCCTATTTTTGCTGTCTGTTTTTTGTTCCTCTGATCTTCCTTTCCTACCTTAGGTAACTGCATATTTTTAGTATTTCATTTTAATTCCTCTACTGGCTTTTTAGATATACCTTTTTTAGTGATCACTCTAGAGATTACGATATTTATCCTTAACTTAGTTCAGTTTAGTTAGAGTTAAAATTTTACCACTTCAGGTAAATGTATAAAAACCTTATAGTTGGGAGGAAGGTCCCTTTATAGCCTGTTCTTTGTGCTATTGTTGTTACATGTTTTTACATCTACATGTGTTATAAACCCCATAACACAATGTCATATTTTGTTTTAAACTCTGAGTTGTCTTTGAAAGAAACTTAAAGAAGAAAAAAAGTAGTCTTCTATATTTACCTACATAATTTTTTTTTCATACATTTATTTATTTATTTATTTATTTATTTATGGCTGCATTGGGTCTTCGTTGCTGCGCGGGCTTTCTCTAGTTGCGGAGAGCGGGAGCTACTCTTCAATGCGGTTCGCAGTCTTCTCACTGCGGTGGCTTCTCTTCTTGCGGAGCATGGGCTCTAGGCGCACAGGCTTCAGTAGGTGGCTCGCAGGCTCTAGAGCGCAGGCTCAGTAGTTGTGGTGCGGCTCACGGGCTTAGTTGCTCTGTGGCATGTGGGATCTTCCCAGACCAGGACTCAAATCCGTGTCCCCTGCGTTGGCAGGCAGATTCTCAACCACTGTGCCACCAAAGAAGCCCTACCTACATAATTTCTTTTTCAGGTTGTCTACATTACTTTCTCTAGCTCCCAGTTCTGTTGGGTGCCACTTTACTTCAGCCTGAAAATACCTTCCTTTAACATTTCTTACGCAGGTCTTCTGGTGATGACTTTTCTCAGCTTTTGTTTCTCTGAAAATGTTTTTATTTCACAGACATTTAAGGATATTTTCTTTGGATATACAATTCTATGTTGACAGTTGTTTTTTTTGTTTGTTTTTTCCCCAGTACTTTAAAGACACCAGTCGCACTGTCTTCTGGCCTCCATTGTTTCTGAAGAGAAGATAATTAGTCTTTTTATTGCTTTCCCTGGATGACTTTAAGATTTTCTCTTTATCTTTGGTTTCAGCTCTTTTACTTTAACGCACTTAAGTGTGATTTTCTGTGTATTTATCCTGACTGGGTTTTACTGAGCTTCTTGGATCTACAGGTTGAGCTTTTTCACTAAATTTGGGAACTTTTCAGCCATTGTTTCTTCAAATATTTTTTCTTCCCCATCTTTCTCTTTTCTACTTCTGGGACCCCAATTACATGCACATTAGACCACTCAATATCATTGTGTGGGGCACTGAGACTGTGGGTTTTTAAATCCCTTTTCTCTATGTTCTTAAGATTAAATAATTCCTGTTGATGTGTCTTTTAGTATGACGACTAATATTTGGGCTACACCCCCAGAGATTTAATCTGCCTTGGGCAGGGCTGATGTTTAAGGACTTTTGAAAACTCTTTCTATAATTCTAATGTGCTGCCGGGGTTGAAAACCATCGGGGAAGACTCTGCGTACTATAGAAGGGACAATGAATCCAGTCTGGAGATGGTTTAGCTTTGGGATGCAGGCCCGAGTCCTATCATCACAAGGCAGTAGTGGTCTTCTTGCTGTAAAGATCCTAACTTGAGGTCCTTCTATCCCTTCTCAAGGACATTCAACTCCTGATTCTACTGGACCTATTGTTGTAGCTTTACCATGGCTAAGGGTCCAGCCACTATAACTTTATTAGCTCTTCTATAATTCTCTCTCAGTTCCCTTAGCACACTCCTGCTTATCCTCTGGCCTTCCAGTTTTATTTCATTTGTCTTTGTTTACTTTCAGGGTTCCCACCTTCATGTGCTTCCTGCTCATAATCTCTCAACTCTGGATTCTTTGGACTCCAGCTATCACCCTCATTTTAACAGTTCATTTATCAGCCAAAAATGCTTTGGCGGTTCCCTCCATGGAAGTTCTCTGATACTGGCCCACAGAAACCTGTTCCTGCTCTGAAATAACTTATGTCTGACCCTTTATATTAAACTATTCCTCTTAAAAATGCTAATTATATAAATAAAAATTCATAAGGAACTGAGCATGAAAAATAAAGATGGATCATCACGATTTCTAAAAGAACCTACAAACACCACTGCTTAGCCGAGGCCCTTTTAGAAATTTGATAGAAGGGTAAAGCATGACTTAGGCCACCAGAGAGATCTGGGTTCAAATCAAAACTCCACCACTTATTAGTTGTGCAATCTTGGTCAAATTATTTGTGATTTATGAGAATCAATTTCCTCATCTTTAAAGTAACTAGGATAATACCTATTTCACATGGCTGTAAATATTTTAAAATTTAAATACATGCGAAAAGGAGATATTTATTTCTGGCCACAACAGAGTAATTGGTACTGAGCTTACCCTCCTACCATAAACAACTATAAAACCGGATAAAACACACAAGGCAATTACTTTCAAGCACTGGACAGAGGTAAAGCAGGACTATAATCCTTGAGAGAAAGGAAGTACATAAAGTGAGCCCCACATTTATCCTGGCTCTCTGACTGGGAGCCATTTAAAAAAGTCAAGTAGAAATTATAATATTAAAAAGAAAATAGGGACTTCCCTGGTGGCACAGTGCTTAAGAATCCACCTGCCAACGCAGGGGACACGGGTTCAATCCCTGGTCCGGGAAGATCCCACATGCCACGGAGCAACTAAGCCCGTGCGCCACAACTACTGAGCCCACGTGCCACAACTACTGAAGCCCACGCTCCTAGAGCCCATGCTCTGCAACAAGAGAAGCCACTGCAATGAGAAGCCCGCGCACCACAACGAAGAGTAGCCCCTGCTTGCCTCAATTAGAGAAAGCCTGTGCGCAGCAAGGAAGACCCAACACAGCCCAAAAGGTTAATTAAAAAATAAATTTAAAAAAAATGAAAGGAAAATATCTGAAGTAAAAAATTAACTCTGTGAGCTCAACAGGTGACTGGAGACTGAGTGACTAAGTACAAAGTTCTAGGTTAGTACTTTCTCATACATTATCTCATTTGATCTTGAGGTCATCCATGAAAGTTGGTGTTATTATTTCTACATTTTTAGATTCACTCAGCCATTTACTTCGAATAGAAATAATTTTATCAGAACCAAACATCTGACTTAGGGTATGACATTTATCAACCCACTGTTTTAACACAGGGATAAATGTCTTTGTAGTTTCTTCATCAACATGCAGGACTTCACCAAACAGCAAATGGTGAAAAGCATAGTGCAGCTTGAGGCCACACATCCAGCCAGTACGTGCACTAAAGAAAGGCACTTCTGTAGATTTTGAGCTGTTTCCTTAAAGTCTTCATATATTGCCAGGGTTTGCTCTCTAATTATGAGAAAGCATGATCCTGATTTCTAGAAAACAATAGCATGCCGAGAAAAATCACAGGGATCATCACAATTTCTGTGTTATACTGAAATTATTCCCCATTTCCAGTCACACTTGATGAAATTCTTATTAAAGAAATCAGCATTGAGGTAGAGTGGGCTATATCAACAAAATTCTATGAACATCCTAAAAAGGAGGCAATGGCTTTAGTCAGGAAACCAAAAAGGCTTCCCTAAAAGGAAGATATGACATCTCACTTAAACCTGGAAGAATAAACAGCAATTCAACAGCTGAGCTTACGTGGAAGTCCTTCCCCAACAACAGGGGAAAACAGGGGAGAGCCAGCCATGAGCCCAGAAACTAGAGTGAAGCTGGAGAGAGGAAAGATCTGGACACTTTGTGGAATTTGGACTTTGTCCTGTGTGAAATGAGGAGTTTTCAGTGATTTGGGGGCAGGGAGTGACATGATTAGAAAAGCAACAGAAGCATGGAGAACTGACCAGAGAGCAGAGAAGTTAGAAACATGAAGAATTCTCGGGAAGGCATTACAAACTGATTTGATAGAGCCCCATTAAGTCAAGGCAAAAGATGGCAAGACTTGCACCTCTTTTACTCATACCCATTTTCCAGTGGGATTCAAACTATCTGCATGTGAACTTGAACTCGACACAAAGCTGCTGGTATGGGTTAAAAGGAACCCTCGTCAGCCTGACATTTATTCTTTTCTCTTACACCCCAGAAATATCAGATTAGAGTGTGGGATGGAAAATCCATTTTCTCAGTGACAGTCCATAAAGTATAAATACTCTCCAATACTTTGCATAATGTCCCGCATGGCCAGTCCTGAGCCTTTGGCACAGAGCATATTCTGGAATCCAGAAGTGCCCTGGAAGCAGTGGGGCATTTAATCAGGGAGCCACTAATACCCTTTGCTTTTCCACAGATGGTAGGCAGAGACAAGGGTTGCCAACTCCTTCACTTTGGGCACCCCACATTTTGGCCCCTACCTCTAAACTTAGTGTAAAATTTCACCAATTCTGGAAGGCATCTCAGAAATATGATCCAGTGACCTGGTATCAAAGGATCTTTACTCGGTAAGTATTAAGCACCTACCTTTCAGACTCCATCCTGAATGCAAAAAAATAAAAAGATCTGGTTGTCCCTGTCCTCAAGGAAGCTCAATGTCTAGTGGGGAAAAAACTGCAAACAAGTAATTACTATCCAGTATTACACATGTTCTGGTGCAGGTGTATACTGAAGGATGTGAGCCTGTGAGAAGAACATGTCTAACTTTTCCTAGGGCTGCCATAACAAAGTACCACAAACAGGGTGACTTAAATCAACAGAATTTTTTTTAAATTTTTATTAGAGTATAGTTGATTTACAATGTTGTGTTAGTTTCTGCTGTACAGCAAAGTGAATCAGTTATACATATACATATATCCATTCTTTTCTGGATTCTTTTCCTATATAGGTCAATACAGAGTATTGAGAAGAGTTCCCTGTGCTATACAGCAGGTCCTTATTAGTTATCTATTTTATATATAGTAGTGTGTATACGTCAATCCCAATCTCCCAATTTATCCCCCTTCACCCTCCCCCCACTTTCCCCCAAATCAACAGACTTTTAATGTCTCATAGTCCTGGAAGCTAGAAGTCCAAAATCAAGGTGTCAACAGGGCCATCCTCTCCCTAAAGGCTCTAGGGAAGAAACTTGTCTTTACCCCTAGCTTACACCACTCACAAAAATAAACTCGAACATAAGGCCCGAAACTATAAAACTCCTAGAAGAAAATGTAGGAAAAAGCTCCTTGACATTGATCTCAGCAGCAATTTCCTGGATATAACACCAAAAGCACAAGCAACAAAAGCAAAAATAAATGAGGCTACATCAAACTAAAAAGCTTCTGCACAGCAGGAAAAAAAGTAATCAAAAATAAATAAATAAAAAGGCAACCTACAGAACAGGAGAACGTATTTGCAAAGCATATAGATGATAATATGATCAGGGGTTAATAGACAAAATATATAAAGAACTCATACAACTCGGTAGCAAAAAACAAACAATCCAATTAAAAAAGAAGACATATAAATGGCAAACAGGTACATGAAAAGGTGCTCAACATCACTAATCATCAGGGAAATGAAATCAAAAGCACAATGAGATATCACCTCAAACCTGTTAGAACAGCTATCATCAAAAAGACAAGAGACTAGGGCTTCCCTGGTGGCGCAGTGGTTGGGAGTCCGCCTGCCGATGCAGGGGACACGGGTTCGTGCCCCGGTCTGGGAAGATCCCACATGCCGCGGAGCGGCTGGGCCCGTGAGCCATGGCCGCTGAGCCTGCGCATCGGAGCCTGTGCTCCACAACGGGAGAGGCCGCAACGGTGAGAGGCCCGCGTACAGCAAAAAAAAAAAAAAAAAAGACAAGAGACTAAAAGAGTTGATGACGTGGAGGAAAGGAACCCTTGTGAGCTGTTGGTGGGAATGTAAGTTGGTACATCTACTATGGAAAACAGTATGGACGTTCCTCAAAAAATTAAAAATAGAATTACCATATGATCCAGTAATTTAGAAAAATATTCAAAGGAAATGAAAACAGGATCTCAAAAAGATATCTACACCTCCATGTTCATTGCAGCATTATTCACAATGGCCAAGATATGCAAACAACCATCAATAGATGAACAGATAAAGAAAATGTGAGATAAACACACACACACACAATGAATATTATTCAGACATGAGAAAGAAGGAAACTTTGTGTTTGTGACAACTTGGATGAATCTTGAGGGCATTATGCTAAGTGAAATAAGTCAGAGAAAGACAAATACTGTATGATTTCACTTAAACATGGAATCCTAAAAAGCCCGTAGAGTAGTGGCAACCAGGGGCTTCAGGGTGGGGGAAATGGGAAAATATTGGTCAAAGGGTACAAACTTCCAGTTGTAAGATTAACAATTTCTGGAGATCTAATGTACAGTATATAATAATGCTGTATTTCATACTTTAAGGTGCTAAGAGAGTAGATCTTAAATGTCCTCACCACAAAGGAGAAATGGTAATTATGTGATGGGATGGAGGTGTTAGCTAATGCTGCGGTGGTAATCATTTTGCAATATATAAATGTATCAAATCAACACATTGTAGACCTTAAACATACACAATTTGTATGTCAATTATAGCTCAATAAAGCTGGAAAATAAAAATAAAATAAAATAAAGCAAAGGCAACAAAGCCTTTTTGTTGCTCCATGCCCTTTGGTGCCAGAGGTGCTCTCCTACGGGGCTTTAGGCTCAAGAGAGAGCAGGCTGGCACATGCCCAGGGGCAGCCGGCTCTGCTCTGAGCTGCTCCTTTAAAGAGCCAGCGGTGGAGAAGAAGGACAAACACTCAGGCTCCTGATGCTGGGACCCTACCAGTCATCCTGTCGTCAGAAGGAACAGGAGAAAGGCAAAAATCGTGTGTGTCCTTCCTATTGAAAGAAGCAAACCAAAACTCGGTGGGCCCACCCAATACCCTCTGTAAATAATTCCTTACAGACATCCTAGCTTTCACCTAAACCAGCCCCCCGCAGTGCCCTGCCCCGTGGGATCTCCTGCAGGCCCCCCTCCCAGGCCTGGTCCGCAGCATCCCCACCTCCCGCTCGGTGTGCGGTAGGGGTTCACTACAGAGATCAAATGGAGCCCTGTCTCATCCCTCTCAGGCCGCGTCACCTGTATTTTTTGTTTTTTAGGCTATTTATAGATTGATTAATTAATAATAAAATTCCATCATTTTGTAATTCTCAGCGATGGCTTGTACCTAATTTCCATAATAAATTGTTTCACTGGAGCTTTGGAAAAAGAGCCACGTGAAGAATAGGTTATTTATTTATGAGAACAGTAGAAACTGTTCCTTCCTGCGGCTCCTAAAGGAGTCTTGATTGCTTGGCCAAGAGAAAGGTGTATTTATTTTTTTTTTTTTTTTTTTTTTTTATTTTTTTATTTTTATTTTTTGCTTTATCACAAATTTAATCAGTTATATGTATACATATGTTCCCATATCCCCTCCCTTTTGCGTCTCCCTCCCACCCTCCCTATCCCACCCCTCCAGGCGGTCACAAAGCACCGAGCTGATCTCCCTGTGCTATGCGGCTGCTTCCCACTAGCTATCTACCTTACGTTTGGTAGTGTATATATGTCCATGCCGCTCTTTCACTTTGTCACAGCTTACCCTTCCCCCTCCCCATATCCTCAAGTCCATTCTCTAGTAGGTCTGTGTCTTTATTCCTGTCTTACCCCTATGTTCTTCATGACCTTTTTTTTTTCTTAAATTCCATATATATGTGTCAGCATACAGTATTTGTCTTTCTCTTTCTGACTTACTTCACTCTGTATGACAGACTCTAGGTCCATCCACCTCATTACAAATAGTTCAATTTCATTTCTTTTTATGGCTGAGTAATATTCCATTGTATATATGTGCCACATCTTCTTTACCCATTCATCCGATGATGGACACTTAGGTTGTTTCCATCTCCGGGCTATTGTAAATAGGGCTGCTATGAACATTTTGGTACATGTCTCTTTTTGAATTATGGTTTTCTCAGGGTATATGCCCAGTAGTGGGATTGCAGGGTCATATGGTAGTTCTATTTGTAGTTTTTTAAGGAACCTCCATACCGTTCTCCATAGTGGCTGTACCAATTCACATTCCCACCAGCAGTGCAAGAGTGTTCCCTTTTTTCCACACCCTCTCCAGCATTTATTGTTTCTAGATTTTTTGATGATGGCCATTCTGACTGGCGTGAGATGATATCTCATTGTAGTTTTGATTTGCATTTCTCTAATTAGTAAAGATGTTGAGCATCCTTTCATGTGTTTGTTGGCAGTCTGTATATCTTCTGTGGAGAAATGTCTATTTAGGTCTTCTGCCCATTTTTGGATTGGGTTGTTTGTTTTTTTGTTATTGAGCTGCATGAGCTGCTTATAAATTTTGGAGATTAATCCTTTGTCAGTTGCTTCATTTGCAAATATTTTCTCCCATTCTGAGGGTTGTCTTTTGGTCTTGTTTATGGTTTCCTTTGCTGTGCAAAAGCTTTTAAGTTTCATTAGGTCCCATGTGTTTATTTTTGTCTTTATTTCCATTTCTCTAGGAGGTGGGTCAAAAAGGATCTTGCTGTGATTTATGTCATAGAGTGTTCTGCCTATGTTTTCCTCTAAGAGTTTGATAGTGTCTGGCCTTACATTTAGGTCTTTAATCCATTTTGAGCTTATTTTTGTGTATGGTGTTAGGGAGTGATCGAATCTCATACTTTTACATGTCCCTGTCCAGTTTTCCCAACACCACTTATTGAAGAGACTGTCCTTTCTCCACTGTACATTCCTGCCTCCTTTATCAAAGATAAGGTGACCATATGTCCGTGGGTTTATCTCTGGGCTTTCTATCCTGTTCCATTGATCTATCTTTCTGTTTCTGTGCCAGTACCATACTGTCTTGATTACTGCAGCTTTGTAGTATAGTCTGAAGTCAGGGAGCCTGATTCCTCCAGCTCCATTTTTCGTTCTCAAGATTGCTTTGGCTATTCGGGGTCTTTTGTGTTTCCATACAAATTGTGAAATTTTTTGTTCTAGTTCTGTGAAAAATGCCAGTGGTATTTTGATAGGGATTGCATTGAATCTGTAGATTGCTTTGGGTAGTAGAGTCATTTTCACAATGTTGATTCTTCCAATCCAAGAACATGGTACATCTCTCCATCTATTTGTATCATCTTTAATTTCTTTCATCAGTGTCTTATAATTTTCTGCATACAGGTCTTTTGTCTCCTTAGGTAGGTTTATTCCTAGATATTTTATTCTTTTTGTTGCAATGGTAAATGGGAGTGTTTCCTTGATTTCACTTTCAGATTTTTCATCATTAGTATATAGGAATGCCAGAGATTTCTGTGCATTAATTTTGTATCCTGCAACTTTACCAAATTCATTGATTAGCTCTAGTAGTTTTCTGGTAGCATCTTTAGGATTCTCTATGTATAGTATCATGTCATCTGCAAACAGTGACAGCTTTACTTCTTCTTTTCCAATTTGGATTCCTTTTATTTGCTTTTCTTCTCTGATTGCTGTGGCTAAAACTTCCAAAACTATGTTGAATAAGAGTGGTGAGAGTGGGCAACCTTGTCTTGTTCCTGATCTTAGTGGAAATGGTTTCAGTTTTTCAACATTGAGGACGATGCTGGCTGTGGGTTTGTCATATATGGCCTTTATTATGTTGAGGAAAGTTCCCTCTATGCCTACTTTCTGCAGGGTTTTTATCATGAATGGGTGTTGAATTTTGTCGAAAGCTTTCTCTGCATCTATTGAGATGATCATATGGTTTTTCTCCTTCAATTTGTTAATATGGTGTATCACGTTGATTGATTTGCGTATATTGAAGAATCCTTGCATTCCTGGGATAAACCCCACTTGATCATGGTGTATGATCCTTTTAATGTGCTGTTGGATTCTGTTTGCTAGTATTTTGTTGAGGATTTTTGCATCTATGTTCATCAGTGATATTGGCCTGTAGTTTTCTTTCTTTGTGACATCCTTGTCTGGTTTTGGTATCAAGGTGATGGTGGCCTCGTAGAATGAGTTTGGGAGTGTTCCTCCCTCTGCTATATTTTGGAAGAGTTTGAGAAGGATAGGCGTTAGCTCTTCTCTAAATGCTTGATAGAATTCGCCTGTGAAGCCATCTGGTCCTGGGCTTTTGTTTGTTGGAAGATTTTTTATCACAGTTTCAATTTCAGTGCTTGTGATTGGTCTGTTCATATGTTCTATTTCTTCCTGATTCAGTCTTGGCAGGTTGTGCATTTCTAAGAATTTGTCCATTTCTTCCAGGTTGTCCATTTTATTGGCATAGAGTTGCTTATAGTAATCTCTCACGATCTTTTGTATTTCTGCAGTGTCAGTTGTTACTTCTCCTTTTTCATTTCTAATTCTATTGATTTGAGTCTTCTCCCTTTTTTTCTTGATGAGTCTGGCTAATGGTTTATCAATTTTGTTTATCTTCTCAAAGAACCAGCTTTTAGTTTTATTGATCTTTGCTATTGTTTCCTTCATTTCTTTTTCATTTATTTCTGATCTGATTTTTATGATTTCTTTCCTTCTGCTAACTTTGGGATGTTTTTGTTCTTCTTTCTCTAATTGCTTTAGGTGCAAGGTTAGGTTGTTTAGTCGAGATATTTCCTGTTTCTTAAGGTGGGATTGTATTGCTATAAACTTCCCTCTTAGAACTGCTTTTGCTGCATCCCATAGGTTTTGGGTCGTCGTGTCTCCATTGTCATTTGTTTCTAGGTATTTTTTTATTTCCTCTTTGATTTCTTCAGTGATCACTTCGTTATTAAGTAATGTATTGTTTAGCCTCCATGTGTTTGTATTTTTTATAGCTCTTTTCCTGTAATTGATATCTAGTCTCATAGCATTGTGGTCGGAAAAGATACTTGATACAATTTCAATTTTCTTAAATTTACCAAGGCTTGATTTGTGACCCAAGATATGATCTATCCTGGAGAATGTTCCATGAGCACTTGAGAAAAATGTGTATTCTGTTGTTTTTGGATGGAATGTCCTATAAATATCAATTAAGTCCATCTTGTTTAATGTATCATTTAAAGCTTGTGTTTCCTTATTTATTTTCATTTTGGATGATCTGTCCATTGGTGAAAGTGGGGTGTTAAAGTCCCCTACTATGATTGTGTTACTGTCGATTTCTCCTTTTATGGCTGTTAGTGTTTGCCTTATGTATTGAGGTGCTCCTATGTTGGGTGCATAAATATTTACAATTGTTATATCTTCTTCTTGGATCGATCCCTTGATCATTATGTAGTGTCCTTCTTTGTCTCTTCTAGTAGTCTTTATTTTAAAGTCTATTTTGTCTGATATGAGAATTGCTACTCCAGCTTTCTTTTGGTTTCCATTTGCATGGAATATCTTTTTCCATCCCCTTACTTTCAGTCTGTATGTGTCTCTAGGTCTGAAGTGGGTCTCTTGTAGACAGCATATATATGGGTCTTGTTTTTGTATCCATTCAGCCAATCTGTGTCTTTTGGTGGGAGCGTTTAGTCCATTTACATTTAAGGTAATTATCGATATGTATGTTCCTATTCCCATTTTCTTAATTGTTTTGGGTTCGTTATTGTAGGTCTTTTCCTTCTGTTGTGTTTCTTGCCTAGAGAAGTTCCTTTAGCATTTGTTGTAAAGCTGGTTTGGTGGTGCTGAACTCTCTCAGCTTTTGCTTGTCTGTAAAGGTTTTAATTTCTCCATCAAATCTGAATGAGATCCTTGCTGGGTAGAGTAATCTTGGTTGCAGGTTTCTCTCCTTCATCACTTTAATTATGTCCTGCCACTCCCTTCTGGCTTGTAGAGTTTCTGCTGAGAGATCAGCTGTTATCCTGATGGGGATTCCCTTGTGTGTTATTTGTTGTTTTTGCCTTGCTGCTTTTAATATGATTTCTTTGTGTTTAATTTTTGACAGTTTGATTAATATGTGTCTTGGCGTATTTCTCCTTGGATTTATTCTGTATGGGACTCTCTGTGCTTCTTGGACTTGATTAACTATTTCCTTTCCCATATTAGGGAAGTTTTCAACTATAATCTCTTCAAATATTTTCTCAGTCCCTTTCTTTTTCTCTTCTTCTTCTGGAACCCCTATAATTCGAATGTTGGTGCGTTTAATGTTGTCCCAGAGGTCTCTGAGACTGTCCTCTGTTCTTTTCATTCTTTTCTCTTTATTTTGCTCTGCATTAGTTATTTCCACTATTTTATCTTCCACCTCACTTATCCGTTCTTCTGCCTCAGTTATTCTGCTATTGATCCCATCTAGAGTATTTTTCATTTCATTTATTGTGTTTTTAATCGATGCTTGATTCATCTTTAGTTCTACTAGGTCCTTGTTAACTGTTTCTTGCATTTTGTCTATTCTATTTCCAAGATTTTGGATCATCTTTACTATCATTATTCTGAATTCTTTTTCAGATAGACTGCCTATTACCTCTTCATTTGTTAGGTCTGGTGGGTTTTTATCTTGCTCCTTCTCCTGCTGTGTGTTTTTCTGTCTTCTCATTTTGCTTATGTTACTGTGTTTGGGGTCTCCTTTTTGCCGGCTGCAGGTTCGTAGTTCCTGTTGTTTTTGGTGTCTGTCCCCAGTGGCTAAGGTTGGTTTAGTGGGTTGTGTAGGTTTCCTGGTCGAGGGGACTAGTGCCTGTGTTCTGGTGGATGAGGCTGGATCTTGTCTTTCTGGTGGGCAGGTCCACGTCTGGTGGTGTGTTTTGGGGTGTCTGCAGACTTTTTATGATTTTAGGCCACCTCTCTGCTAATGGGTGGCGTTGTGTTCCTGTCTTGCTAGTTGTTTGGCATAGGGTGTCCAGCACTGTAGCTTGCTGGTCGTTGAGTGAAGCTGGGTGCTGGTGTTGAGATGGAGATCTCTGGAAGATTTTCGCCGTTTGATATTATGTGGAGCTGGGAGGTCTCTTGTGGACCAGTGTCCTGAAGTTGGCTCTCCCACCTCAGAGGCACAGTACTGACTCCTGGCTCCTCAATTTGGGATGATTTGTTGTCTATTCATGTATTCCACAGATGCAGGGTACATCAAGTTGATTGTGGAGCTTTAATCCGCTGCTTCTGAGGCTGCTGGGAGAGGTTTCCCTTTCTCTTCTTTGTTCTCACAGCTCCTGGGTCTCAGCTTTGGATTTGGCCCCGCCTCTGCGTGTAGGTCGCCGGAGGGCGTCTGTTCTTCCCTCAGACAGGAAAGGGTTAAAGGAGCAGCCTCTTCGGGAACTCTGGCTCACTCAGGCCGGGCGGGAGGGAGGGGCACGGAGTGCGGGGCGAGCCTGCAGCGGCAGAGGTCGGCGTGACGTTGCACCAGCCCGAGGCGCGCCGTGCGTTCTCCCAGGGAAGCCGCCCCTGGATCCCGGGACCCCGGCAGTGGCGGGCTGCTCAGGCTCCCGGAAGGGCGGTGTGGACAGTGACCTGCGCTCGCACACGGGCTTCTTGGCGGCGGCCGCAGCAGCCCCAGCGTCCCACGCCCGTCACTGGGCTCCGCGCTTTCAGTCGCGACTCGCGCCCGTCTGTGGAGCCCCTTTAAGCAGCGCTCTTAATCCCCTCTCCTCGCGCAGCAGGAAACCAAGAGGGAAGAACAAGTCTCTTGCCTCTTCGGCAGCTCCAGAGTTTTCCCGGACTCCCTCCCGGCTAGCTGTGGCACATTAGCCCCCTTCAGGCTGAGTTCTCACCGCCAGCCCCAGTCCTCTCCCTGCGCTCTGACCGAAGCCCAAGCCTCAGCTTCCAGCGCCGCCCGCCCCGGCGGGCGAGCAGACAAGCCTCTCGGGCTGGTGAGTGCCGCTCGGCACCGATCCTCTGTGCGGGAATCTCTCCGCTTTGCCCTACCCAGGTATGTGGGGAGTTTCTTGCCTTTTGGGAGGTCTGGGGTCTTCTGCCAGCGTTCAGTAGGTGTTCTGTAGGAGTTCGAGAAAGGTGTATTTAAATGACACAGGTGGGGAGCGCTGGGGCACCCTTGACATTTTGTCCGCGATGGTGAGCCGGCTGCCTTCTCAGGCAGGCGCGGAAGGAGAATGATGCCGCCGCAGAAACCCAACCCAAAGGCAGGAAAATGAAAGAGAATCCCATTTAGAATTACAAGGTCACTGACATCAACAAATAACTCTCAGCTGCCTCCCACTCTTTTCAAAAACTAATCTAGTTTCCTTAAGCTTTGATGAAAAAGTTGTCTTCCCAGAGGCCCTGCATGACTGATGGGGAAGCCTCATCCTCTCTACCAGCAGTGGAATAAAATTGGCTCTCCCCAGACAAAGGAGGGCCTGGCAGTTTGGACAGGCTCTGGCTTGTATGGCCTCCCCTTGGAGGGGCTGAGGGTGGTTGGCCCTCCTGGGAGCGGTTCCACGAGCCGGCAGAGTCTTGCATCTGGAAAGTGCTCAGAGTAGTTGCAGCATTGACCTCATTAAGTTCCCGTGTCTTCCTCTAAGATCACCAAAGACCATCCAACTCAAAGGCAAGCCTCAGGACTTCAAGCCTCACTACTCAGTGTGGTCCTTGAACCTGCTACTTGCCTTGGGAGTTTGTCAGACATGCAGAATCTTAGGCCCTTCCCAGAGCCTGAGAGTCAGAATCTGCGTTCTAAAAGGAGGCCAGGTGATCTGCATGTGCTCAATGTGTGAGAAGCACTAGTACTTTAGAAAGCCTGCCCTTGACCTCTGAGTCACAGGTCAAAGGCTTTCACATTCCTTTACTGACTCAGAAGATATCTATGAAGCACTACATCCATTTGCTAGAGCTGCCACAACAAAACACCAAGACTGGGGGGCTTAAACAACAGAAATTTATTTCCTCACAGTCCTGGAGGCTGGAAGTCCAAGATCACATGTCAGCAGGTTTGGTTTCTCCTTGGCTGGTTACAGATGGCTGTCTCCTTGCTGTGAGCTTATATGGTCTTTCCTCTGTGCACATGAGCCCCTGGTGTCTCTCTGTGTGTCCTAATTTCCTCCTCTCATAAGGACACTAGTCATACTGGATTAGGGCCCACCCTAACGGCCTCATTAAAGGCCCTATCTCCAAATACAGTTGCATTCTGAAGTACTGGAGGATTAAAGATTCAACGTATGAATGCTTGTTCAACTTCTAACAAGCATTACCATGTCTAGGCACTGTGCTAAGCCGGGGGTTACAACCATGAAGGAGACAGACTTGGTCCCTGTCCTCAAGCAGCTTATAATTCCTCACTGGTCACATCTCCACTCTCATCTTGGCTACTCTGACAGTAGGGTCCAACTGGCCTCTGGTCCACTGTTAGGTCCCACAGGTCTGAGAGGCCTACACTGTCAGCACTGACCACGTGCCCATCCCACCAGGAAGAACTGCTGGTTCCCTCACTCCTCGGCTGGAGAGAGTGGGTAAGTCCTGTATGGACACCAGCCATGAGGAAGACCCCCCCCCCAAAACCAAAAATTATCTATAGATGCTAAAATGTGTGGGCAAAGTATGTGGAGAAACAGGATATTTACAGAATCTAATTCCTTTTCAGGTAATCCATCTTTGTTCTCTAGTTTCTTTGACTATTTTTCTTGTGTTTGTAATCCTGAATCTTCAATATAATTTGTCTCAAAGTGGAATTATTCTTGTTTTATTTTTCTTCAGGCATCATTGTGCTTCTCGAAACTGAGGACTCATATGTTTTACCAATAATAACTTTCAAAGTTATTAGCTCTTCTAATATTGCTTATCCTTTTATTCCACTTCCCCTGTGAGAATCCTTGGTAGACATAGTTTATATATTCTCATTCTATCATCCATGCTTCTTAACATCACTTACATATTTTTCGATCTGTTTATCTCTCACTGTGCTGCATTCTTGGAAATCTCTTCAGATCTGTCTTCCTGTTGACTATTTCTCTATTCAACTATGTCTACTCTGCTGTTTAAACCATTCACTACTTTTTTTCCAATAATATTTTTCTAAAAGTTCTATGCCCCTTTCAAATCTGACAATTATTTCCTCATGTCATCTTGCTCTATAGCTTTA
The DNA here is from genome assembly GCF_949752795.1 of Hyperoodon ampullatus. NCBI lineage: Eukaryota > Metazoa > Chordata > Mammalia > Artiodactyla > Ziphiidae > Hyperoodon > Hyperoodon ampullatus. The sequence goes on from NC_136929.1 coordinate 69,240,384, forward strand.
AATCCTTCTTTTACATATTTAATCACTTAAATATATTTATTTTAGGGCTTCCCTGGTGGTGCAGTGGTTGAGAATCTGCCTGCCAGTGCAGGGGACACGGGTTCGAGCCCTGGTCTGGGAGATCCCACATGCCACGGAGCAACTGGGCCTGTGAGCCACAACTACTGAGCCTGCGCGTCTGGAGCCTGTGCTCCGCAACAAGAGACGCCCGTGCACTGTGATGAAGAGTGGCCCCCGCTCTCTGCAACTAGAGAAAGCCCTCGCACAGAAACGAAGATCCAACACAGACAAAAATAAATAAATAAATTTATTTTAAATATATATATATATTTATTTTATATTATGTTTCATATATTGCCATTCAATTATCCAAAGTTCTTAGGGGTCTAACTTGATTTTTGTTGACTCCACTATACAAATCTTTTATGTCCCAGGTTGGGAATACATCTCCCTTTCAGAACATTTTTGCATTCTTTCCTGCAGAGTCCTGGCTCTTTGTATCCCCAATCTGGGGACAGTTTTTATTAAAAAAAAAAAAAAATGTGGTTTGGCTATTGCCAAACCATATGGATAGTATAAACTCACTACCCAAAACTCAGATCAAGCACAGCACAGTGGTTATGAATTTGGGCGAGGAGAGGGAGGAGGGATCTCTTTTTTTCCCACCCAAAGACAGTCAAGCTTCCTGTTCTCTTCTGTGCCAGCGCACAGATTTTCCTAGTCCACCCTCTCACTAGGGTATAGCCATTTGAGCATGTGGGTTGAAGGAAGAGTTTAGTTCAGTTCCAGCTCTGTCTTTTTCATCAGCTCATGGCCTCATGTCCTATCGCCATGTGGGCATTAAAATCCAAGGTCCTGGGCTTCAGAGACTGACAGACATCTTTGTGCTCTCTCCCAACCCAGGAGCTTACCATTCTGATTTTTAGTTTCCTGTTTCTAGAACTATGAGATTTCCTCTTTCTCTCAAAGGTAGCTAGTCATTCAAAAAGATCTTTGCTATTCTTTTTTTCTTTTAATTTAAAAAAATTTTTTGACTGTGTTGGATCTTCACTGCTGCGCGTGGGCTTTCTCTAGTTGTGGCAAGCGGGGGCTACTCTTCATTGCGGCACACGGGCTTCTCTTGTGGAGCACAGGCTCTAGGCACACGAGCTTCAGTAGTTGTGGCACACGGGCTCAGTAGTTGTGGCTCGCGGGCTCTAGAGCACAGGCTCAGTAGTTGTGGTGCACGGGCTTAGTTGCTCCATGGCATGTGGGATCTTCCCGGACCAGGGCTCGAACCCGTGTCCCCTGCACTGGCAGGCAGATTCTTAACCACTGTGTCACCAGGGAAGTCCAGATCCTTGTTATTCTTTGTCCAGAATTTCTGGGTATTTGAAGAAGGATTTGAGATTACCCAGTTCTACATATTTCCAGAACCAGCATGGTCAGTGAAACAGGCGTGTTCACTCCCTGCCTGGTCCTCCTCCAGTTCCATTCAGTTCCTAACTATAACAATCTGGCTTTTGCTCCCATCTCTCTAAAGCACTCCATTCTAATAACACAAAAAATGCACACACCAAAGTGATCGCTCAACCTCAAATGCCCCTATACCCTTCTTGTTTACTTAACTCTTAGTTATCCAGTAACCTGGAGGGCACATTTCATCTTCTCTAAGAAGATTTTCCTTTGAACCACTGTAGTCCCACAGATGCTGGTGCTTATTTCTATCCCTCTCACTACATTACAGTGAAAGTATATTTTAGTGTCTCCCTCCGCATTTAAGATCCTTGAAGTCTGGGACCATGATTTACTCGTTGTATCCCCAGAACCTAGTATCTGACACATAGAAGGTGTTTAATATGTTAGTTAACTGAATAAATGAATACAGACCAGTTCCATAATTATTGCCTTTAAAAGGTTTTGTAGCAGTCCCCCCAGACCTGGAAAGCTTCCAGTTTCCTACAAAACATTTATGCAAGACAATCACCGGAGGAAGAAGAGGGAAGTATGTAAAGCTCAGAACACTATACCCCACGGATAGATGGCACATTGTGCTCCCTCGCCTCACAGAGGCAGCCTGAGATCTGAAAGATGTGAAATCCAATTAACTGAACGTTCATGTCTCTCCAATGACTTGCCATAAAATGTAGTACAAAGCTTCAGCCTGTCATTCAAGGTTATCCAAGATCTAACACCTAGGTGGCTTTTCCAGTGTTTTCTGCTTCATAAACCTTCACTTATTTCCCCCAAATCATTATGCATCTCGTATTATCACCCCTTGACCCAAACCCCTTAGTCATGCTATGTACAAGAGTTCAAAAAGAGACAATTTTGTGGCAAGCACAGTCTATCTTTGCTTTTCACTACTGGCTTACTTTATGCCTTTTAGATACGTATCAAAGGAAACAGAATATATTTAATTGTGTTACTCTTGGCTGCAATAAAACCCTCGGCTCCTTTTGCTACCCCACCATAAATTTCATAGTAGAGTCCGTGAGTGACCCTCCCACACCGCACTCCTACAGCTCAGTTCCAAAGGAGAAAGAGCAGGGAGGGAAAAGAGGCGGATGTTTCAGGTCTACTGTGGCTCCAAATTGCAGAGTCATCTCTGTCTCTCTCCACCAACCCTAAGGACAAGGGTATTGATTGGTGAGCTCACCCTGGAAGAACTCTGTTCTTAAGATGTCACTTTTCCCAGTGAAATCTGTTGGAAAGGATTCAGATGACCGGATTACTCCAGAATAGTACGTAATTATTTTTGTGGTCAACTGAGACAACATCGCATAGGCAATTAGAACAGATGTTGCCCAAAAAGGAATTCAGTTTGGCAGATGGAGAAACATGGTGGGGAGAGAACTTCCTCTGACTCCTTGGCTAAGAAACTGCACAAAGCTGGTCTGCACAAAGCTTAGACTGAGAGAACGTCCCAGCAGGAAGGAGCATTCATGCTCCACGGGCCCCACCTTCTCCTGGAACAGATGAGGAGACTGAGGCCACAGAGAAAGTAGGGTCAGAAACCTCATCTCCTTCTTTCATTCTAGGATTTATTTTTCTGGAAAATGCAGGAAGAACTGATAGCCCCAAGAATTGTTTTCTTTGGATTTTCCTATATGAAGAATCATAATGAAGCATTTCCAAATATTTTTAGGTTAGTGAGAAGCCGGTGAACTCCAAGAGTGATTGACAACCCAGAGTAGCTTCTGTCCTCAAGTGTGGCTTCTGCTCACTACACAGCTATGTGAATGTGGAGTGCTGAGTACTGAGCTCTGAGCACTGAGCTCTAGGCACCAAGCACTGAGCTCTGAGCACTGAGTTTTGAGCATTGAGAACCAAGCACCGAACTGAGCTCTGAGCATTGAGGACTGAGCAAGCCCTCCTAAGCTCTCAAGCTCATTAGCCTTCCTGTGAAAGGAAAGCAATCATTCAGTGGATCCTGCCAGCTCTAATGGAACATGCCCCAATGTTGGGAAAGCATATGGGTTTCCTCTATATTCAAAAAATATTCTGAATATCATTTCTACTCTCTATCACCAAATGGCAACAGTATACTGAATTTATTTCAGGCCTCTGGCGCACTCCAAAAAGAGTTCTGTTTCTCAAGGCCTCCCCCACTTTGCCCTCTCAGAGGAGAGAGCAGGCATGGGCGACAGCCTTCTGCAAGAACTTGCCTCCCCTCTCCTGCGTCTCTTTCTCCTCCTAGTGCTTCTCCTCCTCCATGAGGTCTTCCCTTCTGGTCCCGACACCATTACTCCTTCCTTCCTCTGGTTTCCCAAAGCACTTTCTAAAACCTCTACCATAACACAGCAGTTGTGTGTTCAAGAATTGGTGTCTTTGTCCACTCCCCAACGAGACTCTGAAATCCAGGCAGGAGGGACTGAGTCACCGACTGTTATATCCCACAGAGCCCGGCACATCACCGGTGCCTTCAAGATACCCAATAATAAAAAAGGCGTTAGGTGAACACATGAGTCATCGTCTTTCTCCTCTCCCTCCTCTTTCTCCTCATCCCCACACCTTCCTCCCGAGACTCTGAAAGCAAGAGTTTAAGGACTGTAAAGAGCACAGCACTCCTGCAGGTGACCTGAGCCTGCGTTTCAAGTACTCATTTCCTTTCCAACCTTGGCTGTGACCCTGACCCACTGGAGATTTTTTAAATGATTTGCACAGAGAGTTAACGATACTGTATTGCATACTTGAAATGTGCTAAGAGAGTAAATCTTAATTGTTCTCACAAAAAAAAAGGTAAATATGTGAGGCGATGGATGTGTTAATTAACACTTGATTATGGCGAACATTACATTGTATATGTATATCAATACATCACATTGCACACCTTAAATGTATACAATTTCTATTGCCAATTTTTCCTCAAATAAAACTGGGGAAAAAAGAGAAATTATTTGTACAGTTGATGAGAAAAATAATCATCCTCATGCTCTATTCTGTTCTGAATGTTTCTGGACTTACAGATAGAGGTTTGGACCCTTCATAAAGCTCTTTGAAATTCAAATCTAGGGCCTCTGGAAGGTTCTTAGAAAGCAAACTCTGGGGTGAGCAGTCTCTCACAGCAGAGGGGAGCAACTGTTTTGCATCAGGGCCAATTTAGGGAAAACAAACGTATTTAAGGGCTGCATTTTTCTCCCTTGGTGGGAAGTGCATAGTTGTACAACTTAGATTTATCTCCTTTATTAATTAGAAGAATGTCTAGGAAGTAATTGCCACTGTTTTTCTGCCACAGCCACCTACAAATGGTAATAACTGGGCTGATTTTAGGAATGACGCCATAGACTAAGCTTTCTAACTTTCCTGCCAGCCCCTGGCTGTAGGCTGCTCAGCCCTGCTGCAGACAGGCTTCTAAATCTCAGCAAGCTACAGTCTGCATGGAAAATGGTTCTTCCTCATGCTGTCTGTTCCAGCTATTACTTACTCTTTAGATATTAGTAGTTAGGGACTCCAGAATTCTGCTAAGAGCAAAATCCTACAGTCATTTGGCAGGTGTAAAGAGCACAATGAATCAGAAACCTTTTGTTAGAGGCGATGTTCAAAGAGAGGCTGGTACACCCATTTCACCTGACGTTCTAATCCTTTATCACCAAATTATCCCAGAGCTCAAGGCCCCAGGGTTCACATCCTGCCAGGGCTATGCCTCCTTTATAAGTATGCTCCACTGAGAGACAGGGGAGGGGGAGGGGGAGGGGGAGGGGGAGGGGGAGGGGAGGGGAGGGGGAGGGGAGGGGGAGAGGGGGAGGGGGAGGGGGAGGGGAGAGGGGAAGGGGAGGGGGAAGGGGGAGGGGAGAGGGGAAGGGGAGGGGGAGGGGGAAGGGGAGAAGGGGGAGGGGGAGGGGAGAGGGGGAGGGGGAAGGGGGAGGGGAGAGGGGGGGAGGGGGAGGGGGAGGGGGGAGGGGAGAGGGGGAGGGGAGAGGGGGAGGGGGAGGGGGGAGGGGGAGGGGGGAGGGGGAGGGGAGAAGGGGGAGGGGAGGAGGAAAGGGGGAGGAGGGAAGAGGCCACATTTGTGGTGCTTTACCTTGACTGTTAGTTCTGGTGATAATCAAGGCATAAACATTCCAAACAACCAACTCAATGTTCACCTCTACCTCCTGTGCACACACACTCACAAGCCTAGTGTCTTAACTGGAATACAGTTACAACAAGGGAACTTTCAAAAGGTCTCTGCTCTTATTTGCATTTCTGGAGCTTTTCTTTCTACATAGGTATTGTTGAGAAGCAAATCTTTTGTCAGGTGAGCCCTTTAAGTTAGGCAATTGTTACCTGATGCACACATTACACAAGGACAGACCCCGTGCTGCTGTCCGAGCTCTGGAACTGAGAAAGGCTTGGTGCTGAAGCGGTGATGCAGAGGAAAAAGAAGGAAGGAGGTTGTACCCATTCGAGAGGGACAGCCTCTGATCAAAGCCTCATCCGGCTGTTGAGTTGGGACTGTGGGATGCTGAGTGCTTCTCACTTAGTGTGCGGTGTTCCTCTCTGAGTACTACTGGGCAGCGTTAAGTACTGGGTTCATCCTGTACTGCTGCCCTCACCTAATGGTCACTCATTGCCTGACAGGATGTGCACCGAATACAACGGTACAATCTGACATTCTCCTTCTCTCTCCCTGCTGTTTCCCTTAGATCAGGGTTGTCGGAAGGCTTCTGCTTCTGTGTCTGCTCCTGCCTCTGGCTCTGCCCCCAGAGACTTCCTGTGAGCAGCAGGAAACCTAGAAGACAGCAGAACCGAACTGGCCCCTCCCCAGAGATCAAAGCTAACTGGTGTCTCCTGCTCCCCAGAGAAACCTGCCTGTCAGGCCCTGGAAGTGAGTTTAAAGACCAAAGGAGACTCGCTCTGTGAGGGCTTTGCCCTTGGTTCTTAGCCCTCCTGTCCTATGCTTGTGGTAAGGACTCAGTAAATATTTCAGCTCAAGGTGCTGATAAAGGAGCAGACCCCATGCTCCATAATGTGGTCAGAACCAGAAGATTCTTGAAAGAGAAAATAAATCAGGTTGTTCCTATAGCTCGCCCTTGATTAGCCACAAATGTGACGGATTATTTCATGAGTCAGACTCAGGCAAGGGTGAGAGCACTTGAGTGTGGATCTGAAGTGTCCTCATAAACAAGAGGAGATGGACATTGTCTGCCCACTCTCAAGTGTCCCCTGAACTGTGAGCTGTCACTGAATCAGTCACAGATGATTTGAGTTACACTTAGCAAAAGGCTGCAAGAAAATCGTGAGTCAAGAGTTCAGCAAAGGAATTACAAAAAGACTAAGGCTGTCAGTAAAATCATATCCTGAGATTCAAGGTGATAAACGGAAAGGGGAGGACTCCGCAGATGTGTTGTTGACAAGCACAGTTTACGTGAGCGGGAATATCCCCTCTGCACCGGGAGGTCTAATGGAACCATGGGGACCATGAAGGAGGTCCCCCACCTTCACCCCAGGGAGTAGCTACTCTCATGAAGGTGGGAACTGTCTGCCCTGCTGTGTATTTGCATCTCCACCTGCAGCCGGCCCAGTGCCCACACGCAGTGCCCTCCATCCACGGCACTGAATTGAGACCCACACTGGGTGGCTCCAAGGGACATGCAACCTTGGACTTCAGTCCAAGCAGCCGATGCCTTTTTACTTTAATCCACCGTGTCCTTAGCATTGTGCTTTGGTGCCCTAAAGAAAGAATAATTATGAGATTTGAGCCCAGCTTCTAGTTTAATTGAGAAGACAAGGTTAGTCGGTGAGATGTCAGAGAATGATATTCGGCCATGTTTAATTAATTGCTAAATTGTGTGGCACAGAGTTGACTGGCAAGGGAATCAGGAGATGGAGGTGAGGACTGAGAAACTCTGCTGGCTCCCACCTTAGAGCTTTCACCTGTGCGATTCCCTCCGCCTGGTCCACTCTTCCACCTCTTCACCCAGTTAACTCCTATTCCTCCTCAGAGGTAGCCTTTTTTTTTTTTTTTTTTGGCCGACCAGGGATCGAACCCATGCCCCCTGCAGTGGAAACACAGAGTCTTAACCACTGGACTGCCAGGGAAGTCCCAGGGGTAGCCTTAAATGTCCACCTCCTCAAAGGAACCTTCTCTGATCCTCCATAGAGTTTTTGGCATGATTTTTGGTACTGACTTACTTCATGTTTTGTTTACTGTCTCTCTCCTCCTGCTGGACTGTAAACTCCCTGAACGCAGGATATGTCTATTTTGTTCATGGCTGAAATTTAGACCCTGAGCACAGGGTAGTAGATACTCAAATGAGACCTGTTTCTTTTTTGTTGTTGTTAATTTCTTTTTTTTATTAATTTTTATTGGAGTATAGTTGCTTTACAATGTTGTGTAGTAATGAGATCTGTTTCTGAGTGAAGGCAACCGCGCTTGAGCTGGGCTCTGAAGAAAGTGTAGTAGGATTTGAACAGCAGAGGCAAGAAAAGGCAGGATCCCCCAGAGGAGATTTCCACATGGGCAGAGACCTCAGTGTTGGCATAAACGGGACACATGTGAGTGGTGAGACCCGCCTGGCAGAGTAGAAGGGAGAATGGGGACCAGATCTGGAAAGACCTTAGAGACGGGCCAACATGTGACTATTGATGGAGAAGAAGAAACAGAGAGCCACTGAAGGTTTTTAATAAAAAGAATCTCCTAGGGAAAGTGATATTGAAACATTAATTTTGCATCTTGCTTGAAAGAGAAAGTATCTGGAAGCAGAGAAGCCAGGTGTTGGGGGCCTGGCCTGAGACAGGGAAGAAGCCTTGCACTTTGTAAAGGCCTCTGCTTCAGGCACTCTGCTCAGGCAGGAAGTAGGCCGCATCACCAAGGAAAATGAGCAGAACTTGAGACTTGGAAATAACAGATGAAGGGGCAGGAAGAATGAAGACGGGCTCCCAAGTCTGGAGGCGGAGTAAATAGGGACGGAGGAGACACTAACTAAGCAGGAGGAGCTGGACGGCACTGGGGAGAAGGCAAAGAGTTCAGTGTTGACACCCTGGCGACAAAGGTCACGGGGTACGTATCAGTTATCTATTGCTACGTAACAAATTACGGCAAAACTCAGTGGCTGCAACAACATGCATTCATTATCTCGCAATTTCTGTGGGTCAGAAATGGAGCACAGCTGAGTTCTTCTTGGGGGGGGTCTTTCACAAAGCTGTGCTGGATGAGTTGGCTGACTCGGGTGTTCATCTGAACGCTCGGGGTCGGGGGGCACTCCCAAGCTCACTCGTGTGGCCGCATCAGGATTCAGTTCCTCTGGGCTGTTGTGTTGAAGCCCCAGGTCCTTGCTGGCTGTCGGCCAGAGGCCACTCTCGGTCCCTCGCCATGTGGGCCTCTCCAACACGGCATCTTCACCAAAGTGTATAAGCCAAGAAAGCAAGAGGGAGAGTCTGCTAATAAGGTGGAGGTCACACTGTTTTGTAACCTAGTCACGGAAGTGATGCCCCTCAACGCTGCTATATTATATGTGTTAGAAGCAAGTTACTCAAGGGGAGTACAATCATACAAGGTTGTAAGTACCAGGAGGCATGGATCTTAGAGGAATGTGGAATTGAAGTTTGGAAGCAAGGGAGGCATCATCTAAATGTAGAGGAGGGTTAGGATGATCAAAGGAAAGAGTATTTCATATATACGTGTGTGTGTGTGTATGTGTGTGTGTGTGTGTGTGTGTGTATATATATATATATACTATATGTGTGTGTATATATATATACACACACACACACATATATATATGTGTGTGTGTATATATATACTATATATATAGACGTATATATAGTATATATATATTGCCTGGAGGATCGTTCACATTTAGAAATGAGAACAGAGGGACTTCCCTGGTGGTCCGGTGGTTAAGACTCTGTGCTTCCACTGCAGGGAGTGCAAGTTCAATCCCTCGTCAGGGAACTAAGATTCCATGGTGGCAAAACAAACAAACAAAAAAAAGTGAATAAAATTCTACAAATACTAAAAAAAAAAAAAAAAAAGCATTTTTAAAAAGACGAGAACAGGAATGAAGATAAAGACCACCCATTTTGTAGAAGGTGGAGATGTTAGCAACAGGGAAGACCAGATCAACAGGCTTATTAGAAGGATGAACTAAGGTACCTACCATGATTATTTTTGTAATCTGGTCAGTTAATAAACAGTGACTGCTTTCAAATTGAAAATAAATAAATTAAATTAAATTTAAAAAAAAGAGAGGTAGAGAAACCTACAAAATGGAAGAAAGGAAAATTGAGAGGATAATTTCACTAAATCCAAGATTATCACTTTCTTCAAAACCTAGGAGGAAAGTCATCTCCTCCAGGAAGCCCTCTTAGACTGATTTGGTTCTACCTGATCCTCCACTAGATATTGGCTCATCACAGAGTCTCTAAGAAGCTTACAAGTTAGGGAATTAAGACAAATTCATAAAGAAGTTTTTATAAGATAAAAAGCAATAGTAATGGGAGAGTGGTACACACAAGAGAAGAGAGTCACAGAACAGCATAGTGGGAGAACCTGCTTCTGCTGGGGAAATAAACTTGAGTATGTATCAGGCCAGTCTGTGGTTTTTGTTTTTCTTTTTTTAATTCTTATTAATGTACACCTTAGGGCCTGGGTCGCAGGACATTTTGTGTGCCTCTGGGTTGCCTTTCCAGCAGGGTCATGTAGCTTAATGAAGGGAGAGCCCACATTTTCGAGACCTTTTCTGCACTCCTTGGGGCCCAGACGATGTCCTGCATTGGTCAGTTCTCTGGAACTGCCTGCTGAAGACAAAATTTCCTCTCGTGCCATCTAACTAGCAGAAACATGGGACACAGCAGACTGCCTGAGAATAACTGAAGCATTTGAAATACACGTTCAGCATTTTCGAGTCATTGGGTTCTTAGCAGACAAAGGCCTTTACTGGAAGAAATGATTTATTTCCCCTAGCAGGCTGAGTGATGCTTTTGGTTAATCATTTCTTTACTTGGTTTTAGATTGCATTTCACAAAATCACCTCAGGAGCAAATCTCTCCAAATGAAACTGTTAATAAGACTAGATAAAACCGTGGCAGGTTTTCAAACCACCCCTGAAGGTCAACCACATCACAAGCCCAAGCTCTAACTCCATTTGTAAATCTCCTGCAACAGTTCTAAGGGGTACACACTACCCAGCTCTTCTTCCTGCCTTTCTCTGGCTGGGCCCCCAGGTGCTACTTTGAAGAGAACAGTTCCTGGAAATAAACATAAGAAGGAAAAAAACCCGGACAAAAGGAAAATAGGCATCCAGGGTCAAATTTCCTCTGAGAAAGGGGTTCCTGCTGACCCAGGGCAGAATTGAAGCAAGAGTCACTCAAGGTTCCACAGCAGAGGAAGGAGGGAGTGAGCAATTTGCTCTCAGCCCCAGGCAAGGCTGAGCAGACAGCAGTGTGACTGTCCCCAGCGAAGGCAGCCTCTGAGCTGACCACTCTAATGATCTGCTCCCTCCTGGTGGCCTGGATGGATGCTAATAAGAATTGGCAAGTTGCCAGCATCCCATTTATCAATTCACTGATAATTCCTCTGGGCTGCCAGTGCATCGATTTCACTCCAAATAGATCACAAAAATCAGCACCGAGATTTCTTTACCCTTTCTAACATTTCATGAGGGAGGAGTAGAAATTCACTCTTGATGGTCTGGGGACTGACTCTGGCGACCAGGGGTTAGTTTTCTCTTTCCTCCTAATACACAGGGGCCTAGTCCACTCCAACCTGCCTCCCAGAGGTGAGCTGCTGCACTGGCTGGCTCTGCCCCCTGCTTACCTAGGGCCACGAGTCTCAAAGTGTGGTCCCTAGACCAACAACATCAGAATGACCTGAAGCTTATTAAAAATGCAAATTCTCAGGTCCCACCCCACACCTGTAGAATCAGGTCCTGCATTTTAACAAGACTCCCCAGATGATTCATATGCACCTTAAAAAGCACTGCTTTAAACCAGTAATTTCATTCATGAGAATTTATTCTGAGGAAATCATGAGATGCACGCATACCTGTGTTCACTGCAGCATTGCTTATAAAGACAAAAACTGGAAACCCACCAAATGTATCGAAGCAATGTTTATTGAGGGCCTACTATGCGACACTGAGGAAATAGGAGTGACAAAACAAAGTCCTAAAAATACGGTTTGCTTTTTTTTTTCAGATGAAACAATACATAGCCATTTAAAAAGTACCCTTTTAGAAAACCACCCTACTATTAGAGCCCTATTTCCTGCCTTCCAGCTTGGCTCAATTATTGTCATTCTCTCCAGACAAACAGCTCATGAAGGCTGTTAGGCTGGGGACATTTCCCTTTACTAAACAAATAAGCAAACACAGAAGGGTCTCAGCTGCCGGAGCATGTTAGAATTGCATGTGAAATGAATCAAGAACCACTTCCAGGGCTTATGATGTAGGAACATGACTGTTTGCTTTCACTTTTCCCCTGATTTTCCCATCCCCCAGGACATAATCCACTCAATCTCAGCTGCACGTGGCCCCTCCACCTTATAGCCACAATGCTCAGCAGATGTATGTCACCGTATCCATTTTTTTTTCTAGGAAGACAGCTCAAGATAAGCATGTTCAGTTTAAGCAAACATAACTTGATTCAACTACAGCCACGAAAAGGGTAATAAACCCTGAAGAGGGGATCTTCCAGAGAATATAGCAATATTATCTTGCCAGCCCAGGGCTGTGGTTTACGGCTACTCTCAATAGTTGCCCGTAAATCCCTGCTTTGCTCAGTATTATCCAAACACAGCAAAGTCTCTCAAGCAACACTCCTTATAATAAGGTAAACTGTCAGTGGCTGCCTTTAAAACAAACAAACAAACAAACAAAAAACTCCTGACAGTACAGACCCCAGCCAGAGCAAAGGCCCCTTGTCTGTATCATAGCCACAGCCCAGGTAGTTCTACCTGCAGGGCTCACACCTGGAGGGGCCCCTGGAGTTGGGGCCCTGCCTCGCTTCTCAGGGAACATAGCTGCTGAAAATATTAGCCCAGCTGAATTTCATCTTGTTGGTTTCTTATCTAATTCCCTTCCTTGATCACTCAAACCTGTCTGGCCTGCTAGAGTACTTCCCATCTCTTTATTCTTTCTTCATTACCCCATCCTTATTGATTAATTCAACAACAAAGCCCCTTACTGTGTTGGGTGTCCACAACCTCAAATGAGCCAAGGAGCTCACTTCTCATGTGCAGAGAAAGAGACGTGAATAGAGTCAGACTTCCTAGGTGTCCACGATGCCACCAGTATTGGGAAGCCACATTTATTCTGTAGTATTTAAATTAAACTGGCCTTTCCCAGCTGGGCCCCCTGCCATCCTCAAAGCTCTGTTTTTGTCCACTACTCTTCCTTGACGCTGAGCTTCCACACCTGCTGAATCCTCTCCCTTCATGCTCCACCTGGTCCTGCTGCTCCTGTGTGAGCTGGCCCTAGTCTGTCTGCATCCTGTGACCCGCTCTGGATGCCACCCTGCCTATGTCACTCCCCAGAGGACCTCCACCTGGCTCCCCCTCTCTCTCTGGCAGAAAAACTTGATTTTTTTCCCACTTGATCATGAAGAGTTCTTTCTCAGCCTGTCTGTCTCTCCAGGTCTTCCATGATAAATCTGAAAGCTCATTCGGCTGACTAATAACCAAGAGCCGTCCAGTGGCTAGACGTCCAGAAAAAAGCCCAGAGGAGAAAGTCAAGGTTTCAGTTAAGAGAAGAAAGGAGAAGAAAATTCATTTATATATATGATCATCTCACTAAATGCAGTAATAGCATTTGACAAAATCCAACACCCTTTTATGATAAAAATACTCATCAAATTAGGAATAGGAGGGAACTTCCTCAACCTGATAAAGAGCATCTACAAAAAACCCACAGCTAACATCGTACTTAATGGTGAAAGACTGGATAATTTCCACCTAAGATCAAGAACAAGACAAGGATATCCATTTTTGTCTCTCACCATTTTTATTCAACACTGTATGGATGATTCTACCCAGGGCAATTAGGTAAGAAAGAGAAATAAAAGGATCCAGGCCAGAATGAAAGAATCAAACCATTTAATTAGTGGTTGCTTAGGGTTGGGGAATGGGGGTAGGAGGGTGATAGCCAAAGGTTTCTTTCTGAAGTAAAGGTTGCATATATTTGTGAGTATACTGAAAACCATTGGTTTGTATAGCTATTTTTAAAAGTGGCCAGTGAAATAACAGAACTAGAAGAAAGGACAAAGGTGGAAAATTCACAGAGAGGGTAATTAACATTAACTCACCAGAGTTAAAGTTAAGGAAAAAAAAGTTCACTGGATGTAGTGATTATCAAGACAATTGAAGACCTGGTCTCAGAGAAAAACTGCTCTTCCATTTTGCCAAAGCCAGCTGCACACCCTATGCTCTCAATCACTTTCCTTTCTCTTTTTCCTCGATCTTCTTCCAGAAATATTTCCTCTATCTCTTACATCTTTTTTTAAAATTTTTATTTATTTATTTTTTGGCTGCCTTGGGTCTTCGTTGCTGTGGACAGGCTTTCTCTAGTTGCAGCGCATGGGCTTCTCATCGCGATGGCTTCTCTTGTTGCGGAGCACGGGCTCTAGGCACACAGACTTCAGTAATTGTGGCTCACAGGCTCTAGAGCACGGGCTCTAGAGCACAGGATCAGTAGTTGTGTTGCATGGGCTTAGTTGCTCCGCAGCATGTGTGATCTTCCCAGACCAGGGCTCGAACCCGTGTCCCCTGCATTGGCAGGCGGATTCTTAACCATTGCACCACCAGGGAAGCCCCTATCTCTTACATTTTTAATCACATCATTCATACCTTTAATTCTTTCACCCAACAAATATTATAGCATCTCTATGTGCTGGGCACTCCTCTGGGCATCAGTAGACCTCTGCCTGCACCTCGTTGATAAGGACTATGTCATGTGGTCATTACTAGCTGCAAGCAAGGCTGGGAAATCAAATTTTTTCATTTTCTAGCTTCCTTGGTAGAAGAATGACAGAAGAGAAAATAGCTCGAATTAGAATTGAATGAATCAACCTATATCTTCTTCCATACATTTACAAATAAAATTTTGAATCAAATTTGAACACAGCCTGACAGCAAGAATTGTTTTCACGGCTACTGGAGAGCCCAGATACCCTCCAGTGGTTCTCTACCATTTGCTTAGTTGCTCAGGTGAAAAACTTTGGAGTCACATTTGATTTCTGTCTTTTAATCATACCCTGCATCCAATTCATGAGCTGGTCCTGTGAAGCAAGATCTTCAAAATATATCTCTTCATCTCCACTGCTACCACCCTAGTCCAAGCATCCCTCACCTCTCATCTGACCTATTACAACTGCTTCTTAATTGGGCTCCCCATTGTCACTCCTGCCTCCCACTGTCCAGTCTTCACATCACAGCCTGACTGATCCTCTCAAAACACAGATCTGCTTATGCCACTCCCTTGTTGGACAGGCTCAAACAGCTTCTCATATTGCACTTAAAATTAAATCTAGTGAAGAAAGGATAATCTTTCCAATAAACGGTGCTGGGTCAAATGGCTATCCATATGTATAAAATTGCAGCCTGATCCCCACCTCACTCCATACAAGAAAATAAAGTCTAGACAGACTGTATACCTAAACACAAAAGATAAAATAATAAAGTTGTAAGACAAAAACATAGGAGAAGATCTTCCTTAGCTTTGAATAGGAAAAGATTTCTTAAAAAGAACACTAAAATCACTAACAGTAAAAGAGCTACATTAAAATTAAGAACTTTCCCCCAAGAAGACACCAATAAGAGGATGAAAAGGCAAACTACAGAGTGAGAGAAGATAAATATCCAATCAAGGACCTGTGTCCAGAATATACAAAGAACTCCACAAACTTTTTTTTTTAAAGACATTCAATTAACAGAAAAAAAAATGGGCAAAAGTTTTTTACAGGTATCTCACAGAAGATATCCGAATGGCTCACAAACATATGAAAATGTAACTTCATGAGTTATTAGGAAAAAGCAAAATAAAATTACAGTGGCATACCATTACAGACACACCAGAATGGCTAAAACAGAAAAGACAAACCATCTCAATTGCTGGCAAGAGTATGAAGCAACTGGAACTCTCATAAAAGGCTAGTGAGAGTGAAACGTGATACAAGCACCGTGAAAAACTGACAATATTTACTGAAGCTATATATATATATATATATATATATATATATATATATATATATATATATATATCCCATAAGCCAGTAATTCCACTCTTAGATTTATAACCAACAGAAACACATACAGATATACTGAAAGACTCATACATGAATAATTATAGCAGCTAAATCTATTATAGCCAAAGCTGGAAACAACCCACATAAACAAACTGTGAAATATTCATACAATGGAATACAGTAAGTCCCCTATATACGAGCGAGTTCTGTTCCGAGACCGCATTCGTAAGTCCAGTTAGTTCATGAGTCCAACAAAGTTAGCCTAGGTACCAAACTAACACAACCAGCTACGTAGTACTGTATTGTAATAGGTTTTATAATACTTTTGACACAAATAATACATAAAAAACCAACACAAAAACTAGAGAAAACATTTTTAATCTTCCAGCACAGTACCTTGAAAAGTACAGTAGTGCAGTACAACAGCTGGCATCCAGGGGCTGGCATCGGGTGAACAGGCAAGAAATAAAGCTACTGTACCACTCTCCTCAGTACTGCACAGTGAAGTACACAAAAGCACAACCACTTGTGGAGGACGCACGGACAATATACGCCAGACACACGAACCAACTTAGGTGATTGGACATGTGAACACATGTTCCCATCTTTGAAAGTTCTCAACTTGAAGGTTCGTATGTAGGGGACTTACTGTATTATACAGCAACTAGAGTGAACAAGCAATTATAACACACAACAACATGGAAGAGTCTCACAAGCATAATGCTGGATGAATGAAACCAGACATAAAAGACTACATACTGTATGCTTTCATTTATAGGAAATTCAAAATCATTGTGTAGGTCTAGAAGTCAGATAGCAGGTCTCTGTTGGGAGGGGAGAGTGACTAGGAGGGGGCTCTAGGGTGGGGGGGTAAAATTCTCTTTCTCAACCGGAGTGCAGGTTACACAGGGATCTTCAAAGTTTTATGTTTCTGTGTGTTCATTATGCTTCAGTAAAAAGATTTTCTTTTTAAAAATCCCATATGCTAAAAAAATTCAAACGTAGACATTAAAATGAAAGAGGATAAAATCCAAGTCCATAAGTGGCCTCCAAGCCTTGCATCGTCTGGCCCGGCTCTTTGACCTTCACCTCCTGCAGTTCCCACCTTGCTCACTAAGCACGGCCACTACTTCTTGTTGCTCAGACACCTCGGGGCCTGTGCACTTGCTCCTCTCTCTGTATGGCATGTTTCTCCTCCAGGTAACTGAGGCTCACTCCCTGATTGATTCAGAATTCTACCCACATGCCCACATTCTTCCTGACCACTCATCTAAAACAGCACACACAGCCTCTGTGGTTACCTGCTTTATCTTTCTTCCTAAGATGTATCACCACCATATTATTTGTTTCCTGCCCCCACTGTGGTATGACCTCCCTGAGGGCGAGAACTTCTTCCATTTTACTCATTGTGATATTGCCAGTGCCTAGAACAGGGATTTGTTGAATAAATGAATGAATAAAACTCAAGGGCAAGGATAGCTCTTTATTCAACTTTGTATTCCCTGTGCCCAGCACAGAGTTGCCCATTATAGATGCTCAACAGATGTGTAATTGCTTTGGTGTTGAAATTACATTGCCAATAAACCCTTCCGTGGAAGAGGACAAGGTCTTTTGTGAGCAGTATATGTATGCTACCATTTCCACGTTGGCTCTGAAAAACACGGCAAGGTTCTTAAGATTTGCAGTAAGGCCACAGATCCTGTTCTCACTTAAAAGACACAAAACCAACTATACGCAGGCAGATCAATGCAATGATTCAATACTGATAAAACCTAAGGGAGTAAGAAAACAATCCTTCTGCTTGGTTGAAATATTCCTGCAGAGATGAATCCTGAGTGACAGGCAGTGAGAACACACTGGAATACCTATTTGCGACAAAGGCTCCCTCCCTGCGGTGCAATATTTAACTCTCCACATCTTTAGGATGACAGAAAGCCAGTTTCTCCCCAACACCCTGGTGACTCGCCCATCTTTCTTTGTGTGACATCACTGGTGTGAACAAGACTTTGTGGGGCTGTGGAAAGATGGGTACAGCAGCGACTAGGCAAAACCCAGCGCTTCCAAGTCTTATGGCTGCAAGGGCCCTGCAGTGAGCACAGCAATCAAAGGCAAGCGTAGGCTGTCCACTGCCCATGCACCACGGGCGCTTCAGCAAGCAGGTGCTGGAGATGGAGCCTGGCCCCTCACAGTCCTCAAGTGGCCCAGCAGGGCAGCCCTTGGCCACAGGAAAACCAGAGCAGGCCTGCACCTCTGCCTCTCCCTCCGGGGCAGCTTCAGGAAGATGTGAAGGAGCCCCCTGCCCTCCCCCTCCCCTACCCCAGCAGTGCCCCTCTCTCTCAGGGCTTCAGTGCTGCTCCACATCGAGCCGCATAGCACAGGGAGATCAGCTCGGTGCTTTGTGATGGCCTGGAGGGATGGGATGGGGGGGTGGGAGGGAGGGAGATGCAAGAAGGAAGAGATGTGGGAACAGATGTATATGTATAACTGATTCACTCTGTTAAAAAGCAGAAACTGGGCTTTCCAGGTGGCGCAGTGGTTGAGAGTCCGCCTGCCGATGCAGGGGACACGGGTTCGTGCCCCGGTCTGGGAAGATCCCACATGCCGCGGAGCGGCTGGGCCCGTGAGCCATGGCCGCTGAGCCTGCGCGTCCGGAGCCTGCGCTCCGCAACGGGGGAGGCCACAACAGTGAGAGGCCCGCGTACCGCAAAAAAAAAAAAAAAAAAAGCAGAAACTAACACACCATTGTAAAGCAATTATACTCCAATAAAGATGTATGTATGTATGTATGCATGTATGTATGAATGTATGTATAAATAATAAAATAAAATAAATAAAATAAAATATAAAATAAAATAAAATAAAAGTTGCTCTCCAGAAAGGATCCCAGACTCATTCACACTGAGGTGGACAGCCTGATAACAGCTGAAAGGGCTTCTTCAATTAAAGGTACACTGGTGCAGATTTCTTTGGGGACCCAGCTGACCTCATCCTTTACTCTCCTAAAATCATCTCTCTACCACGTTTACCTACTTTGCTTGTGATCCTCTCCTGCTTCTTCAGACTCAAACCTTTGATGCTTCTCACTCCTTTAACCCAGGACACAGAATACCCCACTCATGTCGGTACACATCAGGGAAATGTGCTGCCAGGCATCCATTCTTCACCAGCCACTGGTGTCCCCCCTCTGCCCGACACCAGGACGCCCTGTAACTGTGAGCGGGGGGCACGCTGAAGGCCCTCAGGGCCCCACCCTTCTTCCCTTTAAGTAACTGCAGTGTCCGTGTCTTCTGTAAGCTGTGACAGGAACAATTCTTTACTACTTCCCTCATTTCAGAACTTTCTCAAACGGATTCTCATAGCTAAGTAGAGTTAAATCCATACTTTCACCCTGGCATTCAAGACAACCCCCCATAATTTGGATGACCTATCTTATTTTCTCCCCATCAATCCTAAAAGTGAAAGGCTTAGCGGTAGGAGAAGGGGACTGAAAAATTCAGAAGAATAACATTTTTAAACATTTCTATTTTTCTTGAATTTTTTTTTTTTTTTGCAGTACGCAGGCCTCTCACTGTTGTGGCCTCTCCCGCTGCGGAGCACAGGCTCCGGACGCGCAGGCTCAGCGGCCATGGCTCACGGGCCCAGCCACTCCGCGGCATGTGGGATCCTCCCAGACCGGGGCACGAACCCGTGTCCCCTGCATCGGCAGGCGGACTCTCAACCACTGCGCAACCAGGGAAGCCCTGAATTTTTAACCTTGAAAAAATATACGTGTGGACTTTTTAAAAAATTGTTTGTTTTGTCCCCCCAAAACACATGTCTTAGAACTGATAAAATACAGTAAGTGAGGAGACTGAAGCAGTATAGTAGGGATAAGGAAGCACAAAGGATAATTTCAGAGACACAAGCTTGATTGGCCTTTAGGACAAGGAGAATTTGCTCTGACGTTACAGGCATGAGCGAGGCAAACATCTGGGCGCCAGGTGCCCTCATATCCAGCATCCTGCCCTTGGACATTTAGAGCCAAGGAGACTGGCACTTCTGCCCTGCTTGGGCTGTGCAGCTTGACCTGCCTCTGCCCCCAGAGCCAGAGGTAGCAAGTTTCTCATGAACCCCTAAAGAGGGAGAGGTGGGAAGCTCAGAAGCATCGCCTGCTGTCTTCTCCAGAGCAGACAGCCCTGGCCCTGTTGATACACTGAGAGAGAGGGCTGGCCTGTTGGGCTGTCTTGTTTCATTGTCCATAGACTATGGAAACGGAGGTGGGCAATGAGATGGTTCTTAATGATGCATTTCCTAAGGGAACCCAGGGGGCTTTTTGCCCATTTTCATCCTTATGATAAAACAAGAACCTCAGAGCTCCAGCTCTGAAGCCCAGAGAGACCTACAGATTGAATCTTTGCTAATCATCAGTAGACAGAAAGGAGGAGCAAGTGAACCTTAATTTCAGATCAGAAAACATACCACACACACACACATACACACACAACACACACACAACACACACACATACAGTGAGATGGTGAGACATCTGCAGGAGAAAAATGGATATTATTTTTAAGTCTGAGTTTCTGTCATTAGATTTTCAGACACAATCTAGAAATGGTTGGCTTTCAATTTATTTTATGCAAGTTACTGCTGGCTACACATTTGTCTACAGTGACATTAGAAGCAGCAAACTAAGGACTTACATGCATATTTCATTAGTAGGTAATTATGTTCCTTATAATTGGTTTCTAAATCAGACCATTGGGCTTCCCTGGTGGCGCAGTGGTTGAGAGTCCGCCTGCCGATGCAGGGGATGCAGGGGATGCGGGTTCGTGTCCCGGTCCGGGAGGATCCCACATGCCGCAGAGCGGCTGGGCCCGTGAGCCATGGCCACTGAGCCTGCGCGTCCGGAGCCTGTGCTCCGCAATGGGAGAGGCCACAGCGATGAGAGGCCACCGTACCACAAAAAAAAAATAAATAAATAAAAAATAAATAAATAAATCAGACCATTTCACACAATTATGATGTTTTCTTTGCCCAGTCAGTCAATTGAAAAGATAGTAAGAAAGTTCTTTGTTATCAAAAGGGTATATTCTTAACCTCTATTATGGAGTAAAGGACATAAACTAAAATAAAAACACAACTATTTTGCATTCACAGAATACTCCCTGTTAAAATGCATCACAGATTCAAAAGGAAGAAGGAAAAGACTACAAGGACAGATGTTTCTAAATATATCAAGAGTAACAAAATACCAAAAGGGATATTTGACAGTGGGGGAAGATTAAAAATATCAATAATGAAGTCATGCTGTTTAAATGCCAAAATCATTTTTCACCCAAATGAGAAAAGAAAACTGGGTTATAGTGAAGGCCACGAAATAACTACTAATAACAAAGGAATAACGTGAGCCCTACACTCAGAAAAATCTATTTAGTCCTTAATTAAGTTAACAAACATTTCCTAAGTACTATGCTGGGGAACAAGGGCACGATAGTGGGCAAAACAAAGCCTCAGTGCTGCCGGAGCTTAACACCAACCGCCAACCCCTGGGCTCTCAAAAACACACACAGACACATACACAGACACACACACACACAAAAGACTTAGTGAAGCGACACGCTGGTGGGGAGTGGGGAATGTGCAGGGCAGGTTCTCAGCAAGACTGTGTAAGGCAGCAGGTAAGAGCACAGACTGCAAATCTCACCTCTACTAATGAACCTCGGGCAACTAACTCTCTCTCTGTGCCTCCGTCTTCCCATCTGTAAAATGGAAATAGTACAAGTACACCTGCCTCATAAGGATGCTGTAAGGATTCCATGAGTTAATATATGTAAAGCCCTTAAAACAGTGCTGGAATGAATGGATAAACAAACAAACAAATAGGGCAGGAGGTGATGGATGTGTTTATGGCACTGATTATGGTGATGGTATACTCATCTCCAAACTCATCAAGTTGTATACATTAATTATATCCAGATTTTCATATCCCAATCATATCTCAAAGTGGTTTTTTTTAAAAAAAAATAACAGTGCTGGGTGTAGTGTAGGCATTATTATAAGTGTTAGCTATTATTATCTTTCCCAACCTCTTTACAGCTTTCCTCCAGGGTAAAAATGCAGTCATGGAACATCCTAGGGACCCACTGGCCTTTTTAAATTCTCTCTAGTCCTCTGGGCCCACCTACAATGACACCTAAATTTTACTGTAAAGCCCCCAGCAATGATCCATAGCTGGTGTTCGATGCATGTTATTCTCTCTCCTTGTCCACTCCCTCCTTAAAATACTGTCTATCCCAACTGCCCACCAAGTGGCTCTGCTGCCAGATTCCCCAGTCTTCATTTCGAAGAGGGAGAACTATGTTCATGGATAAAATTTTCATAATTAAAAATTTCTCACAATACATTTTTCCTATATTACTGATATCGTTCTTCCTCTAGTCTGCCCACTAGAGACTAGTGTGAGATAGTGTCCGCTTTAGACCCAAATTTAGTATTTAGATCTTAAAAATTAAATGAATAATATGTCATCATTTTCCAAACAGGTTTGAGAAACACTACTTCAAGTTCAAGGTGCAGTTGTGGCTATCACTGGTGTCACTCCCATGGGCATTCTGTGACGCAAAGGGAAGGAAAAGAGGAGCAAGCGTTAGAACGGACTCTGAGGCTATGAACTGTGGTACGTTTGAGTGTCGTTTGATGAAGTGAGTGAAACTTTAGCAATCAACGGGGCAAGTATTTGGAACGAGGTGGTCTTCCAGAGCAGGGTTCTTTGAACAGAGAGCACTGATGACCTGACCTGGCTGGCCTGACAGGGGAGGTGGAAGTCCAAGCATCAGGGGCTAGGGATGGATAGGCCAAGGGGACAGTGGTATAAGGGAGGGACAGTGAAGCTGGGCAGGGATGCATGAAGCTGGAGGGTTTAATACCAACTTCCAAGATGCCTTGTCCATCCGGGGCAGCAGCCAGTGCTCAGAAAATGCCACAGGCGCTGAGCATCCCTCAACAATCTACTAGCCGACTGTGTAAGGCAGGGAGGCTGCTGCTTGAGAACCGGAGGGGACGGCCTGTCTCTGTTCAGAACACCCTCAGGGGCCCCAGAGAGACTCACTCCTAGGTTCTCAGTGGCCTGCATCCACACCCATGAGGACCCACCGAGAACAAAACAGGAGCCCCCTACTGAAAGGATGAATGAGTAAAGAATAAAGTTGTCGGGCTTTCCTGGTGGCGCAGTGGTTAAGAATCTGCCTGCCAATGCAGGGGACACGGGTTCAAGCCCTGGTCCGGGAAGATCCCACATGCCGCAGAGCAACTAATCCCGTGTGCCACAACTACTGAGCCTGTGCTCTAGAGCCCATGAGCCACAACTACTGAGCCCGTGTGCCACAACTACTGAAGCCTGTGCACGTAGCGCCCGTGTTCCGCAACAAGAGAAGCCACTGCAATGAAAAGCCCGCACACTGCAACAAAGAGTAGCCTCCGCTCGCTGCAGCTAGAAAAAGCCCGCGCGCAGCAACGAAGACCCAACACAGCGAAAAATAAATAAATAAAATAAATTTATATTAAAAAATAAGAATAAAGTTGTCGACTTTATGACATTTTTCTCCCAGAATCCAATTTAGAGAACATTTCAGCTGTTCAAAGAGAAAGTGTGAAATACAGAGAGAATAAAGGGACCTATAGGAACTACATACAAGCCATGCTTTGAGGGCTCACTTTAGAGAATTAACGTGGTCAGGACACCGAGTGGACTTTTTAACAAGATTTTGTACTGGCTGGGGCCATTCACTTTTGGCTTCACCTTTGCAGAAGGCACTGCTACCAGTTGCCACCACTGTCCACTGTCCCTTTAGCTACCACCCAGCTCCCTGCCAACCATAATCCCACAGTTTGCCACATCGCTGCTGCCTTTACCTGACCTGCACAGCACACCTTACCCATCTTTTCCCTACTCCCACCCTTCCATCCGTATGCTCACCTTCATTTGTTTCTCGGCTCCTGTTCTAGACAAGAGTGATAGTGAGACTCTGATTTTTTTTTTTTAAAAAAAAACACACCATGCTTTGTACACTCAGATGGGTCCTATCCATCATAGCCCTTTCGAGATTATACTCATTCTAATGATGGTGCATTGGCCTAAAGCAGTGTCAGCTTTCCTCTGTGGGTTTACCTTCAAACACTCATCATTCAGGAAAGAACACTGTCTCACTGTGTTTATCATAGACATACTCACCCCAGTTGAATGCAAAAAGCTCTGATCTTGGAATCAAATGACCTGGCTTTTTATCTTAGATTCACTACCTACCAGCTTTGTAAGCTCAGACTTAAACCCACAAGACTAGATGTCTTCATACCTGCTCCAGTTTATAGGAATTTGTGAGGATCAAATGAGTAACTCTGTAAGAAGGCACATTTAATGCCACAGAGCATGATATCAGATTTTTAAGTTGTTTTTCTCTCCTCATCTCCCATTTTACTCCCTGGATACCTTATCAACTGTCCTCTCACCTCTGCTCTCCAGAGGAGACATCTATTCATTCATTCAAAAAAGATGTATTGCATCCTCACTGTGTGCTGGGAACACAAAGCTGAAAAACTTTAACTCTGTCCTCAAGGAGCCCACTGAAGAGAGAAGTAAGCAGATCCCATTGTGAGTGGATGAATAACAGTAAACGAATAAAAGTCCTAAGAAAGGCATCTACACGTGCTAGGAAGTGACTAATTGTGCAAACGCGTAGATGGGGGCGGGTGGTTTTTAAAAGAAGGTAGATGATAGCTGAACTGAATTTATTTATTCTTCAATACTGATTGAGCACTGACTATGTGTCAGGACTGTCCAAGGCATCGGAGACACAGTAGAAAACAAGGCAGGCAAGACAGCTGGCCTCACTGTACGATAAACAAGTAAACAAAAGCTGAAGGGCATTTCTGACTGTGACAAGAGCTAAGATGGAGATAAAAGGAAGATGTGATCGAGGAACGGCAGTACTGAGTGTATGCGGCTGCTTCTGTCCTCCTCGCCAGGTTCCCTGTCAAGCTGTATCTCTATTCTGACGATTTGATCCTGTGAGGAACTATAATATATGGCCCTCAGACCACATGACACTGGTGCCCATCAAGTACTAAGTCAGTCACGAGGACCTCTTAGCCTACTCTCCACTGAGCAGGCAAACACATGCTGTACAGAAAACCCAGATAGATAGATTCCTTCCTTCCTTCCTTCCTCCCTCCCTCTCTTCCTCCCTCCCTCCCTCCCTCGTTTCTTCCACTTACTCATTTATTTATGTATTCAACAAATTAATAATAGAGTACCTTCAAAGCCCCAGCTGTGGTATCTATGCTGTGAGGAATAGGAAAAACTGAAGGCATGGTCCCTGGGCACTGAAGTTTACAAGCTAGGAGGAGACAAGAGCCCCAAATCAGATTCAAACAAAGAGTTCCCACCTTAACAGATGTAGTACAGACTGCATGGGAGCAAGGTTACCTGGAAATCTTCTTGGCAAAGTTGAGTCTTAACCCAGCTCCACAGGGGGAGGTAAAGAGGGATGAGCAGGATGCATGTGAGAATACCTGAGAGAAGGACAGAGGCAGGTGGGAGCAGGATGGATCCTAAGTCAAGGCTGGAGAGAATGCAGGGGAAGTCCTGATCTGTGCCAAGGGCTGTGAAAACCTCTTCATCTCACATAATCTTTCCAGCAACCTTCTGGAAAAAAATGCATAATCTCTAATTCATAGATGAGAAACATATGGTCCACGGGGGTTAAGTACAGTTGATCCTCATTCCTTATGGATTCCATATTTAGGAACTCACCTACACCTTAAAATTTATTTGTAGCCGAAAATCAAAGCTTGCAGCACTTGCAAGTTCATTTGTGGTCACATGCTGAGCAGCGAAAACTGTGAGTCACCTGACATGCTGCACTCAGCTGAGATTGAACAAGGCAACACTCTGCTCTCTCCTGTTTTAGTTCTCATAATATTGTGTCCTTTTCACAGTCTACTTAGTACCATCTTTTTTGCATTTTTCTGCTTTTTGTTGGTGATTTCCCTGTTTACATGCCCCCCAAATGTAGTGCTGAGGTGCTGTCTGGTGTTCCTACGTACAAGAAGGCTAGAATGTGCTTTACATAGAAAATACGTGTTAGATAAGCCTCCTTCAGGCATGAGCTACAGCACTGTCGGCTATGAGTCCAATGTTAATGAATCAACAATATATATTAAATAAGTTGTCTTTAAACAGAAACACACACAAAACAAGGGTATGTACTGATCATTTGACAAAGACGTTGTGACCAGAGGCTCACAGGAACTTAACCTTGTACTTCCCCAGGAGCAGTGTTCAGTATTTGCTAATTCAGGGTTCGCAGCAACTTTGTAGAACAGAACTGCCATGAAAAATGAGAATCAACTGGAATTTGCTCAAGATCACAAATCTCAGACTAGAAACCTGCTCTTTCTGATTCCAGCACCAATGCCCTTTCCACTTGCTTTGGAAGATGGGGCTCCTTCCAGGTCATCCCAAAGGGAATACGTTACCATCAATTTACACATATGCTAGAGAACCATTTCTAGAAAGGGCCATTTTGGCCATTTTTTGCTGGCTAAAAAATGTTACTCTTATTTAAAGCCAAAAGAATAAAAAACTGCTACCTAAGCAGGAGCTACTTCTTTTTCCCTCTGCCTTACCATATTATCAATGCAACGTGCTCAGAATCCACAGATGGCAGAGGTGCTTTCCAGTGAGTTCAGAGGTGGTTGACTCCACTTCACAGGGCAATGTTGTTTGGCATTTGCAGTACTGGATAGTCCTTTGCAAACAAATCAACATTGCAGTTGGGTTTAAGTGGCTGCCACATGGTTGTCTGCGTGGTGTTGGGACATCTGGCCTGGCCCTGATCCTCTGGATGTAAGAATGTGGGTTTCACACAGCACCAGGAGGCCCAGAAAGGCAAGCCCCATGGATTCACAGGGGTTGTCAGTCAACTAGAAATGGCTGAGCTCCCATTCAGAGAAAAACACAGGAGTAGGAATCCAGGAGAAAGGAACCCTTTATAAAGTATCCTTCACTCCTGGACCAGCCCAAACTATTCTGGGTATTTTTGTTTTCCTTTCCTGTTTTGTTTTGTTTTCTTTTGTTTTGCTTTGAGCCACTTAACAGCTTCGTAATGTAGTCCTCAGTGGTGCAAAAGCATAACTGTGTGGTTGTACCTGCGTGATATATATGGAAAAACCTCCAGTACAAAGAGGATATTCATCCATGTATACCCTAAGATGCAATTTTACGCTTTTATAAGTTTAATGTTTTCACAATTAGGTCCAACTTTTGCTGGAGTACTTTTCTCAGAAGGGGCATTATAATGTGCTATCTAGGAGGCCATTTTCTCCCATTAGCCATTATGAGCTAATTTAACTACATTAAGATCCTGCTGGGTATGTGTCTAGAAGTATAAAAGAAAATCACGACCAGAAGCAGAAAATGCTGTCTGCTCTGGATCCCGAAGTACCATTAAACACATTGCCACCTCCCCCAGTATGCACACACAATCACACACATGGCAAAGCACTTTTACTTTTATTTAATAAATACATTGCATAATAAATTCAATATTTTCAATAAACTGAAAGGTGAATTATAACAAAGGTGGACATGTGTTCCCAAAAGGTTTGTGAGTACTGATTTCATTATGATTAATATTTTACTTAAATCCTACATTAGATTTTGGAGATTAATCCTTTGTCAGTTGCTTCATTGGCAAATATTTTCTCCCATTCTGAGGGTTGTCTTTTCATCTCGGGTATGGTTTCCCTTGCTGTGCAGAGGCTTTTAAGTTTCATTAGGTCCCATTTGTTTACTTTTGTTTTTATTTCCATTTCTCTAGGAGGAGGGTCAAAAAGGATCTTGCTGTGATTTATGTCATACAGTGTTCTTCCTATGTTTTCCTCTAAGAGTTTTATAGTGTCTGGCCTTACATTTAGGTCTTTAATCCATTTGGAGTTTATTTTTGTGTATGGTGTTAGGGAGTGTTCTAATTTCATTCTTTTACATGTCCCTGTCCAGTTTTCCCAGCACCACTTACTGAAGAGGCTGGCTCTTCTCCACTGTATATTCTTGCCTCCTTTATCAAAGATAAGGTGACCATATGTGTGTGGGTTTATCTCTGGGCTTTCTATCCTGTTCCATTGATCTATATTTCTGGTTTTGTGCCAGTACCAGACTGTCTTGATTTTGTAGCTTTATACTATAGTCTGAAGTCCAGGAGACTGATTCCTCCAGCTCTGTTTTTCTTTCTCAAGATTGCTTTGGCTATTTGGGGGTCTTTTGTGTTTCCATACAAATTGTGAAATTTTTTGTTCTAGTTCTGTGAAAAATGCCATTGGTAGTTTGACTGGGATTGCACTGAACCTGTAGATTGCTTTGGGTAGTATAGTCATTTTCACAATGTTGATTCTTCCAATCCAAGAACATGGTATATCTCTCCATCTGTTTGTAAAATCTTTAATTTCTTTCATCAGTGTCTTATAGTTTTCTGCACACAGGTCTTTTGTCTCCTTAGGTAGGTTTATTCCTAGATATTTTATTCTTTTTGTTGCAATGGTAAATGGGAGTGTTTCCTTAATTTCTCTTTCAGATTTTTCATCATTATTGTATAGGAATGCAAGAGATTTCTGTGCATTTACTTTGTATCCTGCTACTTTACCAAATCAAAACTACAATGAGGTATCACCTCACACCAGTCAGAATGGCCATGATCAAAAAATCTACAAACAATAAATGCTGGAGAGGGTGTGGAGAAAAGGGAACCGTCCTGCACTGTTGGTGGGAATGTAAACTGATACAGCCATTATGGAGAACAGTATGGAGCTTCCATAAAAACTAAAAATAGAACTACCATACGACCCAGCAATCCCACTACTGGGCATATACCCTAAGAAAACCATAATTCAAAAAGAGTCATGTACCACAATGTTCACTGCAGCTCTATTTACAATAGCCAGGACATGGAAGCAACCTAACTGTCCATCGACAGATGAATGGATAAAGAAGATGTGGCACATATATACAATGGAATATTACTCAGCCACAAAAAGAAACAAAATTGAGTTATTTGTAGTGAGGTGGATGGACCTAGAGTCTGTCATAAAGAGTGAAGTTAAGTCAGAAAGAGAAAAACAAATACCGCATGCTAACACATATATATGGAATCTTAAAAAAAAAGGTTCTGATGAATCTAGGGGCAGGGCAGGAATAAAGACGCAGATGTAGAGAATGGACTTGAGGATATGGGGAGGGGGAAGGGTAAGCTGGGACGAAGTGAGAGAGAGGCATGGACATATATACACTACCAAATGTAAAACAGATAGCTAGTGGGAAGCAGCTGCATAGCACAGGGAGATCAGCTCGGTGCTTTGTGACCGCCTGGAGGGGTGGGATAGGGAGGGTGGGAGGGAGGGAGATGCAAGAGGGAAGAGATATGGGAACATATGTATATGTATAACTGATTCACTTTGTTATACAGCAGAAACTAACACAACATTGTAAAGCAATTATACTCCAATAAAGATGTTAAAAAAATAAAAAATAAAAATTCTACATTAGAAAAATATTTAATTTAATCTATCTCTCACCCTCAATTTAATAGGATATACCTACTCTTACACTGGAATGAAGCGCTGTTAACATGGCACTTTGTCCTAAATAAATAGACAAAATTCAAAAGAAAAAAAAATCCTGTGAGAGATCTTATCCCATGAGATATAAATTATAAGTTAATATATCATCAAGACAGTTTTAAAATAACTGCTATTTGGATTATAATGACATGTATTGATTGGCCTACAAAACAACAATAATAAAGATACTTTCCACATTAATCTCGTTTAAGTTCCTTATTTTTTGTGACCAAATTTCCTATTTTATAATTTTTTTTTAATTTGACCCAACAAATTGATATAGCTTATCCATCTCTGGAGGGAATTACTACTTATGACCATGTCCTTTTCTTACCAGAATGTAACTGAATATTGCCTGTGCCAAAAATTCCATTTAATTATATGTGATAGACCCACTATTAAGGAACAAAGACTACATCTTTTGATACAAGTCTTCCTAGGAAAACCTGTCTGCTCTATGATTTATGACTTTCCAGTCTCACAGAGTAAAGAATTTCATTTCCTAGCAGGCCAGGAATATTAACAAACACGGGAATCTTAGAGAAAATAGTGCTGGTAACAATGATAAAAACTCTCTCACTCAAAAAAGTAATTTACAACTCTCAAGGCTTTACAAAGCCTCCAGACAGAAGTTAATTCTAAAGCTTTACTATCATGTGGTTCTAGCTCTGCTACATACAAAAAGTAGGTATTTATATATTACTCAACACCTCTTATTATGCCTATATAAATAAACTGGTCAAATAAAACAAGGTGTCAATTAAATGAGTCATGATAATTTTATTCTCTTACCAAGTAACTGGTGAAGGTATGGGTATTGATACATTCTGGTTAATGATGTACTAGCAAAAATCTGGCTGGGAGTGGGGAGGCAGTATGGAAAAGATATCTTTGCTAACAAAAAGAGACACACAGAAAATCCCCCCCTTCTTCTGCTGATATTATCACAGCTAGATGTGGTGACAGGAACTGCTGCAGCCATTCTGCAACCATGAGGACAAGCCAGGATGCTGAGCAGTATTAACCTGGGTCCTTACTTTAGCCACACTTGGGTTCTTGAGCCAGACTCCCTGTTATATGTGATACATTTTCTTTTCTGTTTAAGTCAATTGAACTGGGGATTTTCTTTTTTTGCAGCCCAAACCAGACGTTCTATTAAAGACCCCAATTAACTCTCCTATTACCATCAAGATTCTGGGGCTAAAAGTAATCAAACCAGGTAAACAGTGCTAACACTATAAAGAGTCCTGAACATTATATTTGCTATTGGAGATTTTATAATAGGAGATATGTATATAAATAGAAGAGAGTACTGCAGGGCACATATACAGCATTAAAATAGTGGGGGCCAAAAGGTAGCCACTGGATCCAGATAGAAAAGATGCTAACAATTCCAAGGAACACAAGGGAGGTGAGGTGAACTAGCAAATGATCCCAAGGATTATAGTTAAAGTTCTTCTGATGAGAAAAATCATGAGAAGCATCTTCAGAAACATGTAATGCTTTAACCTGTGCCAAGGCCATGAGTGACATGAAACTGCATCTCTGTAACCCACCACACCTTAGTAAGTCAGAAGCCTGAGTTTCCTGCATCGTATAAAAATAGCTGTACTCCTCAAGATGGCTGACGGCACACTGAGTACCAATGGCAAGAACCTGAAGTCTAGAGGTGTACAGTCATATTCACACATATATTTTTTCATCCAGTGGGTTGAAGGGCAGTGGGCGATGCAAGGGACAAGAGTGGACATCTCATTAAAAGAGCTGCCCTAGGGCTTATGTCTCAACACACAAGCAATCCTGTTTTATATGATGTGGTCATTTCATGTGCCATCAGGAGCCCTAGCAGTTCTTCTGTATTTGTATATGATGAACCCTCCTCATTTTGTGTCAGAGAAATAATGTTCCCTAATGGAAAGACACATCAAAGATTATCGGGTCTAAGCAACCATTTCACACATAAGGAATTGATGGCTGAGAAAAGTCTTGTGACTTTTTCAGAATCTCGGGCCAGCACTAGAACCTAGATCTTCTCTCTCACCCAAAATATACTCTTGTTCCCAATAAACGTAATTTTACTTAATTTGCCAACAATTCACCTTGTCAATATTATTTTTATTTTGAATTGTATATTCTAAGATGCTAACAACTTTACTTACAACCTACTGGGAACTGACTTGGTTTCCAGACTTTTTTTTTTTTTTTTTTGGTTCAATGGTGGAGCAAAGAATAAAAACACCAACAAATAACCACAAAGAAGCTAAACCCTACAAAAGGTATAACTACAATGAAATGTGTATACTCTTTGCTATCCTCTCATAATGCCAGGGCCTTCAAAGCAATATTTTAGAAGGTCTGAAAAGTTTCTATATTACAAATATTCACAGCAATTATTCTTATTAATATCAGAGGTGTTCTTACCACACATGTATTATTTATGATCATATGATCAGAGCATTAATTCTCCAGATCCACAGAGATCAGACAGCAATTAATATTTATATAATGTTCACACAAACCTAATCATATTCTGATAAGTAGCTCAACGGAGCTCATGTAATTAATGAAGCTGATGCTTTCTGCTAAAATCTAAGGATGTCTACAGACTTCCGATGGCAAAAACCTGACCTTACAAAATGCCAGTTTTATACATCCAGCTGTGATTGCTCTAAGGGTGAGACTGCCGTTTTGATGTGTCAATGTATTGATGTGGCAACCTCATTACAAGTTGATCTATGAAAAATTAACTGAGAACTATGGTGCCTGTTGGATAATCCTTACATTGTAGGACGACACAACTGCAAAATCTCTAAGAAGTGTTTGGAAAGCTTCATAGTTAGACTATTGCTTGGCATAAGTGACTATTGTTAGGGCTTGACAGCTGTTAGCTATGCTAAGATTTGAGTTGTTGAATTGGCTTGGATCGTCATAATTTGATTTCGCTTACGCTTTCGCCCTGGGAATCAATTAATACGTGCTCAGTATCTCTTGGGTTCCGGCATCCTATTATAGTCTCTTGATGCGTAAATATATTTAAGAGCAAATAACATGCAACTTCTCGGTTTCCAAATAAGCTTACTCCGTTTTTAATTAAACTTCTCAGTTTGTCAACCTTGGCATTTACACATAAAACATGAACAATTACGTAAAGATTCTTAAGAGATTTGTTTAGAATGTTTCGAGTTAAGAAGCACAGTGCCGGAGAAAGGGCAAAATTAAAGCACTAACGCAGTTTGTTCACATCACAGCTCTGGAAACAAAAGCAGTGCAGCAGTGCATCCCACAGAAAGGAATCCCGTTCGCTCGTTGGCCCCAGGGGGAGAGAGGGAGCCACGCTGAAAGCACGGCCAGGTACCCTGGCACTTTTCCTGGGGAACTCTCCTCTTTATTTCTGGAAAAGTACTTAGAAACCCCTGTAAGAACAAACCGTCTCAACTAGGGGCCTGTGCTTAGAGCTAGCGTCACCGGCAAAGCCCATTAACAATTCCTGGGAAATTATAGAGTCTGGGTAATAAAATAAAGGCTTACCTTTTTGTTTCCTTTTCCTCTGTCCTTAGTTTCACTGGCTCACAGGGTGCTGCAAGACGGGGCCCAGCACCTGACGCGAAACGACAGCACCAACACCTCAGCTCACCGGGCTGTGCGCAGAAACGCCGCACACGCCACCTCACTTCAAGATGGCGGCGGCGTGCCGTGCGCAGAGAGGCTGCGCGCCGGCCCTGCATCTGAGGCGGGAGCAGCACGCTCTGCGGCTTCGGGGGAATCCCGCCCCCCCGCCCCGCCCCTGCCCCGCCCCACCCCGCTGACTGTCGGGATCCCCGTAAAGCAGCTACGGCCTCGGCCTGTCTGAGAAAGCGAACGCTCTGGGGTAGAGCTTGCACCTCTCCATTCTTTGATCAAAGAACAAAACTTTCCTTTGCTTCTGAACCAAATTTGGTCTCGTTCTACTGGCACGAGTGAAACCAGACAGGAGGACCCTTGCTGGACCCCGACTGGAAAGGTCGCTAACACTAGCACGGTATTCCTATTAGAAGGATGCAGGGATATGGGGAGGGAGGGAAGCAGAGACAGGGAGATACGACTAATGCTGATACTATGTTCCAAGAAACAAAAATACAGCAGCTTATAAATCTCATTCTCTTAAAGAGAAAGATCATCCGGGTTGTGGATACAGATGAGGTCAGAGGAATAACCGTCACCAGGCAGGTATTGCAAGGCATTTCCAAGGCTCTCTTCTTGCTCTTGTGGACACACAGGTCTGTTCTCACGTGGGCTCCCGGGGCACCGAGCTTCCATTCACTGGCACCTTAAGGGTCCAAGGGGCACCGCCTCGTGGAAGAGGCACCAAGCCGCCTCCCCAGACCTGCGCCCTTCTGTCTGCCATCGCCTCGGAGCCCTCGCGGGGCACTCGGGGCTCTGCAAAGACGGGGAAATGGCTTCCTTCCCTTTCTAAGTGACATTCAGTCAGAGGTGTTCCTAATCAGGGCAGCTTTTCTCCCAGGGACTTGTAGGGTTTGGGTCACAGAGCCGTTGCTGTTTACTTTCCAGGCCTCTCTTTAGCACACAGACTTGGGCCAAGAGCTGATCAAGTGAGAGAAACTACAAGCCCTGCTTAGAAGGCCTCGCCTTCTGGAAACCAAGGCTCCAGGGAGAGAGGGGGCTGCTGCCTTCTTCTTCCCTGGGTTGAACGGCCTTGACTCCAACACACTGGGTTCTTGTACTGCCCCCCACCCCACCCCAATCCACCAGATACACACAGAGACATCAGAGTCCAGAATTAGGACAAGCATCTGTCGTGTGTTTCTCCTCTATATCTCATTTTAATGTCCTTACTGCATAAACAAGAATAGATGTAATGTGTCACACAGCATAATAATAAATGAAATGCCTGTTATAAAACCACCCGACTTAAGAAGTAGAATAGACCCACTACTACTGTGTGTGTTCCTTTCCTATCCCAGCCTTGTGCCCCCAGCAGGTGAAACCTTTCTTGAATGTCAGGTTTCTCATTTCCTTGCTTTTTTACATATACGTATATGGTTTTATCACATATGCATATGTGTCTTATTCCTAATTTTAAAGCAAAATGCTTCTAATAATTCCTTATGGAAAATCATATTTGTGATTGGTAGATATTCTTTATCAGATTAAGGGAGTTCTCTTCTGAGTTTTTATTTAGAATAAGTGTTTAGTTTTACCAAATGCTTTTTCTGAATCTATTGAAATGATCATGTTTTCTTTTTCTTTTAATCTATTAAAAAGAATTCCTGGAATAAACCCAGGAATTAAAGAAACCCCATTAGTTTTTTCTTCTTTTTTTTTTTTTTTTTTTTTGCGGTACGCGGGCCTCTCACTGTTGTGGCCTCTCCCGTTGCGGAGCACAGGCTCCGGATGCGCAGGCTCAGCGGCCATGGCTCACGGGCCCAGCCGCTCCGCGGCATATGGGATCCTCCCAGACCGGGGCACGAACCCGTATCCCCTGCATCGGCAGGCGGACTCTCAACCACTGCGCCACCAGGGAGGCCCAGTTTTTTCTTCTTTTTAAAAATATATGGCTAGATTCAGTTGTTAATGCTTACGATTTTTAATCTACGTTCATAAATGTAATTGGCCTGGGGTTTTTCCCATGCTATCTTTGTGTTGTTTTGATATCTAACTTATAACAGTGTCATAGCTTATGTCATGATTTAGGGAGTAAACTCTTTTTCTGTTCTCTACAGAGTCTCCTGAAACTTTGATAGAACTTGCCTATAAATAATCGGGGCCTAGAGAGCCGGAGGAAGATGGCGGAAGAGTAAGACGCGGAGATCACCTTCCTCCCCACAGATACATCAGAAATTCATCTACACGTGGAACAACTCCAACAGAACACCTACTGAACGCTGACAGAAGACCTCAGACCCCCCAAAAGGCAAGAAACTCCCCACATACCTGGGTAGGTCAAAAGAAAAAAAGAATAAACAGAGACAATAGGATATGGACGGGACCTGCACCAGTGGGAGGGAGCCGTGAAGGAGGGAAGGTTTCTACACACTACAAGCCCCTTCGAGGGCGGAGACTGCAGGTGGCGGAGGGGGAAAGCTTCGGAGTAGCGGAGGAGAGCACAGCAACAGGGGTGTGGAGGGCAAAGCAGAGAGATTTTGGCACAGAGGATCGGTGCCCTCAGGCACACACCAGCCCGAGAGACTTGTCTGCTCGGCCGCCAGGGCGGGCGGGGCTGGGAGCTGAGGCTCGGGTATCGGCTTTCAGTCGGAGCGCAGGGAGAGGTCTGGGGCTGGCGGCAGGAAGAGACCCTGAAGGGGTTAGTGCTAGCCCGGAGGGAGTCCGGGGAAAGGGTCTGGAGCTACCGGAGAGGCAAGAGACTTTTTTCCCTTTTGTTGCCTGGTGCGCGAGGAGAGGGCATTCCCCTCCCTCCCCTCTGCCTGAGTGAGCCAGAGCCCCCGAATCAGCGGCTCCTTTAAACCCGTCCTGTCTGAGCGAAGAACGGACGCCCTCCGGCGACCTACGCGCAGAGGCGGGGCCAGGTCCAAGGCTGAGACCCGGGAGCTGTGAGAGCAGAGACAGGGAAATCTCTCTGTGCAGCCTCCGAGGCAGCGGATTAAAGCTCCACGGTCCATTTGATGTGCCCTGCGTCTGTGGAGTGCATGAATGGACAGCGAATCATCCCAAATTGAGGAAGTGGACCTTGAGGACAAGATTTAAGACTTTCCCCCCCTTTTTTTCCCTCTTTTTACAACGAATTATCTCAAATTAAGGAGGTGGACTTAGCAAGATTTCAGACTTTTCGCCCTTTTCCTCTTTTTACAACGAATTATCCCAAATCGAGGAGGTGGACTTGGAGAGCAAGATTTTTGATTTTTCCCCCTGCTCTCTTTTTGTGAATGTGTATGTGTAATCTTCTGTGTAAGATTCTCTCTGTATAGCTTTGCTTCCACCATATGTCCCAGGGTTCTTTCGGTCCGTGTTTTTTTTCAATAATTACTTTTTAATTTTAATAACGCTACTATATTTCATACTGTATTCTATTTTACTTTACCTGCTCTTTCTTTTTTTCCTCCCTTCCCTTCCTCCCTCCCTCCCTCCGCTCCTCCTTTCCTTCTTTCTTTTTCTTTCCTCCATCCCTCCCTCCCTCCCACCCTTCTTCTTTCCACTTTCTTTTTCTTTCCTTCCTCCCTCCCTCCCTCCCTCCTTTCTTTCTTTCTTTCTTTCCTTCCTCCCTCCCTCCCTCTCTTCTTCCATTCACTCTTCCTTTTGCTTTCATTCCTCCCTCCCTCCCTCCTTTCTTTCCTTTCTTTCCATCCTTCCTCCCTCCCTCCTTTCTTTCTTTCTTCCTTCCTTCCTTCCTTACTTCCCTTCTTCCTTTCTTTCAATCTCTCTTTCTTTCTTCTACGAATTATTTCTTTCTACTTTTTCTCACTGTTATTCTGAGCCGGGTGGATGAAAGGCTCTTGGTGCTGCAGCCAGGAGTTAGTGCTGTGCCTCTGAAGTGGGAGAGCCAACTTCAGGACACGGGTCCACAAGAGACCTCCCAGCTCCACATAATATCAAGCAGCGAAAATCTCCCAGGGATCTCCATCTCAACACCAGCACCCAGCTTCAGTCAACGACCAGCAAGCTACAGTGCTGGTCACCCTATGCCAAGCAACTAGCAAGGCAGGAACACAACCCCACCCATTAGCAGAGAGGATACCTAAAAACATAATAAGGCCACAGGCACCCCAAAACACACCACCAGACGTGGACCTGTCCACCAGAAAGACAAGATCGAGCTTCAACCACCAGAACACAGGCATTAGTCCCCCCCACCAGGAAGCCTACACAACCTACTGTAACAACCTTAGCCACGGGGGACAGACACCAAAAACAACGGGAACTACGAATCTGCAGCCTGCAAAAAGGAGACCCCAAACACAGTAACATAAGCAAAATGAGAAAGCAGAAAAACACACAGCAGGGGAAGGAGCAAGATAAAAACCTACCAGACCTAACAAATGAAGAGGTAATAGGCAGTCTACCTGAAAAAGAATTCAGAATAATGATAGTAAAGCTGATCCAAGATTCTATTTCCCAGATCCAAAATCTTGGAAATAGAATAGACAATATGCAAGAAACAGTTAACAAGGACCTAGAAGAACTAAAGATGAATCAAGCATCGATTAAAAACACAATAAATGAAATGAAAAATACTCTAGATGGGATCAATAGCAGAATAACTGAGGCAGAAGAACGGATAAGTGAGGTGGAAGATAAAATAGTGGAAATAACTGATGCAGAGAAAAATAAAGAAAAAAGAATGAAAAGAACAGAGGACAGTCTCAGAGACCTCTGGGACAACATTAAACGCACCAACATTCGAATTATAGGGGTTCCAGAAGAAGAAGAGAAAAAGAAAGGGACTGAGAAAATATTTGAAGAGATTATAGTTGAAAACTTCCCTAATATGGGAAAGGAAATAGTTAATCAAGTCCAGGAGGCACAGAGAGTCCCATACAGAATAAATCCAAGAAGAAATACGCCAACACACATATTAATCAAACTGTCAAAAATTAAACACAAAGAAATCATATTAAAAGCAGCAAGGGAAAAACAACAAATAACACACAAGGGAATCCCCATCAGGTTAACAGCTGATCTCTCAGCAGAAACTCTACAAGCCAGAAGGGAGTGGCAGGACATAATTAAAGTGATGAAGGAGAGAAACCTGCAACCAAGATTACTCTACCCAGCAAGGATCTCATTCAGATTTGATGGAGAAATTAAAACCTTTACAGACAAGCAAAAGCTGAGAGAGTTCAGCACCACCAAACCAGCTTTACAACAAATGCTAAAGGAACTTCTCTAGGCAAGAAACACAACAGAAGGACTATACCTACAATAACGAACCCAAAGCCATTAAGGAAATGGGAATAGGAACATACATATCAATAATTACCTTAAATGTAAATGGACTAAATGCTCCCACCAAAAGACACAGAGTGGCTGAATGGATACAAAAACAAGACCCATATATATGCTGTCTACAAGAGACCCACTTCAGACCTAGAGACACATACAGATTGAAAGTAAGGGGATGGAAAAAGATATTCCATGCAAATGGAAATCAAAAGAAAGCTGGAGTAGCAATTCTTATATCAGACAAAATAGACTTTAAAATAAAGACTATTAGAAGAGACAAAGAAGGACACTACATAACGATAAAGGGATCGATCCAAGAAGAAGATATAACAATTGTAAATATTTATGCACCCAACATAGGAGCACCTCAATACATAAGGCAAATACTAACAGCCATAAAAGGGGAAATCGACAGTAACACAATCATAGTAGGGGACTTTAACACCCCACTTTCACCAATGGACAGATCATCCAAAATGAAAATAAATAAGGAAACACAAGCTTTAAATGATACATTAAACAAGATGGACTTAATTGATATTTATAGGACATTCCACCCAAAAACGACAGAATACACATTTTTCTCAAGTGCTCATGGAACATTCTCCAGGATAGATCATATCTTGGGTCACAAATCAAGCCTTGGTAAATTTAAGAAAATTGAAATTGTATCAAGTATCTTTTCCGACCACAATGCTATGAGACTAGACATCAATTACAGGAAAAGATCTGTAAAAAATACAAACACATGGAGGCTAAACAATACAGTACTCAATAATGAAGTGATCACTGAAGAAATCAAAGAGGAAATTAAGAAATACTTAGAAACAAATGACAATGGAGACACGACGACCCAAAACCTATGGGACGCAGCAAAAGCAGTTCTAAGGGGGAAGTTTATAGCAATACAATCCCACCTTAAGAAACAGGAAACATTTCGAGTAAACAACCTGACCCTGCACCTAAAGCAATTAGAGAAAGAAGAACAAAAAACCCCCAAAGTTAGCAGAAGGAAAGAAATCATAAAGATCAGATCAGAAATAAATGAAAAAGAAATGAAGGAAACGATAGCAAAGATCAACCAAACTAAAAGCTGGTTCTTTGAGAAGATAAACAAAATTGACAAACCATTAGCCAGACTCATCAAGAAAAGAAGGGAGAAGACTCAAATCAGTAGAATTAGAAATGAAAAAGGAGAAGTAACAACTGACACTGCAGAAATACAAAAGATCATGAGAGATTACTATAAGCAACTCTATGCCAATAAAATGGACAACCTGGAAGAAATGGACAAATTCTTAGAAATGCACAACCTACCAAGACTGACTCAGGAAGAAATAGAAAATATGAATAGACCAATCACAAGCACTGAAATTGAAACTGTGATTAAAAATCTTCCATCAAACAAAAGCCCAGGACCAGATGGCTTCACAGGCGAATTCTATCAAACATTTAGAGAAGAGCTAACACCCATCCTTCTCAAACTCTTCCAAACAATATCAGAGGAAGGAACACTCCCAAACTCATTCTACGAGGCCACCATCACCTTGATACCAAAACCAGGCAAGGATGTCACAAAGAAAGAAAACTACAGGCCAATATCACTGATGAACATAGATGCAAAAATCCTCAACAAAATACTAGCAAACAGAATCCAACAGCACATTAAAAGGATCATACACCATGATCAAGTGGGGTTTATTCCAGGAATGCAAGGATTCTTCAATATACGCAAATCAATCAATGTGATACACCATATTAACAAGTTGAAGGAGAAAAACCATATGATCATCTCAATAGATGCAGAGAAAGCTTTCGACAAAATTCAACACCCATTTATGATAAAAACCCTGCAGAAAGTAGGCATAGAGGGAACTTTCCTCAACATAATAAAGGCCATATATGACAAACCCACAGCCAACATTGTCCTCAATGGTGAAAAACTGAAACCATTTCCACTAAGATCAGGAACAAGACAAGGCTGCCCACTCTCACCACTCTTATTCAACATAGTTTTGGAAGTTTTAGCCACAGCAATCAGAGAAGAAAAGGAAATAAAAGGAATCCAAATTGGAAAAGAAGAAGTAAAGCTGTCACTGTTTGCAGATGACATGATACTATACATAGAGAATCCTAAAGATGCTACCGAAAAACTACTAGAGCTAATCAATGAATTTGGTAAAGTAGCAGGATACAAAATTAATGCACAGAAATCTCTGGCATTCCTGTACACTAATGATGAAAAATCTGAAAATGAAATCAAGAAAACACTCCCATTTACCATTGCAACAAAAAGAATAAAATATCTAGGAATAAACCTACCTAAGGAGACAAAAGACCTGTATGCAGAAAATTATAAGACACTGATGAAAGAAATTAAAGATGATACAAATAGATGGAGAGATATACCATGCTCCTGGATTGGAAGAATCAATATTGTGAAAATGACTCTACTACCCAAAGCAATCTACAGATTCAATGCAATCCCTATCAAACTACCACTGGCATTTTTCACAGAAGTAGAACAAAAAATTTCAAAATTTGTTTGGAAAAACAAAAGACCCCGAATAGCCAAAGCAATCTTGAGAACGAAAAACGGAGCTGGAGGAATCAGGCTCCCTGACTTCAGACTATACTACAAAGCTACAGTAATTAAGACAGTGTGGTACTGGCATAAAAACAGAAAGATAGATCAGTGGATCAGGATAGAAAGCCCAGAGATAAACCCACGCACATATGGCCAACTTATCTTTGATAAAGGAGGCAGGAATGTACAGTGGAGAAAGGACAGCCTCTTCAATAAGTGGTGCTGGGAAAACTGGACAGGGACATGTAAAAGTATGAGATTAGATCATTCCCTAACACCATACACAAAAATAAGCTCAAAATGGATTAAAGACCTAAATGTAAGGCCAGAAACTATCAAACTCTTAGAGGAAAACATAGGTAGAACACTCTATGACATAAATCACAGCAAGATCCTTTTGGACCCACCTCCTAGAGAAATGGAAATAAAAACAATGATAAACAAATGGGACCTAATGAAACTTCAAAGCTTTTGCACAGCAAAGGAAACCATAAACAAGACCAAAAGACAACCCTCAGAATGGGAGAAAATATTTGCAAATGAAGCAACTGACAAAGGATTAATCTCCAAAATTTATAAACAGCTCATGCAGCTCAATAGCAAAAAAACAAACAACCCAATCCAAAAATGGGCAGAAGACTTAAATAGGCATTTCTCCAAAGAAGATATACAGACTGCCAACAAACACATGAAAGCATGCTCAACATCATTAATCATTAGAGAAATGCAAATCAAAACTACAATGAGATATCATCTCACACCAGTCAGAATGGCCATCATCAAGAAATCTAGAAACAATAAATGCTGGAGAGGGTGTGGAGAAAAGGGAACCCTCTTGCACTGCTGGTGGGAATGTGAATTGGTACAGCCACTATGGAGAACAGTATGGAGGTTCCTTAAAAAACTAAAAATAGAACTACCATATGACCCAGCAATCCCACTACTAGGCATATACCCTGAGAAAACCATAATTCAAAAAGAGACATGTACCAAAATGTTCATTGCAGCTCTATTCACAATAGCCCGGAGCTGGAAACAACCTAAGTGTCCATCATCGGATGAATGGATAAAGAAGATGTGGCACATATATACAATGGAATATTACTCAGCCATAAAAAGAAACGAAACTGAGCTATTTGTAATGAGGTGGATAGACCTAGAGTCTGTCATACAGAGTGAAGTAAGTCAGAAAGAGAAAGACAAATACCGTATGCTAACACATATATATGGAATTTAAAAAAAAAAAAAATGTCATGAAGAACCTAGGGGTAAAACGGGAATAAAGACACAGACCTACTTGAGAATGGACTTGAGGATATGGGGAAGGGGAAGGGTAAGCTGTGACAAAGGGAAAGAGAGGCATGGACATATATACACTACCAAACGTAAGGTAGATAGATAGTGGGAAGCAGCCGCAGAGCACAGGGAGATCAGCTCGGTGCTTTGTGACCGCCTGGAGGGGTGGGATGGGGAGGGTGGGAGGGAGGGAGATGCATGAGGGAGGGGATGTGGGAACAGATGTATACGTATGACTGATTCACTTTGTTATAAAGCAGAAACTAATAAAAAAAAAAATAATAATAATCGGGGCCTGGTTGTCTCCTTTTAGGGATATCTTTACTGATTCTCTATAATTCAAACTTTACTTTCTTCTTTCCTCAGTTTTTTTTTTTAATTTGTCAATTTTATCTAGAATATCAATTTAACTGGCATAAAGTTGTGCATAGTATTCTTATCTTTAAATCTTTCTGTGTCTATACATATGTCCCCCTTTTCATTCCTAACCTTATTTGTGACTTTTCCATTACATGTATCTAATAAAATCAATAGATTCTTTATAAAGAATCAATTGTTGGCTTTGTTAAGTCTGTCATATGTTTGTTTTCTATTTCTTTGATTTCTGCTCTTCCTTCTACTTTTTTTTGTTTTAAGAAGACGTTGGGGGTAGGAGTTTATTAATTAATTTATTTTTGTTGTGTTGGGTCTTCGTTTCTGTGTGAGGGCTTTCTCTAGTTGTGGCAAGCGGGGGCCACTCTTCATCGCGGTGCGCGGGCCTCTCACTATCGCAGCCTCTCTTGTTGCGGAGAGACACACAGGCTCCAGACGCGCAGGCTCAGTAGTTGTGGCTCACGGGCCTAGCTGCTCCGCGGCATGTGGGATCCTCCCAGACCAGGGTACGAACCCGTGTCCCCTGCATTAGCAGGCAGATTCTCAACCACTGCGCCACCAGGGAAGCCCTCCTTCTACTTTTTAAAGAATTATTTTATTTTTATTTTCTAATATCTTAAGTTAGGTGTTTCACTTACCAATTTTCAGACTTCTTTTCTAATGTAACATTTAATGCTATAAATCTCTAAGTACTGCTTTTGCTCCATCTCATAATGGTTGATATGTATTATCATCATGGATGATACTAAAATTTTAAATTTCCCTTATGATATATTCTCTCGGTCTTCAGATGTATGGAAATTTTAATCTTTATGGAATTGCAGTCAGAAAACAAAATGTGGTTCACATAATATCAGTTCTTTGAAATTTGTTGAGAATTGCTTTATTGGCTAATACATGGTCAATCTTTGTAAAGTATCCATGTGCGCTTGAGAAAAATGTGTACTATCAAAGTTTATGGCCCATCACGCTAATTGACCAACATATTGTTTTGTTCAAGTATTCTGTATCTTTACTGATTTTTTGTTTAACTTAATAATTGAATGAACTGACCTATTAAAATGGATTTGTCCCTTAGTCTTTATATTTTTTATGCTATTTTATTAGTGCACAAATTTAGAATATATATTCCCAGTAAAATGATCCTTTTATTATTATGTAGTGATAATGCTTTTGTTTTTTTTTTTATGTAGTGATAATGCTTTTGTGTCTTAAGGTATCTCTTCCTCATACCTTTCTCAGCTTTCATTTTGTTATTATTTGCCGGGTATATTTTTCCACCCTTTAATTTTCAACGCAGTATTTTTTAAAGCATGGGTTTCACTCTGATATCAGGGAAGAAATGAACTTTTTTAGCATTTAAATCAATCAAAATTTTAGTTTGTGGGTTTTTTTTTTTAAGAAAACATTTCCAATTATTTTTTTCTTTATCTAACATAAAGGAGTTCCTTATGGTTTTACATGTCAAATGAAGTCAAAGCTACATGGAAATTGATCCAGGACAACAGGTCCATAGCTCACTCAGCATAACACTCTTGTCTGAAAACACCTGACACTGTCTTCCAAAGTCAGTTACTCCCATCATCTCCACCTTTGCTTTGATCATTTTCCACAGACTCTTCATGTATCAGTTTTATCAATTAAAAAACTTTGTGACTTTTCTGCTCAATTATTTTTAAAACCACCAATAGTAATATCTATCCCCCAAGGTTAAGATGTCGAATTTCCTTTTGACCTTTATTCCATGCATACACATATATGTACAGACAATATATGTATCTCTGTAGAAACAGAGAGAGACAGATCAGATTAGGGACCCAGACAGACCTAAATTTAGATCCAGCCTTGTCATTTTCTGTGTGGCACTTCCAAGATTAATGGGTTGTTAAATGCCTCTCTTACAGTTGTCCTGGAATTT
The DNA here is from genome assembly GCF_949752795.1 of Hyperoodon ampullatus. Taxonomy (NCBI): domain Eukaryota; kingdom Metazoa; phylum Chordata; class Mammalia; order Artiodactyla; family Ziphiidae; genus Hyperoodon; species Hyperoodon ampullatus. The sequence continues at coordinate 69,284,747 of NC_136929.1, forward strand.
TGTCTAGGGCTCCGCAAAAGAACAAAACAATCCGTGACACCCGCGCAGAGTACAAGATGAAAAGCACCCACTCAGGAGGCACCCAGACGGTGATTTCACCCGCGGTTCTGCGCGCGCCCCCTGCCGGGCGGGGAAGGAACACTCAGCTCTGCAAGTCAAGTGGGGAGAGGGAAGCAGGGAGGTCGGGGGACCATGGTGTGACCCGGCGGTACCTGGAATCCGGTATCCGGGGTCCAAGGCACGGGAACTGGGCCTGCAAGGTGAAAAGGAGCCTGTCTGTGATCACCCTTAAAGGGATCCTTCCCGAAGGGCCCTTGAGGGAGGAGTGAAGTCTGGAGCCCAGGGCGTCGGGTCACCTTCTTCTGTGGTCAGGGTCCCCCATGTCCCGGGGGGCCAACACCAGAGGCCATCTGAACCAGATTATAAATTTGGTACATTTGTTATCAGAATCTCTGAGTCTCGGTGGGTTACCTCATTTGTAAATGTTGATAATAATAGTAGCGATACCACAGTTTCCAGGAGGACTCAAGAGGTAATAATAAAGTACTCCTTCTGGGTGCTCTCCGGAGTCCCCTCCTCACCTCTGGCTCTTGGAATCCCCCAAAACTCTGACTGATGAGCAGGCCTTACCCTGGCAGGCCACTTTCTTGGACAAAATCTCTTTTTAAAAAATGACCCCAAGCTATTCCCTTACCCAAGTTCCACATCTGGTGCCCAGGATTCTGTGCTGTGGACCAGCCAGGCCAGCAGAGCAGAGGGTATCACTTCTCAGGCACTGCTCAGGCGCAGCCTCTGTCCAGCTGTCTTGGGCCTCTTCAGCTCCCTAGCCTGGGCTAGGACACCCAGCAAGCCCCTCACGACGGTGTGATGGGGTGGCGCTCGAAGCATGGCTTTTGATCCGAGAAAATCAATCCTCTCTCCCTCCCCACACAGCTATTTTACATCTTCCCTTATATGTAAGATCGCTTATATCTTTTCTGACCAATTCTCAAACCGCACGTTCTATTCACAGCAACACCACTTCTGGGCGGGGGCGGGGAGGGCGGGGAGTCTGTCTTTTATTTTGTCTTCCTCTGGTCGTGGCTCCACATCCTTGAGCTCTAAACAGCTCTGCACCTTACTCACTGATGTCTAAACACATCAATCTATGAAGGAAGCTCCACATTTTTTTTTTTGCGGTACGCGGGCCTCTCACTGTTGTGGCCTCTCCCGCTGCGGAGCACAGGCTCCGGACGTGCAGGCTCAGCGGCCATGGCTCACGGGCCCAGCTGCTCCGCGGCATGTGGGATCCTCCCGGACCGGGGCACGAACCCGTGTCCCCTGCATCGGCAGGCGGACTCTCAACCACTGTGCCACCAGGGAAGCCCGAATCTCCACATTTGAAATCCTTCTGCCAAGAAAATAAGCCCCTTCAAATGCAAAACATTTTCTTTTAAATTAGTCACTCTGCATTTGAATGCTCTAGCTTTAGTGAGTTTTGTTTTTGTTGTGCAGCAGAAAATTGTGTAGACTGGAGTGGAGAAGAGGGGAAATATAAAACTTTACAGGCAAAGAGGGATAATTACTTCTGTTGTATTTGGCTTTTGGATTGGATTACGGTAACTGCAAGCATTATTTCTCCTTCTTAAGCTCTACAGGCATATCAAAGTGTCAGGGATATGTGGACCAAAGGTAGCAGTGAAGTACAAAAAGAAAGCCAAGGGGAGGAAAACTGACACGCATGGAATAGGAGCTAAGGATCAGCGGTTGGAAAGGTCAACATTTCCAAAAGCTCTAGAGCTCACAGGAAAAATGGAACTGACAACCAATGCCAAGAAATGAAGGAGGAACCAGAAACTAAAAGAGGCAAGCACACCTGTTGCTAAGTCACTCACTGTGGCAAGTGGAATTTCCTGGAGAGCCACACCAATACATATCCCTTTCCCAGGCTCATCTTACAGTGCCACTGACACTTCTCCAACGAGAGGTGGGAGCTGTATTCAGAACAAATGACAAATGTGAATGTGGAATAAATATATTTTCAGACATTCAAATACTCACAAAGTTTCCTTCCCATAACCCTTTCTTTCTTAGGAGTTTACTTGAAGGTGAATTCCAGCAAAGTAAGGAAATAATCTAAGAGGATGACATGAGATCTAGGAAACAGATTCTAAGAGAAGGGAAGTCCAGAATGAGAGCTGCACAGAAAGACAAAGCTCCGAGAGAGAGGTTCAGGGGAAAGCACGGGGGTGGGGCTGGGGCTGGGATTCAGGAGATTTATTATTCTGAGAGTTTGGGACATTTTATTGAAGGCCACTCCATAACACTAGATTTTCCCAACTATGTACATTATTTATAAAAATTAAAAATTATTTTAATATAAAATAACACTGATATTCTTTGTAATTTGTGGTATACACTTATGGCTGCTTCTTTGCTTAACTCAATATGAGGTTTTCTTGTTTTCTACTTATTTTAATTCTTTTCTTTTCAATGGTTGCACTGGTATGGAAAGAAAAAAAAGTCTTCTGGTTTTAAACAGTGGGATAAATAAGATTCCATGAAGGTCTCAAGTTGGGCCATTTAAAAGGAAAAGCTAAAGTTTAACAAGTCATAAGCAGAAGGCACAGGGCTTAGTCTCAGATTCAGGTTTGGTTTGGATTACAGCAGAGATATAATAAATAGGAATCAAAACAGAATCAGTGGTGTGGAGAAACCAGAACCCTGTGCACTGTTGGGAATGTAAGATGGCACAGCCATTGTGGAAAACAGTATGCAGGCTCCTCAAAAAATTTTAAACAGAATTACTACATGACTCAGAGATTCCAGCTTCTGGGTATATACCCAAAAGAGCAGAAAGCAGGGTCTTGAAGAGATAATTGTAACACCCACGTTCACAGCAGCATTACTCACAATAGCTAAAATGTGGAAGCAACTCAAGTGTCCATTGATAGATGAATGGTGGTTGCCAGGGGCTGGGAGGAGGGGGAAATGGGGAATTGTTGTTTAATGGGTATAGAGTTTCCGTTTTTCAAAAAAAAATGTTTTGGAAATTGATGGTGGTGCTGGCTGCACACTATGAATGTAATTAATACCAGTGAACTATGCCCTTAAAAAATGGTTAAGATGGTAAATTTTGTTAAGTGAATTTTTCCACAATTTTTAAATATTGGAAAAAAAATCCAACAAGATCAGTGGGCAGTATGAACTATAATTTGGACAATGAGCAATGGTCAGGATTTGAGAAACCACCGAAGGTGGACAGAAGACGGCAACATAGTTTGTATATTCCCTACCTCTGTTCCAAAGCAGTAAATATAATATAGATACCCTAACATACACACACCCACCCACATGTAACTCTCAGTTCCCCATGACTGTATCTTGCTTTTTCAGTTAAACATATTTTCTTTAAGGACCAACAATTACCCTTGTGTCCAAAAGTGGGTAAAGATCCCAATAACTGAATTACTGATAACTGAGGACTTTATCATCCACAGATTTTTCTTTTTTACACACACTATTTTAAATAATTTGATTGACTACACTTTGAGGTTTTTTTTTTTTAAGCTATTTACTCCCGTTTTACAGATGAGGAAACTGCAGTGCAGACATGTAAGATAACTTGCCTAAGATCATACATCTGTTACATCTGCAGAGCCAGTAAAACGAAAGCTCTATTATAGCTATTTGTCTACACTTTCCTTTACACCTGGAGTATCACATGGAATGAACAGACCTACATCTACATAAAGTTTCAATAAATGTATTTTCCATATATGTAGTAATATCATTCAAATGTATGTAGATAGGGCTTCCCTGGTGGCGCGGTGGTTGAGAGTCCACCTGCCGATGCAGGGGACACGGGTTCGTGCACCGGTCCGGGAGGATCCCACGTGCCACGGGGCGGCTGGGCTCGTGAGCCATGGCCGCTGAGCTTGCGCGTCCGGAGCCTGTGCTCCGCAGCGGGAGAGGCCGCAGCGGTGAGAGGCCCGCGTGCCGCAAAGAAAAAATATTTCTTTTTAATTAAAATGTATGTAGATAGGAATAAAAACTTACTGACTGTGGCAAATCTAAAGTTGCCATATAAACTTGCGTATAGCTGAAAGTACCCTTAAAAATCACTTACATCTCCCATGATTTTATATACTTAACCCCAAGCAGTGATTTCCATGCACACTAAAATTTAAGAATCAATGCCCTAAACCTATGAAAGGCACAAAAGGATGTCAGGGTATCCAAAAACCTGTGCCTTTAAGATAGCTATGAAAACACTGGTGAATGGAAAATAGGTAGATATTGCTTCTTGCAATATTTACTTCATCTTATTTAAATATTTGCATTTTATACTCTTATTCAATCTTTTTTTTTGGCCACACCACTTGGCTTGTGGGATCTTAGCTCCCCGAACAGGGATTAAACCCGTGCCCTTGGCAGTGAAAGCGTGGAGTCCTAACCACTGGACCACCGGGGAATTCCACTTATTCAACCTTATTATATTATATGCTGCTGAGGAGATTAAAGAAGCTAGTAGAGTCATATCTTTCAGGGGGAGTATGTTTTAAAATTAGTGTGTAAGTTAAATATATTTGTGATATGGCTCTACTTATGACTTCATATAAATTTTCTCAATGGATACTAAAAGTACAATTTCTACTGTGCAGAATTCAGCAAAACTGTTTTTTGCCTTTAGAAAGAGGACAGAAAGTTCATAACTCTTACATTAAGTTACAATGCCAATTAAGGAGTGGGTGAAAAGAAAAACCACTAGTGAAAATAACAGACATTCAGAAGGGTAGGAAGAAAATCCTATTCTAACAGTGTCACAAGGGCCAGTCAAAAAGCAAGTGATATAGAGAAGTCCTGGAGAAAGAGGATTGAGAAGAAAGGACTGGATTTGGTCACTGGTGATCTACAATAACAATTCTGTAAAATTGGACAGCAGAAGCCCCCAAGGAACTCAAGTGATGCCAACTTACAGTGATAAGCAGCAGTAGCATAACCAGACTTGCTAAATTAAAGATAGTTTTTGTTCTGTTTTCTTTAAAGCAGCCCTGGAAGGCTCAGTCAGAGATGATGCATTAAGTATAAGCTTAAGAAACTTTCATTTCCCCAGCAAACAAAAAGAAAATGGGTAGGGACACAACATAAGTGCTGGAATGAAGATGGGATTCCACTGGATCCAGACAGAAGATTAAGTGCTGGCAACTATCTTCCCTCATAAAATGAAAGCGGATAAGAACACACACACACACACACACATGCACACACACTCCAGATAAAGTCACAAGAGAAAGATACATAAAATTTTGACAAATTCTGGAAAGAAAAACAAATCTTTTAAGAAGAACCATAGCCCAAAACACATGCTAGAGTATAGCGTTGCAAAGGTAAAGTTTAGATGTGGAAGACAATTCTAAAAACTCTAAATATCTAAAAAGAATTCCAGGAACAGAACAGAGAAAATGAAGGGGAAAAAAACAAACAGTAAATATAGCTATATGCTGTTTTAAAATCAAAATGACAGAGGGAAGCTTGAAAAAAGGGGTATCAAATATTTATATCAGTCACAGAACTTCTAAGACCCGAACTCTGAAACATAAGAAGTTAAAAAAAAAAAAAAAAACTACCTCCTAAACTAACAGGCTTGACAGATGATAAAACCAAGATATATAAATTTAAATAACCCAATAAACAAGCTCAATCTAAAACATACACACAAGCTGGTACACAAAACACCATGAATAAACCTAAATAAACCTTCTTTTCAGGCACATATGGAAACACACAACAAAAATCTCTCAATACAGACCAAGAAGTAAAATTACACAAGTGACATTCTTAGCCTACATTCAGTTAAATTAGAAATTAATCACAAAAAGATAACAAAATCACCACCACCATGCCCAACCCTATCTACCCAAAATTTTTTAAAAGTCTGCTGGGAGAAAAAGTCCCACTAAGCTTAAGACTCAAAAGAAAAATTATAAGCTATTTAGAAATTGAATAATATTGGGGAACACTACAAAACAAAACCTTTGGAATGTAATCAAGCTGTAGTAAGAAGAGAAATATATGTATTATTAAAGACAGACTACAGGTAAATGAACTGAGTATATACCCCAAGACACTAAAAGAAGAATTAATAAATTCAAATAAATTTGAAAAAATGAAGATTATTGCAGAAATTACAGAAATAACATGCAACAACAACAAAATGCTCAATCAGTAAAAACTAAAGCTGGTTCTTAGTCAAGGAAATTCAAGGATAGAGGGGAAAAAAAGATAAAAAAAATTTTTTTTGAACCAAGAAAATATAAATATGTAAGAGATGCTACAGAGGAGATTTACGAAATAAAGTAGCCTACTTGAACCTTTTACCAACAAATTTTTAAATCTAGACATGCACAACTGCTAGGGAAAACATGAGTTACCAAAATTTCACTTCAGGAAGACTGAAAAACTTGGATTAACTAACCATAAAGAAGCTAAAGAGATAATAAAAGTTTCAACTCCTAAAAAAGCTTTTAGGCCCCAAAGGAGTAAGGGAAAAGGAGTGAGGATAGACTGAGCCAGTGTTCCTTATCCAACAGCAACAATGAGAAAAAGTAATTTTAAAGAAAAATAGAGTTTGCAAGATTGTTGTGAAGTAAATTTTCACTTATGGATATAAAAGACACCAACCAACCCAATTCATGGATGGAAAGATTTCAATATCATAAAAATGACCATTCTCTCGAAAAAAAAATTTTCTTTAATTCAATGCCATTCTAGTAAAAATCCTAAGGACTTCTCCCAGAATTTGGCAACCTGATTTTAAAATTCTAGTTGCAGGAGTATATAAATAAACTAATGGAACACAAAAGAGAGCCTAGAAACATTATAAACATAAATATTATATTATTTTAAATATATTCTCAACATATAAAGGCACTTGGTATATGACAGCTATGGCATTTAAATCAAAGTAGAAAGAATGAACTATTTAATAAGTAATAGTGCTGAGGTGAATGGCTATGCATTGGAAAAAGATACAGTAAGACCCTAACTCACACCACACACGAAGTTAATTTCAAAGGGATTCAAATCTAAAAATTAGAAGCAAATAACAGCTCTTATACACTGCTGGTGGGAATATAAAGTAAGACAACCACTTTGGAATGTAATTTGGCAATACCTAGAAAGTAGAATACCCATATTCATTAAACTCAACATTCGCATTCAAAATAATCATTTATGAGACAGGAAGGATGCTCACTTTGGCCCTGGTTGTAATAATGAAAGTGTAAACAATCTGATAATAAGAATAAAAATAAAAATAGGAAAAATGATTAACTGCTATAAGAATGGATTAACTGTGGTACAGTCAAACAATAGAATACTTTACAAAAGCAATTAAGAGGAATTTACAGAACTTCATCAAATTTAATATGACATGATGATTTAAGAAGCATCCTAATTTCAGAGTTGTTAAATCGTGAAAATATAGAACAACATGTAACAAACATGGCTATACCTATACCTCAAAGACACAGTACTGAGTAAAAATAGGTTTCAAAATTATAGATACAATGGATATTTTCCCATAAAATTTAAAAATATACAAAATACTCCTATGCACTTTTAAAAATACACATATGTAAAAGAAGGATGAAAACATGCATGGGAATGATACACGTTAATATCAGGATATTTACCGCTTAGTGAGGAAGGGGGAAAGAATGAAAAAAGGTTATAAGTTTTAACTGTATCTTTTAGTATTTTATATCTTCTTAAAAAAAAAAACAGGAATGTAGTTTTTACATAAAGTGAGTTTCTCCTCCCCATGAAAGGACAGACACAAATGCAATCACTCCACATCATCTATGACACAATTATGGAACGCTTATCCTTAAAACACAATAAAGAAACACTGCCTCCTAAACATTCCTGAGAGATTTTACTGCTCACTGGCAGAGGGAGCAAAGTGTGTGTGTGTGCGCATGCGTGCTTGTGCACGCACGTGCATGTGTGTGCATGCATGTGTGCGTGTATACACGCATGTTGGGGGTGGGGGGAGTTATCGAGAATTTAAACAAATATGGTGAAGTATTAACACCTTTTTTTTTTTGTGGTACGTGGGCCTCTCACTGCTGTGGCCTTTCCCATCGCGGAGCACAGGCTCCGGACGCACAGGCTCAGCGGCCATGGCTCACGGGCCCAGCCGCTCTGCGGCATGCGGGATCCTCCTGGACCAGGGCACGAACCCGTGTCCCTTGCATTGGCAGGCGGACTCTCAACCACTGCGCCACCAGGGAAGCCCTTAACATCTTCTAAACTTGGAGAATGAGATCATGATGGTCTGCTACATTATTTCCCGGATGCTGGAAATATTTTTTACTTGAAAATTGAAAAAATAAAACTAAAAAAAAAGGCACCATGTATAATGTAAAATGTGAGCTCTATCAAGATTTCAGAAAGTAACTAATTCCTACATTATATAAACTGTTTCATAGACAAATAGAGAGACCTTTCCAACTTATCCTAAAGGCTGGAAAAACCCTTCATACCAATACTGGAGTAAAGAGAACACAACAAAGAAAATCACAAACCAATCTCAATACTCGACATGAATATAAGGATAATGAGTAAAATGTTACCACGCTGAATCTAATGGCATGACCAAGCTGGGTTAATCCTACCAAAGCAAGCAAGGATGATTCTATTTATGAAATCTATTTATATAATTAATTACACTGACAATTATATATTTTTTAAAACATAAACTGCCATGCAAACATGGAATTCAACACACATTCCAGATTTTATTTTTTAATAACTCTGATTAGACAGTCATAGAAATTTTCTTAAACTGAAAAAAGACAGGCTGCTTTCTATTTAACAATGCTCTGGAAGTGCCAACCAACACAATTAGACCAGAAAAACATGATAAATAAGTATCAGAACATCTGAAATACTGACAAAACTCTTTGCAGAGAGTGTTATCCATCTAACAAATCCAAGACAATTAAATGAAAAAGTCTTACAACTAATAAAAAGTTCAGCAAAGTGGCTGAAAACATAACACAGTAGGTATAACCAGTTAGAAAATAGAATAACAACGTTAGCAATAACAATAAAATTCATAAAATATATTTTTAAAGATGCAAAGCCTATTCTTATGAAGAAAATAGTAAAACTATATTGAAAGGAAGGACTTTAAAAAAAATCTCAGCGGGCAGGCTCAATATTGTAAAGATGTTGATATTTTGAGTAAGAGAAAATGACAAGAATAGCCAAGAACAACAAATAAGACATTGTTAAAATTAAAATTTAGGAAAATTTCTCAGGCCAAATATAAAAACTTATTATATAGGTATAGTACTTACATTATATATTGGTTATAGGCAGAGACAAAGAGATCAATGAAACATGAGTCCAAAACCAGGTCCAGGTAGATAAAGATATTTACATCATGATACCTGTAGCATTTCAAACCAGTGGAGATAAAAGAAACTACACAATAAACTGTGTTAAGAAAAGTAACTATACACTTAGGAGAAAATTAAGTTAGACCATAATTACACACAATATACAAAAGTAGTCCCCAGATAGAGTAAATGATTTAATGTTAAAAAAAAAGTGTACATATTAGAAAAGAGGAAAATAATTTCAAAATCTTGTAGTAAGCACAAAACTCAGAGGCCATAATGAAAAATACTGACAGATTTGAGCTCACAAAGAGGAAAAACTCTCACATTATATGACAGAAGACACCACTAAAAAAACCTTAAAGATGGGAATTCCCTGGTGGTCCAGTAGTTAGGACTTGGTGCTTTCACAGCCTTGGCCTGGGTTCAATCCCCTGTGGGGAACTAAGATCCCCCGCAAGCTGTGCGGTGTGTGGCCAAAAATAAAAAAAAAAAAGCTCACTGATAAGTGACTCACTAGAAGATATCTTCCACGGACTTAACAAGCAAGTGAATAATGTGAGAATATGTAAAGAGCTCATGGAAAGATCGTAAGCTCACTTTTAGCATATATGCTAGCCAAAAACTACAGTATATTTTTGTAACAAAATGTAACTTGGTGTGGCTAAAGTCCATAACCCATCCCTACCTCCTTCCTTTTTACCCAGAGATAAACAACAACAACGATAAAAAGACAAACAGCTAAATAGAAAAATGCACAAAGAATATGAACAAGGAAATCTGGCACTTCAGCACAAAGACATTAACAGGAAAGATCATTTACTGCATCATTTGTAACAGTGAAAAATGTAAATAACCCAAATGCCCATCAACAGAACAGTGATTAAATAAAGCATGGCATACGTATACAATGAACCTTATGCAGCTGTTAAAAGGGTGCAATAAACTCATAAGTGCTGATAGCTTTATAAAAACATTTAGTAGAGGAAAAAGTTGTAGAAGGATATAGTATGGTCCCACTTACATAAAAACAAGATATACAGGTATATATACGCAAGTGAGACTGAAATCCTGATCAGGTGAAACAAAGGGTGATTTTCATATTTTGCTCTGAATGCCTGTGTTGTTTCTACCTCCTTTCTATGGGAAAGGATTTAGGAAGTACCTGTGTAAGGTTTTAAATCAAAAAAGATGTTCAGCTGGCTGTTACTTACTGTGAACTTTGTCTGTTTATTTGAATAATGGAACTACAGAACTCAGGTCTAACAATTACTAGTTATGAACAGTTTGAGGCTTAAAGACAAGGTAATTGCTTCTTCAGAGCACACTACTAAGCTAATCTTACAGTGAACTAACTGGACTAGTTTAGTAGTCCCTTAAACTATATTATAGTCCCTTAAACTATATTACACACCCTTCTAAAGCTGTCATGTGAAAAGTCCTAATAATTTCCTAGCTTCCTTCTTTTGCTCTAAAAATCCATCGGTAGCTCCCTTAACTGGCTTTGTAACTCAAAGCCCTAAACTATGTTCTCCCAAAATACTTCTGCAAGAGCATCTCCCCACTACCCCACCACAACGCAGATAAAGTTCTCCCCTTCAGCCAAGTTGATCTCAACTCCCAAATGAACATGTGTGGTATGCACCCAAGCTCCAAATATCCACATACTATCTATAAGGGGCTAACAGTATTATCACCTCTCCAGGATTTTTTTTCATGATAACTAGGGGCATCCAAGGGGCATAACGCAGAAGACTACCTAGTGAACCAGTTAAACCCATCCACCAAAGAATGTAAATTATGTAAATAAATTTACATTTTTATCCATCACCATCTAAGATTTGTCTGAAGCATTTTATATGCTTTCAATAAATAGAAAGCAGTCTGGGTTTAAATAAGTTATTTAAATTCTAGTCCAAACCAATGGCATAAGTATTACTTCAGACCATCAACTCTGGCTCTACTCTGTGACCTTTGGGCAAGTCTAGGTTTCTTTGTAAAATGTTGATAATACACATTTCTCACAATGGGAGAAAATGTAGGGAAACAGGTAACAAGAGTATCCAATAAAATGTGGCCAATGCTATGTTATCACCTTGACTGGGAAATTCCAACATAATTTGAGAATTATGTCACTACTTCTTTAAGACTTATTAATATTTATTCAATCAATGTTGGTTTGATGATTAATATTTGAGGTAGTACCGAAAGGGCATAGCTTTGGAGTAAAACACATGTGATCGACCCCTCAGTCATCACTTTAGAGATGAGGAATCTTGAGTAAACCATTACAATCTCTGACCCTCAGTTCCCACATCTGTTAAAGGGCATACCATCAATGACCACAGAGCTACAGTGAGGACTACATGAGATGACAGTGTATGTAAAGCTTTTAATAAGGTTATCTGGCACAATAAATTAACAGACTTCTTTGTCTTAAATCGAACAATTTTTAATGTCTTATTTATCTACATTTTAATAAAGTAAAGTAAATTTATTCAACAAACGTTTTTTAGTACTATGTACACTAGGCACTGTGCTGTGTGCTAGAGATAAACTAGTAAAAACAAAAAAAAACCCACCACCTCTGTCTTCATGTAGTTTACAATGTTGGAGGCAGTAGGACAAGCGTTAATCAAACAATTCAAATGCCAACTGTGCTAATAAGCTCTATAAAGAGGTAAACTAAGGGGGCGGATAACAGTGGGGTTTGTCCTGATCACAGAAATCTAGAAAGGTTTCCTAGGGAAAATTCTTACTTGTAGTGTGAGTACGAAACAACTAGACGCAGCAGAAAAAGGAAGAGTGCTCCAGGCATAATGAATAGACTATATACCTTTATATGCACCCTAATAACTTGTACCTCTGGCAGCTAGGTATAAGGGGACTGAAAGAATAGCCTAGCTGACAGAGACTAAGAAGAAAAGACTGGCTAGATAGGACTGACCAAAGATGCAGAGCTTTGTAGGGCACATTATCCTAAATGCAATGGTGTAGTGTTATGGGATTGTAGGGTTTATACTGTAGGGTTTGTTGTTGTTGTTGCTGCTGCTGACGGGATCACTGTATTTCACAATATAGTCTGGCTACACTGTGAAAATAAATTTGAGGTCAGGCAAGAGCAAATGTGAGCAGACAAGTTTGGAGGCAAAGAAATGAGAACTACTTTTTTTAAATACACTGATGAAAAAAAGAAGAAAAATTCCAGGAATAATCAGAAGGTAAAATCAACAGGACTTGATGACAGACTGCATATGAGCATAAGGAAGAGGAGGAGTTGGGAGGTAATTTCTAGATTTCTGATCTGCATTGCTAGCTGAATGCTAGTTCTATTTTCAGATATATAAAGACGACCAGATCCAGGAAGGAAAGGTTATGCACTCAGTTTTAGACATGTTGAGTCCAAAGTATTTTTTTTTAATTAAAAAATAAGAAAGAAAAACAGGTCCAGATCTTGCCACTCTCCTACTCATCAAAGCCCTGCAGTGGGTTCCCATCAAACTCTGAACAAAAGTCCCAAGAGGCATACAGGTATGATCTGATTCTTTGCTATCTTCTGAATTTCTCTCCTACCCTTTTATCCCTTGGTCACTTTCACTCCAGAAACACTGCCTTCTTGAAATCCTTGATGTACTTTTCTTCCCTAAGGACTTTTGTACGTACTCTTCCCTCTGCCCGTAATACTTTTCCCCCCCATATGGCTTGATTCCCTCACTTAATGGAAGTCCATGATCAGATGTCACCTTCTCAAATAACCTTCTTTGCCTGTCCTATGTAAAACAGTCTTCCTGCTGAGAGGCTGGGCTGGAGAGAAAAACTGAATGAAATCTCTGGTAGTCTTGCAAGGCCTGTCACATAATACAAGTCTTACTCCCAAGACTTTTGAAACAAGTTTGAGTCTAACAAAAGCTGCAGCCCAAGCCCAACTCCATGGATTGAGGTAATCAAGCCCTAAAATGCCTAATAGAAAACAAGGCAAATTCTCTCCTGGTGGAAAATGACATCAACTTCAATCTTTCAGTTCTTTTATAAACATTCTCCTGCAGAAGGGGAAAAAATTAAAAGCCCTATAAAGTGAGAGAAGGAAGTGTGACCAGGAAAAATGTGACTGGTAATAAAGAAAAAAAAGAACTAGGCAATGGGATCAGATCCACAGATGATGCAGATGTTAGACTTAGTTATATAATTCAAATGTTTGCCAGCTGTATTCTTTTTAAATGGGAGGAAAGAGTAAAAAGACAGAGACATTGAAAAGAAAAATGAAATCTATAAAATATAACTGGACATTCTAAAACTAAAAAATACAATATATGAAGTCAACTAATTGGGTTGGTTAAATGGAAGACTGCACAGTGCAGAAGGCAGGCTTGATAAATCTGAAAGATGGGTCAACAGAAAACATCCAAACTGATGCACAGAGAGAAAAAAAAAAAGCAGAAAGATCAGGGAAGAAAATAAAAAGCACATGGGACACAAACAGTAAAGTATATTTATAACTGTAGTGCCAGAAAGAGAGAAGTGATAATAGAGTAGAAGCAATATGTGAATGGATAATTTTTCACAACTGATGGAATACATCAACCCACAGATTCAAGAGCTCAGTAAACCCCAAGCATGATAAATAAAATGAAAAACATAAGTATGCTCAGCACAGTCAAACTGCTAAAAACAAAGAGAAGATCCTAAAAGCAGCCAGAAAAAAAAACACACATTACCTACAGAGAGCAAAAAGGTTTTAAGCTGACTTACAAAAAAAATATGAAAATCAGAGGACAACAGAATGCTAACTTTTAAGTTGCCAAATAAATAAAACTGCCAATCTAGAATTCCATATCCAAGGAAAATACCCTTCAAAAATGAAGGTGTGATTAAGACCTTTCAAACAAACAAACACTGAATGAGTTAACTGCCCCCAGGCCTGAACCATAAGCAATATTAAAAGCTCTTCAGGCTTAAGAAAAATGAATTAAGATCGAAGCACAGAACTACCAAAAAAAAAAAATAAAAATGAAAAAAGTGCAAAGAAAAGAGAAAATGTATGTATAAACAAGTAAGAACACTGACTATTGAAAGCATAGATATTTCCAACATTTATAACCACAAAATATATAACTATAGCACAAAGAGTAGAGGCACAGCAAATGGAATTGAACTGTTTTCAAATCCTTGCATTGTTCAGAAGGTGGCAAAAACATTAATACAGCACAGACTATAATAAGTGAAATACAGATATTATAATCTGTAGGGTAACCACTGAAATAATAATACAATCGGGTGTAACTAAAAAGCTAATAAAAGAGATAAAACAGAATAGTAAGAAGTATTTTACCTAGCCAAAGGAAGGTAGGAAAAGGAGAAAATAAAGGAATAAAGAAAAAATTGGCAAAAAAAATAGCAATAAAAGCTACTGTATCAGTGATTATACCAAAAATAAATAGTCTAAACACTCTAATTAAAGAACAAAGATTCTAAGATTGGATAAAAGAATAAGACCAAAGTATAAAATGTTTACATGACATGCGCTTTTAAACATCAGGACATAAACAGGTTGAAAATAATGGAACAGAAGAAGTTTTGTCATGCGAACAATAGTTAAAACAAAAGTGGTATGGCTATATCAATTATCAGACAAAGTAGGCATGAAGTATTCATACAGCTAACAAATGATGTTTTATAATTATAAAAGTGTCACTTCATCATAAAGACATGAACAATCCTAAATTTTACTGAATAACGCAGCTTCAAAGTACATAAAATAGCTTCTCCTCCAATCATCTCTACTCTCTATCCTGCTTTCCTTTTCTAATCTCCATACTTTTCACAGTATGACATTATATATTACTTATTGTTTTCCTTAGTCCGCCACCTCTTTGTGGAGAATGTAAGCTCCACAAGGGCAGAGACTTATTCTATCCTGATCACACTATATCCCCTGTAACTAGCCTAGCACATGGTAGGTACTCAATAAATATTCATTGAACAAATTAATAAAACTGTCACTACAGTAACTTATTTTCTTAGTGTTTACTTTTAAAGTTTATATGATCCATTTCTTTTCTTCAGTTATGCAACCTTTTAACTTAAATAATACTTAGTAAGTCTCTGCCAGCCAAGATGTTGCATGAGAAGTTTAAATAAGAAGTCTGAAAAATGTTACTAGGAAATATATTTCCTCTTTATGAAACAAAGCCTCCAAAATTAAAAATCACTAAAATGTGCCTTCCTCCATTTAGTAAACATATTTAAATATATATAGATAGATTCACATAAATAAAATAATACAGTTATATATTAGCTTTCATGTTTATTCAACTTCACAGAAAATCCAAAACTGTGTCTGAAAATTGGTTATCTATCTAAATACCAACTGTTCATTACGGTGACATAATACTATGTGGTAGGGGAGATATGCCTAAGTTAAACAAATTCTTAAATTCCTGACATTCTTTAAGTGGGCAAAAGGAAAATCAAAAATCAAACTTACAAGTTATAAGAAAATACAGAAAGTAATGTAACCTTTAATACCTGGAACAAGTTTTACAGCCACATTTGTAATTTACATATACAGTGGAGATCACTGAAAAAGCTTCCTGTTGCACTGCAGCAAGAAATTTTATTATAGTCTAGATTAAACGGATTTGCTACAGAGTGCAGCAAAGACAACCTCACTGAAGAATCATAAGATCTTCATAATGGAACTTGTTACAGTGAGTTAAATATTTTCTTAATTTTTTTATACAGTATATATTTTCAAAATGAACATTATCACTGAAGAGTCTGCTAACCACTGTTAGCAATTAACGTTTTACACATACTTAATTTTACTTTAGTTACAGTATGTGGTTCTCCAAATGTTAGTACATGAAATGTTAAGTTTCAACATAATGAGATAATCCCCTAAGATGACTCAGGACATCAAAACTTTGATCATTATTGCACCTATTTTTTCTACAGAAAAATGGAAACTTTACATCATAATCCTCCCAAAAAGTGAACAGACAAGTTATAAAATCACAGACTCATTGTCATTGAACAAAATCTACAATGAACATTTTTTGTGAACTGATGTACAGAATTAAATGTGCAATGAAATTTGGTTAACTATGATCATGCAAATAAAAATCCTCCACAATCATTTTTTCACTGTTTTATAAAATGGTCTTAAAGATATACTCCCATAAACATTTCCGGTGCAATTTAGTCAACGACAAAAATACAAAGCTATCCCTTATTCTTTATTTTATAGATTTAAAAACATGCCTTTGTACTGCTGAAATAGAAATAGCGTGTTTGGGAGAACTGAGCTAATGACACATTTAAAAACCAACTGTATCTTGGTCCAACATTAGCTGCCTTGATATACAGCAGCCTCCCATAATCACTGGTGTCAGTACTGTTGTAGATGAAGAATTGTTAAATATTGAGAGATTAAGACACAATTCAAAACTTTTTTTTAAAAAATAAAAGGCCGTTTCATAAACATGAAGAAATCTTCAAAAGAAAAATAATCACATCAATTGTGATATACACTGGAAAATAGTAAAATGTCACTTTCCAAAATAGTAGTTTCTTTATTATATCCCCCATCTATTATAACCAACTTGGAAATATACCTTAAACATAATGGCATATTAAATGAAAATGCTCCATTATCCATTGTGATAAATTTAATAAGTTAGAATATGATTTTCTTTTCTGATGGTAACCATGAAAAAAATGAAAGAACAGCACCTGAAATACTAAAATGAATTTAGGAAAGCATTAAGTTGTAACCTATATGTTTTGGTTGAAAATACAGTTCATAAAACTGTATAAAGGATGCTGCCTTTGTTTCTATATTTTGTAGATTACAACAAAGAAAAGAAAAAAGATATGCTCTAAACCCAAATATATTTCCACTTCTCCCAATCTGGACAAAGTGGAATTCCATTCAAAGTTCATAAGATTGTGATACCTACAGTAGCTCATATAGTTGGATATATCACTCCCACCCTGTCCCTCCCCCGCTGAAACAATTTTTGGCTCCAAAATAAAGTACAATAATAAACTCTTGATGAAAAACTATGTTATGGGGCAATCTATCATATACTATGGCTAAATACGAATTTACAGAAAAGAGCACATCCCATTTTCAGCACTTTTTTTCATAAACATGCAACTCACTATAAAATACAAAACACTTGCTTTCAAGAACAGCTTTATAAAGACACACTGCATCAATAAAATTTTTTTCTTTCTGATTAACTTTACACTGTTATGGAGAACTGAAACACTTCTAATGTGTATATATCAGATTTTATATTATAGTGTAATAATTTGCATTTTCTGAACATAATGTTCAAGAGGAAATATCTATACACAATAACATTCTAGACTATTAAAAACTAATTCAAACTGCAGAATTTTATTGATACAGTAGATTAATAAAAACTGAAAAGGGATGATAAAATGGGATAAAGAATTCAGTACATTATTTTATAACACACTCTTTAAAATTATAATATTTTAAATCTCTTTTTAAAATTTTCCTTGCCATGAAAGGCCAGAAAATTCTGGGACCAATACTGAGGTGTAAAATAATCAAACAACTTCAGGACTATTCCACAGTTTGCGTGGTGTCCTCCCATCAGAGGCATTGTTCAGGTGTAATGGCAGACAGTTTAGCACCTCTGAAGATTAAGGGTGCCCAGGAGTAAACACTAGGTAAGATACACAAGGGAAAGAGATCATTTTAACTCTCCAACAAATTGTGACATCAAGAAACTGACACCATTTGTTGAAAAAAAAATTTCACAGTAAAACTGCAGAGAATACAAATACAAACACTGACAGATTACTGCTTAAGATCTATCCTAACAAACTCTTTTCAAATCAATAGATCCAATAAACAGCTGGGTACTGTCAGTTTAAAGCCGCAGATAAAAGCTATACAAGCACTTTAGAAGTCAGAAACATTAAAAAAAAAAAAAAAGAAGAAGAAGAAGAAGAAAAAATATATTTACAAGTTTCTTCTTTATGTCTACATAGCCATCACACATTAGACTTTTTCACAAGACTCCATAGGAAATGTTATCACCGTGCGCGTGGCTAAAGCATGTGACCACAAATACATGAGGTCATCAGAGTAAGGTCCAACTGTCCACTCTTCAGCAGTCCCATTTTGTGCATCAAAGGCTTTACTCAGCCTGAAGCTTGACAAAAAATTATTTTTTCAAAGCTTTCACATAGAAAGTTATTAATGACATTTGTTCATCGCCTTTCTCTTTTAGAACTTCGCCGCCGTACCTTGAAAGAAATATCACCAGATGCTTAATTAAAATGGGTACATATTAATTAGACACAGCAGTAATTATTATTATTTTTTAACCAATCATTATTCTTACATGTTCTTGATTTTCTTTGCTTTTCTTTCCTCAAAACCTTTCTCCTGTGTTAACTTTCTGCCTTGACATCACATATTTAGATGTACATAATACATGAATGCCCATAAACAGCCTTTCCCAGGATAGCAAAAGAGAGAACTATCTTACTTTTCTATTTAATAATTTTAAAGAGAAATGAACAGAAGTCAATGCCAACAGCAAGAAAAACAATTGCAAATATCACCTTTTTACTTATGTTTCTGTAGTAAAAGAAAACATTTGATATTTATGAATTTAGGCTTACAGCTGTCTTTCTCAGAAAACAGCTATTGAGTTTGGATCATAACAACTATCAAATACATATAAATCTGAAATTCAGACATATTACCACTTACTGGCAAGTACTAATGAAAACATAAAACTTTAGTTCAAAAAAGATCAGTATTAACAAGAGGAATACAAATAGAACAGGATTTTAATTTAATTAATTTACAGTATAGTATTTCTTTGATGAAGACATCAGTCACTATGTACAACTCTTCAGCCTTATTTTTACATCCCCCTAAAACCCTTTACAAACAAGCCCAACTAGTTTGAGACCATAATTCAACATATTTTTCTGTGGTCTTAATTCATTCACATAAATGCATCCTGATGCAGATAGAAGTGCTGATTATATTAAATAGAACAGAGGGGCAGGGATCAACCCTGGGACCTGATCAAAGAACACAGGTTTCTCAAACAAAGATGGCTGGCTGAGCTGACCCAAAGATTCAGCATTAATGTTAGGAAGATGACAGCTCTTACTTAAATGTGTTAATTATATTTCTTCCAAAGGGAAAAAATCTGAGATGTAACCAACAAAACCATTCATTTCTTTTAAAAAAAAGTATCTCAGGAAGCATCACATTCCTACTTCTGTAAAAGAAGTGTCTATTACCAATTTTATGAATTCCAAAAGCTAATTTTAGTTAAAGACATGATTTTATTCTATATGACTAACTACTAGTAGCTAGTGGGAAACTCCAACAAATACTTATGAAACATAAACAAGAGTATATATAACAGATACAGGGAGAACTTAAATGCGTAAGGTGTTGACATCAGACTGCCACTTGTTCCTCTCTGCATTCAGTTTTTTTTTTTTTTTGCGTTATGTGGGCCTCTCACTGTTGTGGCCTCTCCCGCCGCGGAGCACAGGCTCCGGACGCACAGGCCCAGCGGCCATGGCTCACGGGCCCAGCCGCTCCGCGGCACGTGGGATCCTCCCAGACCGGGGCACGAACCCGTGTCCCCTGCATCGGCAGGCGGACCCTCAACCACTGCGCCACCAGGGAAGCCCTGCATTCAGTTTTAAACTGGGCATTTACCCATTCACTAGGCTACATCTATTATTCTCACTTGGTTTCAGGTTTTCACAAAGGATATAGTCTCCACTATCTAAGCCAGTAGATGAAACAACACTATAAACTAATGAAGAAAAATATATAAATATTTAGAATTATTAAGTAACAGCAAGTGCTAAATGGATCTGACCAAATATTTACCAACTCTAAGTCTATATTCCATACTATTTACACATGGCACTTTCATAAACACATACATTTACTGCAGAAACTTCTTCTTCCTCTGTTTCTTCCTGTGGATTATCATCGACAGGAGAGCTACCCTGAAACACATCTACTTCTTCACTTGAATCATTTTCTTTAGTAGCAGCTTGTTTGGAGCGTCCTACACGGCTAGAGTAAAACACATGTAAAATAAAATGAACATTCTGATCCTTAAGTGGTAGGTTACTTCATAACAGGAAATGCTTTAAATATTTCACAGGCTTTCATTTATTATCATTCTTATTCTCAATTACCTTGTAAGCCAAGAAATATTTTTCTTACATTCTGAACCCTAAACAAGCACTTAATCCTAGAATCTTATAAAAAGATCTACCAAATAATAAGTCAGTGTGACTGAGACCAATACCATAAAGGATTTTAAAACATAACCCAAAGTCTACTCCTCCTTTTACCTTTCTCAACTCAGTAAAAGGTTGAGTTGCTCAAAGCAGAAATTTTAAGAGTCTTTCGTCATAGTCTACAACTCTTTATCTGGCCCTAAGATTCTACTTATAAAGAAATCTCAAATCCATTCACTTCTCTCCATCTTCATTGTTACTACGTATTTCTAAACCATTCTCATCTCTTGCCTCTTCTCTCTACAAGTAATCTTTCAAAAATGTAAAAACAGCTGATGCCACGCCCCCTAGAGAGCCCTCTATGTACTGAGAGTAACTGCATAAACCTCCTTAATACAGTATATAAAGCCCTGCAGACGGGCCTTGCCTACCTGTCCATTCTCATCTCTTTCCACTCCCCAGTTCCCCACAACTACAATTCAGCAATATCCTTGCCTTCCTTCAGCTCTCTGAATTTGCCAGGATTTTTCCCACTTCAGAACCTTCCAAAACAGTGTTCCCTCCACCTGAAATGTTCCTCTCCCTACTCTCTATCAGTCTAACTCCTACTACCCTCAAGGAATCAACTGGTCACCTTCCAAAGAGAAAACTTCCCCAATTCCCCAGCCCTGTCCTTACATTCTCTTACAGCACCCTAACTTTATCCTTCAGGGCACATATCACAATTTAGTATTCCATATTTATGTGTGATTATTTAATGACTACATGCCCATTTAGATGGTAACTCCTATAAGGATAAGAATCGTGCCCGTTTCGTGCCACTATATTCCCTAGCACCTAGTACTCTCTGAAACAGGAGACACTCAAAAATATGTAATAGATGCCACCATTTAATTAAATGTATCTCTCTTGATAAATATTTTTTTAATTAAGAACATAGCCTATCATTTCTATAAGCAATCGAAAATAGATATTGTTTAATCCATACTCAAACCAATTACTCAAACGTACTTGATTCAGTTTTTCAGAATTAATAGAAGAAAATACAAGGAAAATAACACAATCTTTCTCAATTCCACTGAGGTCAGAACAAGAAAACAGACAAATCATAACATATGTTATTACATTACCTCTAAAAAGGGGCTTCCCAGTGAAAGGAAGTTAGGCCGTTAAGACAGAATACAGAATCTCTTTCTGTATTGATTTTTTAACAGAAATGCTTGTTTGATTTAGAACACTCATGTGAGGAACTTGTGTAATTTTAGGAGGTAACATGATAATCATCTAAGCCCTTAATTTTATGAGGCCCAAACAGAAACAAATTAAAGTTACAAGCATGAAAGATATTCACCCCGTTATATTCTTGTTATAAAATTAACCATGGGAATTTAAGATGCCTTAAGAATATCTTTTTATCAGAAAAACAATGATTTTCCATGGTTGAATACAAACACATTTATGAAGCTGCCACAAAAATGTACTTACCTTACTTTTTATCTGAGGGAAAAATTATATGGAAAAAGGCAGGAAGTACTGGCTAGACACTCAGGTAACTTTTCCTCTTCCTATGGAATACACAGGAACAGGAAAAACTTTGAAGGTAACTGAGTATTTAACCAAGGTCTGTTGGCAACTCTGAAAAGTCAAGCTACTCAAGTATGGGATTACTTTCAGAAAAACTGCAAAATTTCTAGTAGAAGACACGCTATTCTATTTCCACTTTGAGGAGAAAAAAGTGCCAATTTACAGATTACAACACTGATGCCCCCATCAGTTTAATAAGTTTGGACACAGATTTGTTACTGTAACTCTCCTATAAACATGTACTTGTGTGAACATCCAAAACTATCTATAGATACAGATGTGTTAATGTGATTAGAAAACAAACAAAATCAAGACATCAAAAACTTGAGATCACCATGTGATCATTTCCACAGACGTAATTTAAGAAAAATGATGCCTGTTACTTTCCGACATGGTTCAAAGAATCAAAGCAAAAGTGTAAAAGCTATTTTTTAAAGCTGTTGAGGAAAGACATGAAGAAAAATTGTAGCATGGAATGACAAGGTAACGTGGTCTATACTGTAATTATTTAAAAATACTTCATCATCTCTTCAGGTACCATAAAGTATGTATTGGAAATAATAAACTATTTGGTATTCATTTACAAAGTTTTGTCTAAAACCTGTAAAAATGGACAAATGTCACCAAAGGTTGACTGGGTATCAATCACCTAGGTAAGTTTACAAAAATGTTATCTTACCTAGTGTAATGGGGCTAAATATATGGGATTTCAATGCAGCCCTACGTATATTTAGAAATTTATGAACCCCTGCAAAATAATTTGAAACTGGTTTGAAATTTAATATTATTTACAACTTACACATTTTTGGGGGGTTGTGATGGTGATGGCGTTTTTGATGGTCTTCCTCGTCCTTTCTGTGGTGTGGATTGTGTGGATTCAACTGCGCTAGTTTCAGGAGATTCTGCTCTGCTTTGGGGAAGACCCAAATGTGGATAGCATCAACTTGTGATTTATAATATAGTAACTAAATGCATGCAGTTTAGAGTTACACATACTTACCTCTGCTGTGCTCTCCTTGAAGTTCGGTGCTGTTTACTCTTTGACTTCTGCTCTGTGCTTCCGCTCTGTCTTTCTTCTTCTTCCTCTGCTTCTGCTGTTGAAGGTCCAGGTTTTTTTTTGCTTCCTTTTTTACAAGTTTTCATGGCTGGCTCTTCTTTGGGTGTACTTCCACCAGGAGGTTTTGGTGGTCGGCCTCTTTTACCTTTTTTTGGTGGACTATTCTGTTCATCCTCATTTTCTAATATATCTTCTTTGAGCCTCTTTTCCTCAGGCCACTGCTGTTCGTCTGATTCTGAAGCCGTATGGCCTCTCTTCCTTCCACGCTGACTGCCTTTAGGTTTCTGTTCCTGTACCAACTTAGTCAGGTCATCCATCCCTAATTTCTCCTCTGAATCTGTTACAGGTGTTTTTTTCCGGCTTCTAGGTTTGTCCAATTCAGACTAGGAATAAAAGCCACAATTTCAAATATAAAACTTAGTATGCATTGTTAGTATATGTATTTTTAAGAATCAAAAAAAAAATCTGTTATCCACTTCAGTCATAAAAATGTACCTAAATAAGGTATAGAGTTCTGAAGTACATCAGAACCATAACTACTTACTTGCTTTTATTAATAATTTTCTAATTTAAAACACTATCTGGGGGTAAGAGAGTAAGTTTTTATTCTTACTCAAGCTAGAGAGCCTCAAATGAAACCCCTCAAGATCAGTATTTGATTAGATTATAAATTTTGGGTGAAGAGCTATTTCATAAAAAAGAACATTCTAAATTGAATGCTTAAATAGTGGACAAGTATACTAAAGTATAATGGATCTGTTTTGATAGTCAATTTAAGTAATCCTAATTTTACCACACAATGTATAATAAGACATAAAATATCAACTATATTATATATATATCATGCATACACATCATAAAAGAACTATTTTTATTTTATAAAATGGAGGTTGCAAGATACAAAAGTTTAAACATATTCATCATTTATTAAAAATTCTGAAAACACTTCTGAATCAAAGATACCACTTCATCCCAGATGCAACTAACAAAAAAAATAATTTAAAAATCAGTGACTTTCAAATTTAAAATAAAATACCAGTCTACATTCACAGAATTTAATCACTGACCAGCAGATGGAGACTGAGGAAATTCTTCAAAGAAACCAAGAATAGTGGTATGAATTTATAATGCTCTCCACAGGTATACACATGTACATAAAACACATAATATTTATAGTACTAAGTTAATTTCCAAAAGGTTTGTTCCAGTTTACATTCTTAAAAAATCAGTGAAAAGAAAAATTATCTAATTACTTATAATTTTTTTAATATGTTTAATTAGTCATTTGTGTTTCCTGCCTGTGAACTGCCTAGTTATATCCTTGGTATTATGCCCTTTGTCCATCTGTTTATTAAAGTCTGAGTTTTAATCTAAATATTCTACACTTTTGTGTATATTTAAATTTTATTTCCTATTTGTTATGAACTGAATTGTGTCCCCCCAAAATTCATATGCTGAAGTGTTATGATACGATACTACTTGGAGATGTGGCCTTTGGGAGGTAATTCAGTTGAGATAAGGTCACGAGGGTGGGGCCTTCATGATGGGATTAGTGTCCTTATGAAAAGAGACATCAGAGAGATCTTGCTGTCTCTCTCTCCACCATGTTAAGAACACTGTAAGAAGGTGGCCATCTGCAAACCAGGAATAGAGCTCCCACCAGGAACTGGATTGGCCCACACTTGATCCCGGACTTCCCAACATCCAGAAATGTGAGAAAATTAATTTGTGTTGTTTAAGCCTCCCAGTCTATGATATTTTGTTATGGCAGACTGAGCAGACTAAGACATTATTGTATCTTGTTTTAGAATAGGATGCTGAGTTGAGGTTCTAAACTTTTTCCTACTTCCACTGCCAAACGGACATCTAATCAATTTCAAAATCACCGATTTGTAATGCTTCCTTTATTTTGCATTATTTTTCAAAAAATAATAATGTGGGCTTCCCTGGTGGTGCAGTGGTTGAGAGTCTGGGTTCGTGCCCCGGTCTGGGAATATCTCACATGCCGCAGAGCGGCTAGGCCCGTGAGCCATGGCCGCTGAGCCTGCGTGTCCGGAGCCTGCGCTCCGCAATGGGAGAGGCCACAATAGTGAGAGGCCCGCATACCGCAAAAAAAAATAATAAAAAGGGCTTCCCTGGTGGCGCAGTGGTTGGGGGTCCGCCTGCCGGTGCGGGGGGCGCGGGTTCGTGCCCCGGTCTGGGAGGATCCCGCGTGCCGCGGAGCGGCTGGGCCCGTGAGCCATGGCCGCTGGGCCTGCGCGTCCGGAGCCTGTGCTCCGCAATGGGAGAGGCCGCAGCAGTGAGAGGCCCGCGTACCGCAAAAAAAAAAAAAAAAAAAAAAAATAAAAAATAATAAAAAAAAATAATAATAATGTTTCTGGGCTAATGTAACAACAGCGCAATATTTGACTAATTATAACTAAGTATGTTTGTGTTTGGTTGGCCTGATCTTATTACTCTTCTTTTTTGCATCCATTTTATTCTTCCACATGGACTTAAAATCACACTGGAATTTTACAATGATATCTTCATTTAGAAAGAACTGTCATCTTTTTAACTCATTTTTTCCATGAAGGAATATGGCATGTCTTCTCTCCCTTCTGTTTCTCAGTTTTGGTATTTTCTCCACATAGGTTCCCCCCACCTCTTTTTAAGGTTATGTTTAGATCCATCTATCTCATTTCGTTGTTGTAATGGTCAGTGTTGTAAAGTAAATCCCCTTTCCCCCAGGTGTACATCTGATATAAAGTAAAATTACCAGAGTAAAATTATAGTTACATATATACATACATACATACGCCTACACTCTTAGTTTTTCAACTGCTTCCCTTATTTTTTTTAAGAGTACAAAAATAAAAATAAATTTGTCTCTTCTTTTTCATTGTCATACTTTTGGCTCCTATTTAATGTCTTTCAGAGCCGGTCAAATATTCTAGAACAATTTTAAATAACAGGTTGTTTTGTTCCTGATTTTTTTTTTTTTGCAGTACGTGGGCCTCTCACTGTTGTGGCCTCTCCCGTTGTGGAGCACGGGCTCCGGATGTGCAGGCTCAGCAGCCATGGCTCACGGGCCTAGCCGCTCTGCGGCATGTGGGATCCTCCCGGACCAGGGCATGAACCCGTGTCCCCTGCATCGGCAGGCAGACTCTCAACCACTGCGCCACCAGGGAAGCCCTGTTCCTGATTTTTAATAAGAATGTTTCAAGT
This sequence comes from Hyperoodon ampullatus, assembly GCF_949752795.1. NCBI lineage: Eukaryota > Metazoa > Chordata > Mammalia > Artiodactyla > Ziphiidae > Hyperoodon > Hyperoodon ampullatus. The sequence goes on from NC_136929.1 coordinate 69,311,255, forward strand.
ATTTTGCCTTTAAGAATAATAATTTTGACTAAATCACTGACTACTGATTTAAACAGATAAAACTTTTAGCATGTTAATGAAGTATCTTTCTAGTATTAATTTACAAAGAGTTCATATTTGTCAAGAATGAATTCTAAATTTTATTTATGTCTGCTTGGCATGATCTGAGATTATCTTGTTAGTATTCTTATTTGGGATGTTGATTTGCTTTTTATTCTTTTTAGCGTTTAAATTATCCTTGAAATCTAGGGGAAAATAAAGCCCTATAAATAATTGGTTTTAATTTGTTAGTATTTATGTAGTTTTGTACACAAATTAAAAATTAACTGTCATTACTTACAGATGGGAAGAGAAATATTAAATTAAAACTAAACCCTCCAATTTTAAATGCTACAATTCATTCTGACATCCAAAGATCTGAAAAAGTGGCTGAATTCATTTATGCTCTGGAAAAGGTTGCTGGCAAACCCAAAATTCAATGCCTGTTTTCTTGAGAATATCATAAAATAATCTAAGCTTCCTAAAGCACTATATATTCTCTAATTTTTCATTTTGTACCGTATTGTTTTCAGAACAGAGGGGGTATAAAATTGAGGTTAGAAGCAGGAAATGGGGAAAGTATGTTATTTGTAAAACTAAATATTACCGTACAAATGTATATGAAGAATAATCCCTTTGCAGTGAAATTTCAATGTGAAGCTCGTAGTATATAAAAAAGACGATACTCTTTCACCATAATCTATTGGTCTTTAAATTGAACTTCTGTCTCATAATGCTCACCTCTTTGAGAATATTTCAGTTGAAACGAGCTTATTAATAAGGTTCTTCTGAAAATGGATGCAATGTTACACAAAAGACAGCCAAAGGCCTTCATTAATTATATAAATAAATCTCAAAAGCTCAGAAATTCAAAACTGTTCTATAAAAAATAGACTTCATTCTGCATTGCTCCAAAAGGTAGAACTAGATATGGAATTTATAGGCTAGCAAAATATTAACCATGCTTCCTAATTAAGGGGGTAGTGGGGAGGGAAAGGAGGCAGTATATGTAGGTATGGGTAGCCTAGTTGAGGTTTCCAACAAATGAGAGAAATTATAAGCTCTCCACTTAAGGCATTTTCAAGCACCAACTCTCATAAATGATAATGAAGGAATTTCTGCACTAAGTGAGAAGCAGGACTAGAAGACATAAATACCTTTTCCAACTCAAGGATTCTTCCATAAATCAGGATAACAGGATTCCTTTCTGGCTAAGCAATCAATTTTTAATTCTGTTTGGGTGAAAATTTTAAACAGCCAATAAAAATCCGAATTTATAGTATAGTTAGGATTTAGTAAGAATTTTAGAATTTTAATTTTTTTAAGTGGAAAGAGAAACAATCTGCTAAAATAAATTACTGGAGAAATCTGAAAAAAACTGAAAATAATTTAAACTTTTTGGGATATGTAAGCTTGGGCCAGTGGAAGGCAGGAGGGCAAGTTCTATGTCAGAGAAAGCAAATGTTTTTATTAATAACCTTTTGTCTCTATTAATCGAGTAGATTAAAACACATTAACTTTCATTATTATGATAATCATTAATCAAAAATATTAATCTTTATAACAAAACAGCAGCAATAACCATTCATTTGGGTTAATTCTTTAATCTGATAAACCTTACCAGCTAAGTATCCACACTTCAGTGATAAAGGAACTCATTCAGGGAACCTAATGGGTTATTCAAGAAATGTTTAGAGCTAACCTCGAAAGTCAAAATATGCTCAATTAATGCCATCAGGTTGTGTTGCAATACATAACTGTATTCTGTATCTGTACTAAAAGTACCAAATTTGTCTTCAAATGACATTTATAAATTATGCCTATCACACACACATCAATATCATTGCTATTAAGATTTTAAAACTAAACAAGGACTTTATGAAAACAGTAGCATTTCCTACATTTACTAGAAACTTATTTAGTAATTAAAGGCTCAAGAAATCAACTAAAATGAAGGAAACTTTAAGGACCCTCATTCTAGCCTCCTTCTCTAAGGCTAAGCCTAAATTTACTGTGTTTAAAAAAAACACAAAAGCCAAGCAGTTCTGAGTATGGAACTGGCATGTTTGATTCCAAAGCTCTAAAGAATAAAGATTGCTTACTATAATGACAAGAAACACAAGAGGTTCAATATACTTAAATTACATGGTAGAGGATAATTATGAACTCAAATTTGTGAGTAAAATCAGATGTCAAACTTGAGAGTAAAATTAACTGGTTTCAGTGTAAAAATGACTATTTACATAGTAAAAATTATTATTATTGTACTTATTATAAAATCAAACCAAATATCTCACCCTTACAAGATCAGAGTCGTCTCTCTTGTCACTTTTTTTCCCCGGCAAAGGTGAAGACATTGTGTAATCTTCATTTTCACTGTGATCCATTTCAGAACTATCAAGCCTTTTAATATAGACATTTGTAATTGTTATTACAATCAAATAACCTTAAAAGTTTTTCCTTTTCCCTAGTATAGCTTTATAACTTTATGAGGAGAAGTTTCATTCTTTTCAAAAGAAATCCGTTTTAGTATATTTAACACCATTTGGCTATTTTCCATCATCTTCCCTTTTCATCCCTTCCCTAGATTACTATTAGCTGACTCCAAAGTGGCATTCCCTACCTCAATTCTAGTGCCTCTATTCTCCACCAATAATCTGGGCAATCTTTTAAAAGCACAAATTAGACCACTAGACTCCAGAACATCTTCCAGTTTTACTTAAAATCAAACCCAAATTCCTTACATTACCCACAAAGTCCAAACATAATCTGGGTATCTCACACCTTCATCCCTGACCATTATTCTCTCATTCCTACTCTCCAACCAAATTGATCTCTCAAACACACCTAGCTCATTCCCTTAGAAAGAATCTTAGTGAACCGATGGGATTTGGAGAAAAAAAGCAACAAAGGCTGAAAGAAAGTTTAACTAAAAGTAAAGTAGGGAAACTACGAGTCATTTGTTGTGAATAACAATGGGAGATGAGGACTGGGTAAAACTATATAATGGTCTTGAAAACAAACAAGGGAAGCCAATTAAGATTTCCAAGCAATGGAATAACCTGAAAACGTAGCATTTAAAAAAGATTATCTAGCAGTGATATGATATACAATACATAGAGGAATAAGAAAGGGAAATAGCCAAATACTACAGTAATTAAAGAAAGGGAATGAATGATATGATGATAGCAGAAAAGAGGAGTATTAAATAAACACTGTAGAGAAAAATAACTGGCAAAACTTATTAGCACAGGGGAAAAATCAAAGACAATTTTGAGGTTCTTAGCCTAGATGGGTGAATTAGATCATCTTTGATTATAACCAGGAATTCAAGGAGAAAAGCCAGTAATTTAGGAAATGAGTTGGTGGAAATGTTTTTGGTCATGTTAAATATGAGGCCATCCAGTAGAAAAATGTCTAAATGACATAGGTGAAGAAGGGTCACTTAGGTATCAGCCACTAATATGCATTAAAACAGGAATCTAGAAAAAACAAGAACTTTAGATGTAATTTTTGTTTTAATTCGATTATACTATATATCATTTAATAATTTATTCATTACAAGGAAATTGATAAGACATTTTAGAATGTCTCCTCCCTTCTTTACTGATTGGTTATGAATAGTGCAAAAGACAACGTAATCTTTCATAATAACTTAGCAAAATGAATAAATGGTGGCAGTTTAGCCTTGTACAAGGCTCTGCTGCTGACAAAGGGTACGCTAAGTCCCATGCTAAAACCAGTTAAAGTGTGAATTATTTTCCTTTTTTCTTTCTTAAGAAGAAAAAAAAAATCTCCTGCAAAGCATAATTCAAAAGTACGTTTTTAAAATATTTTTTTAAACAGAAAGTTTATATGTGTACATGGTAAAAGAAATTCAAACCGTATCAGAAAATCATCTCCCTCCTACACTAGATTATTGTAAACACTATTAAGACGTTGTGTACTCTTTCCAAAATTTTCTATGCGTATACAAGCGAATGAAAATACAAACCCTTCTTAAAAATTCAAAAATACTTTACACTGTTCTATTCTTTGCCTTTTTCACTCAATAATATATTGTGGAAAGTCTTCATATGACCTCATACCTCATCATTTTTTTAATGACTATGTATTCCATTGTATGGATGAACTAGGCATTTAGTTTGGAAACTAGCTTATGTCTACCAACAATGATTGCCCCAACAACCTAAAATATGAAAGGCTGAGATGGAGTACATACCTAAGTGAGTAAGCAAATACATTTAACTTGTAAATGGCTACCAGTATTAAAATAGGAATGTTCAGATATGCACTGATTTTCATTCACTGACATTAAATGTAAATAATGTTATTTTAGGTCTCATAGCCTTGATGGAGTCCTTAAATGTTAAGTATGGTATTTCTTATGTACTTACCTTCCTTTTATTCTTCCAGGAGAGCTTGGATTTGAGCTGCTGCTTGCATTGCTTACAGTTTCCATTCGTGATGATTTTGTCTGAGATTGTTTGCCTGCTGATGAAAGCGGCTTATTAACAGCTCCTAGAACATTGGTTGTTTTAGGCTGAAATGAAAAATGCATATCTATTTGATTAAAACCATAAGAAGTTTAGATGTAAAGAATCATAAATAACACCTGTCAAAGTATTTACATATACAAATCATGAAAAACTTGCCTATCCTTAAGCAAAATAAGAATAAGAATTATAAATTGAATATCATTGAACAAATATAAAACTATATAAACAGAATAATAGTTAAGTTTCTTAGTTACCTGCAGTAAAAGGCTTACATAGGAAGTGAAAGCACATAAAATGTATAGTCAAAAATGAAAATTGATAATTAGACTCTTGCCAGGGAAGGACATAAGAAGACGTCTTTTTACTTTAATATTTTTATCTTAATATTACAAGACAAGATATTTGAAAGAAGGTCTCCAGGGTTTTACCATAAGCTAAAAAACAAGTTCTATATCTCAGCTTGCATCTATATAGTAAATATAACTATTCCTTACTAGTAAATGGAAGATATCTAATACTTTTGATGCATCAATTTTTGAAGAAATACTAAATAATATAATTATGCCAACAGTCACACTAAAATAAAGTACCACATAAAAATTAAAACAATTTTCAAAACATACTTTTCCAGGAGTGAAAAACGATTTCATTTCTGGAGGCAGATAATTTTTGGTGTTACTGAAGTTCTACAAGCAAGGGAAAAAAATAATAGTCAATGACTACTGAAGCACTGTATCTACAAGGTGATTCAAAAGCCAACAAAGCATAGAGCAGCTTTTGTTTTAAAGTACATTATAAAATACATATTTGTTTAAACTAAATAGTCAGTTGAAACACAAAATTTTAGTCACTGATCTTAAATGCTGTAATAAGCTTAAACTAACCTCGTACTAATTCTAGTACTAACACAACATATTTGAGCTCTAACATGCTAGAACTCTAAGAGCTCATCAGCAAACACATGCTTATGTAATAATACTCTCCAGGGAAGAGACCTCATATACTCCTATTATCTTTTTTTTTTTTTTTTTTGCGTTACGCGGGCCTCTCACTGTTGTGGCTCTCCCGTTGCGGAGCACAGGCTCCGGACGCGCAGGCTCAGCGGCCATGGCTCACGGGCCCAGCCGCTCCGCGGCATGTGGGATCTTCCCAGACCGGGGCACAAACCCGTGTTCCCTGCATCGGCAGGCGGACTCTCAACCACTGCACCACCAGGGAAGCCCACTCCTATTATCTTAATCACAAAAAGGTGAATGCTTAAAAGCAGACAGTCCCTTTTATTGGGTGAACTTACAGGACTGTTCTGATCTCTGTACACTGGGTAAGACGTTAACCGGTATTTTGCTTTAAAAAAAAAGAAAAAGGGGGCCTCCCTGGTGGCGCAGTGGTTGAGAGTCCGCCTGCCGATGCAGGGGACACGGGTTCGTGCCCCGGTCCGGGAAGATCCCACATGCCGCAGAGCGGCTGGGCCCGTGAGCCATGGCCGCTGAGCCTGCGCGTCCGGAGCCTGTGCTCCGCAACGGGAGAGGCCACGACAGTGAGAGGCCTGCATACCGCAAAAAAAAAAAAAAAAAAAAAGAAAAAGGTAGTGGCTGTTTCCCCTCAGTTACTTTAACAGGCTTAGATGCACTATAAAACTCCAAGAGAGATTCTAAAAAACACCTTTTTTAGTATCATACAATACTTGAGTTTTCTGAGAGTGGTTTGGGAACATCCCTGTAGTGTTCCCAGGGTCTTGGGCCTGTTTAGTGTCAGTTCTCTGCTTGTTTCCTCATACCAGTTAGAAACCTCAAGGGCTTATAACTTCAGACTATCTCTATCAGCATTCTCCTTCCCATTTTGGATCAATGGCCATTATCTCATAGATTTACAAGCTTTGATCACATTTTTGCCTGTGCTCTTAGACTAGCATAAAACTTGGAATACAAACTCTACATCATCCTAACTCATCTCGGAACCTATTTGTGTCCTCCAGTTTGGCCCATATTCTGGTCTTGAACCACACTGTTAAGACTCACGGCAACCTTTTCATGACATTAGTAGTGGGTCACTTCTTGATACTGATTCTTTGTGATCTTCCCACAACCTAGTGCTGAGAATATATTTTATTTCAACTTATACAAACAAATCCTAAAATAACTACCTTGTCAGGTTGGGTGAAAAAACGAGCTGGTAGTACTGGGTCTTTAGGAGATTCCAAACTATATGTGGTGCTTTTTGACATGATGATATTCATGGCAACATCACACACAGTATACAGTTTCTGCAATGGTATTAAAAGAAAATTAGGTACTTAAATCAGTATCCTAGACTCTGAGAATTAGGAGTAATTCTAGAGCATGCATTTAGTATGTAGTTTTCAGGACAAAGGTGTAAGTTAAAAGCCTTACTCTATTATTTTCATTAGTTTACTAGTAACAGCATTACTACTAATTCTATATTAATTCGATGTTAGTAAGTCTAATTACTACTAATATGAATACTACTAACTATTTATTATACTACTAACAGAAAAGACTGAGGTTGTCTACAGAAGTTTCATACCCTATATTCAAATGCTAGAAATCAACATGGAATCATAACTATTTACAAAGAATTACATACTTCATTCATTTTTGCATCATCTGGTCCTTGAGCATCTTTTGTTTGTTTAATATTTTCTACCATCTTTCTGATAAATGCATGACTGTTATTTTCATTTTTAGCCATTAATATTTCCAGAACAAACCAAAGACACCTAAAAAATACCAAGAAAAAAAGAAAAAATTCACTGTTAAATATAGATATAATTCTAAATATAAATACAATGAACTCCAGGAGCAGGAAAAATTAAAAAGAAACAGCTGTACATCAATAGAGAAAAAAAAATATGTCACATACATATCACAACTTATCGGCAACGTACGTGCGAGTTCGTAATACCCCATCTCAAAGTCTCACTAACTTTCCTAGGGAGGCAGGTTAAAAAGAAACAGAAATGGTGCAAAGAATGAAGTGATCTTAATCCCTGGCTATGACAGGAAGGGAAGACTGCCTAAAGGAATAACTGGGCCATAGATAAAGTGAAGCCTCAAATATTCAAGACTGACTGTAGTCCTGAATGGAAGTCTTCAAGAAAATCTAACCACCTTACTCAATGGTAAGAATCTTCATGAATAAATCTGAGGAAAAAGTCATGGCTGACAACTCTACATACTGTTTTTGCTTAAATAAAGAAAAAAATAAAAGAAAGTTTCAGTACCTCAGTTTTAAAGTTAACTACATTAAATTCTACTCAAGAAAAACCTGAAAGTACTTTGTCTCTGTGTTATGTAGACAGAATGGGACAGAGGGAGAGCACAGAGGAGAAAATGGGAGAAGAGAGAAATGTGAAACAAGGTATCATTCTAGAAGGGAAAAAAGTAACCTTTGAGACCTCAGGCACAGGATAAGTTCTTCTGGTGTGGCTCTCTGCTGGAATGGAGATCACTCATTGCTGTACTAGGGCAATTTACAAATACCGCCCAAAATGTTTAGTAAATTCCAAAGAATATTTTATCTATTTCAAAAACTAATGTGTTCTGAGAGGAGGAGTGGCTAAAAGTTGTCATTAGTTATATAATCACTCTAACACAGAATTCATTTTGGGAAAACTAACTGGTTATTTTTTAAAAATAGAAACTGTGGCAAAAAGAGGGTAAAATCTTTTTCTCTTGTCATGAGAAAATTATCAATAATTTAATTTTATTCTCTTGAAGCACCTCAAATATTTAACTATAAAATATTTCTATGAATCAAGAAACCAAGAGTTATTTTCTTTTAATAAGAAGCTAAAGGCATAAGAAATTAATTTATTCAAAACCACAAAGGTCATTCTTTATTGTAACAGAAACAGGGTCTCATCCATATTTTAAAGAACTCTGGTAGTCTTACAAAGACTTCTCTAAATACCGTTATATTCCCCTATCCCACACCCAGGCATATACAGTCTTCTGGCCTCTCAACAAGAATCTTTGAAAGAACTGTTAACTGTCATAAACTTTAATTAGAGAATCACCAATGAAGTAGTAAGTGGGATCAGTTGCCTGGTTATCAACTTGGCCCATTATTAAATTAGACTATTCTCTATTCCTTATAGAGGAAGATAGTAACTGCAAAGAAAATGTGCTTACTATGTGAATAAAAGAGAATATTAATTCTCCCCACATGAAAATCTATACAGTGTTTCAGATGAAAGTAGGAAAAGATAAGAACTGGAATGGAAACTCTTAATGGGTTGCTTCAATAAAAAAGAAATGCCAGACTGGTAGAGAAATATGTCAGTAATACAGTAATTATGCAAAGTTGTTTAGAGAAATTATATAAGAAATGAAACATGAAGAGATGGTATGAAAAAAGAAAAATAAGAGAACAAATAAGGTAAAGAACCTTAAACTCCTAAGAAATGAAATAAATTTAATATACTAATTATAACTGAGATTCCATTATCAGCAAGAAAGGGAAAAAACTTTCAGAAAATATGAAAATGGGATGGAAAAAGTCTTACTCTTTAACATCTTTAAGTTGTTCAATATCCTGTACTTTGACATAATCTGGGTCATGTGCCAAAAGGTGAATTGTATATGGAACAACATACTCGGGTAGAAGAGACAATAATTTTTCTGAAAAAGAAAAAGAAAAAGAAAAAACAAAACAAAACAAAACAAAAACAGCCAGGTTAGAAAACCAAATCTTACTCATTCTCTTTCTCTCTCTCTCTGATACTATGCTTCCTGCATCCCAATAGTTTACCACAATATGACTGGAAGAAAAATATACTGAAATGTCCAGTGTTGAGGTACATCATAAATTAAAGTTTATTCATTCATCCATCATGGCCAATATTGATTTGCCTACTAAATGCACCATGTGCTGAGGCTACAAAGACAAATATTTCAATTTTCAATAGATATGGGAAAAAGTGACCCAAACTATATTCAAGACAAAGGAACATACGATCTATTTTTCTTATTATTAGTAACTCTATGTTCAACACTCCCTTGTAAGCTGCATAGCAAAATGAAAAAAACTAGTAAATTTTTCAGTTAGTATGACACAAAAACAGGAAGTAACGGTTGATACTATTTGATATTATTTGTAACATAAGAACAGATATAAAGGAATAGACATTGTTTCTAGGGCATTTTAAATAACAAACATCTTTTTAGTTTAAATTCAAATATGTTAATATTTTGACTGAGATCAGCATATTCCATTAGAGGTAGAATGGAAGTCCTAACTAGTTTTAATAAAGGTTACTCAAAAGACCAGGATTCATACTCTGAACAATTCTTTTTATATTTCCTACTCTCAAAATTTTAAATCAGATGTTCAATCTAGAGTATAATAATGCATGTGTCAATAAGGCACCAAGTTTTCTTTATTTCTATTGCTGAACTCAAAGAGAATAAGTTTGTGTGTAATATCATTCATTTCAAGGTAGGTATAGAAGAAAAAAGTAACAAGGTTCAAAAGTCAGTGAAAAAGTCTGTCAAACATTTATTGAGTGCTTACTCTTTTCCAGGCCTTCTATTTTTATTGGGGCTTACTATTTTAAATATAAAGATGCATAAGACTAGATAAAAACCTCACACTAAAGCATGGACAGGACAGAAGCTATACTTCAATGTGGAGAGTGCCCTAAAATAAGAATAGCTAACTACTGAGTACTTCTTTGGACCATGCATTATGCCAGGTGCTTTATACACATAACTTTTTCATCATAATCATAACCACCATAAGCTATGAGTAAAACTATACCAGTCTTACAAGAAGGAAACTAAAGCTCAGATTGCGCAAGTAACCCGCCCAAACACAACCAGTAAACGGCAGTGGTGGGATTTGACTCCAGAGCCCTCATTTTTTCTAAGGTGAGGTAGGAACAGAAAGAAAGAGGGTCCTAGTGATGAGGCAACACCAAAACTGTATTTTAAAGGATTCAAAAGGGGCAAACCCCTCTCCTTGGTTTTGTTTGTTTATTTGTTTGGACAGAAGGGGGACGCAGTTTCCAGACAGAGTTGACAACAGAGAAAACAGATGGCTGTACAAATTTCAAATAATCCAGAGTACAATGAGCACAGAATTTATAGTCAGGAGTAGCTAGAGAGAAAGCGTAAAACTCAGGCTGAGAGTGAACTATAAAGGGCCATGCTAATGAGCTTCAACCTGATCCTATGAGCAGTAAGGAATCGACAAGGGTTTCAAGCAAGGAAGTGATGTGATCTGATCTGTTTTAGAAAGATAATTTTGACAGTGGTGTGGCACAGCTGGAGGTGGGTCAGAGGCAGGGGAACATTTACAACAGGGAGTTAGTTAGGAGTATATAAAATAATCCAAGTGAAATATAGCAGTGTAGGAGAGTTGAGGAGAAATATTCAAGATATCCAGAAGAAGAATTAAGAGGATTTAGTGACCAATGAGAGGAAAAAAGAAGGCGTGAAGAATGCCTCTGATTTCTGACTTGCATAACTGGATGGATTTTAATGCTGTTGATCAAGTCACAGAAGTCAGAGGGGCACAAAAACTAATAGTGTGGATGGGGTAAAGTAAGCAGATTTTAAAAAGGCACACAGGAACCTGCTATTAATGTCAGCTACAGGTGAGGGCAACCAATAAAGATCAAAGACCTGTACTTTCTTAAACTAAAAGATAGTGCTTAGACAATCTACATAAATGTACCGCTTACTGTTTTATTTACCTCCAAAGTCACTGATTTTTTTCCCTTGGCCTTTTAGTCAGTTGCATAAAGAGCTATGGGTTGATATTTAAATACCCATGCATTTATATTTTAAAATGACCTATGAAAAGGAAAAGCTGCTACTGAAAAACAGTAACAACTTCTTATTTAATGAGGGCAAATTAGAATATAATAAATAACAGTAACATCATTTTGTGTTCTATAAAACTGAAACTGGCAGGATGGGAATGTACACTTTTCATTTTCATATACGCTTACCACTAACAGCTGCATGCTGTTTCAGATACTCGCGTCTCACATTGATATTTTTTACCAGACACTGCCTGGCATGAGCTCTTCTTTCTTTTACAGGATCTTTTGCACAAAGTGCACAAATTGCCATATACTCAAGTGGAAGCCGTAATCGGGAAAGACCTTTGTGCAGTTTCTGAGCAAACACTTGTCTTACTTGATAGCATTCATCCTGAAAGACACAATTATTCAACGTATTATCCACATGGTACCAAAGAATAACAACTTTAGATATGAAATTCACTAGATCAAGTAACCAGAAGGGTAAACATAGCAAGTTTACCCACAATCACTGCTTCTGTTCACAAGACTGAGATGTGATAAGTTAATATCAAGGCTGGAGTGATCACCTGGACCCTAATAACTACCAGCTACCTGGTGTTAGAACATATTTGAATGTAATCTTAAAACAGATAACACTAGTAAATATTAATCCATCCTAACTTAAATAAATGAGATATGTAAAAAAAAAGTTTGAACACTATCTAATATTTAGCTTTTTCATTTGCTGAGCAAGATAAAACTGTCCAATTTATATATTTTAGTCCTATCATTTAAAAAACTATTCAGATTAAAATGGACAACTCTGAAGGCAGGAGTTACTAATTTCAGAAACATCACATTACTTTTAGTTCTATAAATGAACCAATCTGTTCATTGCCACTGTGCCGGCTTTCTTCACACTACTCACTCTCCTAGACCACCCACCTCCACTCTCCTAGTCCTCATCTTTAACGACAGCTCCTGTATCTTTCAGAAATCACTGTGGAATCTGTATCCTGCATCCACTTCTGGCTCCCTTAGCACTCTGCATATTTCCACCATAGCCTTTAGTATACAGTATGAAAACGACTGGTTTATCTGTCTTACCCAGTGCTGTTCCTTGAAGATGAGAACGACACCTTTATTTTTCTTTGTGCCTCTAAACCTAGCACAATATCTGGTACACAGATTATGGGAATTTTTTCTAAACTACAGGGAAAAGCTCATATGACTTTTGAGCCATATATGAGACATACAAAGACCTTCTATGACATAAAAAGACTTTCATTATTACACCTAACACTCCACCAATGAACATAACATGTAGTATGTTTCATATTATTGCAACTTTATGTTTATTTCTTCTATTGAGAATAGAAATTTTGTTTTTCTTTGAAACCTAGGTCATAACATCTTGCCCTTATCATTAAATCCCTATTTTGGGTATCTTCTTTCATTTAACTTAAACTTCAGTTTATTACAATACCAAATACCCACTTTTAAAAAAGTAGTCAAGTGCAGCCACTATGGAAAACAGTATAGAGGTTCCTCAAAAAAACTAAAAACATAGTTGCCATATGATCCAGCAATCCCACTCCTGGGAATATACCTGGACAAAACTATAATTCAAAAAGAACAGGCACTCCTTTATTCATAACAGCACTATACACAATAGCCAAGATATGGAAACAACTTAAATGTCCATCAACAGATGAATGGATAAAGATGTGGTACATATATACAATGGAATACTACTCAGCCATAAAAAGAATGATACAATAATAATTTCATTCTTTTTTATGGCTAATATTCCACTGTACATATATATATATAAAACATATCTTCTATCAGAGTTTTTATCTTTTCAGGACATATGCCCAGGAAAAAGTGGGGTGGGGGAGGGATGGAGTGGGAGCTTGGGGTTAGCAGACGTAAACTATTATATATATAATGGAAAAACAACAAGGTCCTACTGTAGAGCACAGGGAACTATATTCAACATCCTGTGATAAACCATCATGGAAAAGAATATAAAAAAGAACATACAGACAGACACACACACACCTGAATCACTTTGCTGTACAGCATACATTACCACAACACTGTAAATCAACTATACTTCAATTAGAAAAAAGAAGTAGTCAAGCTTTCACAGAAATATTGTCTATTATCTACCCTCATAATCCACAAAAGGAAGTTAAACTTATCTCATTACTTCCTCAGTATTACTCCTATAGGGAGAGGAATTTTCATTATTCAATTATTTATTATAAAAATACCCAATTACAAACTGTGTAAGTAAAAGTCAATATATCACAAATATATTCACAAATGAACAGACCATTCATTAAAATATTAAACAAGAGGGAGAGGAACAAATTAGGAGTATGGGATTAATAGATACAAAGTACTATACATAAAATAGAAAAGCAATAAGGATTTACTGTATAGCACAGGGAATTATACCTAATATCTTGTAATAATCTATATAGTGGAATATAATCTGCAAAAGTCAACCTGAATCACTAAGCTGGTTACACCTGAAACTAACACAATATTATAAATCAAATATACTTCAATAAAGCAAACAACAAAAACACTGAATAGCACTCAAACATCCCTCCCCCTATCCCTATCCCCTAGTTAGATACACTAGGGGGATAGACCATGTCATTCTCTCATTAATCATTGAGGATCCAACAGTACAATGCAAATTCATTACAAAGTCAATTGTGAATCATAGCAAAGGTAGGAGAGTTTCAAAAAGTGATGTTAGAAAAGAACTGTCAAATCATGCCAGGCAACTGACACATTTAACAACAAAAGATTAGAAAATTGACCACGATGATGATACAATATGTACATCAAAAAAGAATCATGTGAATAAAGATGAAAAGACGTGCTCCTGGGAACTGAGGAAGTCTTCCAATGTTTGTTTTTTGTTTTTTGCAAAGATTTACCCTTTTCGTTAGGTTATAAAAAAAATATGAAGGACAGATTTATCCTTTTGACTAGGTTATTTAAAAATGTGAAGTAAAGATTTACCCTTTTGACTAGGTTATAAAAGCATGTGAAGTAAAGGATAGAGTGATACAATTTTTATCAGGAAAAATACACTCTCAAAAAAGCACACTTCATACTATCATGGTTATACTTATAACCAATAATTGGTTCAACATAAAGAAGATGGTGTCTAAAGAAGATGGTGTCTAATACTACAAAATATTTTTTGCAAGGATAAAGTTCTGATCAAAGTTTTTATTCACTACTAAGAAATTAATTTTAGCCTGCATCTTAAATTAAATTTTAATGTCCTTTTTCAAACTGAAATATAGTTGATTTACAATGTTGCGTTAATTTCTGCTGTACAGCAAAGTGTACTTTTTAAGTATAAATTATCCTCAGAGCTACTTCTAGTATCTTGCAAATAGTTCAATTACTCTGTGTACTGCACTGTGTTATCAACGCTTATTTATATTTTCTGTTCTCCTAAGAGGTTATCTTCTTGAGGGCTGTAGCCATGACTCATCTTTGCATTTACAGAACCTAGAACAATGCATAGCACATAGCAGTACACAGCAAATTTTCATGAATTGCATTCAAATTCTAAAATACCTAAGTAATTATTAAATGATTTTATTATTATTGAATTTCTATTCCTCTTTATTTACTTTCTATTCAAATACATGACAAAGGTCACTGAGACACAATATTGCCTTTAAAGATCTCAACTCAAGCAAAGAGAAATAAACCATAGGTACATAACTAAGCACAATGCATGTATGTACCGGAGGACTATATATAAAATCTGTAGCTGTAAGAATAAGAGCAAGTTGTGTGGAGAAGGCTGTGCCTGAGCCTTGATTTGCAGAAAGGGTTGAATTTGGATGTGCAGAAATGAGAGGGTGAAAACAAAATTAGAGGCAGCAAACCACAGGTACATAAAAGAAAAAAATGTTCGGCTTCATTGAAATAAGCATGGGTAAAGGGCAGTGTGCTAAACAGAATTTTTAAATGTATATTTGGGTCCAAATATTAGAAGGGCTTGAATGGCAATGTAAAATATATGCAATTTTTTCTTTCTTACGAGTGTAAGCGCCTAAATATTTTTGACCAGGGGAATAACATGATCAGAACCGTGACAGGGAAATTTAACCAACTACAGAGAATAGCATAGTTGAGAGCTAATGATGGGTACAGCAGTAAGAATGGTTAAGAAGATATGAATGGGGGCTTCCCTGGTGGCGCAGTGGTTGAGAGTCCGCCTGCCGATGCAGGGGACGTGGGTTCATGCCCCGGTCTGGGAAGATCCCACATGCCTTGGAGCGGCTAGGCCCGTGAGCCATGGCCGCTGAGCAAGCGCATCCGGAGCCTGTGCTCCGCAATGGGAGAGGCCACAACAGCGAGAAGCCCGCGTACCGCAAAAAAAAAAAAAAAAAAAAAAAGATATGAATGAAAAGAGATATAATAGATATCAAAGGACAGAATTATCTGTACTTTTGCAACAAGGTGTAACTACAAGCAAATAGTCAAATATAAATCATGATTTTAGGTCTAAGAAATGCCAACCAGTTTTATTTAATGCTTATTGAGGCTCTCTGCATGTCAGGAAAGAATAGATTTGGGAAAGATTCAGGCTTACGTTCACAGACATGAAAGTTTGAAATTTCTGTTTAGCACTGGAAGTGGGACCAGAAACTTGAGAAGGGCCAGAAAACATAGTCGAAAAGCATGACAAAGATCAGGAGACAAAAAACAAAGAAGAGCGTTTCAAGAATAAAGGTGCAATGAGCTGTGTCAAATGATGCAAAAAGGACATGTATAATAAAAATTAAGATCATTGGGGCTTCCCTGGTGGCGCAGTGGTTGAGAGTCCGCCTGCCAATGCAGGGGACACGGGTTCGTGCCCCAGTCCGGGAAGATCCCACATGCCGCTGAGTGGCTGGGCCCGTGAGCCATGGCCACTGAGCCTGCACGTCTGGAGCCTGTGCTCCGCAACGGGAGAGGCCACAGCAGTGAGAGGCCCGCGTACAGGTAAAAAAAAAAAAAAATTACGATCATTGGATTGGGGGACTTAATTAGACCATTTTTGGAAAACAGTGAAGGCAAATGGCAAAATATGAGTAGTGAGGAGTGAGAGGATCAGAGAGACAAAGATACAGATTACTCTTTCTTGAGATTTGGAGGTTTAAAAAGAAGATACAAGCATGTGGTTTAAAGGAAAAGCAGAATTAGTTAAAAGTTTTGCATAGGATAGGGTAATTTCATGTTTGTAAGTTGTGAAAATGTGCTAATAATTAACTCTGAACCATTAACACATGTTCCACAGTCAGAATTTCAAAACAATCTTTATTTATTATTTTTTTCTTGCAGTAGCGGGCCTCTCACTGTTGTGGCCTCTCCCATTGTGGACCACAGGCTCTGGACGTGCAGGCTCAGCGGCCATGGCTCACGGGCCCAGCCGCTCCGCGGCATGTGGGATCCTCCCAGACCGTGGCACGAACCTGGGTCCCCTGCATTGGCAGGCGGACTCTCAACCACTGCGCCACCAGGGAAGCCCCAAAACAATCTTTAAACTTAGGTAATCTGAACTTTGACCTACTAGGAATCTGGTGATTGAGATAGTAACATAAAACAAATAGTGTGCTAGAAAAGAAAGTCTCTAGAAAGAAAGACGCAAGTGTGGATGCTTTTTGCACGTAGTAGACATTTAACTAATGATCTGCACATACTTACTACACACAGCGAGTTTCAAACAAAGCCCACTCTTTGAACATATTTTCATACATCCCTTTAAAAAAAAAAATTTCTACTTCACAACTGACAACACCAATACCCTAAGAAATACCAGACCAAGAATCCAACAACTCAATGGACTGCAAGTACTACCAATTTGAAAAAATAATTACATAGTTTGTTTTCTAAGTAATTTAATATATACTTTTAAACAATTTTCATTTTATTGAAAAATAAGATTATCTCCAAATTAAAGGGGGAAAACTAAACCAGGAAATTATGGGCTCCGCAAAATCTCATTTCTGCTATTGTTTAGTCTAATATCTGAATAACAACAGCAAAAACTAAAACAAATCATAACAAACAGAATTTGGAATAGCTGTTTTAAACACTGAAGTACTATAAAGTGATAAAATAATTACAATTAAAAAAACAGATGACTGTTTATGTCTAAGGGTTATACATAAGCAGCAATTTTTTAAAAAGCAGTAGAAGGAAGCAGAGAATGGAGAGAAAAATTGCAAGTATCCCTAAAAAGTACCAAATTCTTATACATAAGACTGCTTGGAAAAGAACAGGAAAATCAAGTGTAAAATAACCAAATTATGAAAAACTCATATTGGAATATCATATTTATTACTATAGAAGTCCTTTTTCTTTAATTTTCTCAATGATGCTGAAAACTTGTAAAGTTATAGAGTTCAAATATTATGGTACTCTAATATGAAATCTGCAAGACTGGAATATGAATTCATTAGTATCACTGTTAATAACTTGAAATTCTAATTCACTGAGTAATAAGAAATGCTTCTGCCCTAATATTAACCTCTACCACGTCTTCATAAAACTATACGTTTCTATATATTTTCCTTCCTTTTAAGAACTAAATCCATTCAATCCTTATTATTCACACATTACAAATTTGTGAATTCACCTACTCACTAAAATTTATTTGTAAACCCAAATCAATACTTGCAGCACTTTTTCTTTCTCAAGATTGCTTTGGCTATTCGGGGTCTTTTGTGTTTCCATACGAGAAATGGAAATAAACACAAAAATAAACAAATGGAACCTAATGAAACTTGAAAGCTTTTGCACAGCAAAAGAAACCATAAACAAGACGAGAAGACAACCCTCAGAATGGGAGAAAATATTTGCAAATGAAGCAACTGACAAAGGATTAATCTCCAAAATTTACAAGCAGCTCATGCAGTTCAATATCAAAAAAACAAACAGCCCAATCCAAAAATGGGCAGAAGACCTAAATAGATATTTCTCCAAAGAAGACATACAGATTGCCAACAAACACATGAAAGGATGCTCAACATCACTAATCATTAGAGAAATGCAAATCAAAACTACAATGAGGTATCACCTCATACCAGTCAGAACGGCCATCATTAAAAAATCTACAAACAATAAATGCTGGAGAGGGTGTGGAGAAAAGGGAACCCTCTTGCACTGTTGGTGGGAGTGTAAATTGATACAGCCACTATGGAGAACAGTATGGAGGTTCCTTAAAAAACTAAAAATAGAACTACCATACGACCCAGCAATCCCACTACTGGGCATATACCCTGAGAAAACCATAATACCAAGAGTCAGGTACCACAATGTTCATTGCAGCTCTATTTACAATAGCCGGGACATGGAAAAAACCTAATTGTCCACTGACAGATGAATGGATAAAGAAGATGTGGCACATATATACAATGGAATATTACTCAGCCATAAAAAGAAATGAAATTGAGTTATTTGTAGTAAGGTGGATGGACCTAGAGTCTGTAATACAAAAAAAAAAAAAAAAATGTCCTGAAGAACCTAGGGGCAGGACAGGAATAAAGACATAGACGTACTAGAGAATGGACTTGAGGACATGGGGAGGGGGAAGGGTAAGCTGGGACAAAGTGAGAGAGTGACATGTACATATATACACTACCAAATGTAAAACCAATAGCTAGTGGGAAGCAGCCGCATAGCACAGGGAGATCAGCTCGCATAGCACAGGGAGATCAGCTTGGTGCTTTGTGACCACCTAGTGGGGTGGGATAGGGAAGGTGGGAGGGAGGGAGACGCAAGAGGGAATTGATATGGGGATATATGTATATGTACAGCTGATTCACTTTGTTATAAAGCAGAAAATAACACATCATCGTAAAGCAATTATACTCCAATAAAGATGTTAAAAAAATAAAAAAGAGTAAATGAACAGAGATGCGAAAAGTTTGAGTCGCCTGACACACGTCCCAGCAGAAGTCAAACAAAGCAACGTTCTGCCTCCCTGCTTCAGCTCTCATTATCATAAACAAATGTCTGTTTGGTGGTCTCTGTAGTGCCACATTTTTTGCATTTTTATACTTTTTATTGGTGATTTTGTTTAAAATAGCTCCCATGCATACTGCTGAAGTGCTGTTTCGTGTTCCTAAGAGCAAGAAGGCTCTATGTGTCTTATGGAGAAAATCTGTGTCACATAAGCTTCACAAGCATGAGTTACAGTGCTGTTGGCCATGAGTTCAATGTTAATTAAACAACTATACACTAAAAAAGGTGCCATTAAGCAGAACCAGACAAAAAACAAAGTTGTGTTCTAGTGCAAATAACAAGAATCAACTGTACTATGTCAGCAACCCATAATTCAAATGACAGTTTTAGAACTCTGAAATGTTTCACATACATAAATTTTCCAAGAGGAGACACAAACATTCAAGATTTTTATCTCTTTATCATGGTGGACTTTCTCCTTCCTAAAAGTCAAAGACCATAGAAAGTCATGTTCTATATAGCCATTTTCCTTACATTGATAGCTAAAGCACATAGCTGATATTGTTCTAATGTGATAATTTCATGATAACAGGGTTCCTGTGCCAGCTTCACAATAGCACTCCCAGCAGCAAGTCTCAGACGTGACATATCTGGTTTACTGAAAAATAAGCAAGAAAGAATGTGAATTAGATTTCTAAATGTCTGCACAAAAACATTCCTACTTTGAATATTTAATTTTATAAAAATTCCTCTGGCCAAGAAAAAAAAAGGGCAGAAAACAATTTAGTGATACTGAACACCATATTATGTTTCCTTAACTTCTCTAAGATGGTGTGTAATGCCACAAAATTCTTCTCTTGAACATAAGTCTATGCTAGTCATTGAATTTTCTTATCCCACACAAAACAGCTTTCAGCCAAGCCTAGAACAAATATATTTGTATGTTTGGTTGTTAGGTCTTAAGTCTTCCATTACAGATTTTTTTTTAATATGTGTTTACTTATATATTAGGCATAAAATATCCTAACTTCCTAATCAGTCAACTAAAACGATGGAGCTAAGTACAAAAGAAGTGGAATGAAAGCAGGTGTAGTGGTAAAACATTACTACTTTTAGCTAGTATTCAATCTTTGAAATATCCCCAAGAGCCTATATTTAAGTTTAAGGAAAGAAAATTTTTGCTAAATGGGACATACTTAAACAATTAGGAAATTCCTGACTAGTAAATATATTTAAACAATCCTTCCTAATACAGTGACATGTTAGATGAATTACTAATGTAACTGGACTAATGTAAGGAGGGAAGCTGTAACTCCTTAATTAGGATCCCCTATGTAGTTCCATAGTAAAAGATTATTATTTAATATTCATACTGCTTTTCAGTTCATCAACAGCAATATTCCAAGTAGTTATTATAAGGTAAATCACCCAACCAGTGCTAAGAAAAGTCTGATTTTTCTTGTTGGAGTTTTTTTAGTATAAATAAAAAATAAATAATTACAATACTTTACAACTACGTTTTTGAAGACCCGGTTTAAAAACGGAGACCCGGTGAGTGCTCCCGCAGCGGGGACACATCAGGTCTTAGCAGCTGCAGGCTCTGTGGGCACGTACACACGGGGGCTGGGCCGGGCTAGGGTCTGAGCTGCCTCCATAGCTCCCACAGCGGGTCCAGGTGCATGACTACTTCAGTCCTGAGACCTGACTTCAGTGGATCTGCACTGGTGGCCTTGTGGAAAGAACTCCTGAGAGACACCAGGGATGACTGCTGGCATACCCACAGTTGAGGTGGGGCCAAGGGCAGTACCAACAACAGTGTATTTTGTGAGTCTGCACAACAGGTGAAAGGTGACACAAAAGAGCACACTCAGTTGAACAGCTCCAGTGGAAGAACACTCAGTGGCTCCTCTCCCAGTGGGAGCATTCCAATCCCGCCTACCTTGCACCACAGCTTTAGAAACATTATCTGGGGCTTCTACTCCAACAACTAGGGAGCAGACCCTGCCCCGACAAAGCAATGACAACCACAGAGCAAAGAGAAGGCCCTGGTCAATATCCTGTGCAGACTCTGGTCACTACAACATCAGTCACACCTCCTATCAAGGGGATAATGGCCAGCATACACTGAGGAAAGGGGTGGCAGGCATCCATACTAAAAACAGCCCTCACACCAAAAAATACTAAACCCACGCAGGCTACACAGGGACATTCCCACATAAAAATACCCTCCAAGTTTCTCCTAAACTCATAGAGCAAGAGAAATATACGTAAAATGAAGAAGCAGAGGAACCATTCCCAATTAAAAGATGGAGAGAATTCCCCTGAAAGAACAAACAATGAAACAGACTGCTTCAATCTAATAGACACCAAGTTCAAAAGGAGATAATGAAAATACTGAAGGAATCAAGAACGGCTATAGACAGAGATGCAGACTACTGTAAGAAGGACCTAGAAACTATAAGGAGGAGCCAAGAAAAAATAGAGAATTCATTGGAAGAGACGAAAACTGAACTAAAGGCTATGAAGAGCAAAATGAATACTGCAGAAGAAGGAATAAGTGATGTGGAAGATAGAATAATGGAAATCACCCAGTTAGAACAGCAGACAGAAACCCAAATGAAAAAAAATGAACAATATAAAGCGTGTCAATCTACGCATCATAGGGATTCCAGAACAAGAGGAAAGAGAAAAAGGGATTGAAAATGTATTTGAAGAACTTAAGGCTGAAAACTTCCCAAGCCTAAAGAAAGAAACAGATATCTAGATACAGGAAGCAAAGAGGGTCCCGAACAAGATAAACCCAAACAGACTTACACCAAGACATATTATAATAAAAATGGCAAATGTTAAAGATAAAGAGAGGACTCTACAGGCAGCAAGAGAAAAACAAAGTGTTAATTACAGGGAAACCCCCATAAGGCTATCAGCTGATTTCTCTACAGAAACGTTGCAGGCCGGAAGGGAATGGCAAGATATATTCAAAGTCCTGAAAGGGAAAAATCTGCAACCTAGGATACTCTACCCAGCAAGATTATCACTTAGAATAGAAGGAAAGATAAAGAATTTCTCAGACAAACAAAAACTAAAAGAATACAGCAATACTAAACCTATCCTAAAGGAAATACTGAAAGGTCTTCTCTAAGTAGAAAAGATGTAAAAATCTATAGGAAAGAGAAAGTCATAATTGGAAAGTAAATCACTTAAATAAGCAAGTACACAGATTAAAAAAACATCAAAAAATTTCTGTGAAAGCAATGATTACCACAATGAACAGCAAAAGTGTGAACATGAAGATGTAAGAGGACATCAAAATCATAAAATGTGGCAGAGGAGAGTAAGAAAACATACATTTTTTTTTTTAATTTGTTTGAGCCTGTATGACTACCAGTCTAAAGCAAGGAAATATAGGAAAAGTGTTAACGTATTTGAAAAACAGGGCAACCACAAATCAAAAACATACAATAGATTCACAAAAACAAAAAGGAAGAGAACATAAGAATAACACAAAAGAAAATCATCAAACCACAAAAGGAAAAAGGAAAAGAAAGGGACAAAGAAGAAATATAAAATCAATGGGAAAACAAGGTTTAAAATGGCAATAAATACATATCTATCAAAAATTACCTTAAATGTCGATGGACTAAATGCTCCAATCAAAAGACATAGAGTGGCAGATTGGATAAAAAAAAAAACAAACAAGAGCCTACAATATGCTGCCTACAAGAGACCTACTTTAGGGCAAAGGACACACACAGATTGAAGTGAGGGGACGGAAAAAGATATTTCATGCAAACAGAAATGACAAGAGACTGGGGGTCAAAATACTCATATCAGACAAAACAGACTTTAAAACAAAGGCTATAAAGAAAGATAAAAAAGGACACTATATAATGATAAAAGGATCAGTACAAGGAGAGAATATTACACTTGCCAACGTATATGCACCCAATATAGGAGCACCCAAACACATAAAACAAATACTAACACACATAAAGAGAGAAACTGACAGGAATACAATAATAGTAGGAGACTTTAACACCCCATTCACATCAATGGACAGATCTTCAAGACAGAAAATCAATAAGGCAAGAGAGATCCTAAATGATACAACAGAACAGTTAGACTTAATTGATATCTTCAGTATATTACATCCAAAAAAAGCAGAATACACATTCTTTTTAAGGGCACATGGAACATTCCCTAGGAGAGACCACATACTAGGGCACAAAACAAGCCTCAACAAATTTAAGAGTACAGAAATTATTTCAAGCATCTTTTCTGACCACAACGGCATGAGACTAGAAATCAACCACAGAAAAAGAATGAGAAAAAAACAATTACATGGAGACTAAACAATATGCTACTAAAAAACCAACGGGGCAACAATGAAATCAAAGAAGAAATTTAAAAACGCTTTGAGGCAAATGACAATGAAAACACAACCATAGAAAATCTACGGGATACAGCAAAAGCAGTTCTTAGAGGGAAGTTCATAGCAATACAGGTCTTCTTTAAGAAACAAGAAAAATCTCAAATAAACAACCTAACCCACCACCTAAAAGAATTAGAAAAAGAAGAACAAACAAAACCTAAAGTCAGCAGGCTGAAGGAGATAATAAAGATCAGAGAGGAAATAACTAAAATAGAGATTAAAAAAACAATAGAAAAAAAATCAATAAAACCAAGAGCTAGTTCTTTGAAAGGGTAAACAAAATTGACAAACCTCTGGCCAGGCTCACCAAGAAGAAAAGAGAGAAGACATAAATAAACAAAATAAGAAATGAAAGATGAGAAGTCCCAACTGATACCACATAAATACAAAAAATAAAAATAAAAAAAAGAGAATACTATGAACAATACTGTGAACCTAGAAGCAGCAGACAACTTTCGAGAAACATACAGTCCATCAAAACTGAATCAAGAAGAAACAGATAACTTGAACAGGCCAACCACTAGAATGATATAGAATCTGAGAAAAAAAACAAATTCCTACAAACAGAAGCCCAGGACCAGATGGCTTCACTGGGGAATTCTACGAAACATACAAAAAAGAACTTATACTGATCCTTCTCAAACTCTTACAAAAGACTAAAGAGGAAGGAACACTCCCAAAGACATTTTATGAAGCCACCATCACCCTGATACCAAAACCAGACAAACACACCACCATAAAGCAAATTATAGGCCAATATTTTTGATGAATAGACACAAAAATTATCAACAAAGTATCAGCAACCTGAACCCAACAACAAATAAAAAAGGTCATACACCATGATCAAGTTGGATTCATCCCAGGGTCACAAGGACGGTTCAACATACGCAAATCAATCAATGTGATACACCACATCAACAAAAGAAAGGACAAAAACCACATGATCATCTCAGTAGATGCAGAAAAAGCATTTGATAAAATTAAACATCCATTCATGATAAAAACCCTTATGAAAGTGAGTATAGAGGGAGCACAGCTCAACGTAATAAAAGCTATTTATGACAAACACACAGCCAATATAATACTCAACAGTGAAAAGCTGAAAGCCTTCCTGATAAAATCTGGAACAAGATAAGGATGCCCACTCTCACCACTTCTCTTCAACACAGTATTGGAAGTCCTAGCCAAAGCAATCAGAGAAGGAAAAGAAATTAAAGCTATTCAAATTGGTAGGGAAGAGGTAAAATTACTGTTATACACACATAATGATAATTATCAGAGAGCCCAGAAATAAATACACACACCTATGGACAATTAATCTTCAACAAAGGAGACATGATATTATTACATGTAGAAAACTCTAAGGACTCCACACAAGAAGTACTAGAACTGATACATGAATTCAGCAAAGTAGCAGGATACAACATTAACATACAGAAATCAGTTGCATTTCTTTACACTAACAATGAAATATTAGAAAGGAAATGTGAACAAACAATCCCTTTTAAAACTGTACCCCCCAAAATAAAATACTTAGAAATAAACCTGACCAAGGAGGTGAAAGACTTATATGCTGAGTACTACTAAACATTAACAAAGGAAACAGAAGATGATTCAAAGAAATGGAAAAACATCCCATGCTCTTGGATTGAAAAGAATTAATATTGTTAAAATGGCCATACCACCCAAGGCAGTCTACGGATTTAATGTGATCCCTATCAAATTACCCATGATATTTTTCACAGAACGAAAATAAATAATCCTAAAATGTATATGGAACCATAAAAGACCCAGAATTACCAACACAATCCTGAGGAAAAAGAACAAAGCAGGAAACCCTCCCAGGCTTCAGATAATACTACAAGGCTACAGTAATCAAAACAGCATGATACTGGCACAAAAAGAGACATATGGATCAATAGAACAGAACAAAGAGCCCAGAAATAAACCCACACACTTAATCTTCAAGAAAGGAGGCAAGACTATACAATGGGGAAAAAGCAGTCTCTTCAGCAAGTGGTGCTGGGAAAGCTGGACAGCTGCATGTGAATCAATGAAGTTAGAACACACCCTCACACCATACACAAAAATAAACTCAAAATGGCTTAAAGACTTAAAGACAAGATACCATAAAACTCCTAGAAGAGAACAAAGGTGAAACATTCTCTGACATAAATCGTACCAATGTTTTCTTAGGTCAGGCTCCCAAGGCAATAGAAACAAAAGCAAAAATAAACAAATAGGACTTAATTAAACTTAAAAGCTTTTGAACAGCAAAGGAAACCACAAACAAAATGAAAAGACAACCCAGAGGCTGGGAGAAAATATTTGCAAATAACGCAACTGACAAGGGCTTAATCTCCAAAATATACAAACAGCTCATAAAACTCCACAACAGAAAAACAAACAACCCAATCAAAAAATGTGCAGAGGACCTAAATACACATTTCTCCAAAGAAGACATACAGATGGCCAATAGGCACATGAAAAGATGCTCAACATTGCTAATTATTAGAGAAATGCAAATCAAAACTACAATGAGGTACCACCCCACACTGGTCAGAACGGCCATCATTAAAAAGTCTACAAATAACAAATGCTGGAGAGGTGTGGGGTGGTACCCTCTTATGCTATTGGTGGGAATGTAAATCGGTAAAGCCATTATGGAAAACAATATGGAGTTTCCTCAAAAAACTAAA
This sequence comes from Hyperoodon ampullatus, assembly GCF_949752795.1. NCBI lineage: Eukaryota > Metazoa > Chordata > Mammalia > Artiodactyla > Ziphiidae > Hyperoodon > Hyperoodon ampullatus. Next base: position 69,337,691 of record NC_136929.1, read on the forward strand.
AACAGAGTTGCCATATGATCCAGCAATCCCACTCCTGGGCATATACCCAGACAAAACTATAATTTGAAAAGATACATGCACCCCTATCTTCACAGCAGCACTATTTACAATAGCCAAGACATGGAAACAAGCTAAATGTCCACCGATAGATGAATGGATAAAGAAGATGTGGTGTATATAATGGAATATTAATGGAATATTACTTGGCCATCAAAAAGAATGAAATAATGCCATTTGCAGCAACACAAATGGACCTAGAGGTTATCATACTAAGCAAAGTAACTCAGAAAGAGAAAGACAAATACCATATGATATCACTTACATGTGGAATCTAAAATATGACATGAATCAACATTATGTATGAATCAAAAACAGACTCACAGATATAGAAAATAAACTTGTGGTTGCCAAAGGGGAGGAGGTGTAGGGGAGGGAAGGATTGGGAGTTTGGGATTAGTAGAGGCAAACTTTTATATACAGGATGGATAAACAAGGCCCTACTGTATAGCACAGGGAACTATATTCAATATCCTGTGACGAAATACAATGGAAAAGAATATGAAAAGATATATATATATATATATATATATATATAAATGTTTACCGGAGTCACTCTGCTGTACAGCAGAAATTGACACACCCCTGTAAATGAACTATACTTCAATAAAATTTAAAAAAAAGCAGACCCAATGTAATTCAAATACATGTGCAGAATTCAAGTACACACGTGATTTTATTTAAGAATACCATGGATAAAAACAGGTGAGGGACTTCCCTGGTGGCACAGTGGTTAAGAATCCACCTGCCAATGCAGGGGACATGGTTTCAAGCCCTAGTCCAGGAAGATATCACATGCCACACAGCAACTAAGCCTGTGCACCACAACTACTGAGCCTGCACCCTAGAACCCACGAGCCACGACTACTGAGCCCACGTGCCACAGCTACTGAAGCCCACGCACCTAGAGCCTGTGCTCCACAACAAGAGAAGCCATTGCAATGAGAAGCTCACGCACCGCAACGAAGAGTAGCCCCTGCTCGCCGCAACTAGAGAAAGCCCGCACGCAGCAACGAAGACCCAACGCAACCAAAAATAGATTAAAAGAAAAAAACAGGTGAGATCTAAATATGCACATAAACAATGTAATTAATAAATTTAAGACAAAACGTATTAATACTAAGGAAATTTTTCTCTAATTATTATGTAAATCTTGAACACTAGCATGTCATTATAAGAGTAGAAGGTGAAGACAACTAATTAGACTGAAGGAAGGTAAATAAATGAGTTATACATGTGGAATGTTTTACAGTTTTCTTATTATTTGATTTGTTTGAGAAGAATGTGCTACTGTTAATATTCTATGCAAAAAGTACAGCATGAGCAAAACATATAAGAAGAAAAGAAACAAAGATGGAAAAGTATTAAGCAGCTGGCAATCACCATTTATATTTTGTCCTAAAGACTTGAAGCTAGATACATATGTCAAGGTGGGGGAAATTATTCTCACATGCTTTATTACCAATAAGAGACAATAAATGGCACTTGTGCTTTCACAGAGGACAAACTTCTAAATTTTAGCTAACCTTGACATAATAACCACTACCACCATCAATACTTCTAATTACTATGTGCTGGGCAGTGTTTTTTTTTTGTTTTTTGTTTGTTTGTTTGTTTGTTTGTTTTTTGCGGTACGCGGGCCTCTCACTATTGTGGCCTCTCCCGTTGCGGAGCACAGGCTCCGGAAGCGCAGGCTCAGCGGCCATGGCTCACGGGCCCAGCCGCTCCACGGCATGCAGGATCCTCCCGGACCGGGGCACGAACCCGTGTCCCCTGCATCGGCAGGCGGACTCTCAACCACTGTGTCACCAGGGAAGCCCTGGGCAGTGTTTTAAATACATTAAATATACTAACTTATTTGATTATCATAACAGCTAGATGAGATAGGCGTAATCATTATCTCCGTTTTATAGATGAGGAAACTGAGGTACAGAGAGGTTAAAGTAACTTGCTGAAAGGCACCTCGCTGCTAAGAGGTGGTGCCAGGATTTGAATCTGGGCTCCAGAGCTCATGTTTTCCGTCTCTATACTATACATCTTTCAAACAAAACAAAATAAAACAAACAAAAGGGTATGCATATTTTTAAAAATTTGCATCAAGTGCATTTTTCACATTTGCATATATTTATACTTCTGGAAACAGATTCAGTAAGTTGCCTTCTATCCAGTCTGTTCTTTTAGCTTTAGACATTAACAAGAATGTAAAACATCAGTTATTGATTGGTACACTAACATTTTCACATTAGATATTCAAAAAAGTAAACATCTATTGTTTAAAATACTTAAGATTGTACAGCAGTACCTTGCACTAGACATGAGACTGTCATTTTGAAATAACCATTATAGAAAAGCCTATTACAATAAAAATATATGCATACCTACAAAGCAATATTAATTACCTTTTAAAAAAGAAACCATCATTCAACAATTACACCAGACATTAAAATAGTGTGTAATCCAAAGAACTCTGAAGTTGTAATTACATACCTAATTTTCCCCTGTTCCGTCAAGTCTCCATCACTATGCAGTATTGTTGTGAGCAATCTTAAAGTAGAAGTTCCTGATTTACTGTGATTATTTTTCATTCCAAGTAGCCATCGAACCATCATTTTAATAGCCTGAATCTATTTAAAATACAAGTTGACAAATAAAACATTGCTACCATTTAAAGAAATTCTAGATCAGCCCTGAAAAAGAATGAAGAAATGTTTTTAACAGATATTTTTTAAGAAAAGGAAAGAAAAAAATTATTTTTTTCTGCATGTGTGAAGATAACTTTGAATGTTTTAAATTAAAGATGTCTCACCCCCAGGTAGTTGACAGATGAATGATTTATCTAAAAACTGGTTCTTTTTGCTTTTTTAAAAATGTTTCCCCAACAAACACTTTACCCTTTAGAACCCACAGTAAAATCGTGCTAACTTCCCTAGTCCAGAAAGATCCCGACTGAAAATTATATTCGATCTTTTGTGTCTAAGAGTTGATACCACCTTACATTTGTACTGCATTTGACAATTATGAAGTACTTAGTACTTTAAAACCTGTTACTGCCTCTAAGGCTTGCAACAGTCCTTTCAAAGGGGTGCATATTATCTCTTTTGCACATATTATCTTAATTTTTACAGATCTGAGGCTCCGGAGCTAAATGGGTTTTGAACAGTGGCATGTGGCTAACAGTCTTAAGATCCTCTTCCTGGGCCACTCTGTAACCATGAACTTAAGCACAGGCAGCCCGCCTTCTAGTGCAGTGCTGCCCAATTATACAAAACTGCTGCTTGAGACCAATGCTGAGAAAACAGGTTTATACTGGAACTCAAAAGTTTCAAGCATCATTCAATGACGCTAAAGGAAAGACTGCCCTACAGGTCTGGAGAAATAGTATCAGAATCTGAAGCTGCAATAATGTGACAAAGTAGTTCACAATATGAAACATAAACAAATACACAATGAAATGATTTGCAAGAAATTATAATTAGAAAAACAATATTTAATATATTTGTTCCTGGCCTTTACACCTTGGGCAGTGGCTTGATATGAGGTCTACATTACAGAGTACAGACAGTTTTAGTAAAGCAATACTTTACAGCTGTGATGAGCAATCCTTTACCCATAACTCCTAATTCAAGAAATTACAGGTTGAATATTTTTTAGTAAAAATAAAAAAGTATATCAAATCCCATGGAAAAGATGAATAGTCTTAAAACCTGGACGACCATCTTTGCTGAATAGGAGAATGTACATAAGAAAACCAGCACTGCCTTTTCCCATTAAAAGGTGGATATCTAAGAAGCAGCAACATGGAGAAAGTTTTCAAACTGTTTTCCAGACTAGATTATGTGCAGCTGCCCACAGGCCTCAAATTTCTCATTATTGCCCTGCACTCTCACAGCACAGAGGATAATGTCATACAATAAATATAAAAACCTGAATGATTTTAATAGCCATATCTTTATAAGAGGAACAGACATTTTAACACCTGTAATAATAATACAGTATATTAAATATATTAAAATCAACAGATCTATGCATATCACTCACTTTGACCATTGTCTCAGGTGAAACTTCTTCATCTGGAACCCAAAGCTTAGTTGTCTTTTTTCCTGGAAGCTAAACAAAAATTAAGGACTTTAAAACACAAATACACATTCTCATGTGTAATTAATATTTAGTGAATGAATGAAATTTTTATCTTCTGCAACAAGTCATTATACATGACTATGTTTTCTGCTACTTACTCAAAAAGGTTGAATAGACCTGTCTTCACTAGCACCACAAATGAACCTTATACATCCATCATCAGCTGGTTCTTTGTAGGTGTGAGATAGGACCAACTTTAACCACTTATATATATACTTCCTTACTCAATCCCCTTTAAGTCTACCGTTTCAATTATTTAAAGCAGTTGGCAAAGACTAAGATAAAAATCAATGGAGCCAAAAAGTGTACAGATGACCCTTGAACAAGACAAGTTTCAACTGCACAGGTCCACTTATATGTAGATTTTTAAATGAACACCTGCTACAGTAATACACAATCCACAGTTGATTGAATCAGAAATGCCCTGTGGATAGGGAGGAACCACATACAGAGAGCTGACTACAGATTACATTAGGATTTTCCACGACACAAAGGGTTGGCACCTTTAACCTCCATGTTGCTCAAGGGTCAGCTATAGTTCATAAATGATGAAGGAAAAGGTATCTGCAAAAAATCTCGAGCAAGGAACAATTATAAAGGTTTGCAGAAGTAACAGAAAACATACATTAGTGTCTTCCTATTTAAATTCCACCAAAATGGCAACACACACACACACACACACACACACACGTGCACGTAAACACACACCAGTTAGCTGGGCCAGAAAACAAAAGGGGCCTCCCAAAAAACCAAAACCAAAGAAAAATTTCGAAAAACAAAATATACAGTAAAAAAAATTAACAGAGGTAAGAGGGCTTACAACTCCAGAAAAGCACAGAAGGAAACACCCTCCAAAAAGCCATTTTTTTTTTCCAGCACAATCATAGTATAACCCTGAGATGATAAGCTGAAGGTATTAAGAAATGTGAATTTACAGTAGCAGCCAGGAAATTAAATAAGGTGACAAAAGAGCTGAACCCAATCTTGGAACACTGGAGATCCCATTTTTACCTCGACCTGACACGAGTAATTTCCAGTTGGAAACAGAAATCAAAGAGCAACTCAGGTAACCCTTTGGCAACAGGATAGGTAGCTCAAACATCCAGAAGGCAAACTCCCCAAACACACAGAGCTATTTACAAACAGCTTAAGAATTAATTCTTCAGCTGAGAAATGCCTTCAAAGTGTGAAGTGAAAATAATGAAATAAGGATCTCATTAGAAACATACTGATGAAATTTCTGAACTAAGAATATCCAAAAAATCTCAAAGCTTGCATGGAGGAACCTACCAAAAAAGAAACAAGAACCATATCAACTTCAGATTTCTTTACACGCCAAAAAACAATATTCTGAATTTTCTGTTAGCCAAGTGACTTGAAAAATAGAATTCTAATCTTCAAAAATGAGGAGGAAAATATTTTCAGAAATCAGAGAGAAAGCTTCCAGATTACGAGCCATTCTGAACAAATTATTCAAAGATGCACTCCACTAAAATATTTAATTCACAAGAAAATTCAATCAGCATAAATTATTACAAATAGAAAATAAACAAAAAAGTTATCATAAGTAAGACCAATAGACAGGTTCAAAAATAATAAATGAAACCACAACAGATGCAACACAACCAAAGACAGAAAAAATCTAAAACTAATGGACAAATACACTAGTCAAGATCTAAAAGCATTTAAACAGGATATGGATTTCTATGGGATACTAATATAAAAAGGATATTGATGTACTTTTCTTTAATCTTACATAAGATATAAAATTCATGAACATCTGTAAAACTAGCAGTATAATATCAAAACAAACCAAAACAAAAATGATTTTTTAAATAAAGAACATCGAAAACTTCATCATCACAGCAGTAGACTTGAATATACCTCTTTCAAAAACTGACAGATGAAGCTGAGATGAAAAAAGGTAAGTACAGGAAATACATATAGAAATATAAGGAAATACATAGAGATAAAATATTTAAGGATAAAAAAAATCAAAACTGGCTTTTCTCATAATTATGATGAAAAGTAAAGAGAGAAGAGTTTAGCAAGACAAGATGATATGAGATTAAAAACTACAAAATAATTCCCCAAATCCACCACAAAACAATTTTAAAAACTGAAATACCTAACAAAGTTGTGTAAGAGAAATATTTAAATTTTCTTTACAGAGAAAATTATAAAACTTTAATGAAAGACAAATTGTAGATGAGCAAACAAATGGGAAAGAATAGAGGCTGTGTATGATATGAATGTTAGCACTGCAGATGACTGGAAGAAGGAGAGATCATTCCATAAATTCTGCTGGGAAAGTTGGTTACCCTAATGGAGAGTAGAAAGAAATGGAATCCTTAAGTCACAGCATACAAGAAAAAGCAAACAAATCAATTCCAGATGGATTAAAATTTTTATGTGTGAAAAGAAAACTTTAAAACTTTTAGAACATATGGGAGACTATTTTTATGACAATGGCATAGGAAATGATTTCTTAAACAAGATATAAAAGCATTAACTACAAGAGAAAAGAATGATAAATGTAGTTAAATTAAAATTAATAACTTTTGTTCAGAGGACACAATGAAGGGAGTAAAAAGACACACCATAAATGAGATTTTATGCATTTTACGAACATACTTCAACATGTACCTGAAAAAATATTAGTGTGTGTAAAGATTATCTATGAGAAAAAGACAAACAACCCAAGAAAAAAAAGCAAAAGACATGAAAAGGAATTTCAGAAAGGAGGCAACATGCATGATGAGTAGACATATAAACTTTTTTAAACCAGGGAAATGCAAATTAAGACTATACTGAGACACTGTTTTATATCTAATTAGACGGGCAAAAATTAAGAAATCTGATGATAATGTGTGTTATACACTGCTGAGAGGAAAATAAGTTTTAACAACCATCTTCAAAAATAATTCAGCAATAAAGTGAAAAGTTAAATATGTGTATAAACTGATGTTCATCATTATATCGCTCTTGTGAATGTAACCTGGAGAAATTTGTGCTCATATGCATCAGAAGGCCTCTATAAGAAATTCACAGGAGCACTGTTCAAAAGAGGAAAGAAATGGAAATACTCCAAATGTCCATTAGAAGAATAAGAGACATTTCACACAGTGATGTAATACAGAGTAATGAATGAATGAACTACAGCTAGACTTGACAACAACGGTTATTCTAAGAAACATATCCATAATGATAATATCAAGTCACCCAAGAATATATACAGTATAACTCTTATAAACTTCAAGAACAAACAAAATTAAACAAGTACATGTTTAGAGATACATATATGGTAAAATGGTGTTTTGTTTTAGCTAGGGAATAATAAACCAAAATTCAACAAAGTGGTTACCTGGGGCAGGAAAGAAACAGGAAGAAAAGTTTGGAGAATAATAAAACCAGGTGCTAAGAATTCATGGGTGTTGAATCTTTGCAGGCAAAGTTTCAAAAGAGGAGAATAATCAAGAGATTTGAGTCTGGCATTAAAATTGCTTTTCTTACATAAATGATGGCTGATTCTGAAAGTGAAAAAGGTTAAAAGGTTGAGCAATGTTTTCATCACTGTCACAGAGGTAGAAGGAAAAAAAAGTGGAATTCTGAGTTCAATGAAGAGTAGAGTCCTTGTTCAACACCCTAGACTTGTGGGGGGATCCCAAATAAAAACATCCTAGACATAAAAGTGACCAGAAGAAGAATGAGCCTGTCAAAAACTGAAGCCTAGCCTCCAATCACTGCAGTCTTGACTGAATGAATGTGATCTCACAGTAGCTCAACTGCCTGTCAGAAGCAAAAATAAATCCTCTTTGGAAGAACTATAAAATCATCCAGAGCCTCAAATTATCTCTACAATTTTTTGTTCACAAAGTCTACAGCTCAATCAAAAATAACATGTGTGCAAGGTAAGACTTGACCAAAAATCAAGCGAAAAACAGACAAGAGAAAAAGAGCCCCTGGAGATCCAGATATTGAGGCTAACACACATAAACTTTAACATAATTAAAGATGTTCGAGGATTAAATGATAAGAAAAAGGATTTCGGCAGGGAACTAAAAACTATATTTAAAAACTAAAGGAAATTACAGAATAAAAATATATTAAAACTGCAATTAAGAATTCATATTTATAGGTTTAACATAAGAGTAGACATATCTGGAGAGAGTGAGTAAACTCAAAGATGGGTCAGAAGAGAACAAAACGGAAGCATGAGCAGGCTGAAACAGGTATACCTCTGAGATACTGCACGTATGGTTCCCAACAACCACAAGAAAGCAAGTATTGCAATGAAATGAGTTACACACATTTTTTCGTTTCCCAGTGCATAGAAAAGTTATGTTTACACTATAACATGGTCTATTAAATGTGCAATAGCATCATGTCTAAAAAAACAATGAACATACCTTATCAAAATACAAAACAATACAAAAATATAATAAGAAAAAGCTATTACAATAGCAACTATTAATAGTAATGACTATCTGGGTCTTTTGACCATCTAAAAAAATTGGGTTGTCTTTTTGTTGAGTTGTAATCATTCTTTTATAGAGTCTAGATAAAAGTCTCTTATCAGATATATGATTCGCAAATATTTTCTCCCATTCTGTAGGTTCACTTTTCACTTTTTTTTAAATTGATAATTCTTTTTTTAAAAAAGGAGACATAATTGGCATATAACATACTAGTTCCAGATGTACAATGATTCAATATTTCCATATACTATGAAATGATCACCATAATAAGTCTAGTTTTCACCCATCACCACACAGTTACAATTTCTTTTTCTTGTGATGAGAACTTTTCAAATCTACTCTCTCAGCAGAAACTTTCAAATATACCATACAGTATTAATAGCTATAGTCACCATGCTGTACATTACATTCCTTGACTTATTATAACTGGAAGTTTGTACCTTTAGAAGACTCCCTTTACCCATTTGCACATCAGCCATCCCCTGCCCCTGACAACTACCAATCTGTTCTGCGTATCTATGAGTTTGGGGGGTTTTGTTGTTGTTATTTGGTGTTTTTTAGATTTGATTCCATGTGTAAGAAAGATCACACAGTATTTATCTTTCTCTATTTCACTTAGCATAATGCCCTCAAGGTCCATCAGTGTTGTCACAAACGGCAAGATTTTTTCTTCTTTTTTATGACTGAATAATATTACATTGTATATATACACCACTTTTTCTTTATCCATTCATCCAATACATGGACATTTAGGTTGCTTCTACGTCTTGGTTATTGTAAATAATGATACAATGAACGTGGGGGTGCAGGTATCTTTTTGAGTTAGTATTCACATTTTCTTCAGATAAATACTCAGAAGTGAAATTACTAGATCACATGGTACTTCTATTTATAACTTCTTTGTCCTATTTTTAATTTTTGGAAGATCCTCCATACTGTTTTGCATGGTGGCTACATCAATTTACATTCCCACCACCAGCAATTTATATTCCCACATCCTTACCAACACATGTTATTTGTCTTTTTTATATTAGCCAATCTAACAGGAGTGAGGTCCTATCTTACTGTGGTTTTGATTTGCATTTCCCTGATGATTACTGATGTTGAGCACCTTTTATATAATTGTTGATGATTTGTTTATCTTCTTTGGAAAAATGTCTCTGCCTATTTTTTAATCAAATTGTTTTTTTTGCTATTGAGTTATATGTGTCATTTATATAATACGGATATTAACCCCTTATCAGATACATGATTTGCAAATATTTTCTCTCAGTAGGTTTCCTCTTCATTTTGTTGATGGTTTCACTTTCTTGATAATGCCCTTTGATGCACAAGAGTTCTACATTTTGATAAAGTGCAATTTATCTGGTTTTGGTTTTTATTTTTTTGGTGTTTGTGCTTTTGATTTCTCATGCAGGGATACACTGCCAAATCCAATATTAGGAAATTCTCCAGGATTTTACTGTTACTTTTGTTCTAAATCATATGTATATAATCTATTATGTTTCATACTTTCTTAATTATTGTAACAAGGTATGATATCTAGTAGCTTAAGTCCTCCAAATGTCTTTAATGATGACTTCTGCTGCTGCTGTTCCTCCTCCTACTACAACTACTTCATCATCATCACCATGTTCTTCTTCTTCTTCAAGATGATTTTGGCTATGCCTTTTGCATATCTATTGAAATTTTACAATCAGCTTGTCTCTTCTCCCTATACCACTCTACCCCAACATATACACACACATCTGGCTAGAATTTTGATACATATTGTATTGAACTGTAAATCTGCAGATAATTTTCATCATTATAGTAGCACCATCCCACTCCATGGTATTATAATCCTGACCTTTTCATTTCATGAAGACAGTACATACCTTAGGTGGCCTTGAACTTCACTGAGGAATGTTTCTTAAACATCTGTGTAGAGGTATTGCTTACCTTTCTTAAGTATATTCCTAGGCATTTAATGCTTTCTGATGTTACTGTAAATGTAATTTTTAATATTTATTTTCTAATTTTTTATTATTGGCATAGAAATATAGTTACTTCTTTTTTACACTGACTTTGAATCCGGGGACCTTGTTAAAGACAATTTTTAATTCTATTAACTTTTGCATTCTTTTAGGTTTTCTCTGTTCATAGTAATAACACCTTTTTTCCCCCTTCATTCTTAATGGTTTTTATTTCTCTTTCTTCCTCCTAGAATGGCCAGAACCTTCAAAACAACACAAGTGGTGATGGTGGATATTTTTATCCCATTCCCAATCTCAGGGGGAAAAGACAGAGTAACAGTAACAAATAGAAGACTTGAAGACTTCTAAATGTCACATATAGAACTGTACACAACCCAGTTCTAACACACTTTCTGTCAACTTTGTATTTAATTAGCATATTCTGCTTACATGTTATGTAAATAGTGATTAGGATTAATTGCCACCTGAGGAACTTCCCTGGTGGTCCAGTGGTTAAGAATACACCTGCCAATGCAGGGGACACGGGTTCGAGCCCTGGTCCAGGACAATCCCACATGCCGCAGAGCAACTAAGCCCGTGTGCAACAACTACTAAGCCTGCACTCTAGAGCCTGCGAGCCACAACTACTGAGTCACGTGCCACAACTACGGAAGCCCGCATGCCTAGAGCCCGTGCTCCGCAACTAGAGAAGCCACCACAATGAGAAGCCCACGCACCGCAATGAAGAGTGCCCCCGCTCGCCACAACTAGAGAGAGCCCGCACGCAGCAACAGACCCAAGGCAGCCAAAAATAAATATTTTTTTTAAAAACTGGCCAAAAAATAAAATAAAATAAAAATTTGCCACCTGATGTTTTTTCAGTTTGTTCTATCAGTTGTGTTCATTTTCATCTTCTTCTTGCCTTATTTTTGGTTAAATATTTTTATTCTATTCTCCTCTTTACTGGCTTATTCATTTTATATTTTCCTATTCTTTTAGTAGTTGTCCTAGAGAGTAGTGGTCTTAACTTATTGAAGGCCAATTTCAATTATTCTGTCTTAAACTTTCAGAACAGTAGTAGGTTCAGTATTCTAAGAAAACTTAAAATACGTCAACTCCCTTTATACTCTGATGCTTACTGTGCTCTTGTTCACAGAGGACCATTACTGTTCTAATTTTATGCAGTTAATATTTATTTAGATTTACCAACATATTTTCCTCTTTCTCTTGTTTTTCACTCTGTTTTGTCTCTGTGATAATTTGCTTTCTACCCAAAGAATTAAAGTAGAAATTCTTTTAGCTGGGATAACTGCTAATGAACTCTTTCAGTTTTTGTCTGTCTGAAAATGTCTTTATTTTGCCTTCCCTTTTTTTTTTTTTTTTGCGGTACATGGGCCTCTCACCTCTGTGGCCTCTCCCGCTGCGGAGCACAGGCTCCCAACACGCAGGCTCAGCAGCCATGGCTCATGGGCCCAGCTGCTCTGCAGCATGTGGGATCTTCCCAGACCGGGGCACGAACCCGTGTCCCCTGAATCGGCAGGCGGACTCTCAACCACTGCACCACCAGGGAAGCCCTTGCTTTCCCTTTTTAAAGGATACTTGCTTCAGGTTTAGAATTCTAGATTGGTACATTTCTTCCACTCGATAATTTGAAGATATTATTCCATTATCTTCCATTTTCTTATCTTTTCTTTTGAAGTCAGGTGACAGTCTTGTCCCTTTGAAGATTTTCTGTCTTTTTGCTGTGAATGCTTTTAATCTTTTCTATTTTGATTGGTTCCAGTTTTACTATGATGTATCTGGGTGTGCTTTGTGTTATATTTATCCTACTTGGGGCTTCTACCTGATCTTGAATGTATACCTTTGACGTCTTTCATAAATTTTGAAAAATTTGGGCTTCCCTGGTGGCGCAGTGGTTGAGAGTCCACCTGCCGATGCAGGGGACAAGGGTTCATGCCCCGGTCCGGGAAGATCCCACATGCCACAGAGCAGCTAGGCCCGTGAGCCATGGCCGCTGAGCCTGCGCGTCCAGAGCCTGTGCACCGCAATGGGAGAGGCCACAACAGTGAGAGGCCCGCATACCGCAAAAAAAAAAAAAAAAAAAAAAGTTTGAAAAATTTTCTGGCATTATCACTTCAAATACTATTTCTGTTTCATATTCTCTTTCCTCTTTTGCTGTAGTTCTAATTACACTCTAAATATACAATTTTTTTTTTTACTGTGACCCAGCTGTCTGACATACTTTTTGTATACATACAAAAATTGTTTCATTAGGCTTCACAGATACTGCATTTTTTTACAAATTGAAGGTTTGTGTCAAGCAAGTCCATCAGTGCTATTTTTCCAACAGCATTTGCTCACTTCATGTCTGTGTCACATTTTCATAATTCTTGCAATATTCCAAATGATTTCACTATTATTACATTTGTTATGGTGGTAAGTGATCAGCAATCTTTAATGATACTATTGTAATTGTTCTGAGGTGCCATGAATCACTCCCACATAACACAGCAAACTTAATTAGTAAATGTGTGTGTTCTGACTGCTCTACAGACTGGCCATTCCCCCATCTCTCTCCCTCTCCCTCAGGCCGCCCTATTCCCTGAGACACAACAACGCTGAAATTAGGCCAATTAATAACCCTACAATGGCCTCTATAAAGTGTTCAAGTGAAAGGAAGCATTGCACATCTCTCACTTTAAATCAAAAGCTAGAAATGATCAAGCTTAGTGACGAAGGCATGTCAAAAGCTGCAATCAGCTGAAAGTTGCACCACTTGTGCCAGTTAGCCAAGTTGTGAATACAAAGGAAAAGTTCTTGAAAGAAATTAAAAGTGCTACTCCAGTGAACACGTAATGATAAGAAAGCAAAACACCCTTATTGCTGATATGGAGGAAGTTTTAGTGAACTGGAGAAGAGATCAAACCAGCCCAACATTCCCTTAAGGCAAAGCCTAATCCAGAGCAAGGTCCTAACTCTCTTCAATTCTGTGAAGACTTGGTGAGGTGAGGAGGCTGCAGAGGAAAATCTGAGGCTAGCAGAGGTTGGTTCATAATATTTAAGGAAAGAAGCCATCTCTATGACATAGAAAGTACAAGGTGAAGCAGCAAGTACTGATGCAGAAGCTGCAGCAAGTTATCCAGAACATCTAGCTAAGATCGTTAATTAAGATGGCTATGCTAAACAACAGATTTTCAACGCAGAAAACAATCTTCTATGGGAAGAAGATGCCGTCTAGAACTTTCATAGCCAGAGAGAAGTCAATGCTTGGCTTCAAAGCTTCAAAAGGACAGGCCTACTCTCTTGTTAGGGGGCTAATGCAGCTGGTGACTTCAAACTGAAGCCAATGCCCATTGACCATTCTGAAAATCCTAGTTTTAAGGTTTTCTTTTCACACATATGTGTATATATCTAAAAACACAAAGACGTGCATAAAACTCCACGTAACTGTAAGGGGTCAATTCTCCAAGACCCAAACATGCCATGCCCTACCCCAAATACTCACATACTGGAGACAGAGAAAATCACTATTTCTTTCCCAGTGTTTTCTCCCAAGGCTCTTTTAATTCTCTCTTGTATGTATGAAATGCAACAACTACTATCATAACAACCATACTATAAACTAACCTGTCAGTCTTCACATTTTTAAAAAAAGATGTCATTATAAAAATTAAACCCCTACAAAGTTGAAATAGACAGAATCAGGTGATATTCTGTATTTATGAAGGAAAGTATTCCAGGTCATAGTCCTATGCTCAACTAAAGAGATGTTACAATGTTGTTTCACTTACAATGCAGGTACAGCCTATTAAAAAGATAGGAAAACCTAAAATAAGTCAGCCAAACTGAAGTATTATTTACATCATTTCACTTCTCTCTTTGATGCATAAAATTTTAGAAGATAGCATTATGAAGAACACACAACTAAAAAATAAAAATTACCCGATCATTCATGAGAAGATCTTTCACAATGAAAGTGGCTACCAAAGACTTCAAGGGAGCAGCAAACTGATCCGGTGCAAGGAGAGCAATATGACCAATAGTAACCAGCGGTGTTATGAGATGTTCCAGGTTGCTTGGATCCAGGCTCTTATGCAGAGGCTGAAAGTGAGGAAAGGAAAATGATCAACTCCATAAACATGCAAATAAGCTGTTCACATATTTCACCTTCAAATTTTAAAAACTACAGAAGTTCCAATACATGGTTTAAGTAGTAGCTCAAGCTTACATTTAAACTTTTATAGGTTATTTATGTAGAAGGCATCATATTTAAATATTTTCAGTTTTGCCCAAGTTATATTTTAGAGGTTAGGTAAAGAACATTTCAGCGTGAAGAATCATATTATGTGTCACATATTTTATGACCACATATATAAGTATGTTAGAGACTGCTAAGGCTCACCAATATCCACTTCCATTCAAGGATGCCTACATGTGCAGTTAGGTGAGGATGTGAGTAAGTTCTGGTTACCAGAATGGGAATGAAAGTGAGGTAGGCCATGCCTGTACTGAGGCAGATATGAGCAATGTATCTTCTCCACATTCTCTCTCTTTACTCACTGGCTGTCTTAATATCAAGGATCCAGTGGGACTCAAAAAGAAGCCACTAGTCAAAAAGGGTCTGTGTGCCTAAGCCACTGATTAGAATACAATCAAAGCACCCAATTAGGCTTTTTTCAGGACCAAGAAATAAGTTTTATTATGTATAGTCACATGGATTTTTGTGGATTTTTATAGCATCAAATATTAAGTACCATAACTAATAAAATTATTTTTATTATTCTAATAGGAAACCCAGCCATTAATATTCATTTTGCCATGAAAAAAGAATGAGGCTCCTTATATACTCACATAAATTGGTATCTAAAATATATTGTTAAACTTTTTAAACAGGAAAATCAGAAGAGTGACTACAGTATACTATCATTGGCATAAGGAGAGGGGGAAGGGACAAAATATGTGTGTATTTTGTGTATTTATATTACTTGCATATGAATAAAATCTCTCCAGAAAAGTACATTAGAAACTGATAACATTGGCTGCCTCTAAGAAACTGGGTGGCTGGGGATACGGGGGTGAAGCAAAAAAAGAAAACTCTTTACTCTTTAGTATTTACTACTGGATATTTGTTTTGTATCTTTTGATTTTGAAGCAAGTGAATATATTATCTATTAAAAATTTTAATGACACATTTTAATGAAGAATTGATGCTCTATCCTCCTACACTGAACACCAAGAGTTCTAGGCTTGAAAAACAACACAAAACTGTTTTTCCCAACACACTGGGGCAATATGAGAGGCTTCGTTTAGTCAAAAGTATATTTAAATGAGTTTACTTCTTGCTATTCTCAATGACCTCCCTCAGTACCTCCATTGCACATCTAAGTGATAACTTGTTGTTTACATTATAAACAAATACCTGATAGTGTACTTTTTTCAATTCATTTATTATAGTGTGTGACAATTTTCCACAGTAAGATAATAAAATCATTTCTGAAAAAGCAAAATAAATGGCCAGTCCCTGGATTAACAGTAACCTCATAAAGGCCATATGTCTCTACGAAACCTTTTCTCAGAAAGCCAGCCAATCCTGTATGTCATAGTAGAAGGATTACCAGTTAGGTTCTCGTAAAGATAAGTAACAGATATCAAAAATGAAAATAAAAGTACCCTAAAAATTCAAGTTATTATCAGCATTATCCTCCTCATCATCATCATTGGAGGGAACAAAAAGGAGATTATTCAAGAAAAACAAAAGCTTTCTAGAAATCAACATTGAGTTCACTGAAGTCATCCTCTTATTAAAAAAAAAGACTATAGAAAGTATTTCCACCCCCAAATTTAAAATATATTACTATTTGCTATCTATAGCAAAGATGCTGTTTAATAAAGAAAACTTTTTTTCCTCCTTTAGGTCTTTAACATAATATATGACAAAATTAGCATAAATATTTCTAAAAGAGAGATAACAAGTCTAAGTATTTATGGTGGGTTAGTTTCAGCATAATTTCCAAATTGTTTTGACTTCATTCAAAGCTCCTAAACTAAAATTATAAGTTAGGATTTTATAGATTTTCTGCTTAGCTTCTATTTGCAGGAAGAATGCTAAAGACAGCCCCTGATCATAACAGCTTGTAATGAAATTGCAATGCTTAGAAAGGGTAATAGTAAATCCAAGTAGAGAAAAAATAATATAAAATACATATTGAAAAGATGGTCAGTAGACATTTGGTCCTATCCAATACATCCATAAGACACTTGGTCTACACACAAAGGTCCTCGATATTTGTTCATATTTGGTCCTGTCCAAAACCATTTGGCATGGACCAAATATGCCCACAGACATTTTGGAGAGCACCAAAATATCAAGGACCTTTTGGTGTGGACCAAATGCTCTGCAAGGGAAAAGGCACATTTTAATCTGACATAAAATTATGTCAGTCATTGAAGTACAAACTTATACTTATTTACCTTACATTACAAATTAGTATGGATTTATAGAACTCCACACTTCAGTAGTATCTCATATATAGAAATCTAACTTTCAAATCTGTAAACTGATAATCATCTACTACCTACTATCAGTAAGTAGGATTTTATATGTAATTACTTACTAATGAAAAATAGTTTACTAATACTAAATGTATAAAGTAATGTCAAAAAATATTATACAACTGTTTGATTTCTGAATCTGAGTTAGCATTAAACATCTGAATAATCAGATATTTTCTGATTTTAACTGCCCATCAATACTGATTATACTAATTCAAATTCTGAAAATAAAATATAAAATGATACATCTCCAAATGTGAACATCCTATAAAATCATTCATATTTGTTTTTTAACTACAACATGAAACAAACAAAAAACTTTTCTCTTTACCTCAAATATCTGTGCAAACTGTGTCTCTTTACTAGAAAATATTGCATGGATACAATGAATGGCATATTTGGCTTGACGGGGGGGTCCTTTTTTAGATTTGTGATGTAAAACAGGAAGCAAAGCTCTAAGAAAAAAATTAAAGAAAAACAATTAACCAGAAAACACAACATGACTTCCACTAGATACTTTAATGCTTGTATTTTTTAAGTAATGTTTTGTAAGAACAAAAAAAGTCTTAACATCTACTCAGACATTTTCAATCTATAATTTCACTTTATAAATATCTATATTAAAAATATAATCCAAATACAAGTATTTTTTACTTAATAATTATAAAAACAAACAAGGATGGTGACCCATTTCTTCTTTTTAATGTCATTCCTTTAGCCTTTTCTATTTCATTCTCACTGGTACCACTTCAGCTAAGCTTCTGCCACCTTACACCTTCTTTCTCCAGGCTCTTCCTCTTCCAATTCACCTTTTACTTTGTGCCAAAACAACCTACATGAACAGAAATTTGATCATTTAATCAATGCAAATTGAGCACTTACTATAGTGCCAAGCACTATTAAAAGTCCCAAATCCTTGCCTTCATGCTACCAGCATATTAGGGATAAGACACATGATTATACGTAAATTAGCAAAACATATGTTATGTCAAATTGTGGTAACTCCTGTAAAGGGAAAAAAAGAAGCAGAAGAAGAAAAAGAGGACAGGAATAGGGAATGGGGCTAAGTGTGTGACAGTGTTACAATTTTAAACAGGGTGCTTATAGATGTGCTTATAAAGTAACATTGGAGCAGAGGTAGGGAATGGGTCATATAGCTACCTGGAAGAACATTTATGTATCATATCATTCCACTATATAAAAGCTTAAAATCCTGAATAAAGCAGAATCTCTTAGCTCAACTATTATGAATACATCTCACAGTGAAAGCAACTTCTGAATCCTCTTCCTTCCCCAATAACAACCCAGTGTTCCAGTAGAAAAAAAAATTAGAGATGAAATAATTCATTATAATAATCTCAGAGTCTCAGAAAAGATACCAACAGCAAAATATAAAAAATAAATAAATGACAAACTGAAGGGAAACTTTGCATTTCATGTTACAGAGAAAGGGTGAATATCTCTAAAATGTAAACACCTAAAATAGAGAATGAAAAGACCAACAATATCACAGAAAAATGGGTTGGATTTAACAGAGTAGAACGCTCTTCAAAAGAAGATAAACAAATTACCCCATTACGTGTGAACAGATATTCATCTTCACTCCTTTAAAAACAGATATAAATACAAATTAAAACTATACTCAGAGGACTTCTGCTTCAGATTAGGACAGTACATCTGCGACTGGGTTTACTCTTTTACCTTAAACAAGTAGAAAACAAGATAATATGTTAATGGTTTCAGACAGTGGACAGTAGGAAGCGCAGTGCGAAAATCTGTAAAAGATGGGAAACAAACTAGAAGAGCCCTACATCTGCCCCCAGTTACTGCAAGGAGGTAGTTTCCAGACTGCAGTACAAGGAGGAGGAGAGACCCACATAGAGCCTGGTGGTTGCATGCAGTTGAGGGAGACAGGAATGAGAATTCAGGGAGGCCAAGGGAGCTATACTTTCTACAGCAAAGCACCACAGAGGAGGGAGCTACAAAGAGAGAAAGAGAGCTTGAGTTCCGTAGACCTGAAGAGGGGTATCCCTGAGTCTTTGGCTGAATAATGATCAGCGTCATGCAAGAGCAAAAACTACCTAAGACCAGGAAAAGAATGTCAGAAAGAAGCAGGCCAAAAAACTCCCTACCACACACAGGGCTGGGAGCAATTCATGTTTCCACCAGCCACAGCAGAAAGACCTTCTAATATATAATCAGGACAAAATTAATCAACAGACACAGTCCCAGAAATGGCACAGGTGACAGAATTAGCAAAGACATAAAAACAGTTGTTATAAATATGCTCCATATGCTCATGACGGTAAGAAGAAAACATGAACATGAGGAGGACAGAAGTGAAATATATATATTAAAAAGACCCAAATGGAACTACTAAATATGAAAAATATAATACCTCAAATTAAAAATATATACATAGAATAAAAGCATATTATATATATTATAGAAGAAAAGATCAGTGAACTTGAAGACATAGCAATAGAAACTATGCAAAATAAAATAAAAGGGGGGGGACAGGAAAAAAATAAGAATGCACATCAGTGACCTCCAAGACAATATTAAGTAGTCAAAAATACATGCAATTGGAGTCCCAGAAACCAAGGGGGTGAGAAGGGGAGAACATTAAAAAAAAAAAAAAAAAAGAAAAGAAAGAAAGAATTACCAAAAAAACACTCCAAATATGATGAAAATAAACCCACAGTCCCAAGAATCTCAATAAACCTCAAGCAGAAGAAACATTAAGTATATACCATTCCAAGGCACATCATTATCAATTTGGTGAAAACAGCAATTTAAAAAAAAACCTCAAAACCAGTCAGAGAAGACGTATTATGTATAGAGGAACAAAGAATGAAAGATCACTTTTCATCAGAAACCATGCAGAGTCCAGAAAATAAAGAGAGTGACGTCTTTCAGGTACTAAAAACCAAAAGAACTCTCAACCTAGAATTCTAGTCCGAGCAAATTTAAGAATGAAGATAAAATAAAGACTTTTTCAGACAAAGAAAAGCTAAGATAATTAATTATAAGCAGAATTATACTCTAAGGAACATTAAAGTTATTCAGGAACAAAAATGATACCAGATGAAAATATGGATAGATATCCAAAACATGAAGAATGGCACAAAAAAAGGTAAATATATGTGTACAAATCAAAGAAATATGCTATTGTTAACCTGAGATATATCAAAGTGTTTAGGGCAAAAATATCAGTAACATATTGTAGCATTTATAACATATATAGAAACAAAATGTACAACAACAAAAGCACAAAAGCCTGGAGGGGGAAGGCATGGAAGTACACTGCTGCAAGATTTTTACAATACACATTAAGGGGTATAATTTTATTTGAACACAGATAAGCCAATAAAATAAAATCATTAAAAATAGTCAACCTCAAAGAGGGCAGAAATAGAAAGAAGTGGGAACATATATTAAGATGGCAGCTTTAAACCCAACTGTATCAACAGTTACATTAAATGGTAAATGGTATAAACATTCCAATTGAAAGAAAGAGTGTGTCAAATTGGATTAAAACAACCAAAATCAAAACAAACCAACAAAAACAAAACAAAGACCAAACTCAAACTATAGGATATTTAAAAGGTATTTATTTTACATATTAAGTCCCAGGAACATTTACAGGGAAGGAACGAAGGGAGGGAGGGAAGAATGAAAGAATGAGAGAACTGGGACTTCCCTGGTGGCACAGTGGTTAAGAATCCGCCTGCCAATGCAGGGGACACGGGTTCGAGCCCTGGTCCAGGAAGATTCCACATGCTGCAGAGCAACTAAGCACGTGTGTCACAAATACTGAGCCTGTGCTCCAGAGCCCGCAAGCCACAACTACTGAGCTCGCACGCCACAACTACTGAAGCCTGCGCGCCTACAGCCCGTGCTCTGCAACAAGAGAAGCCACCGCAGTGAGAAGCCCACGCACCGCAAAGAAGAGTAGCCCCCGCTCGCCACAACTAGAGAAAGCCTGCGCGCAGCAACGAAGACCCAACACAGCCATAAATAAATAAATAAATAAAATTTTAATGTTAATTAAAAAAAAAAAAGAATGAGAGAATAAAAGACCACAAGAAAGAGATATGCCTTGCAAACACGAATACAAATGAAAGTAGATGCTGCTCTCAAAGACTGCAGAACAAGGAAGATAACCAGGGACAAGGAGGAACATTTCATTAACAACATAGTCTGTTGACAAGGCTATGGGGAACCAAGTACATTCATACACTGCTGGAGAGAATGCAAAATGGTATAACCACTACAGAGGGAACTGTAACAATATCTAGTAAAATTATGTATGTATTTATTTTATGATATATCCACAAAATAAATATTTAAATGTGGAATAACTGCTAGTATATGTAAAGAGAAAAAAAGCAAGGTGGAGAAAGGCATGTATAGTGTACTTTATCATTCTTCTATCAAAGAGGTCATGTGAACACACATACATGTACACATATGCACTGAAACACAACTAGACCGACATGCATGAAAAGACTTCTTTTACGTTTATCTGTAGGTAAGAAGGAACAGGGGAGAGTGCTGAGGAGTACATGCTAGACTGCTTAGAATATATCTTGCTTTTTCAGCTTGTCTTTAAAACCTGTGAATACTTCATATAATTAAGAAATAAAAATTTTTAAAGTAACCTCAAAAAATAAAAAGAAACAAATGAACAAAAGTATGCATCCATTTGGTGGCATAACCACACAAAGAATCATTCCAAGTAACTTTAAAACACAAGCATTTGACTGTAAATCCCTAATGTGATACACCCTAAATACAAAAGAGAACTACATAAGGCAAACAAACAGCTGTTTTTAGGAATCACACTGGTGGTGCTACTACTATTCTGAGACCGTTCTGTATTTATTATGGGATAATTCAAATGAGTTATTATGTAATATCATAGCTTTATCATCCTGTATTATCTCAGCATAGGGGAAAAGATAAAAATGTAAAATTGAAGAGGCTCAATAAAAACCCAATTTGAACTGGAATAATCAATATAAACATACAATGCATTTTATCTTCCAAAACCCCCCTTTTTTTTTTTTAAGCTGTATCCACAGAATTGTCCTAGAAAAGTGACCCACACATTAGTAATTAGTACACACAAGATTGACATTCTGATTTCTTAATACTATTCCCATTAAAAGGAACCAGGGCTCCTCAGAGAAATGGCTGAATCCAGGTCGGGGGCAGGACATGTACAAGATGGGTCTGGAACATTTTGTCATACCAGGTTGCAAAGACATTACAAAGATTAGTGGAGTTATTCAAAAGAATTCAGAAGTCAATCTGAATAGCCTAGAGATGGGACAATGTGAGCATCGAGTGATCACTGTAATTGACTGAAACACAAATATGAGTAAATCCATCAGTTTATAATGATATTTTTAAAAGACGACAACAGAGGATACTAGTAAACTCCTCACTCTTTATTTTGAACTCTGTTCAATACATAAAAGAATCACCCATTACTTACAGATATGGAAAACAAACTTATGGTTACCAAAGGGGAAGTGTGGCGGGGAGGGATAAATGAGGCGCTTAGGATGAACATATACACACGACTACATATGTATAAGACAGATAACCAACAAGGACCTACTGTAGACACAGGGAACTCTACTCAATATTCTGTGATAACCTATATGAGAAAAGAATCTAAAAAAAAAAGAATATATGTATATGTATAACTGAATCACTTTGCTGTACACCTGAAACTAACACAACATTGCAAAGCAACTATACTTCAATAAAAAAAAGATTATTCATGATGTTTTAAATAAACTGATAAATAAATTAAATGAAAAAAAGCATTTTAATTTTTCTTTATGTGCTCTAAAGTAATGCTTATGTTTCTGCAAGTTAATTGACTTAGAGCAAAATGAATAATATTAGGTACAGAAAAAAAGCCTGAATAAATAACTTCTGATGCTAAAAAAATTAAAAAAGGAAAAAAAAAAGTATCAAGCACTTATCCTGCCGAAGAATAGATGAGAAGCTCCTCTTTATAAAAGTATTCAGCTAACAAGTGATAAAGGAATGACAGAGTATCATTACTGATTACTAAATATGATCAGCTGCTAACATCATAAAAGAGAAACAGCCAGGTATTACATTCCTCCTGACAGAAGAGCATACCACCACCTACAAAGTGGTCCTGTGACGACAAAATTGCTGAAGCAGAATCCAATCAGGCCTCTGGATTCAACTATCACTTTACAGAAAACACAGGAAAATGTTAAAGCATGCCAAAGGCATACAATTAACAAAAATAAAAAATCAGTTTATGTGAAACTCTTCAAGATAAACAACCTGGTTTCTTCATCAAACACAAAGAGAAGAGCTAACTGGAGGGGTAACCGACGGGGAAAAAAGGGACTTCAGAGACCTATCAAGCAATAACAATGTAGAAACCTCACTTGGATCCCGATTCAAAAAAAAAAAACAAACTATTAAAAAAATTACTATATTTTTGAGAAAATTAATTGGATATTATTATTAACTGTGTTTACAATAAAAGCATTGTGATCATTTTTTTAGAGTTCTTATCTTTTGGAGATACTGAGATGTATAGATGAAAATATAGAGTCTGGGATTTGTTTTCAAATATAAGGGGAATGCGGGGAGTGGGTAGAATTATAAATTAAACAAAGTGGCTTTTAGTTATTTATATATAAACGGGTTGGTGGATACATGGGAGTTCACTATAATATTCTACCTCTTCTTTATATGTTTGAAAACTTCAATAATAAACTATGTAAAAAAACAATTCGAGCCTCACCAAAATGCCCTCTTTTTAGTCTGTGGTTTGTGGCTTCTTTGTGAAATGAAAAATTATTATTTTCTGGTTACTTCAGTAACTGAAGTCCCCAGAGAAGACCTATCTTCTCATAAATCAGTCTTTACAATACAAACATCTATAATCTCTTTTCTTAGTAATCAAGAGAAAAATTACAGGTCACACACAAGTAAAAAGCAACTATGGTGGAAACTTTCAAAGATAGCAGGAGAAATTTTAAGTTCATCCAGTATTCTGCATACTCATTTAAACAGAAAACAGAAATAAACCAAAACAATAAGGAAGGAAAAAAAAACAATTTCAAGAATTCTAAAGCCCTAGGCAGACCGAGAAGTTAATGAACGTAAATGAAGCAACTACCTTCTGACTGCTTTTTATATTAATAAGTTTCTATTAAAGGAAATCCTTTATTCCCTCATTAAATTGATTTTTCCCCTTAAAATTCAAGGGGAAACCCCCCTGCCGCCCCAGTTGCGAACAAAACTGAAAAACACATTAAAAACACTAAAGAAAAAAACTCCAAATCCTACTACCCTGAAATAATTAGTGTTAACATTTTTTAGAACTACTTCTAAAATTTCTCTGTACATACATACACATATTAAATAAGTGAGAATACAAAATATATATTATTTGGAAACTTTTTTTTTTTAAAGGTCACACAGGTCTTCAGTGGCTGGCTATACCACAATGAATCTAACCAATCTCCTACCACTGAGCATTTAGATGTTTTTGTTTTTTTAAATCTTGACAACAAAACAATGAACATCCCTGTGCTAGATCTTTATCTAGCTCTTTATCTGAGCTATATATCCTATAATCTGCTCTGAGATCCTGCAGCTGTAAATCTGCAAATTACATTTCCTAGACTCCCACAAGAGCTGGTAGGTTCTTCCAACAAGAGACACCACAGCTTCTTTAAGGCCTTCTCTGCAGTAGCTGTGCTGCCCTGCAGCAAGAGCCAGGCCACCCCTACTCTGATAGTTAGTTGGCACGATGTGGACAGGCTCTTCCACCCATTGGGCAGTCCTTAACACTGCTTATTCCCAGTTGTCCCACCAGCCCTAAGGGTGGTAACTGCTTCCAGCAAATCATAATCTCTGAGCTGCCAAAGCAACTTTTTGCTCTTTCAAGCTTCAAACATCTGTATTAATTAATTTATTTATGTTTAAAATACCTGGAATGGTTTCTGTTTCTGACTGGACCTTGAACCATATACCCACTATGTAGACATATTTTCTAATTATCTCTGGGATAAATACCTCAAAGTGAAACTACAGTATTAAACACCACACACATTTTAAGTTGGTATGTATTGCCACATTACCAACTCAGAAAAGCTGCATCAGTTTATATTCCAACTGAGAGCAGCACTGGCATGCTAGCTAAAACTGGTTATACAGCATGTGGGTATTGTATTTGCCTCCAGTACTCTTAGCAGGCATAAATGTCCTTTCCTAATGTGATGAAGGACTTCCTGTTTGTAAATTTCTTATTTATTCCCTATGTTAGTATTCTACTGTGAGACATGTCTGTTATTCCTTTGTTAAGAATCTTAATACATTACAAATATTAACCTTTTCTAAAGTCATATATATTGAAAATAGCTTCCCAGCATACCAGTTCTGTTTCCAATTTATTTCATGATTTTTGCTTTTGTCTAAATAGTATTCTCCCTCACTAAAATATAAGGGCAGAGACTTAACCTGTCCTTTTCATTTTAACATCCTCAAGTACCTCATACGCAATGAAGGCTCTACAAATATTTTTTCAATAAATGAATTTTTAAAAATCCAATCCATCAATATTTCAATTGTGACTTGGCATCAGTGTCCCTTTCACCACAAAGTAAGAAGTTACAAAAAATGTACTGGTTACTAATACGTTTATTAATTAATTTTATATATATTTAAAATCTTAGATATATGAATAATCTTTGACTCATCTGGAATATATGTAAAAGCAAGTAAGCAGTCTACATTAATTTTTCTTTTTAAAACAGCTTGCCAATTATTTACTCAATAATCTAAGTTTTCCTAATTTCTTTGTCAAATATTATACCCCTCACTATTACAGGGTTGTACAGGGTTACAAATTTCTTATACACTTTACTTTTAAATCTTCTGATTTCTACTCGTATAATATTTTCTAAATGATTGTTAATGGTATTATAAAGAAAGCTTTGGATTTTTACATACTTATTTTGCCCATCTTATTTTTTAGTATTTTACTAGTTCTGCAGTTCATTCTCGTGAATTTTTCTTAGAATATGATAACTTTGCTTCCTCCTTTCCAACGCCTGCACCTCTTATTTTCTTATGTAATTATATTGGTTAATGCTTCCAAAGCAATGTTAAATCATAGCAGAGCTAGTGTATTTTCTCACCTTGCTCCTGATTTTACTGGGAATGCTTCTAATGTTTTACCATATGATGGTGCATACTGGTTTGAGAAGTATGAAGGCATTAAATCGTATTTTATTGGGTTTAATTATAAATAGTTTATTTTTTTATCAGAAACCCTTTCAGCATCTGTCAAAATGATCTATTGTGTGCCCTTTCCTTTTTACTCATTTATATAATGAATTATAACATGAATATTAGGCTTTTTAGTAGTAACCCTTTTTGTATTCCTGGAATTAACCACATTTAGCCATAGGATATTCTTGTTTTACTGTAGTAAACTCTCTTTTTGATAATATTTTATGTACAATTTTTGCATCAATATTAGTAAGATTTGTCTTAGTTTTCTTTTGGAGGGATATCTTTTATCAGGTTTTAGCATTCCTGTAGTTACACCTTGGCTTCATAAGAAGTAATCTAAATGCTTTCTTTTTTCCCCCTATGCTCTGAACAATTTTAAAAAATTAGAATTCCTGTGTGGTTTTTTTTATATATAGAGAGAGAGAGATTTGAAATACCTCCTTTAACACACACCTTTTATTGGCCCTTGTTATTATTATTAGAAGGTAATTTTCTCTAATTCTTTTATAGTTATAGTCTATTAGGTTTTCTTCTTCCCTCTACTTGACCCAATTTTATTTATTTACATGACCCTTAAAAAAAATTCAGGTTTTCAAATATCTAAGACATAGATATAGCCACATCTAAAATTTAAATGATGAAAGTAAAATGATGAGAAAAGACAAATCAAAGATATGCAAACAAGAAGAAAACAAAAGTTTGATTTAGGGGCATAAGCTAAACTGAATGCAAAGAGAAAAAATCACACAACTTGGTAGACAGAGTGACCTCACAATAAAAAGGGGCTAGGACGTCCCTGGTGGTGCAGTGGTTGAGAGTCCACCTGCTGATGCAGGGGACACGGGTTCGTGCCCCAGTCCGGGAAGATCCCACATGCCACAACGGGAGAGGCCACAACAGTGAGAGGCCCACGTTAAGGGGCTAATACATTCCTTAAGTCCTTGAATCCTAAATAATATCCTTCATTTCCCCTTATTTAAGCACAACTTGGCTAGTTAGGAAATGCTTTAGATACATTCTTTTTGTCCATCAAAACTCTCTAGGTGTTGAATCATTAACTTTGGAAATCTTTTGTGGTTGAAAAGAAATAAGTCAGCCTCATCACCTTTCCGTTGTACACGATCTACCTTTTTTTTCCCCTTGATGTTTATGAAATCACTTCTGTAATCTCTGAAAATCCAGTAAATTCCATCACAATATTTTCCTAAAACATGAGCCCTTTTGATCTCCAGATGCATGTTTTCATTCGTTCCAAACAAGTTTACTACTATTTTTTAAAAATGTTTTCCATTTCCCATTATTCTGTTGTCTTCTCCACAGAAACTAATCATGGCTTTTCACTGTCTGCAATTCTCTTTAACTGCCTCCATTTCTTTGCTCACTATATCTACATTCTATGCAGTTTCCTCAAGTTCAACAGAACCCTTCCTGGTTACATTTTCAATATTGTTTACTCTGCACCTTGCTGTTTATAATAAATTACTTTCTATAATACAAATATGTTCCTGCTCTTCTTTATCCTTAGTTCTGCCATTTCTCTTTTTATGTTATCTTATTTTTGTTCTTGTTTTCCAGATGTCATTTGCTGTTTAATTTTCTTGGCAGTTTAGAACAACTGTCTAAAATTTTCTTTTTTACTAGAAAAATACAATTCTTCCAAAGTACTGATCAGCTATCTTTTGAACGCTAAATTATCCCCATAGGATTCATGTCTGTTAATTTATTTGTATTCTGTTAATTCATCTTTGAATAAGAGAAGTTCTCTCTGGCTCCACCATTTAAACAAAAATGTAGATAGTGTTTCCCTGATGACTGGACATTGGGCACTGGTTTTAAAAAATTAACATCAGAACTCCCAACTCAAACTACACTTGCTTAATTAGTTGGATAAACAGCATGGAGGAAGAAGTTGGGACTAAAGGAATCAAGTCCATTTTTTCTGTGTAATTTCTAAGTCTGCTTAAGCTCCTCCAATTGAGAACCAGCTCCACTTGGACTATGACCATACCTTATGCTATAGGGGACTCTCAGTTTTGGCACATCTGCCTACTTTGGGATGAGCCAGATTCCTGAGAGACTTACTGAGTCATAATGGAACCCATAATTCACCATCATTTTAGTTTAGTGGGTCAGCACATAATTTTTTCTGTTCCTGTAAAGTTGGTGAGACATTTGCTTCACAATTCTACTCTAAGCCTTACCTCACCTATAAGCTTTGCTCCTCCTGTTAAGCCCAGAGAAAAATGGTTTGACCACAAAGTCTCTCCTTTAGCTCTATTCCAGCTGAAATTAGATTTTCCCTATTTCTCTCAAAGCTGCCCATAGCTCAAACTCCTCCCTCTAAATGAGCAAATGAAAGAACACTCATTATACATTCCCTTAAACATCTGATTCAGGGATACATTTATCAACTGTCAATGTTCTCACACTCAATTCAGTCTAAATGGCTTATCTAGCACCAATTCTGTCCAGCTCGTGGTAGCTTCTACTTAGATACATTTTTCTTTTAAATTATTTTAGGGAACTCAAGGGAAGATAATTTAATAAATATTCATTTAACTCTATCGTTTTTCCTCAACATCAACTCACCCAATTTAATAATTTAAAATATAAAGTCTGCATACATATTTTATCTCCTGGAAGACATATACTATGAATTACTTCATCAAGAACAGTGTGTACACACAGTAGGTATCCAATATCAGCTGAATTAATTCTCCTCATGAGAGCTATCCGAAATATACTCAGCATACATATCAAATAACTCTAAGTACTTCAGTTCCAAATTAAAGCAGAGTATGTTTTAAAATGCCCTCGTGTGTTCTAAAATGTCCACCTTTCGACCTTGCTCTCATAGTTCTCCTACAAATATATCAAACAATGTTTCTTTAAAATATAAAGGGTACTAGGAAAGACAGTCTAGAATGAAAACTAAAACCTCCACTGAATAAATCAAACTAAAACTTGTTTAAAGCTCTAATTAAGAAAGGAACTGTGCCATAATGGATATGGTACCATAAGCACTGCAAACAAACAGGCCTATATTCAAATCTTCACTCTGCTATTTACTAGCTATGTGACCTAGACCCATTTACCTCAAGTAAACATTAGATTCCCCATTTGGAAGATTAGGATAATTCCTACAAATCACACTGAATTGTTACAAGGTTTAAATGAGATAATACAAAAAGTGGGCATTCAGTATATGGTAGAGTTATATACAGTTTATACATATAGTGTGTGTGTATACATATATCTCCAAACTCTGATCTCTGATCTGGATAGGAGAGTCGCAGATCCATTCCAAAGGGAAGTTTATGTTCTAGGCTCCCTTAAAAATTAAGAAGCCAGTTCTAAACAATAAAGTTTCTTACCCTTGCCAAAAAGTATACTGTTACAAAATTCTTTTATGTTTCAATTATCACTTAAATAATGCTTTTGTCCCATATATCAATAGTTTCTAGAATTAAGTTCATGCAAATAGAAAGTAATAACAGAAAGTATACCTGAGCCTCTAAAAGCTAGCTTTGTCCAAATCTCTTTCTAAGGAAAAGAGCCGCAGGCAATTCTTTAACATGAAGAAGCACAGTACCCCAACCACAACTAACTAGACCAAAAGTAATGAGCTGGATGTAAAACCAATCACCATGGACTATGGCAATATCAAGACCAACTATCAGCTATGCTCTTCAGGAACAGGGAGGAGAGATGCATACAGAGAAGTAAGCAGGGATTCATAAAGAATGAAGACTTATTCTTTTTGAGCTATTAGAGAATTTTGAACAATAATCAACCACTATTAGAGATCACCAGGATAACAGCACAGTTTCCAATTCTTGGAAATACTAGAACACACAAACACACACACATAACACACTGCTGTTAGGATGCTTATACCGTGCTTCTCTATTTCCCTGTGCCAAATAAAGCAATACTTCTGAAAATTTCCGAGTCAATACTCAAAATCACAGAAGAAAGTAAAGAGTGCTATGGACAATCCTGTTGAAATGCCTTTGGAATTTCCCATCGGACCTTAAATTTTCATGAATTACTTATCCTATGCCATAATATGTCAAGGAACTGTTTTACTGTAAAACTGCTTTCATTAAAATCTTTAAGGGTGGGCTTCCCTGGTGGCGCAGTGGTTGAGAGTCTGCCTGCCGATGCAGGGGACACAGGTTCGTGCCCCAGTCCGGGAAGATCCCACATGCCGCGGAGCGGCTAGGTCCGTGAGCCATGGCCACTGAGCCTGCGTGTCTGGAGCCTGTGCTCCACAGTGAGAGAGCCCACAACAGTGAAAGGCCTGCGTACTGCAAAAAAACCAAAAACAAACAAACAAACAAAAACTTTAAGGGCTTCCCTGGTGGCGCAGTGGTTAAGAATCCGCCTGCCAATGCAGGGGACAAGGGTTCGAGCCCTGGTCCGGGAAGATCCCACATGCCGCCAGGCAACTAAGCCCGTGCGCCACAACTACTGAACATGCGCTCTAGAGCCTGCGAGCCGCAACTACTGAGCCCACGTGGCACAACTACTAAAGCCTGCGTGCCTAGAGTCCGTGCTCCACAACAAGAGAAGCCACCGCAATGAGAAGCCTGTGCACCGCAACGAAGAGTAGCACCCACTCACCACAACTACGGAAAGCCCAAGTGCATCAACGAATACCCAACGCAGCCAAAAATAAATAAATTAAATTAAAAAAAAAAGTATATATACAATTCAAAAAAAAACCTTTAAGCAAAACTGATGCTTCAGAAAGAAACGCCATGCTCACCCTACATTTTCATGAATCTTCTAAAACCAATCAATGCTTTCTCCCAGGAAATGAGAATCTAAACTGAATATTTTAGACTTAAGATAACCCAGACATTATTTCCTCAGAACTTAAAAGATTCCAACTATTACATAAATCAAGAAACAGTAAGTTATTTTTCTGTCTTCCAGAATATTTATCAGAAAAATCTCAACTCACGATCTGATGTGTGGGAAATCCTCTTCAATTTTGCTTCCTGTGTTTTTGAAAATTTGGAGTGCAGCTTCTGCTACTTTTTCATCATCCATTTTCAGACAAGCCAGGAGAGATTCAAATGTTTCAGCAGAATGAAATGAGATGGGATGTGTAAATGAGAGTACCTAAAAAATGATCATAAAAAATGATCTGTAATCCTTTTCACCTTTATAAACCTGAAATGTTACATATTAGAAATACTACAAATCCAAGTAAATACAAAAATAATTATGCTAAAAAATCAGTAAGAGCACTATAAATAAAATTTAAAACTTACTCAAATATATAACAGACATGTTCTTGTGTAGGAAGACTGTACTAAAGAAACAATTACCTTCAAAATTAAATTACATGTTAACATAATTCTACTCAGAATAATCTGGATTTGGTTAATGTTTGGGAAGGGGGGTGGAGGAGAATGAAGGTTGGAGAAAAGGAAAATGAGAAGAGAGAATTTTTTTTAAAACCTCTATGATTCTAAACAAAGATCATTAGAAGAGACCAGCTAATAACATTTTTGGAAAAGAGTAATCTAAGGAAGGGGGTAAAACACCAGACAATAAAAGATATTGTAAGGTTACAATAATCAAATCAACATGGTACTAACATTAGAAGCAACAACAAAAAAAGAAAAAAGCAATAAATAGAGCTTACCGTATATAAGCACTTAAGATAGGGTGTAATAGATTATAAAGATGGTAACAGAAAATAAATGAGAATGGATGGAATTTTATCTTTAATAAATAGTCCTGGTAAAGGTGGATAGTTATTTGGAGGAAATCAAATTAGACCCTCCCCTACAATACACAATTTCAAAATAAATTTTAGCTGCGTTGTTTCAAATTTAAAAATCACAAACAATAAAAATCCCTCTGAACATGACAGGACTTTTAAGCTTAAAATAAATTAGACTCAAATGTCGAATGTAAAATCAAGCAAGTAGTAGAAAAACATATTAGCATAATGCCATATTTATAAGACTGAGAAACAAGCAAAATAAGTGATGTTATTTAGAGATATACACATAGACATAAATGGAAAATCTATACAGAATAGTTAAGAGAATAATAAACTCCAAATTCAGGACAATCAGACCTGGGAGATGTGGGGTAAAAAGCCACTCAGTGAACTTCAACAGTATTAATATTCTATTTAATTTGAGTTAGCAATCCTTTTACTTTCTATTAGTATTCATTTTATTACTATACTTTATAACTTACATATAACAGAATACATTTTATTTTTTTATGTATCAAATATGTCCTATAGGGGCTTCCCTGGTGGCGCAGTGGTTGAGAGTCCACCTGCTGATGCAGGGGACACGGGTTCGTGCCCTGGTCCAGGAGGATCCCACATGCCGCGGAGCGGCTGGGCCCGTGAGCCATGGCCACTGAGCCTGCGCGTCTGGAGCCTGTGCTCCACAACAGAAGAGACCACAACAGTGAGAGGTCCACGTACCGCCAAAAAAAAAAAAAAAAAAAAAGTCCTATAAAAAAGCCAAGGAAGTTAAAAGCTCACTTAAGTCAGTTAAAAAAACAAAAGATTGAGATGTCAGTAGAAAATGAACATAGGATAAAAGTAATGAATTCACCATAGAGAAGACACTAATGATCAACATATAAAAGGTGGATCTCACTAGCAATAATTATATAAATTAAAACATTATTTTTCACTTATCAGATTAGTAAAACTCTTAAAATTTTATACTATTCCAAATTTGTGAAGATAGGAGATAGGCACCTTCATACACTGTTGACTGAATTATATATACTGTATGAGTACGATTTCTCTGTAAAGGAATTTGAATACACATATATCCAAGAATTTTGAAAGTGGTCATTCTCTTTGACCTAGTAATGTCCTTCTAGTATTTAAAAAAAAAAAAAAAGAAAGACATTAGCAGGAGATCTTAGATATATTTACCTTAGCAGTAATAAAATGAGAAAAATCTAAATATCCAACAATATAAAAATAGTTGGGAACACTATGATATCCCCAAAATGAACTAATCACCATTTCAAAAAATAATGTTTATTATTATTTTTAGTATGAGCCAGACACTCTGCTAAGACATTAAGTACATGATTTAATTTAGCCCCTGTGAGAGAAGTACTGTTACTAACTCCATTATAGATGAGGAAACAGAGGCAATTAACTTAAAGCATACATCTAAAATCAGATCTGTTTTTTTTTTTTTTTTTTTTGCGGTACGCGGGCCTCTCACTGCTGTGGCCTCTCCTGTTGCGGAGCACAGGCTCCAGACACGCAGGCCCAGCGACCACGGCCCACGGGCCCAGCCACTCCGCGGCACAGATCTGTTTTTTGACACTCTTAAAAATACTGTCTTAAAAAACATTGAGAAAAATGTTTATAATTTATTATGGGAAAACAGTCAAGATACGAAATTGTATTTTCAGTTTGATCTCAACTATATAAAAGTGTACATTCTTCTAAAGATTAAAAGGAAACAAAAGATATTTATGAATGATAGGCTTCTCAAAGTTTTCTTCTTTATTAGTTTATATTTTCAATGTTATCAACAATTAACTGATATTTTTGTAATCAGTAAAAGGTAGTAGTATATTTTAGCTAACAAAATAACACATAAAACGGACTTTAAAATTTTGGTTCTTCCTGTGGTAGGAGTAAGCAAATTCTTTGTTTACTAATGAAAGCTTCAAATTATAATCCTTAATATAATTAATACTAGGTTATATTATATAATTTAAACCTGAGAATATTTAGCTTACATGTTAGAATAAACATGCAATTTCAAAATACCTAAAAATGATTAAGAAAATTTTACTTCAGGTTCTATAAACCTAAAGAAGCAAATCTCAAGTCTAAAAAATCCAAACTATATATGTTTAACAATTGTCTAATTAGGCACTTAATTTCACCTTAAGCATATTTACCTTAAGCAGTTCAAGACCTGCCCTGATGGCTTGATCAGTTGGAACACCCTCATCTTCATCATCTGCTGTTCCATCTATTGATTTGTTCACTTGCTTTATAAGAGCACTAAAGTATGAAAAAAAAAGTTTTTTCATTTTTTTAACTCTTCTATTAGCAATGTCTAAGAAAAATAATCCTGAATATTTTCTATACAGACCACAACTAAACCACATAAAATTTGATACAGCTGTTGCCCAACCAGTATGGCAAAACAGAAAGCTATAGTAAATATAGCTTCTTTTTGAAATGATATTTTCCTTTGTC
Source organism: Hyperoodon ampullatus (assembly GCF_949752795.1). Taxonomy (NCBI): domain Eukaryota; kingdom Metazoa; phylum Chordata; class Mammalia; order Artiodactyla; family Ziphiidae; genus Hyperoodon; species Hyperoodon ampullatus. The sequence goes on from NC_136929.1 coordinate 69,372,403, forward strand.
CATTCAAATGAGGTCAAAATGTTATCTGATTTTCTGTTTATTAATGCTATATTTTTATTCTTGTATTTTCCGTGTAAAGTTTATGCCTAAACATGTGAATGATAACAGATGTTTTCTAACTATCTAAAGTTCATTATTACTCCAGTAAGTAGAAACACGTATACTGAAATAAAGGATAAATGGCAACATTAAGCACTTTCAAACCATCTAGCAAATATTACTGTGTCTGGCACTGTTATAAAAGCCAGAAAGACTTCCTCCTGAAAGGTGTAAAAATGCCACATAACAGACACACAATAAATCCTCACTAGAACATTCAGAATAGATCAAAAAGGAAACACAATGTTTTGAAATTTTCTTCTAAAAACAAGCTTATGTGATTTTAAAATAATTATTTGTAATGCACTATTATCGAAAATAATCATTCACTCTGGTAGGTATTTGATCTTTTTACAAAAACACAAGTAACAGACACCAGGTTAGAGACATAATACATATCAAAATATAAGAAAATTCAATTATTCAATGTTCCTTAAAATGTTTAGTAGATCTACATTTCTACAAAAATATTATGTACTCAAGTCTAAGGTCAAGCTACAAGTCAAGTATACCTGTCTTCCTTGCAGCGTCCTCTTAAATTTATCATTCCCTTAACAATTAGTATCTTTGAGGATGTTTTGTCCTTTTATGCCCATTTTCCCTGATTAACTGATTCTCATAGCTCCAACCACCCCAAATAAAAATCTTCAGCCTGAATCCTCTTCCCATATTTTCATCAGTCCCAAGGTTTTTTTTTTTTTTACCTAGATGTACCATAGGAATGAAAAATAACATACATCCAAAATTAAATTCATTATTTTCTTCCATGAGTAAGAGCATGAAGCTCTCAGTCTAGCAAGGGAAGGCCAAAGGCCAAAAATAAGCAAGCAAATAACATTAAAATCAGGGAACAACAGGACTAGAAAGCAGACTAAGACAAGAAGACAAGACCCTTGGTTAGCCAGGGCAGTCAGGAAAGGCATTCTTGAAGAGGTACAATTGAGCTAGTAACCAAAGAATAAGAGCCAGTGATATAAAAAAATCTATGAGAAAAAGCATTAACCTGGAAAACCAAAGAGAATCAACTGAAAAACTATTACAAAATACTAAGAGTTCAGTGAGGTGACACCAATAAAACACTAAAAATCGACTGTGCTGTTCTGTATTAGCCAAAGCCACCTAAAAAATACAGCCGGGTGAGAGGTAGAAGAAATCTATTTATAATGACAAGCCGAAATATACAAAATAACTAGGAATAAAAAGTTTTAGGGGCTTCTCTGATGGCACAGTGGTTAAGAATCCGCCTGCCGGGCTTCCCTGGTGGCGCAGTGGTTAAGAATCCGCCTGCCAATGCAGGGGACACAGGTTCGAGACCTAGTCTGGGAAGATCCCACATGCCGCGGAGCAAGTAAGCCCGTGAGCCACAACTACTGAGCCTGCGCGTCTGGAGCCTGTGCTCCGCAACAAGAGAGGCCGCGAGAGTGAGAGGCCCGCGCACCGCGATGAAGAGTGGCCCCTGCTTGCCGCAACTAGAGAAAGCCCTCGCACAGAAACGAAGACCCAACACAGCCAAAAATAAATAAAATTTAAAAAAATAAAAATAAAAAAAAATAATAATAAAATAAAAGTTAGTTAAATTGGTTTAAAAAAAAAAAAAAAAAAGAATCCGCCTGCCAATGCAGGGGACACAGGTTCGAGCCCTGGTCCGGGAAGATCCCACATGCCGCTGAGCAACTAAGCCCGTGCGCCACAACTAATGAGCCTGTGCTCTAGAGCCTGCGAGCCACAACTACTGAGTCCTCGTGCCACAACTACTGAAGCCTGCACGCCTAGAGCCGGTGCTCCACAACAACAGAAGCCACCGCAATGAGAAGCCCGCGCACGGCAACAAAGCGTAGTCCCCGCTCACCACAACTAAAGAAAGTCCACGTGCAGCAATGAAGACCCAACACAGCCAATAAATAAATAAATGAATGAATAAACTTATTTTTAAAAGTTTTAAATGCACAGAATCTGTACATAACTTCTGAAATTATATTAAGGGAGCATAAAGATTTGAAAAAATCAAGATAAGCATGGAAACACAGTATTACACAAATGGTGTTTTTCACTACATCTCAGAGGAACACAACTTGGTGTGAGACAAGATTCAACAGACACATTCTATAGCTCATCTGGAAAAATTAATTAATGTTTGGGAACATCTAGTGCATTTTAGGGGAGGAGGGATGAAAGAACTTTCTCAATGAGATAAAAATGTATCATAAAAGCCTCAAAAGACAAAGAAACCAAGGCAAAAATCCAGTAAGACCCCAAATATAAGAATTTATGCTATAATGAAGGAACATCTCAAATCAAATGGGAAGGAATCAATTTTTCAATAAATGGAGCTGATACAACTAGCTATCAGGATTTTAAAAAGGATGGATCTCTATCTCCACCTTACAACAGAATGAATTCCAGACAAATTAAAGACTAAATGTAAAAAACATAACCACCTGATATGATACCAAAGGCAGAAAGAAATCATAAAGGAAACAAATAATAGATTATATAATTTAGTATTTATTAATGTCAAGCACAAATTTAAAAGGCAATCAAACTGTGTTACTAGCCTTACTTTATAAAGCATTCATATAATCAATAAGAAAAAGACAATTCCTCTAAGCCACTCACAGAAAAATAAAAAGAAACACAATTAGCCAAGAAACACATAGGGAAAAAATGTTCAACTTTATTCACAATTTTTTGGGTTTTTTTTAAATAGTACCATCATTCACCTATAAAAAGGCAAAGACTGAAAAGGTTAAGTCATTATCAGGAAGAGTTAGGTGAATTGGACACCCATTGACTACGGGTAGAGAACAAGAGTGGAATCTTTCTGCAGCATGGTGGCTAAAGCAAGAGGGCGCTGGAGTCAGACTTTCTCAGTTTAAATGCCCCTAGCTATTTCCCAGCAGTGGAAAGTTACTCAAACATCTGTGTAGCTCACTGTTCCTTACCTGTAAAATGGGAATAAAAATATTTCTTGCCTTATAAAGTTAAGAAGTGAGTTAAAACACGTAAAACACAGAGAATCAGCCCAGGCACGTTATAAGCACTAATGGCTACTACCTGTTACTATTATTTATGTTTGAACATTTCTTCTGTAACCCCATGACTTACTAACTGCTAAAGTCAAAGACCTGTTTTGGTCCTCAGTCTTTCTGTTCATCACACATATTACTGCTGGAAACTTTTTTTATCTTAAGTTTCAAAATACTGCAATAACCTGGTTTTCTTACCTTTCTGTAATTTTTCTACTGTTAAAAAAAATTCCAAGGTTCTGTCCATGATCTTTTTAACTTTTTCTACATAATCTTGCTCAGGGAACTATCTATTCTCACAGTTTCACTTTAAATTCAATTTGCCTTGATTAAAAAAAAATTGCGTCCAAATAAGCAGCACATCCTTTCTTACCAGCTCCTTTCATTCTTTTCATGGTAATACTATTCATCATCTGGACTTGACCCCGTATACTTGTGACTCCTCCCTTTTATTCCCCATTTCCAGTAAGATGACCCTTTTTTTTTTTTTTTTTTTTTTTTTTTTTTGCTTTATCACAAATTTAATCAGTTATATGTATACATATGTTCCCATATCCCCTCCCTTTTGTGTCTCCCTCCCACCCTCCCTATCCCACCCCTCCAGGCGGTCACAAAGCACCGAGCTGATCTCCCTGTGCTATGCGGCTGCTTCCCACTAGCTATCTACCTTACGTTTGGTAGTGTATATATGTCCATGCCGCTCTTTCACTTTGTCACAGCTTACCCTTCCCCCTCCCCATATCCTCAAGTCCATTCTCTAGTAGGAAGATGACCCATTTTTTACGTTGTTCTTTTAAAACCTTCCTCAAATATGTTCTTTCCCTTCCATCCCACTACCACCATCCACAGACAATTATAACAACACCTTAGCAGTCTATCTCTTTGACTTCCCTTCCTCCTATCCATCATCAATCATTCCTGGTTCTCAACAGAGCAAAGAACAAAGTAAAAGCTCTAAAGTTAGATCTTAAAGGCTTTCCACAATCTGATCCCAAATGCTTTTTTTAGAATCACCTCATAACACTTTTACACTTCTCCATATTGTACTTTAAATAGATGGCAATCATTTTCTAAATATCCTTGTTCTTTCCTATCCCAGTTAGCTTGGCTTATATTAATCTCAATACCTAGAATACTCCTCCCATTTCTGTAGAAATACAATCTTACCCCATTCTTCCTCTTAGGTGAAATACTACCCCCTTTGAGAAATCTTCTTTCAGTCCTCTGAACACTATCTGCACCAATTTTATAGAACTATAATATAACTTCCTGATTAAACCTCTTTATTCCCTTACTCAACAGAAGGTTGATGAAAAGCAGAAAATATGCTTTGCCAATACCTAACTAGCATCACTTCAAATATACTGTAGCAGGCATGGGATTGATTATTTAATTAATGAATTTCAGTCTGATTCAGATTCTTCCTTGTACTAATATAGAAGGTTCTGGTTTTTTGTTCTGTTTCCTTTTGTTTTTCAAACTGAAGAACCCTATCTTCAAATGAAAAATGATGCAAGAGGAGTCCAAAGTGACAAATGGGCATCCAAAGTAGGGTCTGTCTCCCTACTCTATGGAGGGTCACAAGTGAAAAGCTACACCCTATGCCCTCCTCAAAAAAAAAAAAAAAAAAAAAAACAAACCCCAAAGGGGCTTTACTGAGTACAGAGTGTACCATCAGAATTATTTATTTTTAGATTCCAATATACCTCTGAAAGGCAGTACTGATCACTAATAAATCAGTATGCTCTATATATATTTTATAAGTACTTTCTTTTTTCAACCAGTTGAGAGATTTTAGGAAAAGCTATTAAAAAAAAAAAAGAAAAGGGGACTTCGCTGGTGGTCCAGTGGTTAAGACTCTGTACTCCCAATGCAAGGGGCACAGGTTTGATCCCTGGACAGGGAACTAAGATCCCGCATGCCACGTGGTGCAGCCAAAAATAAATAAATAAATTAATTAAAATAAAATAAAAACTAAAAATAAATAAATAAATAGAAAAGAAAAGAGCTCTTCCCATATTTTACAAAACTAAGTACAGATATAAAAAGAAAGTATTTTCCAAGATATCACAGTCAGGTGATAAAGTTTCAAACCTGAAACTGTAAATGAAGGTTGTTTTAAAAATAACATTTTCAGGGCTTCCCTGGTGGCGCCGATGCAGGGGACTCGGGTTCATGCCCCGGTCTGGGAAGATCCCACATGCCGCGGAACGGCTGGGCCCGTGAGCCATGGCCGCTGAGCCTGCGCATCCGGAGCCTGTGCCCCGCAACGGGAGAGACCACAACAGTGAGAGGCCCACGTACCACAAAAAAAAAAAAAAAAAAAAAAAATTTTCAGTTCTCAGATATCTGTGAAAATGCATCGTATGTTGTTTTACAACATATTCACTTAGTTTTCTTTTCCTGAGAACAGAACTGCAATTTGTTTCTATTAGTTAACCTATGCAAGCTAACTAACTAGTTTACTAGTAACAGACAAAAACTAGGCTTGGATTGACAAATTCTCATCCAAATTGAAAGAGTACCTAAATTAAAATAAATAACAAGATAAACTAAATACATACACATATATATATACACAGAGGAGTGTATGTATATATACAAACATATACATATATATGAATAGATCTATTTACAGATACCTACAGATTAGGGTATAGCCATTATGTATATATATAAACCTATACTATGAGTGCCTTACTCAATAATGAGCACAGGTACCCAATAATGATTGACTACTAAAGCATGAATGAATTAATAGTAATGAAAATTCAATATTTTAATATACAAATACCTGATAGATTCAGTATCTATGTGCACAGGTGCTATCCTCTCCAAGAGAAACTTGATCATTTCCAGAAAAGGATTTGTAGGCTGTTTGGGGTTGCCCAACTTCTTAGTTATTTCACGCTGTAATGTAGATTTTTAAAATATTAAAAAAGTATTTTTAAATAATTCATTACATTAAAACGTTAAGAACCTATAATAATTAAAACCACGTAGTATTGGTGCTGGAATAAACAAATCAATAGGAATAGACTAAGAATTTATCATAGGAGAAAGGTAATATTTCAAGTAAGTAGGAAAAAGGTAGATTATTCAATATATTGTTATATTGAAACACCCGAACAGACATTTAGAATAAAAGCAGAGTTATATCCCTATCTCACACCTTACACCAAAAATATTCCAAAATGATGAAAACAAATACGAAAGAATAAAACCAAGGGTCAGTGGATACACAAACTTCAACAAGCAAAATTATTACAGAAGCTCATTAAAACTACAGATTCCTGGGTCTCGTTGTGAAGGTTCTCATTTAGTCAACCTGGCGTAGAGCCAAAAATCATCTTTTTTAAAAAAGAATTTAGGATGATACATGGGCAACAGATTAAGAAATACTGACATGAGGGACTTCCCTGGTGGCGCAGTGATTAAGACTTCATGCTCCCAATGCAGGGGGCCCGGGTTCAATCCCTGGTCAGGGAACTAGATCCTACATGCATGCCACAACTAAAAGTTCTCATGCCACATCTAAGGAGCCTTCAAGCCGCAACTAAGGAGCCCACTGCTGCAACTAAGACTGAGCACAACGTAAATAAATAAATAAATAAATAAATAATTTTTTTAAAAATCTGACATCAGTAAACATTTTCATTGACCTGCAGTAGAATGGGATTTCATAAGCAGGACTCCAAAGGCAAAAACCTTAAGGAGACTGCTGACAGACTTAGCGAGATAACAAAACTATAGTATGTAAAGGACATCATAAACAAAATGAAAAGGGAAAACTACAACAGATAGAAAACTATATCTGCAGCTTAATTAACATACTGTGCCATGACATACTAACAAATCAGTGAGATGAAGACAAATATTCCAGAAAAATAGGCAAAGACTAAAAAACACACAATTTACAAAAGAAATAAGAATAGCTAATATACTGAAGGAGAAAAAATGGTCAGATGACTAGCAACCAATTTTACAAATCCTATCAAAATAATGATGTTTTTGTTTGAGTTTTGCTTGTTCCCAACAGTGATAACTGGCCAATAATGAATTTATCCTAAAGAAATGAAATCAAGACTGTGTAAAATTACTTAGCTATAAAGATTAAGAATTCTTTACATTAATCAAAAACTGGGAACAAATTTAAATGTGTAACACAAGTGGGCTGTTCAATAAATTATGGTACACATATTCAGTGGTGTGCTATGTTTATGTTGCTACTAAATATAATACTGCAAAAGACTAATTAACGAGAAAGTAAAATGTACAAAGATACATGTATAATATAAACATACACCATAATATTAACAACTGTCTCTATAGAGGAATTACAGTATTGTATTGTTATTTTTGTGATATTTTCTAAATTTTGTGACGAATTACAAAAGGGGACAAAAAAAGATTTGGAGGTTTCTCCAAACGTGAGCTCTTTTTAAATCTCTCTCCTTACCACACAACCTTCAGCCTGTTTGCAGGAGCACGTTGGACTAACAAGTACTTCTAACTGTTTTCTTATTTTCTCATCATCTTCTAACACCTGTGTGAATTTCTTCATGAAATCCTGAGCCTTACCAGGATCTGGCAAATTTCCTTAAATTAAATTAAAATTCAATTAAAATACAATTTTAGAAATTTCTCGAAATAATAAATGAGATCAACATTTTTCATTCTTTTTATTACTTTGATGAATAATCTTAACTTACAAATTCATTTAATTTAATGTGATAAAAATCGTAGAACACCTTCAATAATAAATTTTCACAAATAAAAATCTGTTTCCTAGAAACATAAAATAAGACCATTGTGAAGGACCATCTATGCAGAGAAAGACCAAACTGGCTATATCTAAATAACTCCTTATAATACTTAAAGGCATTACATGTCTACCTGAGTAATACCATTTTATTACTATCCCTTGAGCTTGTTGTATACCTTGTTCTTTTGCAATTCAGAGCAAGAGATGAAGATCAATCAGTTTTACCTAGAAGAAACCATTTTCCTGTACTGCACTGTTTACTGTTCAATCATCCAGAGATAATGCACACACACACGCATGCTACTTGGCATCAACACATGCTGAGCAACACGTTCCAGGTGTTACTGCTGGGTAGGCCATTATCGCATGAGAAAGGATGAGTTCTTGTAGAATCACAGATGAGTTTTATACTACTCTCTTAATACATCATGTATCAAAACACTTATGAAAGCTAATAAAATATTCATCCTAGAATCTTTTTTTTCTGGCTACTCACAACTGTGAGGGAGAACAAGACTAGGTAGGATCCTTTTAATAACAGAAATTATAATACAAAACTATGGACTCTAATAAAAGTAGTAGAAATGTGTTGAATCTTCAAATATGAATACAGTAAATGCAGTCTTCAAGTTCATATACAACTCTGAAATTCCATTTTAAGTCTTGGCTAGATGACTGAATATAGTAAGAACAAATTTTCCTCCTAACTACTTGACTGTATGACATTTCCATATTTCTAGAATAGAAAAATTCTACTGTACTGTTTGTCAACAGTTTTGGAAAATGTCACTTTACAGCCCCTCCATAACATATAGGCATCATATTAAAGGCTACAATAAAGCATACCATTTAAGAAACAAAACAAAAAGAAAGTGAAATGGGGATAGAGGGAGGAGGAGGGAGAGAGAGGAGGGAAGGACAGAGATAGAGGGAGCGAGGGAGGCAGGGAAAAGCAACAACAGAAAGCCCCTTTAATTCAGGATTCTACAAACATACTAGACCATGGAACCCTTTTTTCTGATGATACTATTAACACCTGCAGCATACTGGCATTCCTCACAACAGAATTTGGGAAATACTGTACTTGTTGGAAGAAAATGGATAGGGGGTTAAAAAAAGAAAGAATATAGGAGACGATCTCCTTTAGGGGACAGTGTCTGCAGCCAAACAACTAGGGAAAGTTGTTAAAAAGCAATAGCACAAAATCACTTGCTTTAAGTTATCCAAAGGGACTGAAAACTAATTTATGTTTAACTGCTCAGGACTAAAAGATATTTTGGTCTTTTTGGGAAATTTCTACTCATGCTAAAACTTCTATCACTTAGTCTAATACCCAATGAATTAGGTTACTGTTCTCTTTGGTGTCTTAGCATTACTTCCACACACATCTTGGAATATTTGTTAACATCTCAAAAATCCGTCTAAGAACTCTTCATTACTACCACATGGAAGCTCAGTAGAAGCATTCCTCCAGGTGTTCCTGATTTTCCCTCCATCCATATGCTATACACAGTGATCTCTGAGGTGAAAGGAAAAGCAAATGACCTACAAAAACCGCTACTTTTTCCTACCCCTGCCCTGAACAAAGGTGATGTGCTACACAATCCTTTAGTATTTACTGTTAAAGGCAATTAAATAACATTTTATTTAAAATCACCGAAAGCAAAAAAGCAAATTAACTTTTTTTTTCAAAGAAGCTCTTTTGTAGTTATTAGGTATATCTTTCATTGTAAATTTCGGTTCAGGATGAAATTAGCTTCAGATAGATTCACATTAGACCAAGCAATACCAAAGCACAGATGCAGTTTTTAACAGCAAGGTTATGCAGTAATTTGAATGTATTCTTAAAAATAAATTTATGTAATAAAACCCAGCTTTTGCTCATATCAACACACAAAATAATCCTGTGTAGTATGCAAAATAAATGAAAATCAGAAAAAAAAGGAAAGATGAGCGTGTTGGGGGAAAAAAAATCAATCAAAA